>NW_027363533.1:0-691817 GCF_046119375.1 Phyllobates terribilis | reverse complement strand
TGCACCTTGCAATGCGGAGAAATTACTGTTTGTGCATTTACAATATTCATTGATTTTTGCCATTGAAAAACATCCAGAAATGATTGAAGCTACTGACTGAATGAAAGGAGCTGGCATCTCACTCTCTTTGAATCTTCTTTATCATGCTAAGAGGAGCAGGAAAAAGCCAAAAATTTCAGAATTGCACCTTGCAATGCGGAGAAATTACTGTTTGTGCATTTACAATATTCATTGATTTTTGCCATTGAAAAACATCATGTTATTCATATACCAGAAATGATTGAAGCTACTGACTGAATGAAAGGAGCTGGCATCTCACTCTCTTTGAATCTTCTTTATCATGCAAAGAGGAGCAGGAAAAAGCAAAAAATTTCAGAATTGCACCTTGCAATGCGGAGAAATTACTGTTTGTGCATTTACAATATTCATTGATTTTTGCCATTGAAAAACGTCCAGAAATGATTGAAGCTACTGACTGAATGAAAGGAGCTGGCATCTCACTCTCTTTGAATCTTCTTTATCATGCTAAGAGGAGCAGGAAAAAGCAAAAAATTTCAGAATTGCACCTTGCAATGCGGAGAAATTACTGTTTGTGCATTTACAATATTCATTGATTTTTGCCATTGAAAAACGTCCAGAAATGATTGAAGCAACTGACTGAATGAAAGGAGCTGGCATCTCACTCTCTTTGAATCTTCTTTATCATGCTAAGAGGAGCAGGAAAAAGCAAAAAATTTCAGAATTGCACCTTGCAATGCGGAGAAATTACTGTTTGTGCATTTACAATATTCATTGATTTTTGCCATTGAAAAACGTCCAGAAATAATTGAAGCTACTGACTGAATGAAAGGAGCTGGCATCTCACTCTCTTTGAATCTTCTTTATCATGCTAAGAGGAGCAGGAAAAAGCAAAAAATTTCAGAATTGCAACTTGCAATGCGGAGAAATTACTGTTTGTGCATTTACAATATTCATTGATTTTTGCCATTGAAAAACATCATGTTATTCATATACCAGAAATGATTGAAGCTACTGACTGAATGAAAGGAGCTGGCATCTCACTCTCTTTGAATCTTCTTTATCATGCTAAGAGGAGCAGTAAAAAGCAAAAAATTTCAGAATTGCACCTTGCAATGCGGAGAAATTACTGTTTGTGCATTTACAATATTCATTGATTTTTGCCATTGAAAAACGTCCAGAAATGATTGAAGCTACTGACTGAATGAAAGGAGCTGGCATCTCACTCTCTTTGAATCTTCTTTATCAGGCTAAGAGGAGCAGGAAAAAGCAAAAAATTTCAGAATTGCACCTTGCAATGCGGAGAAATTACTGTTTGTGCTTTTACAATATTCATTGATTTTTGCCATTGAAAAACATCATGTTATTCATATACCAGAAATGTTTGAAGCTACTGACTGAATGAAAGGAGCTGGCATCTCACTCTCTTTGAATCTTCTTTATCATGCTAAGAGGAGCAGGAAAAAGCAAAAAATTTCAGAATTGCACCTTGCAATGCGGAGAAATTACTGTTTGTGCATTTACAATATTCATTGATTTTTGCCATTGAAAAATGTCCAGAAATGATTGAAGCTGCTGACTGAATGAAAGGAGCTGGCATCTCACTCTCTTTGAATCTTCTTTATCATGCTAAGAGGAGCAGGAAAAAGCAAAAAATTTCAGAATTGCACCTTGCAATGCGGAGAAATTACTGTTTGTGCATTTACAATATTCATTGATTTTTGCCATTGAAAAACATCATGTTATTCATATACCAGAAATGATTGAAGCTACTGACTGAATGAAAGGAGCTGGCATCTCACTCTCTTTGAATCTTCTTTATCATGCTAAGAGGAGCAGGAAAAAGCAAAAAATTTCAGAATTGCACCTTGCAATGCGGAGAAATTACTGTTTGTGCATTTACAATATTCATTGATTTTTGCCATTGAAAAACGTCCAGAAATGATTGAAGCTACTGACTGAATGAAAGGAGCTGGCATCTCACTCTCTTTGAATCTTCTTTATCATGCTAAGAGGAGCAGGAAAAAGCAAAAAATTTCAGAATTGCACCTTGCAATGCGGAGAAATTACTGTTTGTGCATTTACAATATTCATTGATTTTTGCCATTGAAAAACATCATGTTATTCATATACCAGAAATGTTTGAAGCTACTGACTGAATGAAAGGAGCTGGCATCTCACTCTCTTTGAATCTTCTTTATCATGCTAAGAGGAGCAGGAAAAAGCAAAAAATTTCAGAATTGCACCTTGCAATGCGGAGAAATTACTGTTTGTGCATTTACAATATTCATTGATTTTTGCCATTGAAAAACGTCCAGAAATGATTGAAGCTACTGACTGAATGAAAGGAGCTGGCATCTCACTCTCTTTGAATCTTCTTTATCATGCTAAGAGGAGCAGGAAAATGCAAGAAATTTCAGAATTGCACCTTGCAATGCGGAGAAATTACTGTTTGTGCATTTACAATATTCATTGATTTTTGCCATTGAAAAACATCCAGAAATGATTGAAGCTACTGACTGAATGAAAGGAGCTGGCATCTCACTCTCTTTGAATCTTCTTTATCATGCTAAGAGGAGCAGGAAAAAGCCAAAAATTTCAGAATTGCACCTTGCAATGCGGAGAAATTACTGTTTGTGCATTTACAATATTCATTGATTTTTGCCATTGAAAAACATCATGTTATTCATATACCAGAAATGATTGAAGCTACTGACTGAATGAAAGGAGCTGGCATCTCACTCTCTTTGAATCTTCTTTATCATGCAAAGAGGAGCAGGAAAAAGCAAAAAATTTCAGAATTGCACCTTGCAATGCGGAGAAATTACTGTTTGTGCATTTACAATATTCATTGATTTTTGCCATTGAAAAACGTCCAGAAATGATTGAAGCTACTGACTGAATGAAAGGAGCTGGCATCTCACTCTCTTTGAATCTTCTTTATCATGCTAAGAGGAGCAGGAAAAAGCAAAAAATTTCAGAATTGCACCTTGCAATGCGGAGAAATTACTGTTTGTGCATTTACAATATTCATTGATTTTTGCCATTGAAAAACGTCCAGAAATGATTGAAGCAACTGACTGAATGAAAGGAGCTGGCATCTCACTCTCTTTGAATCTTCTTTATCATGCTAAGAGGAGCAGGAAAAAGCAAAAAATTTCAGAATTGCACCTTGCAATGTGGAGAAATTACTGTTTGTGCATTTACAATATTCATTGATTTTTGCCATTGAAAAACGTCCAGAAATAATTGAAGCTACTGACTGAATGAAAGGAGCTGGCATCTCACTCTCTTTGAATCTTCTTTATCATGCTAAGAGGAGCAGGAAAAAGCAAAAAATTTCAGAATTGCAACTTGCAATGCGGAGAAATTACTGTTTGTGCATTTACAATATTCATTGATTTTTGCCATTGAAAAACATCATGTTATTCATATACCAGAAATGATTGAAGCTACTGACTGAATGAAAGGAGCTGGCATCTCACTCTCTTTGAATCTTCTTTATCATGCTAAGAGGAGCAGGAAAAAGCAAAAAATTTCAGAATTGCACCTTGCAATGCGGAGAAATTACTGTTTGTGCATTTACAATATTCATTGATTTTTGCCATTGAAAAACGTCCAGAAATGATTGAAGCTACTGACTGAATGAAAGGAGCTGGCATCTCACTCTCTTTGAATCTTCTTTATCATGCTAAGAGGAGCAGGAAAAAGCAAAAAATTTCAGAATTGCACCTTGCAATGCGGAGAAATTACTGTTTGTGCTTTTACAATATTCATTGATTTTTGCCATTGAAAAACATCATGTTATTCATATACCAGAAATGTTTGAAGCTACTGACTGAATGAAAGGAGCTGGCATCTCACTCTCTTTGAATCTTCTTTATCATGCTAAGAGGAGCAGGAAAAAGCAAAAAATTTCAGAATTGCACCTTGCAATGCGGAGAAATTACTGTTTGTGCATTTACAATATTCATTGATTTTTGCCATTGAAAAATGTCCAGAAATGATTGAAGCTGCTGACTGAATGAAAGGAGCTGGCATCTCACTCTCTTTGAATCTTCTTTATCATGCTAAGAGGAGCAGGAAAAAGCAAAAAATTTCAGAATTGCACCTTGCAATGCGGAGAAATTACTGTTTGTGCATTTACAATATTCATTGATTTTTGCCATTGAAAAACATCATGTTATTCATATACCAGAAATGATTGAAGCTACTGACTGAATGAAAGGAGCTGGCATCTCACTCTCTTTGAATCTTCTTTATCATGCTAAGAGGAGCAGGAAAAAGCAAAAAATTTCAGAATTGCACCTTGCAATGCGGAGAAATTACTGTTTGTGCATTTACAATATTCATTGATTTTTGCCATTGAAAAACGTCCAGAAATGATTGAAGCTACTGACTGAATGAAAGGAGCTGGCATCTCACTCTCTTTGAATCTTCTTTATCATGCTAAGAGGAGCAGGAAAAAGCAAAAAATTTCAGAATTGCACCTTGCAATGCGGAGAAATTACTGTTTGTGCATTTACAATATTCATTGATTTTTGCCATTGAAAAACGTCCAGAAATGATTGAAGCTACTGACTGAATGAAAGGAGCTGGCATCTCACTCTCTTTGAATCTTCTTTATCATGCTAAGAGGAGCAGGAAAAAGCAAAAAATTTCAGAATTGCACCTTGCAATGCGGAGAAATTACTGTTTGTGCATTTACAATATTCATTGATTTTTGCCATTGAAAAACATCATGTTATTCATATACCAGAAATGATTGAAGCTACTGACTGAATGAAAGGAGCTGGCATCTCGCTCTCTTTGAATCTTCTTTATCATGCTAAGAGGAGCAGGAAAAAGCAAAAAATTTCAGAATTGCACCTTGCAATGCGGAGAAATTACTGTTTGTGCATTTACAATATTCATTGATTTTTGCCATTGAAAAACGTTCAGAAATGATTGAAGCTACTGACTGAATGAAAGGAGCTGGCATCTCACTCTCTTTGAATCTTCTTTATCATGCTAAGAGGAGCAGGAAAAAGCAAAAAATTTCAGAATTACACCTTGCAATGTGGAGAAATTACTGTTTGTGCATTTACAATATTCATTGATTTTTGCCATTGAAAAACATCATGTTATTCATATACCAGAAATGATTGAAGCTACTGACTGAATGAAAGGAGCTGGCATCTCACTCTCTTTGAATCTTCTTTATCATGCTAAGAGGAGCAGGAAAAAGCAAAAAATTTCAGAATTGCACCTTGCAATGCGGAGAAATTACTGTTTGTGCATTTACAATATTCATTGATTTTTGCCATTGAAAAACGTCCAGAAATGATTGAAGCTACTGACTGAATGAAAGGAGCTGGCATCTCACTCTCTTTGAATCTTCTTTATCATGCTAAGAGGAGCAGGAAAAAGCAAAAAATTTCAGAATTGCACCTTGCAATGCGGAGAAATTACTGTTTGTGCTTTTACAATATTCATTGATTTTTGCCATTGAAAAACATCATGTTATTCATATACCAGAAATGTTTGAAGCTACTGACTGAATGAAAGGAGCTGGCATCTCACTCTCTTTGAATCTTCTTTATCATGCTAAGAGGAGCAGGAAAATGCAAGTAATTTCAGAATTGCACCTTGCAATGCGGAGAAATTACTGTTTGTGCATTTACAATATTCATTGATTTTTGCCATTGAAAAACATCCAGAAATGATTGAAGCTACTGACTGAATGAAAGGAGCTGGCATCTCACTCTCTTTGAATCTTCTTTATCATGCTAAGAGGAGCAGGAAAAAGCCAAAAATTTCAGAATTGCACCTTGCAATGCGGAGAAATTACTGTTTGTGCATTTACAATATTCATTGATTTTTGCCATTGAAAAACATCATGTTATTCATATACCAGAAATGATTGAAGCTACTGACTGAATGAAAGGAGCTGGCATCTCACTCTCTTTGAATCTTCTTTATCATGCAAAGAGGAGCAGGAAAAAGCAAAAAATTTCAGAATTGCACCTTGCAATGCGGAGAAATTACTGTTTGTGCATTTACAATATTCATTGATTTTTGCCATTGAAAAACGTCCAGAAATGATTGAAGCTACTGACTGAATGAAAGGAGCTGGCATCTCACTCTCTTTGAATCTTCTTTATCATGCTAAGAGGAGCAGGAAAAAGCAAAAAATTTCAGAATTGCACCTTGCAATGCGGAGAAATTACTGTTTGTGCATTTACAATATTCATTGATTTTTGCCATTGAAAAACGTCCAGAAATGATTGAAGCAACTGACTGAATGAAAGGAGCTGGCATCTCACTCTCTTTGAATCTTCTTTATCATGCTAAGAGGAGCAGGAAAAAGCAAAAAATTTCAGAATTGCACCTTGCAATGCGGAGAAATTACTGTTTGTGCATTTACAATATTCATTGATTTTTGCCATTGAAAAACGTCCAGAAATAATTGAAGCTACTGACTGAATGAAAGGAGCTGGCATCTCACTCTCTTTGAATCTTCTTTATCATGCTAAGAGGAGCAGGAAAAAGCAAAAAATTTCAGAATTGCAACTTGCAATGCGGAGAAATTACTGTTTGTGCATTTACAATATTCATTGATTTTTGCCATTGAAAAACATCATGTTATTCATATACCAGAAATGATTGAAGCTACTGACTGAATGAAAGGAGCTGGCATCTCACTCTCTTTGAATCTTCTTTATCATGCTAAGAGGAGCAGGAAAAAGCAAAAAATTTCAGAATTGCACCTTGCAATGCGGAGAAATTACTGTTTGTGCATTTACAATATTCATTGATTTTTGCCATTGAAAAACGTCCAGAAATGATTGAAGCTACTGACTGAATGAAAGGAGCTGGCATCTCACTCTCTTTGAATCTTCTTTATCATGCTAAGAGGAGCAGGAAAAAGCAAAAAATTTCAGAATTGCACCTTGCAATGCGGAGAAATTACTGTTTGTGCTTTTACAATATTCATTGATTTTTGCCATTGAAAAACATCATGTTATTCATATACCAGAAATGTTTGAAGCTACTGACTGAATGAAAGGAGCTGGCATCTCACTCTCTTTGAATCTTCTTTATCATGCTAAGAGGAGCAGGAAAAAGCAAAAAATTTCAGAATTGCACCTTGCAATGCGGAGAAATTACTGTTTGTGCATTTACAATATTCATTGATTTTTGCCATTGAAAAATGTCCAGAAATGATTGAAGCTGCTGACTGAATGAAAGGAGCTGGCATCTCACTCTCTTTGAATCTTCTTTATCATGCTAAGAGGAGCAGGAAAAAGCAAAAAATTTCAGAATTGCACCTTGCAATGCGGAGAAATTACTGTTTGTGCATTTACAATATTCATTGATTTTTGCCATTGAAAAACATCATGTTATTCATATACCAGAAATGATTGAAGCTACTGACTGAATGAAAGGAGCTGGCATCTCACTCTCTTTGAATCTTCTTTATCATGCTAAGAGGAGCAGGAAAAAGCAAAAAATTTCAGAATTGCACCTTGCAATGCGGAGAAATTACTGTTTGTGCATTTACAATATTCATTGATTTTTGCCATTGAAAAACGTCCAGAAATGATTGAAGCTACTGACTGAATGAAAGGAGCTGGCATCTCACTCTCTTTGAATCTTCTTTATCATGCTAAGAGGAGCAGGAAAAAGCAAAAAATTTCAGAATTGCACCTTGCAATGCGGAGAAATTACTGTTTGTGCATTTACAATATTCATTGATTTTTGCCATTGAAAAACGTCCAGAAATGATTGAAGCTACTGACTGAATGAAAGGAGCTGGCATCTCACTCTCTTTGAATCTTCTTTATCATGCTAAGAGGAGCAGGAAAAAGCAAAAAATTTCAGAATTGCACCTTGCAATGCGGAGAAATTACTGTTTGTGCATTTACAATATTCATTGATTTTTGCCATTGAAAAACGTTCAGAAATGATTGAAGCTACTGACTGAATGAAAGGAGCTGGCATCTCACTCTCTTTGAATCTTCTTTATCATGCTAAGAGGAGCAGGAAAAAGCAAAAAATTTCAGAATTACACCTTGCAATGTGGAGAAATTACTGTTTGTGCATTTACAATATTCATTGATTTTTGCCATTGAAAAACATCATGTTATTCATATACCAGAAATGATTGAAGCTACTGACTGAATGAAAGGAGCTGGCATCTCACTCTCTTTGAATCTTCTTTATCATGCTAAGAGGAGCAGGAAAAAGCAAAAAATTTCAGAATTGCACCTTGCAATGCGGAGAAATTACTGTTTGTGCATTTACAATATTCATTGATTTTTGCCATTGAAAAACGTCCAGAAATGATTGAAACTACTGACTGAATGAAAGGAGCTGGCATCTCACTCTCTTTGAATCTTCTTTATCATGCTAAGAGGAGCAGGAAAAAGCAAAAAATTTCAGAATTGCACCTTGCAATGCGGAGAAATTACTGTTTGTGCTTTTACAATATTCATTGATTTTTGCCATTGAAAAACATCATGTTATTCATATACCAGAAATGTTTGAAGCTACTGACTGAATGAAAGGAGCTGGCATCTCACTCTCATTGAATCTTCTTTATCATGCTAAGAGGAGCAGGAAAAAGCAAAAAATTTCAGAATTGCACCTTGCAATGCGGAGAAATTACTGTTTGTGCATTTACAATATTCATTGATTTTTGCCATTGAAAAACGTCCAGAAATGATTGAAGCTACTGACTGAATGAATGGAGCTGGCATCTCACTCTCTTTGAGTCTTCTTTATCATGCTAAGAGGAGCAGGAAAAAGCAAAAAATTTCAGAATTGCACCTTGCAATGCGGAGAAATTACTGTTTGTGCATTTACAATATTCATTGATTTTTGCCATTGAAAAACGTCCAGAAATGATTGAAGCTACTGACTGAATGAAAGGAGCTGGCATCTCACTCTCTTTGAATCTTCTTTATCATGCTAAGAGGAGCAGGAAAAAGCAAAAAATTTCAGAATTGCAACTTGCAATGCGGAGAAATTACTGTTTGTGCATTTACAATATTCATTGATTTTTGCCATTGAAAAACATCATGTTATTCATATACCAGAAATGATTGAAGCTACTGACTGAATGAAAGGAGCTGGCATCTCACTCTCTTTGAATCTTCTTTATCATGCTAAGAGGAGCAGGAAAAAGCAAAAAATTTCAGAATTGCACCTTGCAATGCGGAGAAATTACTGTTTGTGCATTTACAATATTCATTGATTTTTGCCATTGAAAAACGTCCAGAAATGATTGAAGCTACTGACTGAATGAAAGGAGCTGGCATCTCACTCTCTTTGAATCTTCTTTATCATGCTAAGAGGAGCAGGAAAAAGCAAAAAATTTCAGAATTGCACCTTGCAATGCGGAGAAATTACTGTTTGTGCTTTTACAATATTCATTGATTTTTGCCATTGAAAAACATCATGTTATTCATATACCAGAAATGTTTGAAGCTACTGACTGAATGAAAGGAGCTGGCATCTCACTCTCTTTGAATCTTCTTTATCATGCTAAGAGGAGCAGGAAAAAGCAAAAAATTTCAGAATTGCACCTTGCAATGCGGAGAAATTACTGTTTGTGCATTTACAATATTCATTGATTTTTGCCATTGAAAAACGTCCAGAAATGATTGAAGCTACTGACTGAATGAATGGAGCTGGCATCTCACTCTCTTTGAGTCTTCTTTATCATGCTAAGAGGAGCAGGAAAAAGCAAAAAATTTCAGAATTGCACCTTGCAATGCGGAGAAATTACTGTTTGTGCATTTACAATATTCATTGATTTTTGCCATTGAAAAACGTCCAGAAATGATTGAAGCTACTGACTGAATGAAAGGAGCTGGCATCTCACTCTCTTTGAATCTTCTTTATCATGCTAAGAGGAGCAGGAAAAAGCAAAAAATTTCAGAATTGCAACTTGCAATGCGGAGAAATTACTGTTTGTGCATTTACAATATTCATTGATTTTTGCCATTGAAAAACATCATGTTATTCATATACCAGAAATGATTGAAGCTACTGACTGAATGAAAGGAGCTGGCATCTCACTCTCTTTGAATCTTCTTTATCATGCTAAGAGGAGCAGGAAAAAGCAAAAAATTTCAGAATTGCACCTTGCAATGCGGAGAAATTACTGTTTGTGCATTTACAATATTCATTGATTTTTGCCATTGAAAAACGTCCAGAAATGATTGAAGCTACTGACTGAATGAAAGGAGCTGGCATCTCACTCTCTTTGAATCTTCTTTATCATGCTAAGAGGAGCAGGAAAAAGCAAAAAATTTCAGAATTGCACCTTGCAATGCGGAGAAATTACTGTTTGTGCTTTTACAATATTCATTGATTTTTGCCATTGAAAAACATCATGTTATTCATATACCAGAAATGTTTGAAGCTACTGACTGAATGAAAGGAGCTGGCATCTCACTCTCTTTGAATCTTCTTTATCATGCTAAGAGGAGCAGGAAAAAGCAAAAAATTTCAGAATTGCACCTTGCAATGCGGAGAAATTACTGTTCGTGCATTTACAATATTCATTGATTTTTGCCATTGAAAAACGTCCAGAAATGATTGAAGCTACTGACTGAATGAAAGGAGCTGGCATCTCACTCTCTTTGAATCTTCTTTATCATGCTAAGTGGAGCAGGAAAAAGCAAAAAATTTCAGAATTGCACCTTGCAATGCGGAGAAATTACTGTTTGTGCATTTACAATATTCATTGATTTTTGCCATTGAAAAACGTCCAGAAATGATTGAAGCTACTGACTGAATGAAAGGAGATGGCATCTCACTCTCTTTGAATCTTCTTTATCATGCTAAGAGGAGCAGGAAAAAGCAAAAAATTTCAGAATTGCACCTTGCAATGCGGAGAAATTACTGTTTGTGCTTTTACAATATTCATTGATTTTTGCCATTGAAAAACATCATGTTATTCATATACCAGAAATGTTTGAAGCTACTGACTGAATGAAAGGAGCTGGCATCTCACTCTCTTTGAATCTTCTTTATCATGCTAAGAGGAGCAGGAAAAAGCAAAAAATTTCAGAATTGCACCTTGCAATGCGGAGAAATTACTGTTTGTGCATTTACAATATTCATTGATTTTTGCCATTGAAAAACGTCCAGAAATGATTGAAGCTACTGACTGAATGAAAGGAGCTGGCATCTCACTCTCTTTGAATCTTCTTTATCATGCTAAGAGGAGCAGGAAAAAGCAAAAAATTTCAGAATTGCACCTTGCAATGCGGAGAAATTACTGTTTGTGCATTTACAATATTCATTGATTTTTGCCATTGAAAAACGTCCAGAAATGATTGAAGCTACTGACTGAATGAAAGGAGCTGGCATCTCACTCTCTTTGAATCTTCTTTATCATGCTAAGAGGAGCAGGAAAAAGCAAAAAATTTCAGAATTGCAACTTGCAATGTGGAGAAATTACTGTTTGTGCATTTACAATATTCATTGATTTTTGCCATTGAAAAACATCATGTGATTCATATACCAGAAATGATTGAAGCTACTGACTGAATGAAAGGAGCTGGCATCTCACTCTCTTTGAATCTTCTTTATCATGCTAAGAGGAGCAGGAAAAAGCAAAAAATTTCAGAATTGCACCTTGCAATGCGGAGAAATTACTGTTTGTGCATTTACAATATTCATTGATTTTTGCCATTGAAAAACGTCCAGAAATGATTGAAGCTACTGACTGAATGAAAGGAGCTGGCATCTCACTCTCTTTGAATCTTCTTTATCATGCTAAGAGGAGCAGGAAAATGCAAGAAATTTCAGAATTGCACCTTGCAATGCGGAGAAATTAAAGTTTGTGCATTTACAATATTCATTGATTTTTGCCATTGAAAAACGTCCAGAAATGATTGAAGCTACTGACTGAATGAAAGGAGCTGGCATCTCACTCTCTTTGAATCTTCTTTATCATGCTAAGAGGAGCAGGAAAAAGCAAAAAATTTCAGAATTGCACCTTGCAATGCGGAGAAATTACTGTTTGTGCATTTACAATATTCATTGATTTTTGCCATTGAAAAACGTCAAGAAATGATTGAAGCTACTGACTGAATGAAAGGAGCTGGCATCTCACTCTCTTTGAATCTTCTTTATCATGCTAAGAGGAGCAGGAAAAAGCAAAAAATTTCAGAATTGCACCTTGCAATGCGGAGAAATTACGGTTTGTGCATTTACAATATTCATTGATTTTTGCCATTGAAAAACATCATGTTATTCATATACCAGAAATGATTGAAGCTACTGACTGAATGAAAGGAGCTGGCATCTCGCTCTCTTTGAATCTTCTTTATCATGCTAAGAGGAGCAGGAAAAAGCAAAAAATTTCAGAATTGCACCTTGCAATGCGGAGAAATTACTGTTTGTGCATTTACAATATTCATTGATTTTTGCCATTGAAAAACGTCCAGAAATGATTGAAGCTACTGACTGAATGAAAGGAGCTGGCATCTCACTCTCTTTGAATCTTCTTTATCATGCTAAGAGGAGCAGGAAAAAGCAAAAAATTTCAGAATTGCACCTTGCAATGTGGAGAAATTACTGTTTGTGCATTTACAATATTCATTGATTTTTGCCATTGAAAAACATCATGTTATTCATATACCAGAAATGATTGAAGCTACTGACTGAATGAAGGAGCTGGCATCTCACTCTCTTTGAATCTTCTTTATCATGCTAAAAGGAGCAGGAAAAAGCAAAAAATTTCAGAATTGCACCTTGCAATGCGGAGAAATTACTGTTTGTGCATTTACAATATTCATTGATTTTTGCCATTGAAAAACGTCCAGAAATGATTGAAGCTACTGACTGAATGAAAGGAGCTGGCATCTCACTCTCTTTGAATCTTCTTTATCATGCTAAGAGGAGCAGGAAAAAGCAAAAAATTTCAGAATTGCACCTTGCAATGCGGAGAAATTACTGTTTGTGCATTTACAATATTCATTGATTTTTGCCATTGAAAAACGTCCAGAAATGATTGAAGCTACTGACTGAATGAAAGGAGCTGGCATCTCACTCTCTTTGAATCTTCTTTATCATGCTAAGAGGAGCAGGAAAAAGCAAAAAATTTCAGAATTGCAACTTGCAATGCGGAGAAATTACTGTTTGTGCATTTACAATATTCATTGATTTTTGCCATTGAAAAACATCATGTTATTCATATACCAGAAATGATTGAAGCTACTGACTGAATGAAAGGAGCTGGCATCTCACTCTCTTTGAATCTTCTTTATCATGCTAAGAGGAGCAGGAAAAAGCAAAAAATTTCAGAATTGCACCTTGCAATGCGGAGAAATTACTGTTTGTGCATTTACAATATTCATTGATTTTTGCCATTGAAAAACGTCCAGAAATGATTGAAGCTACTGACTGAATGAAAGGAGCTGGCATCTCACTCTCTTTGAATCTTCTTTATCATGCTAAGAGGAGCAGGAAAAAGCAAAAAATTTCAGAATTGCACCTTGCAATGCGGAGAAATTACTGTTTGTGCATTTACAATATTCATTGATTTTTGCCATTGAAAAACGTCCAGAAATGATTGAAGCTACTGACTGAATGAAAGGAGCTGGCATCTCACTCTCTTTGAATCTTCTTTATCATGCTAAGAGGAGCAGGAAAAAGCAAAAAATTTCAGAATTGCACCTTGCAATGCGGAGAAATTACTGTTTGTGCATTTACAATATTCATTAATTTTTGCCATTGAAAAACATCATGTTATTCATATCCCAGAAATGTTTGAAGCTACTGACTGAATGAAAGAAGCTGGCATCTCACTCTCTTTGAATCTTCTTTATCATGCTAAGAGGAGCAGGAAAAAGCAAAAAATTTCAGAATTGCACCTTGCAATGCGGAGAAATTACTGTTTGTGCATTTACAATCTTCATTGATTTTTGCCATTGAAAAACGTCCAGAAATGATTGAAGCTACTGACTGAATGAAAGGAGCTGGCATCTCACTCTCTTTGAATCTTCTTTATCATGCTAAGAGGAGCAGGAAAAAGCAAAAAATTTCAGAATTGCACCTTGCAATGCGGAGAAATTACTGTTTGTGCATTTACAATATTCATTGATTTTTGCCATTGAAAAACATCATGTTATTCATATACCAGAAATGTTTGAAGCTACTGACTGAATGAAAGGAGCTGGCATCTCACTCTCTTTGAATCTTCTTTATCATGCTAAGAGGAGCAGGAAAAAGCAAAAAATTTCAGAATTGCACCTTGCAATGCGGAGAAATTACTGTTTGTGCATTTACAATATTCATTGATTTTTGCCATTGAAAAACGTCCAGAAATGATTGAAGCTACTGACTGAATGAAAGGAGCTGGCATCTCACTCTCTTTGAATCTTCTTTATCATGCTAAGAGGAGCAGGAAAAAGCAAAAAATTTCAGAATTGCACCTTGCAATGCGGAGAAATTACTGTTTGTGCATTTACAATATTCATTGATTTTTGCCATTGAAAAACGTCCAGAAATGATTGAAGCTACTGACTGAATGAAAGGAGCTGGCATCTCACTCTCTTTGAATCTTCTTTATCATGCTAAGAGGAGCAGGAAAAAGCAAAAAATTTCAGAATTGCACCTTGCAATGCGGAGAAATTACTGTTTGTGCATTTACAATATTCATTGATTTTTGCCATTGAAAAACGTCCAGAAATGATTGAAGCTACTGACTGAATGAAAGGAGCTGGCATCTCACTCTCTTTGAATCTTCTTTATCATGCTAAGAGGAGCAGGAAAAAGCAAAAAATTTCAGAATTGCACCTTGCAATGCGGAGAAATTACTGTTTGTGCATTTACAATATTCATTAATTTTTGCCATTGAAAAACATCATGTTATTCATATCCCAGAAATGTTTGAAGCTACTGACTGAATGAAAAAAGCTGGCATCTCATTCTCTTTGAATCTTCTTTATCATGCTAAGAGGAGCAGGAAAAAGCAAAAAATTTCAGAATTGCACCTTGCAATGCGGAGAAATTACTGTTTGTGCATTTACAATATTCATTGATTTTTGCCATTGAAAAACGTCCAGAAATGATTGAAGCTACTGACTGAATGAAAGGAGCTGGCATCTCACTCTCTTTGAATCTTCTTTATCATGCTAAGAGGAGCAGGAAAAAGCAAAAAATTTCAGAATTGCACCTTGCAATGCGGAGAAATTACTGTTTGTGCATTTACAATATTCATTGATTTTTGCCATTGAAAAACGTCCAGAAATGATTGAAGCTACTGACTGAATGAAAGGAGCTGGCATCTCACTCTCTTTGAATCTTCTTTATCATGCTAAGAGGAGCAGGAAAAAGCAAAAAATTTCAGAATTGCACCTTGCAATGCGGAGAAATTACTGTTTGTGCATTTACAATATTCATTGATTTTTGCCATTGAAAAACATCATGTTATTCATATACCAGAAATGTTTGAAGCTACTGACTGAATGAAAGGAGCTGGCATCTCACTCTCTTTGAATCTTCTTTATCATGCTAAGAGGAGCAGGAAAAAGCAAAAAATTTCAGAATTGCACCTTGCAATGCGGAGAAATTACTGTTTGTGCATTTACAATATTCATTGATTTTTGCCATTGAAAAACGTCCAGAAATGATTGAAGCTACTGACTGAATGAAAGGAGCTGGCATCTCACTCTCTTTGAATCTTCTTTATCATGCTAAGAGGAGCAGGAAAATGCAAGAAATTTCAGAATTGCACCTTGCAATGCGGAGAAATTACTGTTTGTGCATTTACAATATTCATTGATTTTTGCCATTGAAAAACATCCAGAAATGATTGAAGCTACTGACTGAATGAAAGGAGCTGGCATCTCACTCTCTTTGAATCTTCTTTATCATGCTAAGAGGAGCAGGAAAAAGCCAAAAATTTCAGAATTGCACCTTGCAATGCGGAGAAATTACTGTTTGTGCATTTACAATATTCATTGATTTTTGCCATTGAAAAACATCATGTTATTCATATACCAGAAATGATTGAAGCTACTGACTGAATGAAAGGAGCTGGCATCTCACTCTCTTTGAATCTTCTTTATCATGCAAAGAGGAGCAGGAAAAAGCAAAAAATTTCAGAATTGCACCTTGCAATGCGGAGAAATTACTGTTTGTGCATTTACAATATTCATTGATTTTTGCCATTGAAAAACGTCCAGAAATGATTGAAGCTACTGACTGAATGAAAGGAGCTGGCATCTCACTCTCTTTGAATCTTCTTTATCATGCTAAGAGGAGCAGGAAAAAGCAAAAAATTTCAGAATTGCACCTTGCAATGCGGAGAAATTACTGTTTGTGCATTTACAATATTCATTGATTTTTGCCATTGAAAAACGTCCAGAAATGATTGAAGCAACTGACTGAATGAAAGGAGCTGGCATCTCACTCTCTTTGAATCTTCTTTATCATGCTAAGAGGAGCAGGAAAAAGCAAAAAATTTCAGAATTGCACCTTGCAATGCGGAGAAATTACTGTTTGTGCATTTACAATATTCATTGATTTTTGCCATTGAAAAACGTCCAGAAATAATTGAAGCTACTGACTGAATGAAAGGAGCTGGCATCTCACTCTCTTTGAATCTTCTTTATCATGCTAAGAGGAGCAGGAAAAAGCAAAAAATTTCAGAATTGCAACTTGCAATGCGGAGAAATTACTGTTTGTGCATTTACAATATTCATTGATTTTTGCCATTGAAAAACATCATGTTATTCATATACCAGAAATGATTGAAGCTACTGACTGAATGAAAGGAGCTGGCATCTCACTCTCTTTGAATCTTCTTTATCATGCTAAGAGGAGCAGGAAAAAGCAAAAAATTTCAGAATTGCACCTTGCAATGCGGAGAAATTACTGTTTGTGCATTTACAATATTCATTGATTTTTGCCATTGAAAAACGTCCAGAAATGATTGAAGCTACTGACTGAATGAAAGGAGCTGGCATCTCACTCTCTTTGAATCTTCTTTATCATGCTAAGAGGAGCAGGAAAAAGCAAAAAATTTCAGAATTGCACCTTGCAATGCGGAGAAATTACTGTTTGTGCATTTACAATATTCATTGATTTTTGCCATTGAAAAACATCATGTTATTCATATACCAGAAATGTTTGAAGCTACTGACTGAATGAAAGGAGCTGGCATCTCACTCTCTTTGAATCTTCTTTATCATGCTAAGAGGAGCAGGAAAAAGCAAAAAATTTCAGAATTGCACCTTGCAATGCGGAGAAATTACTGTTTGTGCATTTACAATATTCATTGATTTTTGCCATTGAAAAACGTCCAGAAATGATTGAAGCTACTGACTGAATGAAAGGAGCTGGCATCTCACTCTCTTTGAATCTTCTTTATCATGCTAAGAGGAGCAGGAAAAAGCAAAAAATTTCAGAATTGCACCTTGCAATGCGGAGAAATTACTGTTTGTGCATTTACAATATTCATTGATTTTTGCCATTGAAAAACGTCCAGAAATGATTGAAGCTACTGACTGAATGAAAGGAGCTGGCATCTCACTCTCTTTGAATCTTCTTTATCATGCTAAGAGGAGCAGGAAAAAGCAAAAAATTTCAGAATTGCAACTTGCAATGCGGAGAAATTACTGTTTGTGCATTTACAATATTCATTGATTTTTGCCATTGAAAAACATCATGTTATTCATATACCAGAAATGATTGAAGCTACTGACTGAATGAAAGGAGCTGGCATCTCACTCTCTTTGAATCTTCTTTATCATGCTAAGAGGAGCAGGAAAAAGCAAAAAATTTCAGAATTGCACCTTGCAATGCGGAGAAATTACTGTTTGTGCATTTACAATATTCATTGATTTTTGCCATTGAAAAACGTCCAGAAATGATTGAAGCTACTGACTGAATGAAAGGAGCTGGCATCTCACTCTCTTTGAATCTTCTTTATCATGCTAAGAGGAGCAGGAAAAAGCAAAAAATTTCAGAATTGCACCTTGCAATGCGGAGAAATTACTGTTTGTGCATTTACAATATTCATTGATTTTTGCCATTGAAAAACGTCCAGAAATGATTGAAGCTACTGACTGAATGAAAGGAGCTGGCATCTCACTCTCTTTGAATCTTCTTTATCATGCTAAGAGGAGCAGGAAAAAGCAAAAAATTTCAGAATTGCACCTTGCAATGCGGAGAAATTACTGTTTGTGCATTTACAATATTCATTAATTTTTGCCATTGAAAAACATCATGTTATTCATATCCCAGAAATGTTTGAAGCTACTGACTGAATGAAAGGAGCTGGCATCTCACTCTCTTTGAATCTTCTTTATCATGCTAAGAGGAGCAGGAAAAAGCAAAAAATTTCAGAATTGCACCTTGCAATGCGGAGAAATTACTGTTTGTGCATTTACAATATTCATTGATTTTTGCCATTGAAAAACGTCCAGAAATGATTGAAGCTACTGACTGAATGAAAGGAGCTGGCATCTCACTCTCTTTGAATCTTCTTTATCATGCTAAGAGGAGCAGGAAAAAGCAAAAAATTTCAGAATTGCACCTTGCAATGCGGAGAAATTACTGTTTGTGCATTTACAATATTCATTGATTTTTGCCATTGAAAAACGTCCAGAAATGATTGAAGCTACTGACTGAATGAAAGGAGCTGGCATCTCACTCTCTTTGAATCTTCTTTATCATGCTAAGAGGAGCAGGAAAAAGCAAAAAATTTCAGAATTGCACCTTGCAATGCGGAGAAATTACTGTTTGTGCATTTACAATATTCATTGATTTTTGCCATTGAAAAACGTCCAGAAATGATTGAAGCTACTGACTGAATGAAAGGAGCTGGCATCTCACTCTCTTTGAATCTTCTTTATCATGCTAAGAGGAGCAGGAAAAAGCAAAAAATTTCAGAATTGCACCTTGCAATGCGGAGAAATTACTGTTTGTGCATTTACAATATTCATTAATTTTTGCCATTGAAAAACATCATGTTATTCATATCCCAGAAATGTTTGAAGCTACTGACTGAATGAAAGAAGCTGGCATCTCACTCTCTTTGAATCTTCTTTATCATGCTAAGAGGAGCAGGAAAAAGCAAAAAATTTCAGAATTGCACCTTGCAATGCGGAGAAATTACTGTTTGTGCATTTACAATATTCATTGATTTTTGCCATTGAAAAACGTCCAGAAATGATTGAAGCTACTGACTGAATGAAAGGAGCTGGCATCTCACTCTCTTTGAATCTTCTTTATCATGCTAAGAGGAGCAGGAAAAAGCAAAAAATTTCAGAATTGCACCTTGCAATGCGGAGAAATTACTGTTTGTGCATTTACAATATTCATTGATTTTTGCCATTGAAAAACATCATGTTATTCATGTACCAGAAATGTTTGAAGCTACTGACTGAATGAAAGGAGCTGGCATCTCACTCTCTTTGAATCTTCTTTATCATGCTAAGAGGAGCAGGAAAAAGCAAAAAATTTCAGAATTGCACCTTGCAATGCGGAGAAATTACTGTTTGTGCATTTACAATATTCATTGATTTTTGCCATTGAAAAACGTCCAGAAATGATTGAAGCTACTGACTGAATGAAAGGAGCTGGCATCTCACTCTCTTTGAATCTTCTTTATCATGCTAAGAGGAGCAGGAAAATGCAAGAAATTTCAGAATTGCACCTTGCAATGCGGAGAAATTACTGTTTGTGCATTTACAATATTCATTGATTTTTGCCATTGAAAAACATCCAGAAATGATTGAAGCTACTGACTGAATGAAAGGAGCTGGCATCTCACTCTCTTTGAATCTTCTTTATCATGCTAAGAGGAGCAGGAAAAAGCCAAAAATTTCAGAATTGCACCTTGCAATGCGGAGAAATTACTGTTTGTGCATTTACAATATTCATTGATTTTTGCCATTGAAAAACATCATGTTATTCATATACCAGAAATGATTGAAGCTACTGACTGAATGAAAGGAGCTGGCATCTCACTCTCTTTGAATCTTCTTTATCATGCAAAGAGGAGCAGGAAAAAGCAAAAAATTTCAGAATTGCACCTTGCAATGCGGAGAAATTACTGTTTGTGCATTTACAATATTCATTGATTTTTGCCATTGAAAAACGTCCAGAAATGATTGAAGCTACTGACTGAATGAAAGGAGCTGGCATCTCACTCTCTTTGAATCTTCTTTATCATGCTAAGAGGAGCAGGAAAAAGCAAAAAATTTCAGAATTGCACCTTGCAATGCGGAGAAATTACTGTTTGTGCATTTACAATATTCATTGATTTTTGCCATTGAAAAACGTCCAGAAATGATTGAAGCAACTGACTGAATGAAAGGAGCTGGCATCTCACTCTCTTTGAATCTTCTTTATCATGCTAAGAGGAGCAGGAAAAAGCAAAAAATTTCAGAATTGCACCTTGCAATGCGGAGAAATTACTGTTTGTGCATTTACAATATTCATTGATTTTTGCCATTGAAAAACGTCCAGAAATAATTGAAGCTACTGACTGAATGAAAGGAGCTGGCATCTCACTCTCTTTGAATCTTCTTTATCATGCTAAGAGGAGCAGGAAAAAGCAAAAAATTTCAGAATTGCAACTTGCAATGCGGAGAAATTACTGTTTGTGCATTTACAATATTCATTGATTTTTGCCATTGAAAAACATCATGTTATTCATATACCAGAAATGATTGAAGCTACTGACTGAATGAAAGGAGCTGGCATCTCACTCTCTTTGAATCTTCTTTATCATGCTAAGAGGAGCAGGAAAAAGCAAAAAATTTCAGAATTGCACCTTGCAATGCGGAGAAATTACTGTTTGTGCATTTACAATATTCATTGATTTTTGCCATTGAAAAACGTCCAGAAATGATTGAAGCTACTGACTGAATGAAAGGAGCTGGCATCTCACTCTCTTTGAATCTTCTTTATCATGCTAAGAGGAGCAGGAAAAAGCAAAAAATTTCAGAATTGCACCTTGCAATGCGGAGAAATTACTGTTTGTGCTTTTACAATATTCATTGATTTTTGCCATTGAAAAACATCATGTTATTCATATACCAGAAATGTTTGAAGCTACTGACTGAATGAAAGGAGCTGGCATCTCACTCTCTTTGAATCTTCTTTATCATGCTAAGAGGAGCAGGAAAAAGCAAAAAATTTCAGAATTGCACCTTGCAATGCGGAGAAATTACTGTTTGTGCATTTACAATATTCATTGATTTTTGCCATTGAAAAATGTCCAGAAATGATTGAAGCTGCTGACTGAATGAAAGGAGCTGGCATCTCACTCTCTTTGAATCTTCTTTATCATGCTAAGAGGAGCAGGAAAAAGCAAAAAATTTCAGAATTGCACCTTGCAATGCGGAGAAATTACTGTTTGTGCATTTACAATATTCATTGATTTTTGCCATTGAAAAACATCATGTTATTCATATACCAGAAATGATTGAAGCTACTGACTGAATGAAAGGAGCTGGCATCTCACTCTCTTTGAATCTTCTTTATCATGCTAAGAGGAGCAGGAAAAAGCAAAAAATTTCAGAATTGCACCTTGCAATGCGGAGAAATTAATGTTTGTGCATTTACAATATTCATTGATTTTTGCCATTGAAAAACGTCCAGAAATGATTGAAGCTACTGACTGAATGAAAGGAGCTGGCATCTCACTCTCTTTGAATCTTCTTTATCATGCTAAGAGGAGCAGGAAAAAGCAAAAAATTTCAGAATTGCACCTTGCAATGCGGAGAAATTACTGTTTGTGCATTTACAATATTCATTGATTTTTGCCATTGAAAAACGTCCAGAAATGATTGAAGCTACTGACTGAATGAAAGGAGCTGGCATCTCACTCTCTTTGAATCTTCTTTATCATGCTAAGAGGAGCAGGAAAAAGCAAAAAATTTCAGAATTGCACCTTGCAATGCGGAGAAATTACTGTTTGTGCATTTACAATATTCATTGATTTTTGCCATTGAAAAACATCATGTTATTCATATACCAGAAATGATTGAAGCTACTGACTGAATGAAAGGAGCTGGCATCTCGCTCTCTTTGAATCTTCTTTATCATGCTAAGAGGAGCAGGAAAAAGCAAAAAATTTCAGAATTGCACCTTGCAATGCGGAGAAATTACTGTTTGTGCATTTACAATATTCATTGATTTTTGCCATTGAAAAACGTTCAGAAATGATTGAAGCTACTGACTGAATGAAAGGAGCTGGCATCTCACTCTCTTTGAATCTTCTTTATCATGCTAAGAGGAGCAGGAAAAAGCAAAAAATTTCAGAATTGCACCTTGCAATGTGGAGAAATTACTCTTTGTGCATTTACAATATTCATTGATTTTTGCCATTGAAAAACATCATGTTATTCATATACCAGAAATGATTGAAGCTACTGACTGAATGAAAGGAGCTGGCATCTCACTCTCTTTGAATCTTCTTTATCATGCTAAGAGGAGCAGGAAAAAGCAAAAAATTTCAGAATTGCACCTTGCAATGCGGAGAAATTACTGTTTGTGCATTTACAATATTCATTGATTTTTGCCATTGAAAAACGTCCAGAAATGATTGAAGCTACTGACTGAATGAAAGGAGCTGGCATCTCACTCTCTTTGAATCTTCTTTATCATGCTAAGAGGAGCAGGAAAAAGCAAAAAATTTCAGAATTGCACCTTGCAATGCGGAGAAATTACTGTTTGTGCTTTTACAATATTCATTGATTTTTGCCATTGAAAAACATCATGTTATTCATATACCAGAAATGTTTGAAGCTACTGACTGAATGAAAGGAGCTGGCATCTCACTCTCTTTGAATCTTCTTTATCATGCTAAGAGGAGCAGGAAAAAGCAAAAAATTTCAGAATTGCACCTTGCAATGCGGAGAAATTACTGTTTGTGCATTTACAATATTCATTGATTTTTGCCATTGAAAAACGTCCAGAAATGATTGAAGCTACTGACTGAATGAATGGAGCTGGCATCTCACTCTCTTTGAGTCTTCTTTATCATGCTAAGAGGAGCAGGAAAAAGCAAAAAATTTCAGAATTGCACCTTGCAATGCGGAGAAATTACTGTTTGTGCATTTACAATATTCATTGATTTTTGCCATTGAAAAACGTCCAGAAATGATTGAAGCTACTGACTGAATGAAAGGAGCTGGCATCTCACTCTCTTTGAATCTTCTTTATCATGCTAAGAGGAGCAGGAAAAAGCAAAAAATTTCAGAATTGCAACTTGCAATGCGGAGAAATTACTGTTTGTGCATTTACAATATTCATTGATTTTTGCCATTGAAAAACATCATGTTATTCATATACCAGAAATGATTGAAGCTACTGACTGAATGAAAGGAGCTGGCATCTCACTCTCTTTGAATCTTCTTTATCATGCTAAGAGGAGCAGGAAAAAGCAAAAAATTTCAGAATTGCACCTTGCAATGCGGAGAAATTACTGTTTGTGCATTTACAATATTCATTGATTTTTGCCATTGAAAAACGTCCAGAAATGATTGAAGCTACTGACTGAATGAAAGGAGCTGGCATCTCACTCTCTTTGAATCTTCTTTATCATGCTAAGAGGAGCAGGAAAAAGCAAAAAATTTCAGAATTGCACCTTGCAATGCGGAGAAATTACTGTTTGTGCTTTTACAATATTCATTGATTTTTGCCATTGAAAAACATCATGTTATTCATATACCAGAAATGTTTGAAGCTACTGACTGAATGAAAGGAGCTGGCATCTCACTCTCTTTGAATCTTCTTTATCATGCTAAGAGGAGCAGGAAAAAGCAAAAAATTTCAGAATTGCACCTTGCAATGCGGAGAAATTACTGTTTGTGCATTTACAATATTCATTGATTTTTGCCATTGAAAAACGTCCAGAAATGATTGAAGCTACTGACTGAATGAAAGGAGCTGGCATCTCACTCTCTTTGAATCTTCTTTATCATGCTAAGAGGAGCAGGAAAAAGCAAAAAATTTCAGAATTGCACCTTGCAATGCGGAGAAATTACTGTTTGTGCATTTACAATATTCATTGATTTTTGCCATTGAAAAACGTCCAGAAATGATTGAAGCTACTGACTGAATGAAAGGAGCTGGCATCTCACTCTCTTTGAATCTTCTTTATCATGCTAAGAGGAGCAGGAAAAAGCAAAAAATTTCAGAATTGCAACTTGCAATGCGGAGAAATTACTGTTTGTGCATTTACAATATTCATTGATTTTTGCCATTGAAAAACATCATGTTATTCATATACCAGAAATGATTGAAGCTACTGACTGAATGAAAGGAGCTGGCATCTCACTCTCTTTGAATCTTCTTTATCATGCTAAGAGGAGCAGGAAAAAGCAAAAAATTTCAGAATTGCACCTTGCAATGCGGAGAAATTACTGTTTGTGCATTTACAATATTCATTGATTTTTGCCATTGAAAAACGTCCAGAAATGATTGAAGCTACTGACTGAATGAAAGGAGCTGGCATCTCACTCTCTTTGAATCTTCTTTATCATGCTAAGAGGAGCAGGAAAAAGCAAAAAATTTCAGAATTGCACCTTGCAATGCGGAGAAATTACTGTTTGTGCTTTTACAATATTCATTGATTTTTGCCATTGAAAAACATCATGTTATTCATATACCAGAAATGTTTGAAGCTACTGACTGAATGAAAGGAGCTGGCATCTCACTCTCTTTGAATCTTCTTTATCATGCTAAGAGGAGCAGGAAAAAGCAAAAAATTTCAGAATTGCACCTTGCAATGCGGAGAAATTACTGTTTGTGCATTTACAATTTTCATTGATTTTTGCCATTGAAAAACGTCCAGAAATGATTGAAGCTACTGACTGAATGAAAGGAGCTGGCATCTCACTCTCTTTGAATCTTCTTTATCATGCTAAGAGGAGCAGGAAAAAGCAAAAAATTTCAGAATTGCACCTTGCAATGCGGAGAAATTACTGTTTGTGCATTTACAATATTCATTGATTTTTGCCATTGAAAAACGTCCAGAAATGATTGAAGCTACTGACTGAATGAAAGGAGCTGGCATCTCACTCTCTTTGAATCTTCTTTATCATGCTAAGAGGAGCAGGAAAAAGCAAAAAATTTCAGAATTGCACCTTGCAATGCGGAGAAATTACTGTTTGTGCATTTACAATATTCATTGATTTTTGCCATTGAAAAACATCATGTTATTCATATACCAGAAATGATTGAAGCTACTGACTGAATGAAAGGAGCTGGCATCTTACTCTCTTTGAATCTTCTTTGTCATGCTAAGAGGAGCAGGAAAAATCAAAAAATTTCAGAATTGCACCTTGCAATGCGGAGAAATTACTGTTTGTGCATTTACAATATTCATTGATTTTTGCCATTGAAAAACGTCCAGAAATAATTGAAGCTACTGACTGAATGAAAGGAGCTGGCATCTCACTCTCTTTGAATCTTCTTTATCATGCTAAGAGGAGCAGGAAAAAGCAAAAAATTTCAGAATTGCACCTTGCAATGCGGAGAAATTACTGTTTGTGCATTTACAATATTCATTGATTTTTGCCATTGAAAAACGTCCAGAAATGATTGAAGCTACTGACTGAATGAAAGGAGCTGGCATCTCACTCTCTTTGAATCTTCTTTATCATGCTAAGAGGAGCAGGAAAAAGCAAAAAATTTCAGAATTGCACCTTGCAATGCGGAGAAATTACTGTTTGTGCATTTACAATATTCATTGATTTTTGCCATTGAAAAACATCATGTTATTCATATACCAGAAATGTTTGAAGCTACTGACTGAATGAAAGGAGCTGGCATCTCACTCTCTTTGAATCTTCTTTATCATGCTAAGAGGAGCAGGAAAAAGCAAAAAATTTCAGAATTGCACCTTGCAATGCGGAGAAATTACTGTTTGTGCATTTACAATATTCATTGATTTTTGCCATTGAAAAACGTCCAGAAATGATTGAAGCTACTGACTGAATGAAAGGAGCTGGCATCTCACTCTCTTTGAATCTTCTTTATCATGCTAAGAGGAGCAGGAAAAAGCAAAAAATTTCAGAATTGCACCTTGCAATGCGGAGAAATTACTGTTTGTGCATTTACAATATTCATTGATTTTTGCCATTGAAAAACGTCCAGAAATGATTGAAGCTACTGACTGAATGAAAGGAGCTGGCATCTCACTCTCTTTGAATCTTCTTTATCATGCTAAGAGGAGCAGGAAAAAGCAAAAAATTTCAGAATTGAACCTTGCAATGCGGAGAAATTACTCTTTGTGCATTTACAATATTCATTGATTTTTGCCATTGAAAAACATCATGTTATTCATATACCAGAAATGTTTGAAGCTACTGACTGAATGAAAGGAGCTGGCATCTCACTCTCTTTGAATCTTCTTTATCATGCTAAGAGGAGCAGGAAAAAGCAAAAAATTTCAGAATTGCACCTTGCAATGCGGAGAAATTACTGTTTGTGCATTTACAATATTCATTGATTTTTGCCATTGAAAAACATCATGTTATTCATATACCAGAAATGTTTGAAGCTACTGACTGAATGAAAGGAGCTGGCATCTCACTCTCTTTGAATCTTCTTTATCATGCTAAGAGGAGCAGGAAAAAGCAAAAAATTTCAGAATTGCACCTTGCAATGTGGAGAAATTACTGTTTGTGCATTTACAATATTCATTGATTTTTACCATTGAAAAACGTCCAGAAATGATTGAAGCTACTGACTGAATGAAAGTAGCTGGCATCTCACTCTCTTTGAATCTTCTTTATCATGCTAAGAGGAGCAGGAAAAAGCAAAAAATTTCAGACTTGCACATTGCAATGCGGAGAAATTACTGTTTGTGCATTTACAATATTCATTGATTTTTGCCATTGAAAAACATCATGTTATTCATATACCAGAAATGTTTGAAGCTACTGACTGAATGAAAGGAGCTGGCATCTCACTCTCTTTGAATCTTCTTTATCATGCTAAGAGGAGCAGGAAAAAGCAAAAAATTTCAGAATTGCACCTTGCAATGCGGAGAAATTACTGTTTGTGCATTTACAATATTCATTGATTTTTGCCATTGAAAAACGTCCAGAAATGATTGAAGCTACTGACTGAATGAAAGGAGCTGGCATCTCACTCTCTTTGAATCTTCTTTATCATGCTAAGAGGAGCAGGAAAAAGCAAAAAATTTCAGAATTGCACCTTGCAATGCGGAGAAATTACTGTTTGTGCATTTACAATATTCATTGATTTTTGCCATTGAAAAACGTCCAGAAATGATTGAAGCTACTGACTGAATGAAAGGAGCTGGCATCTCACTCTCTTTGAATCTTCTTTATCATGCTAAGAGGAGCAGGAAAAATCAAAAAATTTCAGAATTGCACCTTGCAATGCGGAGAAATTACTGTTTGTGCATTTACAATATTCAATGATTTTTGCCATTGAAAAACATGTTATTCATATACCAGAAATGTTTGAAGCTACTGACTGAATGAAAGGAGCTGGCACCTCACTCTCTTTGAATCTTCTTTATCATGCTAAGAGGAGCGGGAAAAAGCAAAAAATTTCAGAATTGCACCTTGCAATGCGGAGAAATTACTGTTTGTGCATTTACAATATTCATTGATTTTTGCCATTGAAAAACGTCCAGAAATGATTGAAGCTACTGACTGAATGAAAGGAGCTGGCATCTCACTCTCTTTGAATCTTCTTTATCATGCTAAGAGGAGCAGGAAAAAGCAAAAAATTTCAGAATTGCACCTTGCAATGCGGAGAAATTACTGTTTGTGCATTTACAATATTCATTGATTTTTGCCATTGAAAAACGTCCAGAAATGATTGAAGCTACTGACTGAATGAAAGGAGCTGGCATCTCACTCTCTTTGAATCTTCTTTATCATGCTAAGAGGAGCAGGAAAAAGCAAAAAATTTCAGAATTGAACCTTGCAATGCGGAGAAATTACTCTTTGTGCATTTACAATATTCATTGATTTTTGCCATTGAAAAACATCATGTTATTCATATACCAGAAATGTTTGAAGCTACTGACTGAATGAAAGGAGCTGGCATCTCACTCTCTTTGAATCTTCTTTATCATGCTAAGAGGAGCAGGAAAAAGCAAAAAATTTCAGAATTGCACCTTGCAATGCGGAGAAATTACTGTTTGTGCATTTACAATATTCATTGATTTTTGCCATTGAAAAACATCATGTTATTCATATACCAGAAATGTTTGAAGCTACTGACTGAATGAAAGGAGCTGGCATCTCACTCTCTTTGAATCTTCTTTATCATGCTAAGAGGAGCAGGAAAAAGCAAAAAATTTCAGAATTGCACCTTGCAATGTGGAGAAATTACTGTTTGTGCATTTACAATATTCATTGATTTTTACCATTGAAAAACGTCCAGAAATGATTGAAGCTACTGACTGAATGAAAGTAGCTGGCATCTCACTCTCTTTGAATCTTCTTTATCATGCTAAGAGGAGCAGGAAAAAGCAAAAAATTTCAGACTTGCACCTTGCAATGCGGAGAAATTACTGTTTGTGCATTTACAATATTCATTGATTTTTGCCATTGAAAAACATCATGTTATTCATATACCAGAAATGTTTGAAGCTACTGACTGAATGAAAGGAGCTGGCATCTCACTCTCTTTGAATCTTCTTTATCATGCTAAGAGGAGCAGGAAAAAGCAAAAAATTTCAGAATTGCACCTTGCAATGCGGAGAAATTACTGTTTGTGCATTTACAATATTCATTGATTTTTGCCATTGAAAAACGTCCAGAAATGATTGAAGCTACTGACTGAATGAAAGGAGCTGGCATCTCACTCTCTTTGAATCTTCTTTATCATGCTAAGAGGAGCAGGAAAAAGCAAAAAATATCAGAATTGCACCTTGCAATGCGGAGAAATTACTGTTTGTGCATTTACAATATTCATTGATTTTTGCCATTGAAAAACGTCCAGAAATGATTGAAGCTACTGACTGAATGAAAGGAGCTGGCATCTCACTCTCTTTGAATCTTCTTTATCATGCTAAGAGGAGCAGGAAAAATCAAAAAATTTCAGAATTGCACCTTGCAATGCGGAGAAATTACTGTTTGTGCATTTACAATATTCAATGATTTTTGCCATTGAAAAACATGTTATTCATATACCAGAAATGTTTGAAGCTACTGACTGAATGAAAGGAGCTGGCACCTCACTCTCTTTGAATCTTCTTTATCATGCTAAGAGGAGCGGGAAAAAGCAAAAAATTTCAGAATTGCACCTTGCAATGCGGAGAAATTACTGTTTGTGCATTTACAATATTCATTGATTTTTGCCATTGAAAAACATCCAGAAATGATTGAAGGTACTGACTGAATGAAAGGAGCTGGCATCTCACTCTCTTTGAATCTTCTTTATCATGCTAAGAGGAGCAGGAAAAAGCAAAAAATTTCAGAATTGCACCTTGCAATGCGGAGAAATTACTGTTTGTGCATTTACAATATTCATTGATTTTTGCCATTGAAAAACGTCCAGAAATGATTGAAGCTACTGACTGAATGAAAGGAGCTGGCATCTCACTCTCTTTGAATCTTCTTTATCATGCTAAGAGGAGCAGGAAAAAGCAAAAAATTTCAGAATTGCACCTTGCAATGCGGAGAAATTACAGTTTGTGCATTTACAATATTCATTGATTTTTGCCATTGAAAAACATCCAGAAATGATTGAAGCTACTGACTGAATGAAAGGAGCTGGCATCTCACTCTCTTTGAATCTTCTTTATCATGCTAAGAGGAGCAGGAAAAAGCAAAAAATTTCAGAATTGCACCTTGCAATGCGGAGAAATTACTGTTTGTGCATTTACAATATTCATTGATTTTTGCCATTGAAAAACGTCCAGAAATGATTGAAGCTACTGACTGAATGAAAGGAGCTGGCATCTCACTCTCTTTGAATCTTCTTTATCATGCTAAGAGGAGCAGGAAAAAGCAAAAAATTTCAGAATTGCACCTTGCAATGCGGAGAAATTACTGTTTGTGCATTTACAATATTCATTGATTTTTGCCATTGAAAAACATCATGTTATTCATATACCAGAAATGATAGAAGCTACTGACTGAATGAAAGGAGCTGGCATCTTACTCTCTTTGAATCTTCTTTGTCATGCTAAGAGGAGCAGGAAAAAGCAAAAAATTTCAGAATTGCACCTTGCAATGCGGAGAAATTACTGTTTGTGCATTTACAATATTCATTGATTTTTGCCATTGAAAAACGTCCAGAAATGATTGAAGCTACTGACTGAATGAAAGGAGCTGGCATCTCACTCTCTTTGAATCTTCTTTATCATGCTAAGAGGAGCAGGAAAAAGCAAAAAATTTCAGAATTGCACCTTGCAATGCGGAGAAATTACTGTTTGTGCATTTACAATATTCATTGATTTTTGCCATTGAAAAACATCATGTTATTCATATACCAGAAATGTTTGAAGCTACTGACTGAATGAAAGGAGCTGGCATCTCACTCTCTTTGAATCTTCTTTATCATGCTTAGAGGAGCAGGAAAAAGCAAAAAATTTCAGAATTGCACCTTGCAATGTGGAGAAATTACTGTTTGTGCATTTACAATATTCATTGATTTTTACCATTGAAAAACGTCCAGAAATGATTGAAGCTACTGACTGAATGAAAGTAGCTGGCATCTCACTCTCTTTGAATCTTCTTTATCATGCTAAGAGGAGCAGGAAAAAGCAAAAAATTTCAGAATTGCACCTTGCAATCCAGAGAAATTACTGTTTGTGCATTTACAATATTCATTGATTTTTGCCATTGAAAAACATCATGTTATTCATATACCAGAAATGTTTGAAGCTACTGACTGAATGAAAGGAGCTGGCATCTCACTCTCTTTGAATCTTCTTTATCATGCTAAGAGGAGCAGGAAAAAGCAAAAAATTTCAGAATTGCACCTTGCAATGTGGAGAAATTACTGTTTGTGCATTTACAATATTCATTGATTTTTACCATTGAAAAACGTCCAGAAATGATTGAAGCTACTGACTGAATGAAAGTAGCTGGCATCTCACTCTCTTTGAATCTTCTTTATCATGCTAAGAGGAGCAGGAAAAAGCAAAAAATTTCAGACTTGCACCTTGCAATGCGGAGAAATTACTGTTTGTGCATTTACAATATTCATTGATTTTTGCCATTGAAAAACATCATGTTATTCATATACCAGAAATGTTTGAAGCTACTGACTGAATGAAAGGAGCTGGCATCTCACTCTCTTTGAATCTTCTTTATCATGCTAAGAGGAGCAGGAAAAAGCAAAAAATTTCAGAATTGCACCTTGCAATGCGGAGAAATTACTGTTTGTGCATTTACAATATTCATTGATTTTTGCCATTGAAAAACGTCCAGAAATGATTGAAGCTACTGACTGAATGAAAGGAGCTGGCATCTCACTCTCTTTGAATCTTGTTTATCATGCTAAGAGGAGCAGGAAAAAGCAAAAAATTTCAGAATTGCACCTTGCAATGCGGAGAAATTACTGTTTGTGCATTTACAATATTCATTGATTTTTGCCATTGAAAAACGTCCAGAAATGATTGAAGCTACTGACTGAATGAAAGGAGCTGGCATCTCACTCTCTTTGAATCTTCTTTATCATGCTAAGAGGAGCAGGAAAAAGCAAAAAATTTCAGAATTGCACCTTGCAATGCGGAGAAATTACTGTTTGTGCATTTACAATATTCATTGATTTTTGCCATTGAAAAACATCATGTTATTCATATACCAGAAATGATTGAAGCTACTGACTGAATGAAAGGAGCTGTCATCTCACTCTCTTTGAATCTTCTTTATCATGCTAAGAGGAGCAGGAAAAAGCAAAAAATTTCAGATTTGCACCTTGCAATGCGGAGAAATTACTGTTTGTGCATTTACAATATTCATTGATTTTTGCCATTGAAAAACGTCCAGAAATGTTTGAAGCTACTGACTGAATGAAAGGAGCTGGCATCTCACTCTCTTTGAATCTTCTTTATCATGCTAGGATTAGCAGGAAAAAGCAAAAAATTTCAGAATTGCACCTTGCAATGTGGAGATATTACTGTTTGTGCATTTACAATATTCATTGATTTTTGCCATTGAAAAACGTCCAGAAATGTTTGAAGCTACTGACTGAATGAAAGGAGCTGGCATCTCACTCTCTTTGAATCTTCTTTATCATGCTAGGAGTAGCAGGAAAAAGCAAAAAATTTCAGAATTGCACCTTGCAATGTGGAGATATTACTGTTTGTGCATTTACAATATTCATTGATTTTTGCCATTGAAAAACGTCCAGAAATGTTTGAAGCTACTGACTGAATGAAAGGAGCTGGCATCTCACTCTCTTTGAATCTTCTTTATCATGCTAGGATTAGCAGGAAAAAGCAAAAAATTTCAGAATTGCACCTTGCAATGTGGAGATATTACTGTTTGTGCATTTACAATATTCATTGATTTTTGCCATTGAAAAACATCATGTTATTCATATACCAGAAATGTTTGAAGCTACTGACTGAATGAAAGGAGCTGACATCTCACTCTCTTTGAATCTTCTTTATCATGCTAGGATTAGCAGGAAAAAGCAAAAAATTTCAGAATTGCACCTTGCAATGTGGAGATATTACTGTTTGTGCATTTACAATATTCATTGATTTTTGCCATTGAAAAACGTCCAGAAATGTTTGAAGCTACTGACTGAATGAAAGGAGCTGGCATCTCACTCTATTTGAATCTTCTTTATCATCCTAGGATTAGCAGGAAAAAGCAAAAAATTTCAGCATTGCACCTTGCAATGTGGAGATATTACTGTTTGTGCATTTACAATATTCATTGATTTTTGCCATTGAAAAACATCCAGAAATGTTTATACCAGAAATGTTTGAAGCTACTGACTGAATGAAAGGAGCTGGCATCTCACTCTCTTTGAATCTTCTTTATCATGCTAAGAGGAGCAGGAAAAAGCAGAAAATTTCAGAATTGCACTTTGCAATGCGGAGAAATTACTGTTTGTGCATTTACAATATTCATTGATTTTTGCCATTGAAAAACGTCCAGAAATGACTGAAGCTACTGACTGAATGAAAGGAGCTGGCATCTCACTCTCTTTGAATCTTCTTTATCATGCTAAGAGGAGCAGGAAAAAGCAAAAAATTTCAGAATTGCATCTTGCAATGCGGAGAAATTACTGTTTGTGCATTTACAATATTCATTGATTTTTGCCATTGAAAAACGTCCAGAAATGATTGAAGCTACTGACTGAATGAAAGGAGCTGGCATCTCACTCTCTTTGAATCTTCTTTATCATGCTAAGAGGAGCAGGAAAAAGCAAAAAATTTCAGAATTGCACCTTGCAATGCGGAGAAATTACTGTTTGTGCATTTACAATATTCATTGATTTTTGCCATTGAAAAACATCATGTTATTCATATACCAGAAATGATTGAAGCTACTGACTGAATGAAAGGAGCTGGCATCTCACTCTCTTTGAATCTTCTTTATCATGCTAAGAGGAGCAGGAAAAAGCAAAAAATTTCAGAATTGCACCTTGCAATGCGGAGAAATTACTGTTTGTGCATTTACAATATTCATTGATTTTTGCCATTGAAAAACATCCAGAAATGATTGAAGCTACTGACTGAATGAAAGGAGCTGGCATCTCACTCTCTTTGAATCTTCTTTATCATGCTAAGAGGAGCAGGAAAAAGCAAAAAATTTCAGAATTGCACCTTGCAATGCGGAGAAATTACTGTTTGTGCATTTACAATATTCATTGATTTTTGCCATTGAAAAACGTCCAGAAATGATTGAAGCTACTGACTGAATGAAAGGAGCTGGCATCTCACTCTCTTTGAATCTTCTTTATCATGCTAGGATTAGCAGGAAAAAGCAAAAAATTTCAGAATTGCACCTTGCAATGTGGAGATATTACTGTTTGTGCATTTACAATATTCATTGAATTTTGCCATTGAAAAACGTCCAGAAATGTTTGAAGCTACTGACTGAATGAAAGGAGCTGGCATCTCACTCTATTTGAATCTTCTTTATCATGCTAGGATTAGCAGGAAAAAGCAAAAAATTTCAGAATTGCACCTTGCAATGTGGAGATATTACTGTTTGTGCATTTACAATATTCATTGATTTTTGCCATTGAAAAACGTCCAGAAATGTTTATACCAGAAATGTTTGAAGCTACTGACTGAATGAAAGGAGCTGGCATCTCACTCTCTTTGAATCTTCTTTATCATGCTAAGAGGAGCAGGAAAAAGCAAAAAATTTCAGAATTGCATCTTGCAATGCGGAGAAATTACTTTTTGTGCATTTACAATATTCATTGATTTTTGCCATTGAAAAACGTCCAGAAATGACTGAAGCTACTGACTGAATGAAAGGAGCTGGCATCTCACTCTCTTTGAATCTTCTTTACCATGCTAAGAGGAGCAGGAAAAAGCAAAAAAATTCAGAATTGCACCTTGCAATGCGGAGAAATTACTGTTTGTGCATTTACAATATTCATTGATTTTTGCCATTGAAAAACGTCCAGAAATGATTGAAGCTACTGACTGAATGAAAGGAGCTGGCATCTCACTCTCTTTGAATCTTCTTTATCATGCTAGGAGTAGCAGGAAAAAGCAAAAAATTTCAGAATTGCACCTTGCAATGTGGAGATATTACTGTTTGTGCATTTACAATATTCATTGATTTTTGCCATTGAAAAACGTCCAGAAATGTTTGAAGCTACTGACTGAATGAAAGGAGCTGGCATCTCACTCTCTTTGAATCTTCTTTATCATGCTAGGATTAGCAGGAAAAAGCAAAAAATTTCAGAATTGCACCTTGCAATGTGGAGATATTACTGTTTGTGCATTTACAATATTCATTGATTTTTGCCATTGAAAAACATCATGTTATTCATATACCAGAAATGTTTGAAGCTACTGACTGAATGAAAGGAGCTGACATCTCACTCTCTTTGAATCTTCTTTATCATGCTAGGATTAGCAGGAAAAAGCAAAAAATTTCAGAATTGCACCTTGCAATGTGGAGAAATTACTGTTTGTGCATTTACAATATTCATTGATTTTTGCCATTGAAAAACATCATGTTATTCATATACCAGAAATGATTGAAGCTACTGACTGAATGAAAGGAGCTGGCATCTCACTCTCTTTGAATCTTCTTTATCATGCTAAGAGGAGCAGGAAAAAGCAAAAAATTTCAGAATTGCACCTTGCAATGCGGAGAAATTACTGTTTGTGCATTTACAATATTCATTGATTTTTGCCATTGAAAAACGTCCAGAAATGTTTGAAGCTACTGACTGAATGAAAGGAGCTGGCATCTCACTCTCTTTGAATCTTCTTTATCATGCTAGGATTAGCAGGAAAAAGCAAAAAATTTCAGAATTGCACCTTGCAATGTGGAGATATTACTGTTTGTGCATTTACAATATTCATTGATTTTTGCCATTGAAAAACGTCCAGAAATGTTTGAAGCTACTGACTGAATGAAAGGAGCTGGCATCTCACTCTCTTTGAATCTTCTTTATCATGCTAAGAGGAGCAGGAAAAAGCAAAAAATTTCAGAATTGCACCTTGCAATGCGGAGAAATTACTGTTTGTGCATTTACAATATTCATTGATTTTTGCCATTGAAAAACGTCCAGAAATGATTGAAGCTACTGACTGAATGAAAGGAGCTGGCATCTCACTCTCTTTGAATCTTCTTTATCATGCTAGGATTAGCAGGAAAAAGCAAAAAATTTCAGAATTGCACCTTGCAATGTGGAGATATTACTGTTTGTGCATTTACAATATTCATTGAATTTTGCCATTGAAAAACGTCCAGAAATGTTTGAAGCTACTGACTGAATGAAAGGAGCTGGCATCTCACTCTATTTGAATCTTCTTTATCATGCTAGGATTAGCAGGAAAAAGCAAAAAATTTCAGAATTGCACCTTGCAATGTGGAGATATTACTGTTTGTGCATTTACAATATTCATTGATTTTTGCCATTGAAAAACGTCCAGAAATGTTTATACCAGAAATGTTTGAAGCTACTGACTGAATGAAAGGAGCTGGCATCTCACTCTCTTTGAATCTTCTTTATCATGCTAAGAGGAGCAGGAAAAAGCAAAAAATTTCAGAATTGCACCTTGCAATGCGGAGAAATTACTTTTTGTGCATTTACAATATTCATTGATTTTTGCCATTGAAAAACGTCCAGAAATGACTGAAGCTACTGACTGAATGAAAGGAGCTGGCATCTCACTCTCTTTGAATCTTCTTTATCATGCTAAGAGGAGCAGGAAAAAGCAAAAAATTTCAGAATTGCACCTTGCAATGCGGAGAAATTACTGTTTGTGCATTTACAATATTCATTGATTTTTGCCATTGAAAAACATCATGTTATTCATATACCAGAAATGATTGAAGCTACTGACTGAATGAAAGGAGCTGGCATCTCACTCTCTTTGAATCTTCTTTATCATGCTAAGAGGAGCAGGAAAAAGCAAAAAATTTCAGAATTGCACCTTGCAATGCGGAGAAATTACTGTTTGTGCATTTACAATATTCATTGATTTTTGCCATTGAAAAACGTCCAGAAATGTTTGAAGCTACTGACTGAATGAAAGGAGCTGGCATCTCACTCTCTTTGAATCTTCTTTATCATGCTAGGATTAGCAGGAAAAAGCAAAAAATTTCAGAATTGCACCTTGCAATGTGGAGATATTACTGTTTGTGCATTTACAATATTCATTGATTTTTGCCATTGAAAAACGTCCAGAAATGTTTGAAGCTACTGACTGAATGAAAGGAGCTGGCATCTCACTCTCTTTGAATCTTCTTTATCATGCTAGGAGTAGCAGGAAAAAGCAAAAAATTTCAGAATTGCACCTTGCAATGTGGAGATATTACTGTTTGTGCATTTACAATATTCATTGATTTTTGCCATTGAAAAACGTCCAGAAATGTTTGAAGCTACTGACTGAATGAAAGGAGCTGGCATCTCACTCTCTTTGAATCTTCTTTATCATGCTAGGATTAGCAGGAAAAAGCAAAAAATTTCAGAATTGCACCTTGCAATGTGGAGATATTACTGTTTGTGCATTTACAATATTCATTGATTTTTGCCATTGAAAAACATCATGTTATTCATATACCAGAAATGTTTGAAGCTACTGACTGAATGAAAGGAGCTGACATCTCACTCTCTTTGAATCTTCTTTATCATGCTAGGATTAGCAGGAAAAAGCAAAAAATTTCAGAATTGCACCTTGCAATGTGGAGATATTACTGTTTGTGCATTTACAATATTCATTGATTTTTGCCATTGAAAAACGTCCAGAAATGTTTGAAGCTACTGACTGAATGAAAGGAGCTGGCATCTCACTCTATTTGAATCTTCTTTATCATCCTAGGATTAGCAGGAAAAAGCAAAAAATTTCAGCATTGCACCTTGCAATGTGGAGATATTACTGTTTGTGCATTTACAATATTCATTGATTTTTGCCATTGAAAAACATCCAGAAATGTTTATACCAGAAATGTTTGAAGCTACTGACTGAATGAAAGGAGCTGGCATCTCACTCTCTTTGAATCTTCTTTATCATGCTAAGAGGAGCAGGAAAAAGCAAAAAATTTCAGAATTGCACTTTGCAATGCGGAGAAATTACTGTTTGTGCATTTACAATATTCATTGATTTTTGCCATTGAAAAACGTCCAGAAATGACTGAAGCTACTGACTGAATGAAAGGAGCTGGCATCTCACTCTCTTTGAATCTTCTTTATCATGCTAAGAGGAGCAGGAAAAAGCAAAAAATTTCAGAATTGCATCTTGCAATGCGGAGAAATTACTGTTTGTGCATTTACAATATTCATTGATTTTTGCCATTGAAAAACGTCCAGAAATGATTGAAGCTACTGACTGAATGAAAGGAGCTGGCATCTCACTCTCTTTGAATCTTCTTTATCATGCTAAGAGGAGCAGGAAAAAGCAAAAAATTTCAGAATTGCACCTTGCAATGCGGAGAAATTATTGTTTGTGCATTTACAATATTCATTGATTTTTGCCATTGAAAAACATCATGTTATTCATATACCAGAAATGATTGAAGCTACTGACTGAATGAAAGGAGCTGGCATCTCACTCTCTTTGAATCTTCTTTATCATGCTAAGAGGAGCAGGAAAAAGCAAAAAATTTCAGAATTGCACCTTGCAATGCGGAGAAATTACTGTTTGTGCATTTACAATATTCATTGATTTTTGCCATTGAAAAACATCCAGAAATGATTGAAGCTACTGACTGAATGAAAGGAGCTGGCATCTCACTCTCTTTGAATCTTCTTTATCATGCTAAGAGGAGCAGGAAAAAGCAAAAAATTTCAGAATTGCACCTTGCAATGCGGAGAAATTACTGTTTGTGCATTTACAATATTCATTGATTTTTGCCATTGAAAAACGTCCAGAAATGATTGAAGCTACTGACTGAATGAAAGGAGCTGGCATCTCACTCTCTTTGAATCTTCTTTATCATGCTAGGATTAGCAGGAAAAAGCAAAAAATTTCAGAATTGCACCTTGCAATGTGGAGATATTACTGTTTGTGCATTTACAATATTCATTGATTTTTGCCATTGAAAAATGTCCAGAAATGTTTATACCAGAAATGTTTGAAGCTACTGACTGAATGAAAGGAGCTGGCATCTCACTCTCTTTGAATCTTCTTTATCATGCTAAGAGGAGCAGGAAAAAGCAAAAAATTTCAGAATTGCACCTTGCAATGCGGAGAAATTACTTTTTGTGCATTTACAATATTCATTGATTTTTGCCATTGAAAAACGTCCAGAAATGACTGAAGCTACTGACTGAATGAAAGGAGCTGGCATCTCACTCTCTTTGAATCTTCTTTACCATGCTAAGAGGAGCAGGAAAAAGCAAAAAAATTCAGAATTGCACCTTGCAATGCGGAGAAATTACTGTTTGTGCATTTACAATATTCATTGATTTTTGCCATTGAAAAACGTCCAGAAATGATTGAAGCTACTGACTGAATGAAAGGAGCTGGCATCTCACTCTCTTTGAATCTTCTTTATCATGCTAGGAGTAGCAGGAAAAAGCAAAAAATTTCAGAATTGCACCTTGCAATGTGGAGATATTACTGTTTGTGCATTTACAATATTCATTGATTTTTGCCATTGAAAAACGTCCAGAAATGTTTGAAGCTACTGACTGAATGAAAGGAGCTGGCATCTCACTCTCTTTGAATCTTCTTTATCATGCTAGGATTAGCAGGAAAAAGCAAAAAATTTCAGAATTGCACCTTGCAATGTGGAGATATTACTGTTTGTGCATTTACAATATTCATTGATTTTTGCCATTGAAAAACATCATGTTATTCATATACCAGAAATGTTTGAAGCTACTGACTGAATGAAAGGAGCTGACATCTCACTCTCTTTGAATCTTCTTTATCATGCTAGGATTAGCAGGAAAAAGCAAAAAATTTCAGAATTGCACCTTGCAATGTGGAGATATTACTGTTTGTGCATTTACAATATTCATTGATTTTTGCCAATGAAAAACGTCCAGAAATGTTTGAAGCTACTGACTGAATGAAAGGAGCTGGCATCTCACTCTATTTGAATCTTCTTTATCATGCTAGGATTAGCAGGAAAAAGCAAAAAATTTCAGCATTGCACCTTGCAATGTGGAGATATTACTGTTTGTGCATTTACAATATTCATTGATTTTTGCCATTGAAAAACGTCCAGAAATGTTTATACCAGAAATGTTTGAAGCTACTGACTGAAAGAAAGGAGCTGGCATCTCACTCTCTTTGAATCTTCTTTATCATGCTAAGAGGAGCAGGAAAAAGCAAAAAATTTCAGAATTGCACCTTGCAATGCGGAGAAATTACTGTTTGTGCATTTACAATATTCATTGATTTTTGCCATTGAAAAACGTCCAGAAATGACTGAAGCTACTGACTGAATGAAAGGAGCTGGCATCTCACTCTCTTTGAATCTTCTTTATCATGCTAAGAGGAGCAGGAAAAACCAAAAAATTTCAGAATTGCATCTTGCAATGCGGAGAAATTACTGTTTGTGCATTTACAATATTCATTGATTTTTGCCATTGAAAAACGTCCAGAAATGATTGAAGCTACTGACTGAATGAAAGGAGCTGGCATCTCACTCTCTTTGAATCTTCTTTATCATGCTAAGAGGAGCAGGAAAAAGCAAAAAATTTCAGAATTGCACCTTGCAATGCGGAGAAATTACTGTTTGTGCATTTACAATATTCATTGATTTTTGCCATTGAAAAACGTCCAGAAATGATTGAAGCTACTGACTGAATGAAAGGAGCTGGCATCTCACTCTCTTTGAATCTTCTTTATCATGCTAAGAGGAGCAGGAAAAAGCAAAAAATTTCAGAATTGCACCTTGCAATGCGGAGAAATTACTGTTTGTGCATTTACAATATTCATTGATTTTTGCCATTGAAAAACGTCCAGAAATGATTGAAGCTACTGACTGAATGAAAGGAGCTGGCATCTCACTCTCTTTGAATCTTCTTTATCATGCTAGGATTAGCAGGAAAAAGCAAAAAATTTCAGAATTGCACCTGGCAATGTGGAGATATTACTGTTTGTGCATTTACAATATTCATTGAATTTTGCCATTGAAAAACGTCCAGAAATGTTTGAAGCTACTGACTGAATGAAAGGAGCTGGCATCTCACTCTATTTGAATCTTCTTTATCATGCTAGGATTAGCAGGAAAAAGCAAAAAATTTCAGAATTGCACCTTGCAATGTGGAGATATTACTGTTTGTGCATTTACAATATTCATTGATTTTTGCCATTGAAAAACGTCCAGAAATGTTTATACCAGAAATGTTTGAAGCTACTGACTGAATGAAAGGAGCTGGCATCTCACTCTCTTTGAATCTTCTTTATCATGCTAAGAGGAGCAGGAGAAAGCAAAAAATTTCAGAATTGCACCTTGCAATGCGGAGAAATTACTGTTTGTGCATTTACAATATTCATTGATTTTTGCCATTGAAAAACGTCCAGAAATGACTGAAGCTACTGACTGAATGAAAGGAGCTGGCATCTCACTCTCTTTGAATCTTCTTTATCATGCTAAGAGGAGCAGGAAAAAGCAAAAAATTTCAGAATTGCACCTTGCAATGCGGAGAAATTACAGTTTGTGCATTTACAATATTCATTGATTTTTGCCATTGAAAAACGTCCAGAAATGATTGAAGCTACTGACTGAATGAAAGGAGCTGGCATCTCACTCTCTTTGAATCTTCTTTATCATGCTAAGAGGAGCAGGAAAAAGCAAAAAATTTCAGAATTGCACCTTGCAATGCGGAGAAATTACTGTTTGTGCATTTACAATATTCATTGATTTTTGCCATTGAAAAACGTCCAGAAATGATTGAAGCTACTGACTGAATGAAAGGAGCTGGCATCTCACTCTCTTTGAATCTTCTTTATCATGCTAAGAGGAGCAGGAAAAAGCAAAAAATTTCAGAATTGCACCTTGCAATGCGGAGAAATTACTGTTTGTGCATTTACAATATTCATTGATTTTTGCCATTGAAAAACATCATGTTATTCATATACCAGAAATGATTGAAGCTACTGACTGAATGAAAGGAGCTGGCATCTCACTCTCTTTGAATCTTCTTTATCATGCTAAGAGGAGCAGGAAAAAGCAAAAAATTTCAGAATTGCACCTTGCAATGCGGAGAAATTACTGTTTGTGCATTTACAATATTCATTGATTTTTGCCATTGAAAAACGTCCAGAAATGACTGAAGCTACTGACTGAATGAAAGGAGCTGGCATCTCACTCTCTTTGAATCTTCTTTATCATGCTAAGAGGAGCAGGAAAAAGCAAAAAATTTCAGAATTGCACCTTGCAATGCGGAGAAATTACAGTTTGTGCATTTACAATATTCATTGATTTTTGCCATTGAAAAACGTCCAGAAATGATTGAAGCTACTGACTGAATGAAAGGAGCTGGCATCTCACTCTCTTTGAATCTTCTTTATCATGCTAAGAGGAGCAGGAAAAAGCAAAAAATTTCAGAATTGCACCTTGCAATGCGGAGAAATTACTGTTTGTGCATTTACAATATTCATTGATTTTTGCCATTGAAAAACATCATGTTATTCATATACCAGAAATGATTGAAGCTACTGACTGAATGAAAGGAGCTGGCATCTCACTCTCTTTGAATCTTCTTTATCATGCTAAGAGGAGCAGGAAAAAGCAAAAAATTTCAGAATTGCACCTTGCAATGCGGAGAAATTACTGTTTGTGCATTTACAATATTCATTGATTTTTGCCATTGAAAAACGTCCAGAAATGATTGAAGCTACTGACTGAATGAAAGGAGCTGGCATCTCACTCTCTTTGAATCTTCTTTATCATGCTAAGAGGAGCAGGAAAAAGCAAAAAATTTCAGAATTGCATCTTGCAATGCGGAGAAATTACTGTTTGTGCATTTACAATATTCATTGATTTTTGCCATTGAAAAACGTCCAGAAATGATTGAAGCTACTGACTGAATGAAAGGAGCTGGCATCTCACTCTCTTTGAATCTTCTTTATCATGCTAAGAGGAGCAGGAAAAAGCAAAAAATTTCAGAATTGCACCTTGCAATGCGGAGAAATTACTGTTTGTGCATTTACAATATTCATTGATTTTTGCCATTGAAAAACGTCCAGAAATGATTGAAGCCACTGACTGAATGAAAGGAGCTGGAATCTCACTCTCTTTGAATCTTCTTTATCATGCTAAGAGGAGCAGGAAAAAGCAAAAAATTTCAGAATTGCAACTTGCAATGCGGAGAAATTACTGTTTGTGCATTTACAATATTCATTGATTTTTGCCATTGAAAAACATCATGTTATTCATATACCAGAAATGATTGAAGCTACTGACTGAATGAAAGGAGCTGGCATCTCACTCTCTTTGAATCTTCTTTATCATGCTAAGAGGAGCAGGAAAAAGCAAAAAATTTCAGAATTGCACCTTGCAATGCGGAGAAATTACTGTTTGTGCATTTACAATATTCATTGATTTTTGCCATTGAAAAATGTCCAGAAATGATTGAAGCTACTGACTGAATGAAAGGAGCTGGCATCTCACTCTCTTTGAATCTTCTTTATCATGCTAAGAGGAGCAGGAAAAAGCAAAAAATTTCAGAATTGCACCTTGCAATGCGGAGAAATTACTGTTTGTGCATTTACAATATTCATTGATTTTTGCCATTGAAAAACGTCCAGAAATGATTGAAGCTACTGACTGAATGAAAGGAGCTGGCATCTCACTCTCTTTGAATCTTCTTTATCATGCTAAGAGGAGCAGGAAAAAGCAAAAAATTTCAGAATTGCACCTTGCAATGCGGAGAAATTACTGTTTGTGCATTTACAATATTCATTAATTTTTGCCATTGAAAAACATCATGTTATTCATATCCCAGAAATGTTTGAAGCTACTGACTGAATGAAAGAAGCTGGCATCTCACTCTCTTTGAATCTTCTTTATCATGCTAAGAGGAGCAGGAAAAAGCAAAAAATTTCAGAATTGCACCTTGCAATGCGGAGAAATTACTGTTTGTGCATTTACAATATTCATTGATTTTTGCCATTGAAAAACGTCCAGAAATGATTGAAGCTACTGACTGAATGAAAGGAGCTGGCATCTCACTCTCTTTGAATCTTCTTTATCATGCTAAGAGGAGCAGGAAAAAGCAAAAAATTTCAGAATTGCACCTTGCAATGCGGAGAAATTACTGTTTGTGCATTTACAATATTCATTGATTTTTGCCATTGAAAAACATCATGTTATTCATATACCAGAAATGTTTGAAGCTACTGACTGAATGAAAGGAGCTGGCATCTCACTCTCTTTGAATCTTCTTTATCATGCTAAGAGGAGCAGGAAAAAGCAAAAAATTTCAGAATTGCACCTTGCAATGCGGAGAAATTACTGTTTGTGCATTTACAATATTCATTGATTTTTGCCATTGAAAAACGTCCAGAAATGATTGAAGCTACTGACTGAATGAAAGGAGCTGGCATCTCATTCTCTTTGAATCTTCTTTATCATGCTAAGAGGAGCAGGAAAATGCAAGAAATTTCAGAATTGCACCTTGCAATGCGGAGAAATTACTGTTTGTGCATTTACAATATTCATTGATTTTTGCCATTGAAAAACATCCAGAAATGATTGAAGCTACTGACTGAATGAAAGGAGCTGGCATCTCACTCTCTTTGAATCTTCTTTATCATGCTAAGAGGAGCAGGAAAAAGCAAAAAATTTCAGAATTGCACCTTGCAATGCGGAGAAATTACTGTTTGTGCATTTACAATATTCATTGATTTTTGCCATTGAAAAACATCATGTTATTCATATACCAGAAATGATTGAAGCTACTGACTGAATGAAAGGAGCTGGCATCTCACTCTCTTTGAATCTTCTTTATCATGCTGAGGAGCAGGAAAAAGCAAAAAAATTCAGAATTGCACCTTGCAATGCGGAGAAATTACTGTTTGTGCATTTACAATATTCATTGATTTTTGCATTGAAAAACGTCCAGAAATGACTGAAGCTACTGACTGAATGAAAGGAGCTGGCATCTCACTCTCTTTGAATCTTCTTTATCATGCTAAGAGGAGCAGGAAAAAGCAAAAAATTTCAGAATTGCATCTTGCAATGCGGAGAAATTACTGTTTGTGCATTTACAATATTCATTGATTTTTGCCATTGAAAAACGTCCAGAAATGATTGAAGCTACTGACTGAATGAAAGGAGCTGGCATCTCACTCTCTTTGAATCTTCTTTATCATGCTAAGAGGAGCAGGAAAAAGCAAAAAATTTCAGAATTGCACCTTGCAATGCGGAGAAATTACTGTTTGTGCATTTACAATATTCATTGATTTTTGCAATTGAAAAACATCATGTTATTCATATACCAGAAATGATTGAAGCTACTGACTGAATGAAAGGAGCTGGCATCTCACTCTCTTTGAATCTTCTTTATCATGCTAAGAGGAGCAGGAAAAAGCAAAAAATTTCAGAATTGCACCTTGCAATGCGGAGAAATTACTGTTTGTGCATTTACAATATTCATTGATTTTTGCCATTGAAAAACGTCCAGAAATGATTGAAGCTACTGACTGAATGAAAGGAGCTGGCATCTCACTCTCTTTGAATCTTCTTTATCATGCTAAGAGGAGCAGGAAAAAGCAAAAAATTTCAGAATTGCACCTTGCAATGCGGAGAAATTACTGTTTGTGCATTTACAATATTCATTGATTTTTGCCATTGAAAAACGTCCAGAAATGATTGAAGCTACTGACTGAATGAAAGGAGCTGGCATCTCACTCTCTTTGAATCTTCTTTATCATGCTAGGATTAGCAGGAAAAAGCAAAAAATTTCAGAATTGCACCTGGCAATGTGGAGATATTACTGTTTGTGCATTTACAATATTCATTGAATTTTGCCATTGAAAAACGTCCAGAAATGTTTGAAGCTACTGACTGAATGAAAGGAGCTGGCATCTCACTCTATTTGAATCTTCTTTATCATGCTAGGATTAGCAGGAAAAAGCAAAAAATTTCAGAATTGCACCTTGCAATGTGGAGATATTACTGTTTGTGCATTTACAATATTCATTGATTTTTGCCATTGAAAAACGTCCAGAAATGTTTATACCAGAAATGTTTGAAGCTACTGACTGAATGAAAGGAGCTGGCATCTCACTCTCTTTGAATCTTCTTTATCATGCTAAGAGGAGCAGGAAAAAGCAAAAAATTTCAGAATTGCACCTTGCAATGCGGAGAAATTACTGTTTGTGCATTTACAATATTCATTGATTTTTGCCATTGAAAAACGTCCAGAAATGACTGAAGCTACTGACTGAATGAAAGGAGCTGGCATCTCACTCTCTTTGAATCTTCTTTATCATGCTAAGAGGAGCAGGAAAAAGCAAAAAATTTCAGAATTGCACCTTGCAATGCGGAGAAATTACTGTTTGTGCATTTACAATATTCATTGATTTTTGCCATTGAAAAACGTCCAGAAATGATTGAAGCTACTGACTGAATGAAAGGAGCTGGCATCTCACTCTCTTTGAATCTTCTTTATCATGCTAAGAGGAGCAGGAAAAAGCAAAAAATTTCAGAATTGCACCTTGCAATGCGGAGAAATTACTGTTTGTGCATTTACAATATTCATTGATTTTTGCCATTGAAAAACATCATGTTATTCATATACCAGAAATGATTGAAGCTACTGACTGAATGAAAGGAGCTGGCATCTCACTCTCTTTGAATCTTCTTTATCATGCTAAGAGGAGCAGGAAAAAGCAAAAAATTTCAAAATTGCACCTTGCAATGCGGAGAAATTACTGTTTGTGCATTTACAATATTCATTGATTTTTGCCATTGAAAAACGTCCAGAAATGATTGAAGCTACTGACTGAATGAAAGGAGCTGGCATCTCACTCTCTTTGAATCTTTTTTATCATGCTAAGAGGAGCAGGAAAAAGCAAAAAATTTCAGAATTGCATCTTGCAATGCGGAGAAATTACTGTTTGTGCATTTACAATATTCATTGATTTTTGCCATTGAAAAACGTCCAGAAATGATTGAAGCTACTGACTGAATGAAAGGAGCTGGCATCTCACTCTCTTTGAATCTTCTTTATCATGCTAAGAGGAGCAGGAAAAAGCAAAAAATTTCAGAATTGCACCTTGCAATGCGGAGAAATTACTGTTTGTGCATTTACAATATTCATTGATTTTTGCCATTGAAAAACGTCCAGAAATGATTGAAGCTACTGACTGAATGAAAGGAGCTGGAATCTCACTCTCTTTGAATCTTCTTTATCATGCTAAGAGGAGCAGGAAAAAGCAAAAAATTTCAGAATTGCAACTTGCAATGCGGAGAAATTACTGTTTGTGCATTTACAATATTCATTGATTTTTGCCATTGAAAAACATCATGTTATTCATATACCAGAAATGATTGAAGCTACTGACTGAATGAAAGGAGCTGGCATCTCACTCTCTTTGAATCTTCTTTATCATGCTAAGAGGAGCAGGAAAAAGCAAAAAATTTCAGAATTGCACCTTGCAATGCGGAGAAATTACTGTTTGTGCATTTACAATATTCATTGATTTTTGCCATTGAAAAACGTCCAGAAATGATTGAAGCTACTGACTGAATGAAAGGAGCTGGCATCTCACTCTCTTTGAATCTTCTTTATCATGCTAAGAGGAGCAGGAAAAAGCAAAAAATTTCAGAATTGCACCTTGCAATGCGGAGAAATTACTGTTTGTGCATTTACAATATTCATTGATTTTTGCCATTGAAAAACGTCCAGAAATGATTAAAGCTACTGACTGAATGAAAGGAGCTGGCATCTCATTCTCTTTGAATCTTCTTTATCATGCTAAGAGGAGCAGGAAAATGCAAGAAATTTCAGAATTGCACCTTGCAATGCGGAGAAATTACTGTTTGTGCATTTACAATATTCATTGATTTTTGCCATTGAAAAACATCCAGAAATGATTGAAGCTACTGACTGAATGAAAGGAGCTGGCATCTCACTCTCTTTGAATCTTCTTTATCATGCTAAGAGGAGCAGGAAAAAGCAAAAAATTTCAGAATTGCACCTTGCAATGCGGAGAAATTACTGTTTGTGCATTTACAATATTCATTGATTTTTGCCATTGAAAAACATCATGTTATTCATATACCAGAAATGATTGAAGCTACTGACTGAATGAAAGGAGCTGGCATCTCACTCTCTTTGAATCTTCTTTATCATGCTGAGGAGCAGGAAAAAGCAAAAAAATTCAGAATTGCACCTTGCAATGCGGAGAAATTACTGTTTGTGCATTTACAATATTCATTGATTTTTGCATTGAAAAACGTCCAGAAATGACTGAAGCTACTGACTGAATGAAAGGAGCTGGCATCTCACTCTCTTTGAATCTTCTTTATCATGCTAAGAGGAGCAGGAAAAAGCAAAAAATTTCAGAATTGCATCTTGCAATGCGGAGAAATTACTGTTTGTGCATTTACAATATTCATTGATTTTTGCCATTGAAAAACGTCCAGAAATGATTGAAGCTACTGACTGAATGAAAGGAGCTGGCATCTCACTCTCTTTGAATCTTCTTTATCATGCTAAGAGGAGCAGGAAAAAGCAAAAAATTTCAGAATTGCACCTTGCAATGCGGAGAAATTACTGTTTGTGCATTTACAATATTCATTGATTTTTGCAATTGAAAAACATCATGTTATTCATATACCAGAAATGATTGAAGCTACTGACTGAATGAAAGGAGCTGGCATCTCACTCTCTTTGAATCTTCTTTATCATGCTAAGAGGAGCAGGAAAAAGCAAAAAATTTCAGAATTGCACCTTGCAATGCGGAGAAATTACTGTTTGTGCATTTACAATATTCATTGATTTTTGCCATTGAAAAACGTCCAGAAATGATTGAAGCTACTGACTGAATGAAAGGAGCTGGCATCTCACTCTCTTTGAATCTTCTTTATCATGCTAAGAGGAGCAGGAAAAAGCAAAAAATTTCAGAATTGCACCTTGCAATGCGGAGAAATTACTGTTTGTGCATTTACAATATTCATTGATTTTTGCCATTGAAAAACGTCCAGAAATGATTGAAGCTACTGACTGAATGAAAGGAGCTGGCATCTCACTCTCTTTGAATCTTCTTTATCATGCTAGGATTAGCAGGAAAAAGCAAAAAATTTCAGAATTGCACCTTGCAATGTGGAGATATTACTGTTTGTGCATTTACAATATTCATTGATTTTTGCCATTGAAAAACGTCCAGAAATGTTTATACCAGAAATGTTTGAAGCTACTGACTGAATGAAAGGAGCTGGCATCTCACTCTCTTTGAATCTTCTTTATCATGCTAAGAGGAGCAGGAAAAAGCAAAAAATTTCAGAATTGCACCTTGCAATGCGGAGAAATTACTGTTTGTGCATTTACAATATTCATTGATTTTTGCCATTGAAAAACGTCCAGAAATGACTGAAGCTACTGACTGAATGAAAGGAGCTGGCATCTCACTCTCTTTGAATCTTCTTTATCATGCTAAGAGGAGCAGGAAAAAGCAAAAAATTTCAGAATTGCACCTTGCAATGCGGAGAAATTACTGTTTGTGCATTTACAATATTCATTGATTTTTGCCATTGAAAAACGTCCAGAAATGATTGAAGCTACTGACTGAATGAAAGGAGCTGGCATCTCACTCTCTTTGAATCTTCTTTATCATGCTAAGAGGAGCAGGAAAAAGCAAAAAATTTCAGAATTGCACCTTGCAATGCGGAGAAATTACTGTTTGTGCATTTACAATATTCATTGATTTTTGCCATTGAAAAACATCATGTTATTCATATACCAGAAATGATTGAAGCTACTGACTGAATGAAAGGAGCTGGCATCTCACTCTCTTTGAATCTTCTTTATCATGCTAAGAGGAGCAGGAAAAAGCAAAAAATTTCAGAATTGCACCTTGCAATGCGGAGAAATTACTGTTTGTGCATTTACAATATTCATTGATTTTTGCCATTGAAAAACGTCCAGAAATGATTGAAGCTACTGACTGAATGAAAGGAGCTGGCATCTCACTCTCTTTGAATCTTTTTTATCATGCTAAGAGGAGCAGGAAAAAGCAAAAAATTTCAGAATTGCATCTTGCAATGCGGAGAAATTACTGTTTGTGCATTTACAATATTCATTGATTTTTGCCATTGAAAAACGTCCAGAATTGATTGAAGCTACTGACTGAATGAAAGGAGCTGGCATCTCACTCTCTTTGAATCTTCTTTATCATGCTAAGAGGAGCAGGAAAAAGCAAAAAATTTCAGAATTGCACCTTGCAATGCGGAGAAATTACTGTTTGTGCATTTACAATATTCATTGATTTTTGCCATTGAAAAACGTCCAGAAATGATTGAAGCTACTGACTGAATGAAAGGAGCTGGCATCTCACTCTCTTTGAATCTTCTTTATCATGCTAAGAGGAGCAGGAAAAAGCAAAAAATTTCAGAATTGCACCTTGCAATGCGGAGAAATTACTGTTTGTGCATTTACAATATTCATTGATTTTTGCCATTGAAAAACATCATGTTATTCATATACCAGAAATGATTGAAGCTACTGACTGAATGAAAGGAGCTGGCATCTCACTCTCTTTGAATCTTCTTTATCATGCTAAGAGGAGCAGGAAAAAGCAAAAAATTTCAGAATTGCACCTTGCAATGCGGAGAAATTACTGTTTGTGCATTTACAATATTCATTGATTTTTGCCATTGAAAAACGTCCAGAAATGATTGAAGCTACTGACTGAATGAAAGGAGCTGGCATCTCACTCTCTTTGAATCTTTTTTATCATGCTAAGAGGAGCAGGAAAAAGCAAAAAATTTCAGAATTGCATCTTGCAATGCGGAGAAATTACTGTTTGTGCATTTACAATATTCATTGATTTTTGCCATTGAAAAACGTCCAGAATTGATTGAAGCTACTGACTGAATGAAAGGAGCTGGCATCTCACTCTCTTTGAATCTTCTTTATCATGCTAAGAGGAGCAGGAAAAAGCAAAAAATTTCAGAATTGCACCTTGCAATGCGGAGAAATTACTGTTTGTGCATTTACAATATTCATTGATTTTTGCCATTGAAAAACGTCCAGAAATGATTGAAGCTACTGACTGAATGAAAGGAGCTGGAATCTCACTCTCTTTGAATCTTCTTTATCATGCTAAGAGGAGCAGGAAAAAGCAAAAAATTTCAGAATTGCAACTTGCAATGCGGAGAAATTACTGTTTGTGCATTTACAATATTCATTGATTTTTGCCATTGAAAAACATCATGTTATTCATATACCAGAAATGATTGAAGCTACTGACTGAATGAAAGGAGCTGGCATCTCACTCTCTTTGAATCTTCTTTATCATGCTAAGAGGAGCAGGAAAAAGCAAAAAATTTCAGAATTGCACCTTGCAATGCGGAGAAATTACTGTTTGTGCATTTACAATATTCATTGATTTTTGCCATTGAAAAACGTCCAGAAATGATTGAAGCTACTGACTGAAAGAAAGGAGCTGGCATCTCACTCTCTTTGAATCTTCTTTATCATGCTAAGAGGAGCAGGAAAAAGCAAAAAATTTCAGAATTGCACCTTGCAATGCGGAGAAATTACTGTTTGTGCATTTACAATATTCATTGATTTTTGCCATTGAAAAAGGTCCAGAAATGATTGAAGCTACTGACTGAATGAAAGGAGCTGGCATCTCACTCTCTTTGAATCTTCTTTATCATGCTAAGAGGAGCAGGAAAAAGCAAAAAATTTCAGAATTGCACCTTGCAATGCGGAGAAATTACTGTTTGTGCATTTACAATATTCATTAATTTTTGCCATTGAAAAACATCATGTTATTCATATCCCAGAAATGTTTGAAGCTACTGACTGAATGAAAGAAGCTGGCATCTCACTCTCTTTGAATCTTCTTTATCATGCTAAGAGGAGCAGGAAAAAGCAAAAAATTTCAGAATTGCACCTTGCAATGCGGAGAAATTACTGTTTGTGCATTTACAATATTCATTGATTTTTGCCATTGAAAAACGTCCAGAAATGATTGAAGCTACTGACTGAATGAAAGGAGCTGGCATCTCACTCTCTTTGAATCTTCTTTATCATGCTAAGAGGAGCAGGAAAAAGCAAAAAATTTCAGAATTGCACCTTGCAATGCGGAGAAATTACTGTTTGTGCATTTACAATATTCATTGATTTTTGCCATTGAAAAACATCATGTTATTCATATACCAGAAATGTTTGAAGCTACTGACTGAATGAAAGGAGCTGGCATCTCACTCTCTTTGAATCTTCTCTATCATGCTAAGAGGAGCAGGAAAAAGCAAAAAATTTCAGAATTGCACCTTGCAATGCGGAGAAATTACTGTTTGTGCATTTACAATATTCATTGATTTTTGCCATTGAAAAACGTCCAGAAATGATTGAAGCTACTGACTGAATGAAAGGAGCTGGCATCTCACTCTCTTTGAATCTTCTTTATCATGCTAAGAGGAGCAGGAAAATGCAAGAAATTTCAGAATTGCACCTTGCAATGCGGAGAAATTACTGTTTGTGCATTTACAATATTCATTGATTTTTGCCATTGAAAAACATCCAGAAATGATTGAAGCTACTGACTGAATGAAAGGAGCTGGCATCTCACTCTCTTTGAATCTTCTTTATCATGCTAAGAGGAGCAGGAAAAAGCCAAAAATTTCAGAATTGCACCTTGCAATGCGGAGAAATTACTGTTTGTGCATTTACAATATTCATTGATTTTTGCCATTGAAAAACATCATGTTATTCATATACCAGAAATGATTGAAGCTACTGACTGAATGAAAGGAGCTGGCATCTCACTCTCTTTGAATCTTCTTTATCATGCAAAGAGGAGCAGGAAAAAGCAAAAAATTTCAAAATTGCACCTTGCAATGCGGAGAAATTACTGTTTGTGCATTTACAATATTCATTGATTTTTGCCATTGAAAAACGTCCAGAAATGATTGAAGCTACTGACTGAATGAAAGGAGCTGGCATCTCACTCTCTTTGAATCTTCTTTATCATGCTAAGAGGAGCAGGAAAAAGCAAAAAATTTCAGAATTGCACCTTGCAATGCGGAGAAATTACTGTTTGTGCATTTACAATATTCACTGATTTTTGCCATTGAAAAACGTCCAGAAATGATTGAAGCAACTGACTGAATGAAAGGAGCTGGCATCTCACTCTCTTTGAATCTTCTTTATCATGCTAAGAGGAGCAGGAAAAAGCAAAAAATTTCAGAATTGCACCTTGCAATGCGGAGAAATTACTGTTTGTGTATTTACAATATTCATTGATTTTTGCCATTGAAAAACGTCCAGAAATAATTGAAGCTACTGACTGAATGAAAGGAGCTGGCATCTCACTCTCTTTGAATCTTCTTTATCATGCTAAGAGGAGCAGGAAAAAGCAAAAAATTTCAGAATTGCAACTTGCAATGCGGAGAAATTACTGTTTGTGCATTTACAATATTCATTGATTTTTGCCATTGAAAAACATCATGTTATTCATATACCAGAAATGATTGAAGCTACTGACTGAATGAAAGGAGCTGGCATCTCACTCTCTTTGAATCTTCTTTATCATGCTAAGAGGAGCAGGAAAAAGCAAAAAATTTCAGAATTGCACCTTGCAATGCGGAGAAATTACTGTTTGTGCATTTACAATATTCATTGATTTTTGCCATTGAAAAACGTCCAGAAATGATTGAAGCTACTGACTGAATGAAAGGAGCTGGCATCTCACTCTCTTTGAATCTTCTTTATCATGCTAAGAGGAGCAGGAAAATGCAAGAAATTTCAGAATTGCACCTTGCAATGCGGAGAAATTACTGTTTGTGCATTTACAATATTCATTGATTTTTGCCATTGAAAAACATCCAGAAATGATTGAAGCTACTGACTGAATGAAAGGAGCTGGCATCTCACTCTCTTTGAATCTTCTTTATCATGCTAAGAGGAGCAGGAAAAAGCCAAAAATTTCAGAATTGCACCTTGCAATGCGGAGAAATTACTGTTTGTGCATTTACAATATTCATTGATTTTTGCCATTGAAAAACATCATGTTATTCATATACCAGAAATGATTGAAGCTACTGACTGAATGAAAGGAGCTGGCATCTCACTCTCTTTGAATCTTCTTTATCATGCAAAGAGGAGCAGGAAAAAGCAAAAAATTTCAAAATTGCACCTTGCAATGCGGAGAAATTACTGTTTGTGCATTTACAATATTCATTGATTTTTGCCATTGAAAAACGTCCAGAAATGATTGAAGCTACTGACTGAATGAAAGGAGCTGGCATCTCACTCTCTTTGAATCTTCTTTATCATGCTAAGAGGAGCAGGAAAAAGCAAAAAATTTCAGAATTGCACCTTGCAATGCGGAGAAATTACTGTTTGTGCATTTACAATATTCACTGATTTTTGCCATTGAAAAACGTCCAGAAATGATTGAAGCAACTGACTGAATGAAAGGAGCTGGCATCTCACTCTCTTTGAATCTTCTTTATCATGCTAAGAGGAGCAGGAAAAAGCAAAAAATTTCAGAATTGCACCTTGCAATGCGGAGAAATTACTGTTTGTGTATTTACAATATTCATTGATTTTTGCCATTGAAAAACGTCCAGAAATAATTGAAGCTACTGACTGAATGAAAGGAGCTGGCATCTCACTCTCTTTGAATCTTCTTTATCATGCTAAGAGGAGCAGGAAAAAGCAAAAAATTTCAGAATTGCAACTTGCAATGCGGAGAAATTACTGTTTGTGCATTTACAATATTCATTGATTTTTGCCATTGAAAAACATCATGTTATTCATATACCAGAAATGATTGAAGCTACTGACTGAATGAAAGGAGCTGGCATCTCACTCTCTTTGAATCTTCTTTATCATGCTAAGAGGAGCAGGAAAAAGCAAAAAATTTCAGAATTGCACCTTGCAATGCGGAGAAATTACTGTTTGTGCATTTACAATATTCATTGATTTTTGCCATTGAAAAACGTCCAGAAGTGATTGAAGCTACTGACTGAATGAAAGGAGCTGGCATCTCACTCTCTTTGAATCTTCTTTATCATGCTAAGAGGAGCAGGAAAAAGCAAAAAATTTCAGAATTGCACCTTGCAATGCGGAGAAATTACTGTTTGTGCTTTTACAATATTCATTGATTTTTGCCATTGAAAAACATCATGTTATTCATATACCAGAAATGTTTGAAGCTACTGACTGAATGAAAGGAGCTGGCATCTCACTCTCTTTGAATCTTCTTTATCATGCTAAGAGGAGCAGGAAAAAGCAAAAAATTTCAGAATTGCACCTTGCAATGCGGAGAAATTACTGTTTGTGCATTTACAATATTCATTGATTTTTGCCATTGAAAAATGTCCAGAAATGATTGAAGCTGCTGACTGAATGAAAGGAGCTGGCATCTCACTCTCTTTGAATCTTCTTTATCATGCTAAGAGGAGCAGGAAAAAGCAAAAAATTTCAGAATTGCACCTTGCAATGCGGAGAAATTACTGTTTGTGCATTTACAATATTCATTGATTTTTGCCATTGAAAAACATCATGTTATTCATATACCAGAAATGATTGAAGCTACTGACTGAATGAAAGGAGCTGGCATCTCACTCTCTTTGAATCTTCTTTATCATGCTAAGAGGAGCAGGAAAAAGCAAAAAATTTCAGAATTGCACCTTGCAATGCGGAGAAATTACTGTTTGTGCATTTACAATATTCATTGATTTTTGCCATTGAAAAACGTCCAGAAATGATTGAAGCTACTGACTGAATGAAAGGAGCTGGCATCTCACTCTCTTTGAATCTTCTTTATCATGCTAAGAGGAGCAGGAAAAAGCAAAAAATTTCAGAATTGCACCTTGCAATGCGGAGAAATTACTGTTTGTGCATTTACAATATTCATTGATTTTTGCCATTGAAAAACGTCCAGAAATGATTGAAGCTACTGACTGAATGAAAGGAGCTGGCATCTCACTCTCTTTGAATCTTCTTTATCATGCTAAGAGGAGCAGGAAAAAGCAAAAAATTTCAGAATTGCACCTTGCAATGCGGAGAAATTACTGTTTGTGCATTTACAATATTCATTGATTTTTGCCATTGAAAAACATCATGTTATTCATATACCAGAAATGATTGAAGCTACTGACTGAATGAAAGGAGCTGGCATCTCACTCTCTTTGAATCTTCTTTATCATGCAAAGAGGAGCAGGAAAAAGCAAAAAATTTCAAAATTGCACCTTGCAATGCGGAGAAATTACTGTTTGTGCATTTACAATATTCATTGATTTTTGCCATTGAAAAACGTCCAGAAATGATTGAAGCTACTGACTGAATGAAAGGAGCTGGCATCTCACTCTCTTTGAATCTTCTTTATCATGCTAAGAGGAGCAGGAAAAAGCAAAAAATTTCAGAATTGCACCTTGCAATGCGGAGAAATTACTGTTTGTGCATTTACAATATTCACTGATTTTTGCCATTGAAAAACGTCCAGAAATGATTGAAGCAACTGACTGAATGAAAGGAGCTGGCATCTCACTCTCTTTGAATCTTCTTTATCATGCTAAGAGGAGCAGGAAAAAGCAAAAAATTTCAGAATTGCACCTTGCAATGCGGAGAAATTACTGTTTGTGTATTTACAATATTCATTGATTTTTGCCATTGAAAAACGTCCAGAAATAATTGAAGCTACTGACTGAATGAAAGGAGCTGGCATCTCACTCTCTTTGAATCTTCTTTATCATGCTAAGAGGAGCAGGAAAAAGCAAAAAATTTCAGAATTGCAACTTGCAATGCGGAGAAATTACTGTTTGTGCATTTACAATATTCATTGATTTTTGCCATTGAAAAACATCATGTTATTCATATACCAGAAATGATTGAAGCTACTGACTGAATGAAAGGAGCTGGCATCTCACTCTCTTTGAATCTTCTTTATCATGCTAAGAGGAGCAGGAAAAAGCAAAAAATTTCAGAATTGCACCTTGCAATGCGGAGAAATTACTGTTTGTGCATTTACAATATTCATTGATTTTTGCCATTGAAAAACGTCCAGAAATGATTGAAGCTACTGACTGAATGAAAGGAGCTGGCATCTCACTCTCTTTGAATCTTCTTTATCATGCTAAGAGGAGCAGGAAAAAGCAAAAAATTTCAGAATTGCACCTTGCAATGCGGAGAAATTACTGTTTGTGCTTTTACAATATTCATTGATTTTTGCCATTGAAAAACATCATGTTATTCATATACCAGAAATGTTTGAAGCTACTGACTGAATGAAAGGAGCTGGCATCTCACTCTCTTTGAATCTTCTTTATCATGCTAAGAGGAGCAGGAAAAAGCAAAAAATTTCAGAATTGCACCTTGCAATGCGGAGAAATTACTGTTTGTGCATTTACAATATTCATTGATTTTTGCCATTGAAAAATGTCCAGAAATGATTGAAGCTGCTGACTGAATGAAAGGAGCTGGCATCTCACTCTCTTTGAATCTTCTTTATCATGCTAAGAGGAGCAGGAAAAAGCAAAAAATTTCAGAATTGCACCTTGCAATGCGGAGAAATTACTGTTTGTGCATTTACAATATTCATTGATTTTTGCCATTGAAAAATATCATGTTATTCATATACCAGAAATGATTGAAGCTACTGACTGAATGAAAGGAGCTGGCATCTCACTCTCTTTGAATCTTCTTTATCATGCTAAGAGGAGCAGGAAAAAGCAAAAAATTTCAGAATTGCACCTTGCAATGCGGAGAAATTACTGTTTGTGCATTTACAATATTCATTGATTTTTGCCATTGAAAAACGTCCAGAAATGATTGAAGCTACTGACTGAATGAAAGGAGCTGGCATCTCACTCTCTTTGAATCTTCTTTATCATGCTAAGAGGAGCAGGAAAAAGCAAAAAATTTCAGAATTGCACCTTGCAATGCGGAGAAATTACTGTTTGTGCATTTACAATATTCATTGATATTTGCCATTGAAAAACGTCCAGAAATGATTGAAGCTACTGACTGAATGAAAGGAGCTGGCATCTCACTCTCTTTGAATCTTCTTTATCATGCTAAGAGGAGCAGGAAAAAGCAAAAAATTTCAGAATTGCACCTTGCAATGCGGAGAAATTACTGTTTGTGCATTTACAATATTCATTGATTTTTGCCATTGAAAAACATCATGTTATTCATATACCAGAAATGTTTGAAGCTACTGACTGAATGAAAGGAGCTGGCATCTCACTCTCTTTGAATCTTCTTTATCATGCTAAGAGGAGCAGGAAAAAGCAAAAAATTTCAGAATTGCACCTTGCAATGCGGAGAAATTACTGTTTGTGCATTTACAATATTCATTGATTTTTGCCATTGAAAAACGTCCAGAAATGATTGAAGCTACTGACTGAATGAAAGGAGCTGGCATCTCACTCTCTTTGAATCTTCTTTATCATGCTAAGAGGAGCAGGAAAAAGCAAAAAATTTCAGAATTGCACCTTGCAATGCGGAGAAATTACTGTTTGTGCATTTACAATATTCATTGATTTTTGCCATTGAAAAACATCATGTTATTCATATACCAGAAATGATTGAAGCTACTGACTGAATGAAAGGAGCTGGCATCTCGCTCTCTTTGAATCTTCTTTATCATGCTAAGAGGAGCAGGAAAAAGCAAAAAATTTCAGAATTGCACCTTGCAATACGGAGAAATTACTGTTTGTGCATTTACAATATTCATTGATTTTTGCCATTGAAAAACGTCCAGAAATGATTGAAGCTACTGACTGAATGAAAGGAGCTGGCATCTCACTCTCTTTGAATCTTCTTAATCATGCTAAGAGGAGCAGGAAAAAGCAAAAAATTTCAGAATTCCACCTTGCAATGCGGAGAAATTACTGTTTGTGCATTTACAATATTCATTGATTTTTGCCATTGAAAAACATCATGTTATTCATATACCAGAAATGATTGAAGCTACTGACTGAATGAAAGGAGCTGGCATCTCACTCTCTTTGAATCTTCTTTATCATGCTAAGAGGAGCAGGAAAAAGCAAAAAATTTCAGAATTGCACCTTGCAATGCGGAGAAATTACTGTTTGTGCATTTACAATATTCATTGATTTTTGCAATTGAAAAACGTCCAGAAATGATTGAAGCTACTGACTGAATGAAAGGAGCTGGCATCTCACTCTCTTTGAATCTTGTTTATCATGCTAAGAGGAGCAGAAAAAAGCAAAAAATTTCAGAATTGCACCTTGCAATGCGGAGAAATTACTGTTTGTGCATTTACAATATTCATTGATTTTTGCCATTGAAAAACATCATGTTATTCATATACCAGAAATGATTGAAGCTACTGACTGAATGAAAGGAGCTGGCATCTCACTCTCTTTGAATCTTCTTTATCATGCTAAGAGGAGCAGGAAAAAGTAAAAAATTTCAGAATTGCACCTTGCAATGCGGAGAAATTACTGTTTGTGCATTTACAATATTCAATGATTTTTGCCATTGAAAAACGTCCAGAAATGATTGAAGCTACTGACTGAACGAAAGGAGCTGGCATCTCACTCTCTTTGAATCTTCTTTATCATGCTAAGAGGAGCAGGAAAAAGCAAAAAATTTCAGAATTGCACCTTGCAATGCGGAGAAATTACTGTTTGTGCATTTACAATATTCATTGATTTTTGCCATTGAAAAACATCATGTTATTCATATACCAGAAATGTTTGAAGCTACTGACTGAATGAAAGGAGCTGGCATCTCACTCTCTTTGAATCTTCTTTATCATGCTAAGAGGAGCAGGAAAAAGCAAAAAATTTCAGAATTGCACCTTGCAATGCGGAGAAATTACTGTTTGTGCATTTACAATATTCATTGATTTTTGCAATTGAAAAACGTCCAGAAATGATTGAAGCTACTGACTGAATGAAAGGAGCTGGCATCTCACTCTCTTTGAATCTTCTTTATCATGCTAAGAGGAGCAGGAAAAAGCAAAAAATTTCAGAATTGCACCTTGCAATGCGGAGAAATTACTGTTTGTGCATTTACAATATTCATTGATTTTTGCCATTGAAAAACATCATGTTATTCATATACCTGAAATGTTTGAAGCTACTGACTGAATGAAAGGAGCTGGCATCTCACTCTCTTTGAATCTTCTTTATCATGCTAAGAGGAGCAGGAAAAAGCAAAAAATTTCAGAATTGCACCTTGCAATGCGGAGAAATTACTGTTTGTGCATTTACAATATTCATTGATTTTTGCCATTGAAAAACATCATGTTATTCATATACCAGAAATGTTTGAAGCTACTGACTGAATGAAAGGAGCTGGCATCTCACTCTCTTTGAATCTTCTTTATCATGCTAAGAGGAGCAGGAAAAAGCAAAAAATTTCAGAATTGCACCTTGCAATGCGGAGAAATTACTGTTTGTGCATTTACAATATTCATTCATTTTTACCATTGAAAAACGTCCAGAAATGATTGAAGCTACTGACTGAATGAAAGTAGCTGGCATCTCACTCTCTTTGAATCTTCTTTATCATGCTAAGAGGAGTAGGAAAAAGCAAAAAATTTCAGACTTGCACCTTGCAATGCGGAGAAATTACTGTTTGTGCATTTACAATATTCATTGATTTTTGCCATTGAAAAACATCATGTTATTCATATACCAGAAATGTTTGAAGCTACTGACTGAATGAAAGGAGCTGGCATCTCACTCTCTTTGAATCTTCTTTATCATGCTAAGAGGAGCAGGAAAAAGCAAAAAATTTCAGAATTGCACCTTGCAATGCGGAGAAATTACTGTTTGTGCATTTACAATATTCATTGATTTTTACCATTGAAAAACGTCCAGAAATGATTGAAGCTACTGACTGAATGAAAGTAGCTGGCATCTCACTCTCTTTGAATCTTCTTTATCATGCTAAGAGGAGCAGGAAAAAGCAAAAAATTTCAGACTTGCACCTTGCAATGCGGAGAAATTACTGTTTGTGCATTTACAATATTCATTGATTTTTGCCATTGAAAAACATCATGTTATTCATATACCAGAAATGTTTGAAGCTACTGACTGAATGAAAGGAGCTGGCATCTCACTCTCTTTGAATCTTCTTTATCATGCTAAGAGGAGCAGGAAAAAGCAAAAAATTTCAGAATTCCACCTTGCAATGCGGAGAAATTACTGTTTGTGCATTTACAATATTCATTGATTTTTGCCATTGAAAAACATCATGTTATTCATATACCAGAAATGATTGAAGCTACTGACTGAATGAAAGGAGCTGGCATCTCACTCTCTTTGAATCTTCTTTATCATGCTAAGAGGAGCAGGAAAAAGCAAAAAATTTCAGAATTGCACCTTGCAATGCGGAGAAATTACTGTTTGTGCATTTACAATATTTATTGATTTTTGCAATTGAAAAACGTCCAGAAATGATTGAAGCTACTGACTGAATGAAAGGAGCTGGCATCTCACTCTCTTTGAATCTTCTTTATCATGCTAAGAGGAGCAGGAAAAAGCAAAAAATTTCAGAATTGAACCTTGCAATGCGGAGAAATTACTGTTTGTGCATTTACAATATTCATTGATTTTTGCCATTGAAAAACATCATGTTATTCATATACCAGGAATGTTTGAAGCTACTGACTGAATGAAAGGAGCTGGCATCTCACTCTCTTTGAATCTTCTTTATCATGCTAAGAGGAGCAGGAAAAAGCAAAAAATTTCAGAATTGCACCTTGCAATGCGGAGAAATTACTCTTTGTGCATTTACAATATTCATTGATTTTTGCCATTGAAAAACGTCCAGAAATGATTGAAGCTACTGACTGAATGAAAGGAGCTGGCATCTCACTCTCTTTGAATCTTGTTTATCATGCTAAGAGGAGCAGGAAAAAGCAAAAAATTTCAGAATTGCACCTTGCAATGCGGAGAAATTACTGTTTGTGCATTTACAATATTCATTGATTTTTGCCATTGAAAAACATCATGTTATTCATATACCAGAAATGATTGAAGCTACTGACTGAATGAAAGGAGCTGGCATCTCACTCTCTTTGAATCTTCTTTATCATGCTAAGAGGAGCAGGAAAAAGTAAAAAATTTCAGAATTGCACCTTGCAATGCGGAGAAATTACTGTTTGTGCATTTACAATATTCAATGATTTTTGCCATTGAAAAACGTCCAGAAATGATTGAAGCTACTGACTGAACGAAAGGAGCTGGCATCTCACTCTCTTTGAGTCTTCTTTATCATGCTAAGAGGAGCAGGAAAAAGCAAAAAATTTCAGAATTGCACCTTGCAATGCGGAGAAATTACTGTTTGTGCATTTACAATATTCATTGATTTTTGCCATTGAAAAACATCATGTTATTCATATACCAGAAATGTTTGAAGCTACAGACTGAATGAAAGGAGCTGGCATCTCACTCTCTTTGAATCTTCTTTATCATGCTAAGAGGAGCAGGAAAAAGCAAAAAATTTCAGAATTGCACCTTGCAATGCGGAGAAATTACTGTTTGTGCATTTACAATATTCATTGATTTTTGCAATTGAAAAACGTCCAGAAATGATTGAAGCTACTGACTGAATGAAAGGAGCTGGCATCTCACTCTCTTTGAATCTTCTTTATCATGCTAAGAGGAGCAGGAAAAAGCAAAAAATTTCAGAATTGCACCTTGCAATGCGGAGAAATTACTGTTTGTGCATTTACAATATTCATTGATTTTTGCCATTGAAAAACATCATGTTATTCATATACCTGAAATGTTTGAAGCTACTGACTGAATGAAAGGAGCTGGCATCTCACTCTCTTTGAATCTTCTTTATCATGCTAAGAGGAGCAGGAAAAAGCAAAAAATTTCAGACTTGCACCTTGCAATGCGGAGAAATTACTGTTTGTGCATTTACAATATTCATTGATTTTTGCCATTGAAAAACATCATGTTATTCATATACCAGAAATGTTTGAAGCTACTGACTGAATGAAAGGAGCTGGCATCTCACTCTCTTTGAATCTTCTTTATCATGCTAAGAGGAGCAGGAAAAAGCAAAAAATTTCAGAATTGCACCTTGCAATGCGGAGAAATTACTGTTTGTGCATTTACAATATTCATTGATTTTTACCATTGAAAAACGTCCAGAAATGATTGAAGCTACTGACTGAATGAAAGTAGCTGGCATCTCACTCTCTTTGAATCTTCTTTATCATGCTAAGAGGAGCAGGAAAAAGCAAAAAATTTCAGACTTGCACCTTGCAATGCGGAGAAATTACTGTTTGTGCATTTACAATATTCATTGATTTTTGCCATTGAAAAACATCATGTTATTCATATACCAGAAATGTTTGAAGCTACTGACTGAATGAAAGGAGCTGGCATCTCACTCTCTTTGAATCTTCTTTATCATGCTAAGAGGAGCAGGAAAAAGCAAAAAATTTCAGAATTGCACCTTGCAATGCGGAGAAATTACTGTTTGTGCATTTACAATATTCATTGATTTTTGCAATTGAAAAACGTCCAGAAATGATTGAAGCTACTGACTGAATGAAAGGAGCTGGCATCTCACTCTCTTTGAATCTTCTTTATCATGCTAAGAGGAGCAGGAAAAAGCAAAAAATTTCAGAATTGCACCTTGCAATGCGGAGAAATTACTGTTTGTGCATTTACAATATTCATTGATTTTTGCCATTGAAAAACATCATGTTATTCATATACCTGAAATGTTTGAAGCTACTGACTGAATGAAAGGAGCTGGCATCTCACTCTCTTTGAATCTTCTTTATCATGCTAAGAGGAGCAGGAAAAAGCAAAAAATTTCAGAATTGCACCTTGCAATGCGGAGAAATTACTGTTTGTGCATTTACAATATTCATTGATTTTTGCCATTGAAAAACATCATGTTATTCATATACCAGAAATGTTTGAAGCTACTGACTGAATGAAAGGAGCTGGCATCTCACTCTCTTTGAATCTTCTTTATCATGCTAAGAGGAGCAGGAAAAAGCAAAAAATTTCAGAATTGCACCTTGCAATGCGGAGAAATTACTGTTTGTGCATTTACAATATTCATTGATTTTTACCATTGAAAAACGTCCAGAAATGATTGAAGCTACTGACTGAATGAAAGTAGCTGGCATCTCACTCTCTTTGAATCTTCTTTATCATGCTAAGAGGAGCAGGAAAAAGCAAAAAATTTCAGACTTGCACCTTGCAATGCGGAGAAATTACTGTTTGTGCATTTACAATATTCATTGATTTTTGCCATTGAAAAACATCATGTTATTCATATACCAGAAATGTTTGAAGCTACTGACTGAATGAAAGGAGCTGGCATCTCACTCTCTTTGAATCTTCTTTATCATGCTAAGAGGAGCAGGAAAAAGCAAAAAATTTCAGAATTGCACCTTGCAATGCGGAGAAATTACTGTTTGTGCATTTACAATATTCATTGATTTTTACCATTGAAAAACGTCCAGAAATGATTGAAGCTACTGACTGAATGAAAGTAGCTGGCATCTCACTCTCTTTGAATCTTCTTTATCATGCTAAGAGGAGCAGGAAAAAGCAAAAAATTTCAGACTTGCACCTTGCAATGCGGAGAAATTACTGTTTGTGCATTTACAATATTCATTGATTTTTGCCATTGAAAAACATCATGTTATTCATATACCAGAAATGTTTGAAGCTACTGACTGAATGAAAGGAGCTGGCATCTCACTCTCTTTGAATCTTCTTTATCATGCTAAGAGGAGCAGGAAAAAGCAAAAAATTTCAGAATTGCACCTTTCAATGCGGAGAAATTACTGTTTGTGCATTTACAATATTCATTGATTTTTGCCATTGAAAAACGTCCAGAAATGATTGAAGCTACTGACTGAATGAAAGGAGCTGGCATCTCACTCTCTTTGAATCTTCTTTATCATGCTAAGAGGAGCAGGAAAAAGCAAAAAATTTCAGAATTGCACCTTGCAATGCGGAGAAATTACTGTTTGTGCATTTACAATATTCATTGATTTTTGTCATTGAAAAACATCATGTTATTCATATACCAGAAATGATTGAAGCTACTGACTGAACGAAAGGAGCTGGCATCTCACTCTCTTTGAATCTTCTTTATCATGCTAAGAGGAGCAGGAAAAAGCAAAAAATTTCAGAATTGCACCTTGCAATGCGGAGAAATTACTGTTTGTGCATTTACAATATTCATTGATTTTTGCCATTGAAAAACATCATGTTATTCATATACCAGAAATGTTTGAAGCTACTGACTGAATGAAAGGAGCTGGCATCTCACTCTCTTTGAATCTTCTTTATCATGCTAAGAGGAGCAGGAAAAAGCAAAAAATTTCAGACTTGCACCTTGCAATGCGGAGAAATTACTGTTTGTTCATTTACAATATTCATTGATTTTTGCCATTTAAAAACGTCCAGAAATGATTGAAGCTACTGACTGAATGAAAGGAGCTGGCATCTCACTCTCTTTGAATCTTCTTTATCATGCTAAGAGGAGCAGGAAAAAGCAAAAAATTTCAGAATTGCACCTTGCAATGCGGAGAAATTACTGTTTGTGCATTTACAATATTCATTGATTTTTACCATTGAAAAACGTCCAGAAATGATTGAAGCTACTGACTGAATGAAAGTAGCTGGCATCTCACTCTCTTTGAATCTTCTTTATCATGCTAAGAGGAGCAGGAAAAAGCAAAAAATTTCAGAATTGCACCTTGCAATGCGGAGAAATTACTGTTTGTGCATTTACAATATTCATTGATTTTTGCCATTGAAAAACATCATGTTATTCATATACCAGAAATGTTTGAAGCTACTGACTGAATGAAAGGAGCTGGCATCTCACTCTCTTTGAATCTTCTTTATCATGCTAAGAGGAGCAGGAAAAAGCAAAAAATTTCAGAATTGCACCTTGCAATGCGGAGAAATTACTGTTTGTGCATTTACAATATTCATTGATTTTTACCATTGAAAAACGTCCAGAAATGATTGAAGCTACTGACTGAATGAAAGTAGCTGGCATCTCACTCTCTTTGAATCTTCTTTATCATGCTAAGAGGAGCAGGAAAAAGCAAAAAATTTCAGACTTGCACCTTGCAATGCGGAGAAATTACTGTTTGTGCATTTACAATATTCATTGATTTTTGCCATTGAAAAACATCATGTTATTCATATACCAGAAATGTTTGAAGCTACTGACTGAATGAAAGGAGCTGGCATCTCACTCTCTTTGAATCTTCTTTATCATGCTAAGAGGAGCAGGAAAAAGCAAAAAATTTCAGAATTGCACCTTGCAATGCGGAGAAATTACTGTTTGTGCATTTACAATATTCATTGATTTTTACCATTGAAAAACGTCCAGAAATGATTGAAGCTACTGACTGAATGAAAGTAGCTGGCATCTCACTCTCTTTGAATCTTCGTTATCATGCTAAGAGGAGCAGGAAAAAGCAAAAAATTTCAGACTTGCACTTTGCAATGCGGAGAAATTACTGTTTGTGCATTTACAATATTCATTGATTTTTGCCATTGAAAAACATCATGTTATTCATATACCAGAAATGTTTGAAGCTACTGACTGAATGAAAGGAGCTGGCATCTCACTCTCTTTGAATCTTCTTTATCATGCTAAGAGGAGCAGGAAAAAGCAAAAAATTTCAGAATTGCACCTTGCAATGCGGAGAAATAACTGTTTGTGCATTTACAATATTCATTGATTTTTGCCATTGAAAAACGTCCAGAAATGATTGAAGCTACTGACTGAATGAAAGGAGCTGGCATCTCACTCTCTTTGAATCTTCTTTATCATGCTAAGAGGAGCAGGAAAAAGCAAAAAATTTCAGAATTGCACCTTGCAATGCGGAGAAATTACTGTTTGTGCATTTACAATATTCATTGATTTTTGCCATTGAAAAACGTCCAGAAATGATTGAAGCTACTGACTGAATGAAAGGAGCTGGCATCTCACTCTCTTTGAATCTTGTTTATCATGCTAAGAGGAGCAGGAAAAAGCAAAAAATTTCAGAATTGCACCTTGCAATGCGGAGAAATTACTGTTTGTGCATTTACAATATTCATTGATTTTTGTCATTGAAAAACATCATGTTATTCATATACCAGAAATGATTGAAGCTACTGACTGAACGAAAGGAGCTGGCATCTCACTCTCTTTGAATCTTCTTTATCATGCTAAGAGGAGCAGGAAAAAGCAAAAAATTTCAGAATTGCACCTTGCAATGCGGAGAAATTACTGTTTGTGCATTTACAATATTCATTGATTTTTGCCATTGAAAAACATCATGTTATTCATATACCAGAAATGTTTGAAGCTACTGACTGAATGAAAGGAGCTGGCATCTCACTCTCTTTGAATCTTCTTTATCATGCTAAGAGGAGCAGGAAAAAGCAAAAAATTTCAGAATTGCACCTTGCAATGCGGAGAAATTACTGTTTGTGCATTTACAATATTCATTGATTTTTACCATTGAAAAACGTCCAGAAATGATTGAAGCTACTGACTGAATGAAAGTAGCTGGCATCTCACTCTCTTTGAATCTTCTTTATCATGCTAAGAGGAGCAGGAAAAAGCAAAAAATTTCAGACTTGCACTTTGCAATGCGGAGAAATTACTGTTTGTGCATTTACAATATTCATTGATTTTTGCCATTGAAAAACATCATGTTATTCATATACCAGAAATGTTTGAAGCTACTGACTGAATGAAAGGAGCTGGCATCTCACTCTCTTTGAATCTTCTTTATCATGCTAAGAGGAGCAGGAAAAAGCAAAAAATTTCAGAATTGCACCTTGCAATGCGGAGAAATAACTGTTTGTGCATTTACAATATTCATTGATTTTTGCCATTGAAAAACGTCCAGAAATGATTGAAGCTACTGACTGAATGAAAGGAGCTGGCATCTCACTCTCTTTGAATCTTCTTTATCATGCTAAGAGGAGCAGGAAAAAGCAAAAAATTTCAGAATTGCACCTTGCAATGCGGAGAAATTACTGTTTGTGCATTTACAATATTCATTGATTTTTGCCATTGAAAAACGTCCAGAAATGATTGAAGCTACTGACTGAATGAAAGGAGCTGGCATCTCACTCTCTTTGAATCTTGTTTATCATGCTAAGAGGAGCAGGAAAAAGCAAAAAATTTCAGAATTGCACCTTGCAATGCGGAGAAATTACTGTTTGTGCATTTACAATATTCATTGATTTTTGTCATTGAAAAACATCATGTTATTCATATACCAGAAATGATTGAAGCTACTGACTGAACGAAAGGAGCTGGCATCTCACTCTCTTTGAATCTTCTTTATCATGCTAAGAGGAGCAGGAAAAAGCAAAAAATTTCAGAATTGCACCTTGCAATGCGGAGAAATTACTGTTTGTGCATTTACAATATTCATTGATTTTTGCCATTGAAAAACATCATGTTATTCATATACCAGAAATGTTTGAAGCTACTGACTGAATGAAAGGAGCTGGCATCTCACTCTCTTTGAATCTTCTTTATCATGCTAAGAGGAGCAGGAAAAAGCAAAAAATTTCAGAATTGCACCTTGCAATGCGGAGAAATTACTGTTTGTGCATTTACAATATTCATTGATTTTTGCCATTGAAAAACGTCCAGAAATGATTGAAGCTACTGACTGAATGAAAGGAGCTGGCATCTCACTCTCTTTGAATCTTCTTTATCATGCTAAGAGGAGCAGGAAAAAGCAAAAAATTTCAGACTTGCACCTTGCAATGCGGAGAAATTACTGTTTGTTCATTTACAATATTCATTGATTTTTGCCATTGAAAAACGTCCAGAAATGATTGAAGCTACTGACTGAATGAAAGGAGCTGGCATCTCACTCTCTTTGAATCTTCTTTATCATGCTAAGAGGAGCAGGAAAAAGCAAAAAATTTCAGAATTGCACCTTGCAATGCGGAGAAATTACTGTTTGTGCATTTACAATATTCATTGATTTTTACCATTGAAAAACGTCCAGAAATGATTGAAGCTACTGACTGAATGAAAGTAGCTGGCATCTCACTCTCTTTGAATCTTCTTTATCATGCTAAGAGGAGCAGGAAAAAGCAAAAAATTTCAGACTTGCACCTTGCAATGCGGAGAAATTACTGTTTGTGCATTTACAATATTCATTGATTTTTGCCATTGAAAAACATCATGTTATTCATATACCAGAAATGTTTGAAGCTACTGACTGAATGAAAGGAGCTGGCATCTCACTCTCTTTGAATCTTCTTTATCATGCTAAGAGGAGCAGGAAAAAGCAAAAAATTTCAGAATTGCACCTTGCAATGCGGAGAAATTACTGTTTGTGCATTTACAATATTCATTGATTTTTGCCATTGAAAAACGTCCAGAAATGATTGAAGCTACTGACTGAATGAAAGTAGCTGGCATCTCACTCTCTTTGAATCTTCTTTATCATGCTAAGAGGAGCAGGAAAAAGCAAAAAATTTCAGACTTGCACCTTGCAATGCGGAGAAATTACTGTTTGTGCATTTACAATATTCATTGATTTTTGCCATTGAAAAACATCATGTTATTCATATACCAGAAATGTTTGAAGCTACTGACTGAATGAAAGGAGCTGGCATCTCACTCTCTTTGAATCTTCTTTATCATGCTAAGAGGAGCAGGAAAAAGCAAAAAATTTCAGAATTGCACCTTGCAATGCGGAGAAATTACTGTTTGTGCATTTACAATATTCATTGATTTTTGCCATTGAAAAACGTCCAGAAATGATTGAAGCTACTGACTGAATGAAAGGAGCTGGCATCTCACTCTCTTTGAATCTTCTTTATCATGCTAAGAGGAGCAGGAAAAAGCAAAAAATTTCAGAATTGCACCTTGCAATGCGGAGAAATTACTGTTTGTGCATTTACAATATTCATTGATTTTTGCCATTGAAAAACGTCCAGAAATGATTGAAGCTACTGACTGAATGAAAGGAGCTGGCATCTCACTCTCTTTGAATCTTGTTTATCATGCTAAGAGGAGCAGGAAAAAGCAAAAAATTTCAGAATTGCACCTTGCAATGCGGAGAAATTACTGTTTGTGCATTTACAATATTCATTGATTTTTGCCATTGAAAAACATCATGTTATTCATATACCAGAAATGATTGAAGCTACTGACTGAATGAAAGGAGCGGGCATCTCACTCTCTTTGAATCTTCTTTATCATGCTAAGAGGAGCAGGAAAAAGTAAAACATTTCAGAATTGCACCTTGCAATGCGGAGAAATTACTGTTTGTGCATTTGCAATATTCAATGATTTTTGCCATTGAAAAACGTCCAGAAATGATTGAAGCTACTGACTGAACGAAAGGAGCTGGCATCTCACTCTCTTTGAATCTTCTTTATCATGCTAAGAGGAGCAGGAAAAAGCAAAAAATTTCAGAATTGCACCTTGCAATGCGGAGAAATTACTGTTTGTGCATTTACAATATTCATTGATTTTTGCCATTGAAAAACATCATGTTATTCATATACCAGAAATGTTTGAAGCTACTGACTGAATGAAAGGAGCTGGCATCTCACTCTCTTTGAATCTTCTTTATCATGCTAAGAGGAGCAGGAAAAAGCAAAAAATTTCAGAATTGGTCCTTGCAATGCGGAGAAATTACTGTTTGCGCATTTACAATATTCATTGATTTTTGCCATTGAAAAACGTCCAGAAATGATTGAAGCTACTGACTGAATGAAAGGAGCTGGCATCTCACTCTCTTTGAATCTTTTTTATCATGCTAAGAGGAGCAGGAAAAAGCAAAAAATTTCAGAATTGCACCTTGCAATGCGGAGAAATTACTGTTTGTGCATTTACAATATTCATTGATTTTTGCCATTGAAAAACATCATGTTATTCATATACCAGAAATGTTTGAAGCTACTGACTGAATGAAAGGAGCTGGCATCTCACCCTCTTTGAATCTTCTTTATCATGCTAAGAGGAGCAGGAAAAAGCAAAAAATTTCAGAATTGCACCTTGCAATGCGGAGAAATTACTGTTTGTGCATTTACAATATTCATTGATTTTTGCAATTGAAAAACGTCCAGAAATGATTGAAGCTACTGACTGAATGAAAGGAGCTGCCATCTCACTCTCTTTGAATCTTCTTTATCATGCTAAGAGGAGCAGGAAAAAGCAAAAAATTTCAGAATTGCACCTTGCAATGCGGAGAAATTACTGTTTGTGCATTTACAATATTCATTGATTTTTGCCATTGAAAAACATCATGTTATTCATATACCTGAAATGTTTGAAGCTACTGACTGAATGAAAGGAGCTGGCATCTCACTCTCTTTGAATCTTCTTTATCATGCTAAGAGGAGCAGGAAAAAGCAAAAAATTTCAGAATTGCACCTTGCAATGCGGAGAAATTACTGTTTGTGCATTTACAATATTCATTGATTTTTGCCATTGAAAACATCATGTTATTCATATACCAGAAATGTTTGAAGCTACTGACTGAATGAAAGGAGCTGGCATCTCACTCTCTTTGAATCTTCTTTATCATGCTAAGAGGAGCAGAAAAAAGCAAAAAATTTCAGAATTGCACCTTGCAATGCGGAGAAATTACTGTTTGTGCATTTACAATATTCATTGATTTTTACCATTGAAAAACGTCCAGAAATGATTGAAGCTACTGACTGAATGAAAGTAGCTGGCATCTCACTCTCTTTGAATCTTCTTTATCATGCTAAGAGGAGCAGGAAAAAGCAAAAAATTTCAGACTTGCACCTTGCAATGCGGAGAAATTACTGTTTCTGCATTTACAATATTCATTGATTTTTGCCATTGAAAAACATCATGTTATTCATATACCAGAAATGTTTGAAGCTACTGACTGAATGAAAGGAGCTGGCATCTCACTCTCTTTGAATCTTCTTTATCATGCTAAGAGGAGCAGGAAAAAGCAAAAAATTTCAGAATTGCACCTTGCAATGCGGAGAAATTACTGTTTGTGCATTTACAATATTCATTGATTTTTGCCATTGAAAAACGTCCAGAAATGATTGAAGCTACTGACTGAATGAAAGGAGCTGGCATCTCACTCTCTTTGAATCTTGTTTATCATGCTAAGAGGAGCAGGAAAAAGCAAAAAATTTCAGAATTGCACCTTGCAATGCGGAGAAATTACTGTTTGTGATTTTACTATATTCATTGATTTTTGCCATTGAAAAACATCATGTTATTCATATACCAGAAATGATTGAAGCTACTGACTGAACGAAAGGAGCTGGCATCTCACTCTCTTTGAATCTTCTTTATCATGCTAAGAGGAGCAGGAAAAAGCAAAAAATTTCAGAATTGCACCTTGCAGTGCGGAGAAATTACTGTTTGTGCATTTACAATATTCATTGATTTTTGCCATTGAAAAACATCATGTTATTCATATACCAGAAATGTTTGAAGCTACTGACTGAATGAAAGGAGCTGGCATCTCACTCTCTTTGAATCTCCTTTATCATGCTAAGAGGAGCAGGAAAAAGCAAAAAATTTCAGAATTGCACCTTGCAATGCGGAGAAATTACTGTTTGTGCATTTACAATATTCATTGATTTTTGCCATTGAAAAACATCATGTTATTCATATACCAGAAATGTTTGAAGCTACTGACTGAATGAAAGGAGCTGGCATCTCACTCTCTTTGAATCTTCTTTATCATGCTAAGAGGAGCAGGAAAAAGCAAAAAATTTCAGAATTGCACCTTGCAATGCGGAGAAATTACTGTTTGTGCATTTACAATATTCATTGATTTTTGCCATTGAAAAACGTCCAGAAATGATTGAAGCTACTGACTGAATGAAAGGAGCTGGCATCTCACTCTCTTTGAATCTTTTTTATCATGCTAAGAGGAGCAGGAAAAAGCAAAAAATTTCAGAATTGCACCTTGCAATGCGGAGAAATTACTGTTTGTGCATTTACAATATTCATTGATTTTTGCCATTGAAAAACATCATGTTATTCATATACCAGAAATGTTTGAAGCTACTGACTGAATGAAAGGAGCTGGCATCTCACCCTCTTTGAATCTTCTTTATCATGCTAAGAGGAGCAGGAAAAAGCAAAAAATTTCAGAATTGCACCTTGCAATGCGGAGAAATTACTGTTTGTGCATTTACAAAATTCATTGATTTTTGCAATTGAAAAACGTCCAGAAATGATTGAAGCTACTGACTGAATGAAAGGAGCTGCCATCTCACTCTCTTTGAATCTTCTTTATCATGCTAAGAGGAGCAGGAAAAAGCAAAAAATTTCAGAATTGCACCTTGCAATGCGGAGAAATTACTGTTTGTGCATTTACAATATTCATTGATTTTTGCCATTGAAAAACATCATGTTATTCATATACCTGAAATGTTTGAAGCTACTGACTGAATGAAAGGAGCTGGCATCTCACTCTCTTTGAATCTTCTTTATCATGCTAAGAGGAGCAGGAAAAAGCAAAAAATTTCAGAATTGCACCTTGCAATGCGGAGAAATTACTGTTTGTGCATTTACAATATTCATTGATTTTTGCCATTGAAAAACATCATGTTATTCATATACCAGAAATGTTTGAAGCTACTGACTGAATGAAAGGAGCTGGCATCTCACTCTCTTTGAATCTTCTTTATCATGCTAAGAGGAGCAGATAAAAGCAAAAAAGTTCAGAATTGCACCTTGCAATGCGGAGAAATTACTGTTTGTGCATTTACAATATTCATTGATTTTTACCATTGAAAAACGTCCAGAAATGATTGAAGCTACTGACTGAATGAAAGTAGCTGGCATCTCACTCTCTTTGAATCTTCTTTATCATGCTAAGAGGAGCAGGAAAAAGCAAAAAATTTCAGACTTGCACATTGCAATGCGGAGAAATTACTGTTTGTGCATTTACAATATTCATTGATTTTTGCCATTGAAAAACATCATGTTATTCATATACCAGAAATGTTTGAAGCTACTGACTGAATGAAAGGAGCTGGCATCTCACTCTCTTTGAATCTTCTTTATCATGCTAAGAGGAGCAGGAAAAAGCAAAAAATTTCAGACTTGCACCTTGCAATGCGGAGAAATTACTGTTTGTGCATTTACAATATTCATTGATTTTTGCCATTGAAAAACATCATGTTATTCATATACCAGAAATGTTTGAAGCTACTGACTGAATGAAAGGAGCTGGCATCTCACTCTCTTTGAATCTTCTTTATCATGCTAAGAGGAGCAGGAAAAAGCAAAAAATTTCAGAATTGCACCTTGCAATGCGGAGAAATTACTGTTTGTGCATTTACAATATTCATTGATTTTTGCCATTGAAAAACGTCCAGAAATGATTGAAGCTACTGACTGAATGAAAGGAGCTGGCATCTCACTCTCTTTGAATCTTCTTTATCATGCTAAGAGGAGCAGGAAAAAGCAAAAAATTTCAGAATTGCACCTTGCAATGCGGAGAAATTACTGTTTGTGCATTTACAATATTCATTGATTTTTGCCATTGAAAAACGTCCAGAAATGATTGAAGCTACTGACTGAATGAAAGGAGCTGGCATCTCACTCTCTTTGAATCTTGTTTATCATGCTAAGAGGAGCAGGAAAAAGCAAAAAATTTCAGAATTGCACCTTGCAATGCGGAGAAATTACTGTTTGTGCATTTACAATATTCATTGATTTTTGCCATTGAAAAACATCATGTTATTCATATACCAGAAATGATTGAAGCTACTGACTGAATGAAAGGAGCTGGCATCTCACTCTCTTTGAATCTTCTTTATCATGCTAAGAGGAGCAGGAAAAAGTAAAACATTTCAGAATTGCACCTTGCAATGCGGAGAAATTACTGTTTCTGCATTTACAATATTCAATGATTTTTGCCATTGAAAAACGTCCAGAAATGATTGAAGCTACTGACTGAACGAAAGGAGCTGGCATCTCACTCTCTTTGAATCTTCTTTATCATGCTAAGAGGAGCAGGAAAAAGCAAAAAATTTCAGAATTGCACCTTGCAATGCGGAGAAATTACTGTTTGTGCATTTACAATATTCATTGATTTTTGCCATTGAAAAACATCATGTTATTCATATACCAGAAATGTTTGAAGCTACTGACTGAATGAAAGGAGCTGGCATCTCACTCTCTTTGAATCTTCTTTATCATGCTAAGAGGAGCAGGAAAAAGCAAAAAATTTCAGAATTGGTCCTTGCAATGCGGAGAAATTACTGTTTGCGCATTTACAATATTCATTGATTTTTGCCATTGAAAAACGTCCAGAAATGATTGAAGCTACTGACTGAATGAAAGGAGCTGGCATCTCACTCTCTTTGAATCTTTTTTATCATGCTAAGAGGAGCAGGAAAAAGCAAAAAATTTCAGAATTGCACCTTGCAATGCGGAGAAATTACTGTTTGTGCATTTACAATATTCATTGATTTTTGCCATTGAAAAACATCATGTTATTCATATACCAGAAATGTTTGAAGCTACTGACTGAATGAAAGGAGCTGGCATCTCACCCTCTTTGAATCTTCTTTATCATGCTAAGAGGAGCAGGAAAAAGCAAAAAATTTCAGAATTGCACCTTGCAATGCGGAGAAATTACTGTTTGTGCATTTACAATATTCATTGATTTTTGCAATTGAAAAACGTCCAGAAATGATTGAAGCTACTGACTGAATGAAAGGAGCTGCCATCTCACTCTCTTTGAATCTTCTTTATCATGCTAAGAGGAGCAGGAAAAAGCAAAAAATTTCAGAATTGCACCTTGCAATGCGGAGAAATTACTGTTTGTGCATTTACAATATTCATTGATTTTTGCCATTGAAAAACATCATGTTATTCATATACCTGAAATGTTTGAAGCTACTGACTGAATGAAAGGAGCTGGCATCTCACTCTCTTTGAATCTTCTTTATCATGCTAAGAGGAGCAGGAAAAAGCAAAAAATTTCAGAATTGCACCTTGCAATGCGGAGAAATTACTGTTTGTGCATTTACAATATTCATTGATTTTTGCCATTGAAAACATCATGTTATTCATATACCAGAAATGTTTGAAGCTACTGACTGAATGAAAGGAGCTGGCATCTCACTCTCTTTGAATCTTCTTTATCATGCTAAGAGGAGCAGAAAAAAGCAAAAAATTTCAGAATTGCACCTTGCAATGCGGAGAAATTACTGTTTGTGCATTTACAATATTCATTGATTTTTACCATTGAAAAACGTCCAGAAATGATTGAAGCTACTGACTGAATGAAAGTAGCTGGCATCTCACTCTCTTTGAATCTTCTTTATCATGCTAAGAGGAGCAGGAAAAAGCAAAAAATTTCAGACTTGCACCTTGCAATGCGGAGAAATTACTGTTTCTGCATTTACAATATTCATTGATTTTTGCCATTGAAAAACATCATGTTATTCATATACCAGAAATGTTTGAAGCTACTGACTGAATGAAAGGAGCTGGCATCTCACTCTCTTTGAATCTTCTTTATCATGCTAAGAGGAGCAGGAAAAAGCAAAAAATTTCAGAATTGCACCTTGCAATGCGGAGAAATTACTGTTTGTGCATTTACAATATTCATTGATTTTTGCCATTGAAAAACGTCCAGAAATGATTGAAGCTACTGACTGAATGAAAGGAGCTGGCATCTCACTCTCTTTGAATCTTGTTTATCATGCTAAGAGGAGCAGGAAAAAGCAAAAAATTTCAGAATTGCACCTTGCAATGCGGAGAAATTACTGTTTGTGCATTTACTATATTCATTGATTTTTGCCATTGAAAAACATCATGTTATTCATATACCAGAAATGATTGAAGCTACTGACTGAACGAAAGGAGCTGGCATCTCACTCTCTTTGAATCTTCTTTATCATGCTAAGAGGAGCAGGAAAAAGCAAAAAATTTCAGAATTGCACCTTGCAGTGCGGAGAAATTACTGTTTGTGCATTTACAATATTCATTGATTTTTGCCATTGAAAAACATCATGTTATTCATATACCAGAAATGTTTGAAGCTACTGACTGAATGAAAGGAGCTGGCATCTCACTCTCTTTGAATCTCCTTTATCATGCTAAGAGGAGCAGGAAAAAGCAAAAAATTTCAGAATTGCACCTTGCAATGCGGAGAAATTACTGTTTGTGCATTTACAATATTCATTGATTTTTGCCATTGAAAAACATCATGTTATTCATATACCAGAAATGTTTGAAGCTACTGACTGAATGAAAGGAGCTGGCATCTCACTCTCTTTGAATCTTCTTTATCATGCTAAGAGGAGCAGGAAAAAGCAAAAAATTTCAGAATTGCACCTTGCAATGCGGAGAAATTACTGTTTGTGCATTTACAATATTCATTGATTTTTGCCATTGAAAAACGTCCAGAAATGATTGAAGCTACTGACTGAATGAAAGGAGCTGGCATCTCACTCTCTTTGAATCTTTTTTATCATGCTAAGAGGAGCAGGAAAAAGCAAAAAATTTCAGAATTGCACCTTGCAATGCGGAGAAATTACTGTTTGTGCGTTTACAATATTCATTGATTTTTGCCATTGAAAAACATCATGTTATTCATATACCAGAAATGTTTGAAGCTACTGACTGAATGAAAGGAGCTGGCATCTCACCCTCTTTGAATCTTCTTTATCATGCTAAGAGGAGCAGGAAAAAGCAAAAAATTTCAGAATTGCACCTTGCAATGCGGAGAAATTACTGTTTGTGCATTTACAAAATTCATTGATTTTTGCAATTGAAAAACGTCCAGAAATGATTGAAGCTACTGACTGAATGAAAGGAGCTGCCATCTCACTCTCTTTGAATCTTCTTTATCATGCTAAGAGGAGCAGGAAAAAGCAAAAAATTTCAGAATTGCACCTTGCAATGCGGAGAAATTACTGTTTGTGCATTTACAATATTCATTGATTTTTGCCATTGAAAAACATCATGTTATTCATATACCTGAAATGTTTGAAGCTACTGACTGAATGAAAGGAGCTGGCATCTCACTCTCTTTGAATCTTCTTTATCATGCTAAGAGGAGCAGGAAAAAGCAAAAAATTTCAGAATTGCACCTTGCAATGCGGAGAAATTACTGTTTGTGCATTTACAATATTCATTGATTTTTGCCATTGAAAAACATCATGTTATTCATATACCAGAAATGTTTGAAGCTACTGACTGAATGAAAGGAGCTGGCATCTCACTCTCTTTGAATCTTCTTTATCATGCTAAGAGGAGCAGATAAAAGCAAAAAAGTTCAGAATTGCACCTTGCAATGCGGAGAAATTACTGTTTGTGCATTTACAATATTCATTGATTTTTACCATTGAAAAACGTCCAGAAATGATTGAAGCTACTGACTGAATGAAAGTAGCTGGCATCTCACTCTCTTTGAATCTTCTTTATCATGCTAAGAGGAGCAGGAAAAAGCAAAAAATTTCAGACTTGCACCTTGCAATGCGGAGAAATTACTGTTTGTGCATTTACAATATTCATTGATTTTTGCCATTGAAAAACATCATGTTATTCATATACTAGAAATGTTTGAAGCTACTGACTGAATGAAAGGAGCTGGCATCTCACTCTCTTTGAATCTTCTTTATCATGCTAAGAGGAGCAGGAAAAAGCAAGAAATTTCAGAATTGCACCTTGCAATGCGGAGAAATTACTGTTTGTGCATTTACAATATTCATTGATTTTTGCCATTGAAAAACGTCCAGAAATGATTGAAGCTACTGACTGAATGAAAGGAGCTGGCATCTCACTCCCTTTGAATCTTCTTTATCATGCTAAGAGGAGCAGGAAAAAGCAAAAAATTTCAGAATTGCACCTTGCAATGCGGAGAAATTACTGTTTGTGCATTTACAATATTCATTGATTTTTGCCATTGAAAAACGTCCAGAAATGATTGAAGCTACTGACTGAATGAAAGGATCTGGCATCTCACTCTCTTTGAATCTTGTTTATCATGCTAAGAGGAGCAGGAAAAAGCAAAAAATTTCAGAATTGCACCTTGCAATGCGGAGAAATTACTGTTTGTGCATTTACAATATTCATTGATTTTTGCCATTGAAAAACATCATGTTATTCATATACCAGAAATGATTGAAGCTACTGACTGAATGAAAGGAGCTGGCATCTCACTCTCTTTGAATCTTCTTTATCATGCTAAGAGGAGCAGGAAAAAGTAAAAAATTTCAGAATTGCACCTTGCAATGCGGAGAAATTACTGTTTGTGCATTTACAATATTCAATGATTTTTGCCATTGAAAAACGTCCAGAAATGATTGAAGCTACTGACTGAACGAAAGGAGCTGGCATCTCACTCTCTTTGAATCTTCTTTATCATGCTAAGAGGAGCAGGAAAAAGCAAAAAATTTCAGAATTGCACCTTGCAATGCGGAGAAATTACTGTTTGTGCATTTACAATATTCATTGATTTTTGCCATTGAAAAACATCATGTTATTCATATACCAGAAATGTTTGAAGCTACTGACTGAATGAAAGGAGCTGGCATCTCACTCTCTTTGAATCTTCTTTATCATGCTAAGAGGAGCAGGAAAAAGCAAAAAATTTCAGAATTGCACCTTGCAATGCGGAGAAATTACTGTTTGTGCATTTACAATATTCATTGATTTTTGCCATTGAAAAACGCCCAGAAATGATTGAAGCTACTGACTGAATGAAAGGAGCTGGCATCTCACTCTCTTTGAATCTTCTTTATCATGCTAAGAGGAGCAGGAAAAAGCAAAAAATTTCAGAATTGCACCTTGCAATGCGGAGAAATTACTGTTTGTGCATTTACAATATTCATTGATTTTTGCCATTGAAAAACGTCCAGAAATGATTGAAGCTACTGACTGAATGAAAGGAGCTGGCATCTCACTCTCTTTGAATCTTGTTTATCATGCTAAGAGGAGCAGGAAAAAGCAAAACATTTCAGAATTGCACCTTGCAATGCGGAGAAATTACTGTTTGTGCATTTACAATATTCATTGATTTTTGCCATTGAAAAACATCATGTTATTCATATACCAGAAATGATTGAAGCTACTGACTGAATGAAAGGAGCTGGCATCTCACTCTCTTTGAATCTTCTTTATCATGCTAAGAGGAGCAGGAAAAAGTAAAAAATTTCAGAATTGCACCTTGCAATGCGGAGAAATTACTGTTTGTGCATTTACAATATTCAATGATTTTTGCCATTGAAAAACGTCCAGAAATGATTGAAGCTACTGACTGAACGAAAGGAGCTGGCATCTCACTCTCTTTGAATCTTTATCATGCTAAGAGGAGCAGGAAAAAGCAAAAAATTTCAGAATTGCACCTTGCAATGCGGAGAAATTACTGTTTGTGCATTTACAATATTCATTGATTTTTGCCATTGACAAACATCATGTTATTCATATACCAGAAATGTTTGAAGCTACTGACTGAATGAAAGGAGCTGGCATCTCACTCTCTTTGAATCTTCTTTATCATGCTAAGAGGAGCAGGAAAAAGCAAAAAATCTCAGAATTGCACCTTGCAATGCGGAGAAATTACTGTTTGCGCATTTACAATATTCATTGATTTTTGCCATTGAAAAACGTCCAGAAATGATTGAAGCTACTGACTGAATGAAAGGAGCTGGCATCTCACTCTCTTTGAATCTTCTTTATCATGCTAAGAGGAGCAGGAAAAAGCAAAAAATTTCAGAATTGCACCTTGCAATGCGGAGAAATTACTGTTTGTGCATTTACAATATTCATTGATTTTTGCCATTGAAAAACATCATGTTATTCATATACCAGAAATGTTTGAAGCTACTGACTGAATGAAAGGAGCTGGCATCTCACCCTCTTTAAATCTTCTTTATCATGCTAAGAGGAGCAGGAAAAAGCAAAAAATTTCAGAATTGCACCTTGCAATGCGGAGAAATTACTGTTTGTGCATTTACAATATTCATTGATTTTTGCAATTGAAAAACGTCCAGAAATGATTGAAGCTACTGACTGAATGAAAGGAGCTGGCATCTCACTCTCTTTGAATCTTCTTTATCATGCTAAGAGGAGCAGGAAAAAGCAAAAAATTTCAGAATTACACCTTGCAATGCGGAGAAATTACTGTTTGTGCATTTACAATATTCATTGATTTTTGCCATTGAAAAACAACATGTTATTCATATACCTGAAATGTTTGAAGCTACTGACTGAATGAAAGGAGCTGGCATCTCACTCTCTTTGAATCTTCTTTATCATGCTAAGAGGAGCAGGAAAAAGCAAAAAATTTCAGAATTGCACCTTGCAATGCGGAGAAATTACTGTTTGTGCATTTACAATATTCATTGATTTTTGCCATTGAAAAACATCATGTTATTCATATACCAGAAATGTTTGAAGCTACTGACTGAATGAAAGGAGCTGGCATCTCACTCTCTTTGAATCTTCTTTATCATGCTAAGAGGAGCAGGAAAAAGCAAAAAATTTCAGATTTGCACCTTGCAATGCGGAGAAATTACTGTTTGTGCATTTACAATAATCATTGATTTTTACCATTGAAAAACGTCCAGAAATGATTGAAGCTACTGACTGAATGAAAGTAGCTGGCATCTCACTCTCTTTGAATCTTCTTTATCATGCTAAGAGGAGCAGGAAAAAGCAAAAAATTTCAGACTTGCACCTTGCAATGCGGAGAAATTACTGTTTGTGCATTTACAATATTCATTGATTTTTGCCATTGAAAAACATCATGTTATTCATATACCAGAAATGTTTGAAGCTACTGACTGAATGAAAGGAGCTGGCATCTCACTCTCTTTGAATCTTCTTTATCATGCTAAGAGGAGCAGGAAAAAGCAAAACATTTCAGAATTGCACCTTGCAATGCGGAGAAATTACTGTTTGTGCATTTACAATATTCATTGATTTTTGCCATTGAAAAACGTCCAGAAATGATTGAAGCTACTGACTGAATGAAAGGAGCTGGCATCTCACTCTCTTTAAATCTTCTTTATCATGCTAAGAGGAGCAGGAAAAAGCAAAAAATTTCAGAATTGCACCTTGCAATGCGGAGAAATTACTGTTTGTGCATTTACAATATTCAATGATTTTTGCCATTGAAAAACGTCCAGAAATGATTGAAGCTACTGACTGAATGAAAGGAGCTGGCATCTCACTCTCTTTGAATCTTGTTTATCATGCTAAGAGGAGCAGGAAAAAGCAAAAAATTTCAGAATTGCACCTTGCAATGCGGAGAAATTACTGTTTGTGCATTTACAATATTCATTGATTTTTGCCATTGAAAAACATCATGTTATTCATATACCAGAAATGATTGAAGCTACTGACTGAATGAAAGGAGCTGGCATCTCACTCTCTTTGAATCTTCTTTATCATGCTAAGAGGAGCAGGAAAAAGTAAAAAATTTCAGAATTGCACCTTGCAATGCGGAGAAATTACTGTTTGTGCATTTACAATATTCAATGATTTTTGCCATTGAAAAACGTCCAGAAATGATTGAAGCTACTGACTGAACGAAAGGAGCTGGCATCTCACTCTCTTTGAATCTTCTTTATCATGCTAAGAGGAGCAGGAAAAAGCAAAAAATTTCAGAATTGCACCTTGCAATGCGGAGAAATTACTGTTTGTGCATTTACAATATTCATTGATTTTTGCCATTGAAAAACATCATGTTATTCATATACCAGAAATGTTTGAAGCTACTGACTGAATGAAAGGAGCTGGCATCTCACTGTCTTTGAATCTTCTTTATCATGCTAAGAGGAGCAGGAAAAAGCAAAAAATTTCAGAATTGCACCTTGCAATGCGGAGAAATTACTGTTTGTGCATTTACAATATTCATTGATTTTTACCATTGAAAAACGTCCAGAAATGATTGAAGCTACTGACTGAATGAAAGGAGCTGGCATCTCACTCTCTTTGAATCTTCTTTATCATGCTAAGAGGAGCAGGAAAAAGCAAAAAATTTCAGACTTGCACCTTGCAATGCGGAGAAATTACTGTTTGTGCATTTACAATATTCATTGATTTTTGCCATTGAAAAACATCATGTTATTCATATACCAGAAATGTTTGAAGCTACTGACTGAATGAAAGGAGCTGGCATCTCACTCTCTTTGAATCTTCTTTATCATGCTAAGAGGAGCAGGAAAAAGCAAAAAATTTCAGAATTGCACCTTGCAATGCGGAGAAATTACTGTTTGTGCATTTACAATATTCATTGATTTTTGCCATTGAAAAACGTCCATAAATGATTGAAGCTACTGACTGAATGAAAGGAGCTGGCATCTCACTCTCTTTGAATCTTCTTTATCATGCTAAGAGGAGCAGGAAAAAGCAAAAAATTTCAGAATTGCACCTTGCAATGCGGAGAAATTACTGTTTGTGCATTTACAATATTCATTGATTTTTGCCATTGAAAAACATCATGTTATTCATATACCAGAAATGATTGAAGCTACTGACTGAATGAAAGGAGCTGGCATCTCACTCTCTTTGAATCTTCTTTATCATGCTAAGAGGAGCAGGAAAAAGTAAAAAATTTCAGAATTGCACCTTGCAATGCGGAGAAATTACTGTTTGTGCATTTACAATATTCAATGATTTTTGCCATTGAAAAACGTCCAGAAATGATTGAAGCTACTGACTGAACGAAAGGAGCTGGCATCTCACTCTCTTTGAATCTTCTTTATCATGCTAAGAGGAGCAGGAAAAAGCAAAAAATTTCAGAATTGCACCTTGCAATGCGGAGAAATTACTGTTTGTGCATTTACAATATTCATTGATTTTTGCCATTGAAAAACATCATGTTATTCATATACCAGAAATGTTTGAAGCTACTGACTGAATGAAAGGAGCTGGCATCTCACTGTCTTTGAATCTTCTTTATCATGCTAAGAGGAGCAGGAAAAAGCAAAAAATTTCAGAATTGCACCTTGCAATGCGGAGAAATTACTGTTTGTGCATTTACAATATTCATTGATTTTTACCATTGAAAAACGTCCAGAAATGATTGAAGCTACTGACTGAATGAAAGGAGCTGGCATCTCACTCTCTTTGAATCTTCTTTATCATGCTAAGAGGAGCAGGAAAAAGCAAAAAATTTCAGACTTGCACCTTGCAATGCGGAGAAATTACTGTTTGTGCATTTACAATATTCATTGATTTTTGCCATTGAAAAACATCATGTTATTCATATACCAGAAATGTTTGAAGCTACTGACTGAATGAAAGGAGCTGGCATCTCACTCTCTTTGAATCTTCTTTATCATGCTAAGAGGAGCAGGAAAAAGCAAAAAATTTCAGAATTGCACCTTGCAATGCGGAGAAATTACTGTTTGTGCATTTACAATATTCATTGATTTTTGCCATTGAAAAACGTCCATAAATGATTGAAGCTACTGACTGAATGAAAGGAGCTGGCATCTCACTCTCTTTGAATCTTCTTTATCATGCTAAGAGGAGCAGGAAAAAGCAAAAAATTTCAGAATTGCACCTTGCAATGCGGAGAAATTACTGTTTGTGCATTTACAATATTCATTGATTTTTGCCATTGAAAAACGTCCAGAAATGATTGAGGCTACTGACTGAATGAAAGGAGCTGGCATCTCACTCTCTTTGAATCTTGTTTATCATGCTAAGAGGAGCAGGAAAAAGCAAAAAATTTCAGAATTGCACCTTGCAATGCGGAGAAATTACTGTTTGTGCATTTACAATATTCATTGATTTTTGCCATTGAAAAACATCATGTTATTCATATACCAGAAATGATTGAAGCTACTGACTGAATGAAAGGAGCTGGCATCTCACTCTCTTTGAATCTTCTTTATCATGCTAAGAGGAGCAGGAAAAAGTAAAAAATTTCAGAATTGCACCTTGCAATGCGGAGAAATTACTGTTTGTGCATTTACAATATTCAATGATTTTTGCCATTGAAAAACGTCCAGAAATGATTGAAGCTACTGACTGAACGAACGGAGCTGGCATCTCACTCTCTTTGAATCTTCTTTATCATGCTAAGAGGAGCAGGAAAAAGCAAAAAATTTCAGAATTGCACCTTGCAATGCGGAGAAATTACTGTTTGTGCATTTACAATATTCATTGATTTTTGCCATTGAAAAACATCATGTTATTCATATACCAGAAATGTTTGAAGCTACTGACTGAAGGAAAGGAGCTGGCATCTCACTCTCTTTGAATCTTCTTTATCATGCTAAGAGGAGCAGGAAAAAGCAAAAAATTTCAGAATTGCACCTTGCAATGCGGAGAAATTACTGTTTGCGCATTTACAATATTCATTGATTTTTGCCATTGAAAAACGTCCAGAAATGATTGAAGCTACTGACTGAATGAAAGGAGCTGGCATCTCACTCTCTTTGAATCTTCTTTATCATGCTAAGAGGAGCAGGAAAAAGCAAAAAATTTTAGAATTGCACCTTGCAATGCGGAGAAATTACTGTTTGTGCATTTACAATATTCATTGATTTTTGCCATTGAAAAACATCATGTTATTCATATACCAGAAATGTTTGAAGCTACTGACTGAATGAAAGGAGCTGGCATCTCACCCTCTTTGAATCTTCTTTATCATGCTAAGAGGAGCAGGAAAAAGCAAAAAATTTCAGAATTGCACCTTGCAATGCGGAGAAATTACTGTTTGTGCAATTACAATATTCATTGATTTTTGCAATTGAAAAACGTCCAGAAATGATTGAAGCTACTGACTGAATGAAAGGAGCTGGCATCTCACTCTCTTTGAATCTTCTTTATCATGCTAAGAGGAGCAGGAAAAAGCAAAAAATTTCAGAATTGCACCTTGCAATGCGGAGAAATTACTGTTTGTGCATTTACAATATTCATTGATTTTTGCCATTGAAAAACATCATGTTATTCATATACCTGAAATGTTTGAAGCTACTGACTGAATGAAAGGAGCTGGCATCTCCCTCTCTTTGAATCTTCTTTATCATGCTAAGAGGAGCAGGAAAAAGTAAAAAATTTCAGAATTGCACCTTGCAATGCGGAGAAATTACTGTTTGTGCATTTACAATATTCAATGATTTTTGCCATTGAAAAACGTCCAGAAATGATTGAAGCTACTGACTGAACGAAAGGAGCTGGCATCTCACTCTCTTTGAATCTTCTTTATCATGCTAAGAGGAGCAGGAAAAAGCAAAAAATTTCAGAATTGCACCTTGCAATGCGGAGAAATTACTGTTTGTGCATTTACAATATTCATTGATTTTTGCCATTGAAAAACATCATGTTATTCATATACCAGAAATGTTTGAAGCTACTGACTGAATGAAAGGAGCTGGCATCTCACTCTCTTTGAATCTTCGTTATCATGCTAAGAGGAGCAGGAAAAAGCAAAAAATTTCAGAATTGCACTTTGCAATGCGGAGAAATTACTGTTTGCGCATTTACAATATTCATTGATTTTTGCCATTGAAAAACGTCCAGAAATGATTGAAGCTACTGACTGAATGAAAGGATCTGGCATCTCACTCTCTTTGAATCTTCTTTATCATGCTAAGAGGAGCAGGAAAAAGCAAAAAATTTCAGAATTGCACCTTGCAATGCGGAGAAATTACTGTTTGTGCATTTACAATATTCATTGATTTTTGCCATTGAAAAACGTCCAGAAATGATTGAGGCTACTGACTGAATGAAAGGAGCTGGCATCTCACTCTCTTTGAATCTTGTTTATCATGCTAAGAGGAGCAGGAAAAAGCAAAAAATTTCAGAATTGCACCTTGCAATGCGGAGAAATTACTGTTTGTGCATTTACAATATTCATTGATTTTTGCCATTGAAAAACATCATGTTATTCATATACCAGAAATGATTGAAGCTACTGACTGAATGAAAGGAGCTGGCATCTCACTCTCTTTGAATCTTCTTTATCATGCTAAGAGGAGCAGGAAAAAGTAAAAAATTTCAGAATTGCACCTTGCAATGCGGAGAAATTACTGTTTGTGCATTTACAATATTCAATGATTTTTGCCATTGAAAAACGTCCAGAAATGATTGAAGCTACTGACTGAACGAAAGGAGCTGGCATCTCACTCTCTTTGAATCTTCTTTATCATGCTAAGAGGAGCAGGAAAAAGCAAAAAATTTCAGAATTGCACCTTGCAATGCGGAGAAATTACTGTTTGTGCATTTACAATATTCATTGATTTTTGCCATTGAAAAACATCATGTTATTCATATACCAGAAATGTTTGAAGCTACTGACTGAATGAAAGGAGCTGGCATCTCACTCTCTTTGAATCTTCTTTATCATGCTAAGAGGAGCAGGAAAAAGCAAAAAATTTCAGAATTGCATCTTGCAATGCGGAGAAATTACTGTTTGCGCATTTACAATATTCATTGATTTTTGCCATTGAAAAACGTCCAGAAATGATTGAAGCTACTGACTGAATGAAAGGAGCTGGCATCTCACTCTCTTTGAATCTTCTTTATCATGCTAAGAGGAGCAGGAAAAAGCAAAAAATTTCAGAATTGCACCTTGCAATGCGGAGAAATTACTGTTTGTGCATTTACAATATTCATTGATTTTTGCCATTGAAAAACATCATGTTATTCATATACCAGAAATGTTTGAAGCTACTGACTGAATGAAAGGAGCTGGCATCTCACCCTCTTTGAATCTTCTTTATCATGCTAAGAGGAGCAGGAAAAAGCAAAAAATTTCAGAATTGCACCTTGCAATGCGGAGAAATTACTGTTTGTGCAATTACAATATTCATTGATTTTTGCAATTGAAAAACGTCCAGAAATGATTGAAGCTACTGACTGAATGAAAGGAGCTGGCATCTCACTCTCTTTGAATCTTCTTTATCATGCTAAGAGGAGCAGGAAAAAGCAAAAAATTTCAGAATTGCACCTTGCAATGCGGAGAAATTACTGTTTGTGCATTTACAATATTCATTGATTTTTGCCATTGAAAAACATCATGTTATTCATATACCTGAAATGTTTGAAGCTACTGACTGAATGAAAGGAGCTGGCATCTCACTCTCTTTGAATCTTCTTTATCATGCTAAGAGGAGCAGGAAAAAGTAAAAAATTTCAGAATTGCACCTTGCAATGCGGAGAAATTACTGTTTGTGCATTTACAATATTCAATGATTTTTGCCATTGAAAAACGTCCAGAAATGATTGAAGCTACTGACTGAACGAAAGGAGCTGGCATCTCACTCTCTTTGAATCTTCTTTATCATGCTAAGAGGAGCAGGAAAAAGCAAAAAATTTCAGAATTGCACCTTGCAATGCGGAGAAATTACTGTTTGTGCATTTACAATATTCATTGATTTTTGCCATTGAAAAACATCATGTTATTCATATACCAGAAATGTTTGAAGCTACTGACTGAATGAAAGGAGCTGGCATCTCACTCTCTTTGAATCTTCTTTATCATGCTAAGAGGAGCAGGAAAAAGCAAAAAATTTCAGAATTGCACCTTGCAATGCGGAGAAATTACTGTTTGCGCATTTACAATATTCATTGATTTTTGCCATTGAAAAACGTCCAGAAATGATTGAAGCTACTGACTGAATGAAAGGAGCTGGCATCTCACTCTCTTTGAATCTTCTTTATCATGCTAAGAGGAGCAGGAAAAAGCAAAAAATTTCAGAATTGCACCTTGCAATGCGGAGAAATTACTGTTTGTGCATTTACAATATTCATTGATTTTTGCCATTGAAAAACATCATGTTATTCATATACCAGAAATGTTTGAAGCTACTGACTGAATGAAAGGAGCTGGCATCTCACCCTCTTTGAATCTTCTTTATCATGCTAAGAGGAGCAGGAAAAAGCAAAAAATTTCAGAATTGCACCTTGCAATGCGGAGAAATTACTGTTTGTGCAATTACAATATTCATTGATTTTTGCAATTGAAAAACGTCCAGAAATGATTGAAGCTACTGACTGAATGAAAGGAGCTGGCATCTCACTCTCTTTGAATCTTCTTTATCATGCTAAGAGGAGCAGGAAAAAGCAAAAAATTTCAGAATTGCACCTTGCAATGCGGAGAAATTACTGTTTGTGCATTTACAATATTCATTGATTTTTGCCATTGAAAAACATCATGTTATTAATATACCTGAAATGTTTGAAGCTACTGACTGAATGAAAGGAGCTGGCATCTCACTCTCTTTGAATCTTCTTTATCATGCTAAGAGGAGCAGGAAAAAGCAAAAAATTTCAGAATTGCACCTTGCAATGCGGAGAAATTACTGTTTGTGCATTTACAATATTCATTGATTTTTGCCATTGAAAAACATCATGTTATTCATATACCAGAAATGTTTGAAGCTACTGACTGAATGAAAGGAGCTGGCATCTCACTCTCTTTGAATCTTCTTTATCATGCTAAGAGGAGCAGGAAAAAGCAAAAAATTTCAGAATTGCACCTTGCAATGCGGAGAAATTACTGTTTGTGCATTTACAATATTCATTGATTTTTACCATTGAAAAACGTCCAGAAATGATTGAAGCTACTGACTGAATGAAAGTAGCTGGCATCTCACTCTCTTTGAATCTTCTTTATCATGCTAAGAGGAGCAGGAAAAAGCAAAAAATTTCAGACTTGCACCTTGCAATGCGGAGAAATTACTGTTTGTGCATTTACAATATTCATTGATTTTTGCCATTGAAAAACATCATGTTATTCATATACCAGAAATGTTTGAAGCTACTGACTGAATGAAAGGAGCTGGCATCTCACTCTCTTTGAATCTTCTTTATCATGCTAAGAGGAGCAGGAAAAAGCAAAAAATTTCAGAATTGCACCTTGCAATGCGGAGAAATTACAGTTTGTGCATTTACAATATTCATTGATTTTTGCCATTGAAAAACGTCCAGAAATGATTGAAGCTACTGACTGAATGAAAGGAGCTGGCATCTCACTCTCTTTGAATCTTCTTTATCATGCTAAGAGGAGCAGGAAAAAGCAAAAAATTTCAGAATTGCACCTTGCAATGCGGAGAAATTACTGTTTGTGCATTTACAATATTCATTGATTTTTGCCATTGAAAAACGTCCAGAAATGATTGAAGCTACTGACTGAATGAAAGGAGCTGGCATCTCACTCTCTTTGAATCTTCTTTATCATGCTAAGAGGAGCAGGAAAAAACAAAAAATTTCAGAATTGCACCTTGCAATGCGGAGAAATTACTGTTTGTGCATTTACAATATTCATTGATTTTTGCCATTGAAAAACATCATGTTATTCATATACCTGAAATGTTTGAAGCTACTGACTGAATGAAAGGAGCTGGCATCTCACTCTCTTTGAATCTTCTTTATCATGCTAAGAGGAGCAGGAAAAAGCAAAAAATTTCAGAATTGCACCTTGCAATGCGGAGAAATTACTGTTTGTGCATTTACAATATTCATTGATTTTTACCATTGAAAAACGTCCAGAAATGATTGAAGCTACTGACTGAATGAAAGTAGCTGGCATCTCACTCTCTTTGAATCTTCTTTATCATTCTAAGAGGAGCAGGAAAAAGCAAAAAATTTCAGAATTGCACCTTGCAATGCGGAGAAATTACTGTTTGTGCATTTACAATATTCATTGATTTTTACCATTGAAAAACGTCCAGAAATGATTGAAGCTACTGACTGAATGAAAGTAGCTGGCATCTCACTCTCTTTGAATCTTCTTTATCATTCTAAGAGGAGCAGGAAAAAGCAAAAAATTTCAGACTTGCACCTTGCAATGCGGAGAAATTACTGTTTGTGCATTTACAATATTCATTGATTTTTGCCATTGAAAAACATCATGTTATTCATATACCAGAAATGTTTGAAGCTACTGACTGAATGAAAGGAGCTGGCATCTCACTCTCTTTGAATCTTCTTTATCATGCTAAGAGGAGCAGGAAAAAGCAAAAAATTTCAGAATTGCACCTTGCAATGCGGAGAAATTACTGTTTGTGCATTTACAATATTCATTGATTTTTGCCATTGAAAAACATCATGTTATTCATATACCTGAAATGTTTGAAGCTACTGACTGAATGAAAGGAGCTGGCATCTCACTCTCTTTGAATCTTCTTTATCATGCTAAGAGGAGCAGGAAAAAGTAAAAAATTTCAGAATTGCACCTTGCAATGCGGAGAAATTACTGTTTGTGCATTTACAATATTCAATGATTTTTGCCATTGAAAAACGTCCAGAAATGATTGAAGCTACTGACTGAACGAAAGGAGCTGGCATCTCACTCTCTTTGAATCTTCTTTATCATGCTAAGAGGAGCAGGAAAAAGCAAAAAATTTCAGAATTGCACCTTGCAATGCGGAGAAATTACTGTTTGTGCATTTACAATATTCATTGATTTTTGCCATTGAAAAACATCATGTTATTCATATACCAGAAATATTTGAAGCTACTGACTGAATGAAAGGAGCTGGCATCTCACTCTCTTTGAATCTTCTTTATCATGCTAAGAGGAGCAGGAAAAAGCAAAAAATTTCAGAATTGCACCTTGCAATGCGGAGAAATTACTGTTTGCGCATTTACAATATTCATTGATTTTTGCCATTGAAAAACGTCCAGAAATGATTGAAGCTACTGACTGAATGAAAGGAGCTGGCATCTCACTCTCTTTGAATCTTCTTTATCATGCTAAGAGGAGCAGGAAAAAGCAAAAAATTTCAGAATTGCACCTTGCAATGCGGAGAAATTACTGTTTGTGCATTTACAATATTCATTGATTTTTGCCATTGAAAAACATCATGTTATTCATATACCAGAAATGTTTGAAGCTACTGACTGAATGAAAGGAGCTGGCATCTCACCCTCTTTGAATCTTCTTTATCATGCTAAGAGGAGCAGGAAAAAGCAAAAAATTTCAGAATTGCACCTTGCAATGCGGAGAAATTACTGTTTGTGCAATTACAATATTCATTGATTTTTGCAATTGAAAAACGTCCAGAAATGATTGAAGCTACTGACTGAATGAAAGGAGCTGGCATCTCACTCTCTTTGAATCTTCTTTATCATGCTAAGAGGAGCAGGAAAAAGCAAAAAATTTCAGAATTGCACCTTGCAATGCGGAGAAATTACTGTTTGTGCATTTACAATATTCATTGATTTTTGCCATTGAAAAACATCATGTTATTAATATACCTGAAATGTTTGAAGCTACTGACTGAATGAAAGGAGCTGGCATCTCACTCTCTTTGAATCTTCTTTATCATGCTAAGAGGAGCAGGAAAAAGCAAAAAATTTCAGAATTGCACCTTGCAATGCGGAGAAATTACTGTTTGTGCATTTACAATATTCATTGATTTTTGCCATTGAAAAACATCATGTTATTCATATACCAGAAATGTTTGAAGCTACTGACTGAATGAAAGGAGCTGGCATCTCACTCTCTTTGAATCTTCTTTATCATGCTAAGAGGAGCAGGAAAAAGCAAAAAATTTCAGAATTGCACCTTGCAATGCGGAGAAATTACTGTTTGTGCATTTACAATATTCATTGATTTTTACCATTGAAAAACGTCCAGAAATGATTGAAGCTACTGACTGAATGAAAGTAGCTGGCATCTCACTCTCTTTGAATCTTCTTTATCATGCTAAGAGGAGCAGGAAAAAGCAAAAAATTTCAGACTTGCACCTTGCAATGCGGAGAAATTACTGTTTGTGCATTTACAATATTCATTGATTTTTGCCATTGAAAAACATCATGTTATTCATATACCAGAAATGTTTGAAGCTACTGACTGAATGAAAGGAGCTGGCATCTCACTCTCTTTGAATCTTCTTTATCATGCTAAGAGGAGCAGGAAAAAGCAAAAAATTTCAGAATTGCACCTTGCAATGCGGAGAAATTACAGTTTGTGCATTTACAATATTCATTGATTTTTGCCATTGAAAAACGTCCAGAAATGATTGAAGCTACTGACTGAATGAAAGGAGCTGGCATCTCACTCTCTTTGAATCTTCTTTATCATGCTAAGAGGAGCAGGAAAAAGCAAAAAATTTCAGAATTGCACCTTGCAATGCGGAGAAATTACTGTTTGTGCATTTACAATATTCATTGATTTTTGCCATTGAAAAACGTCCAGAAATGATTGAAGCTACTGACTGAATGAAAGGAGCTGGCATCTCACTCTCTTTGAATCTTCTTTATCATGCTAAGAGGAGCAGGAAAAAACAAAAAATTTCAGAATTGCACCTTGCAATGCGGAGAAATTACTGTTTGTGCATTTACAATATTCATTGATTTTTGCCATTGAAAAACATCATGTTATTCATATACCTGAAATGTTTGAAGCTACTGACTGAATGAAAGGAGCTGGCATCTCACTCTCTTTGAATCTTCTTTATCATGCTAAGAGGAGCAGGAAAAAGCAAAAAATTTCAGAATTGCACCTTGCAATGCGGAGAAATTACTGTTTGTGCATTTACAATATTCATTGATTTTTACCATTGAAAAACGTCCAGAAATGATTGAAGCTACTGACTGAATGAAAGTAGCTGGCATCTCACTCTCTTTGAATCTTCTTTATCATTCTAAGAGGAGCAGGAAAAAGCAAAAAATTTCAGAATTGCACCTTGCAATGCGGAGAAATTACTGTTTGTGCATTTACAATATTCATTGATTTTTACCATTGAAAAACGTCCAGAAATGATTGAAGCTACTGACTGAATGAAAGTAGCTGGCATCTCACTCTCTTTGAATCTTCTTTATCATTCTAAGAGGAGCAGGAAAAAGCAAAAAATTTCAGACTTGCACCTTGCAATGCGGAGAAATTACTGTTTGTGCATTTACAATATTCATTGATTTTTGCCATTGAAAAACATCATGTTATTCATATACCAGAAATGTTTGAAGCTACTGACTGAATGAAAGGAGCTGGCATCTCACTCTCTTTGAATCTTCTTTATCATGCTAAGAGGAGCAGGAAAAAGCAAAAAATTTCAGAATTGCACCTTGCAATGCGGAGAAATTACTGTTTGTGCATTTACAATATTCATTGATTTTTGCCATTGAAAAACGTCCAGAAATGATTGAAGCTACTGACTGAATGAAAGGAGCTGGCATCTCACTCTCTTTGAATCTTCTTTATCATGCTAAGAGGAGCAGGAAAAAGCAAAAAATTTCAGAATTGCACCTTGCAATGCGGAGAAATTACAGTTTGTGCATTTACAATATTCATTGATTTTTGCCATTGAAAAACGTCCAGAAATGATTGAAGCTACTGACTGAATGAAAGGAGCTGGCATCTCACTCTCTTTGAATCTTCTTTATCATGCTAAGAGGAGCAGGAAAAAGCAAAAAATTTCAGAATTGCACCTTGCAATGCGGAGAAATTACTGTTTGTGCATTTACAATATTCATTGATTTTTGCCATTGAAAAACGTCCAGAAATTATTGAAGCTACTGACTGAATGAAAGGAGCTGGCATCTCACTCTCTTTGAATCTTCTTTATCATGCTAAGAGGAGCAGGAAAAACCAAAAAATTTCAGAATTGCACCTTGCAATGCGGAGAAATTACTGTTTGTGCATTTACAATATTCATTGATTTTTGCCATTGAAAAACATGTTATTCATATACCAGAAATGTTTGAAGCTACTGACTGAATGAAAGGAGCTGGCACCTCACTCTCTTTGAATCTTCTTTATCATGCTAAGAGGAGCAGGAAAAAGCAAAAAATTTCAGAATTGCACCTTGCAATGCGGAGAAATTACTGTTTGTGCATTTACAATATTCATTGATTTTTGCCATTGAAAAACGTCCAGAAATGATTGAAGCTACTGACTGAACGAAAGGAGCTGGCATCTCACTCTCTTTGAATCTTCTTTATCATGCTAAGAGGAGCAGGAAAAAGCAAAAAATTTCACAATTGCACCTTGCAATGCGGAGAAATTACTGTTTGTGCATTTACAATATTCATTGATTTTTGCCATTGAAAAACATCATGTTATTCATATAGCAGAAATGATTGAAGCTACTGACTGAATGAAAGGAGCTGGCATCTCACTCTCTTTGAATCTTCTTTATCATGCTAAGAGGAGCAGGAAAAAGCAAAAAATTTCAGAATTGCACCTTGCAATGCGGAGAAATTACTGTTTGTGCATTTACAATATTCATTGATTTTTGCAATTGAAAAACGTCCAGAAATGATTGAAGCTACTGACTGAATGAAAGGAGCTGGCATCTCACTCTCTTTGAATCTTCTTTATCATGCTAAGAGGAGCAGGAAAAAGCAAAAAATTTCAGAATTGAACCTTGCAATGCGGAGAAATTACTGTTTGTGCATTTACAATATTCATTGATTTTTGCCATTGAAAAACATCATGTTATTCATATACCAGGAATGTTTGAAGTTACTGACTGAATGAAAGGAGCTGGCATCTCACTCTCTTTGAATCTTCTTTATCATGCTAAGAGGAGCAGGAAAAAGCAAAAAATTTCAGAATTGCACCTTGCAATGCGGAGAAATTACTGTTTGTGCATTTACAATATTCATTGATTTTTGCCATTGAAAAACGTCCAGAAATGATTGAAGCTACTGACTGAATGAAAGGAGCTGGCATCTCACTCTCTTTGAATCTTGTTTATCATGCTAAGAGGAGCAGGAAAAAGCAAAAATTTCAGAATTGCACCTTGCAATGCGGAGAAATTACTGTTTGTGCATTTACAATATTCATTGATTTTTGCCATTGAAAAACATCATGTTATTCATATACCAGAAATGATTGAAGCTACTGACTGAATGAAAGGAGCTGGCATCTCACTCTCTTTGAATCTTCTTTATCATGCTAAGAGGAGCAGGAAAAAGTAAAAAATTTCAGAATTGCACCTTGCAATGCGGAGAAATTACTGTTTGTGCATTTACAATATTCAATGATTTTTGCCATTGAAAAACGTCCAGAAATGATTGAAGCTACTGACTGAACGAAAGGAGCTGGCATCTCACTCTCTTTGAATCTTCTTTATCATGCTAAGAGGAGCAGGAAAAAGCAAAAAATTTCAGAATTGCACCTTGCAATGCGGAGAAATTACTGTTTGTGCATTTACAATATTCATTGATTTTTGCCATTGAAAAACATCATGTTATTCATATACCAGAAATGTTTGAAGCTACTGACTGAATGAAAGGAGCTGGCATCTCACTCTCTTTGAATCTTCTTTATCATGCTAAGAGGAGCAGGAAAAAGCAAAAAATTTCAGAATTGCACCTTGCAATGCGGAGAAATTACTGTTTGTGCATTTACAATATTCATTGATTTTTGCCATTGAAAAACGTCCAGAAATGATTGAAGCTACTGACTGAATGAAAGGAGCTGGCATCTCACTCTCTTTGAATCTTGTTTATCATGCTAAGAGGAGCAGGAAAAAGCAAAAATTTCAGAATTGCACCTTGCAATGCGGAGAAATTCCTGTTTGTGCATTTACAATATTCATTGATTTTTGCCATTGAAAAACATCATGTTATTCATATACCAGAAATGATTGAAGCTACTGACTGAATGAAAGGAGCTGGCATCTCACTCTCTTTGAATCTTCTTTATCATGCTAAGAGGAGCAGGAAAAAGTAAAAAATTTCAGAATTGCACCTTGCAATGCGGAGAAATTACTGTTTGTGCATTTACAATATTCAATGATTTTTGCCATTGAAAAACGTCCAGAAATGATTGAAGCTACTGACTGAACGGAAGGAGCTGGCATCTCACTCTCTTTGAATCTTCTTTATCATGATAAGAGGAGCAGGAAAAAGCAAAAAATTTCAGAATTGCACCTTGCAATGCGGAGAAATTACTGTTTGTGCATTTGCAATATTCATTGATTTTTGCCATTGAAAAACGTCCAGAAATGATTGAAGCTACTGACTGAATGAAAGGAGCTGGCATCTCACTCTCTTTGAATCTTCTTTATCATGCTAAGAGGAGCAGGAAAAAGCAAAAAATTTCAGAATTGCACCTTGCAATGCGGAGAAATTACAGTTTGTGCATTTACAATATTCATTGATTTTTGCCATTGAAAAACGTCCAGAAATGATTGAAGCTACTGACTGAATGAAAGGAGCTGGCACCTCACTCTCTTTGAATCTTCTTTATCATGCTAAGAGGAGCAGGAAAAAGCAAAAAATTTCAGAATTGCACCTTGCAATGCGGAGAAATTACTGTTTGTGCATTTACAATATTCATTGATTTTTGCCATTGAAAAACGTCCAGAAATGATTGAAGCTACTGACTGAATGAAAGGAGCTGGCATCTCACTCTCTTTGAATCTTCTTTATCATGCTAAGAGGAGCAGGAAAAAGCAAAAAATTTCAGAATTGCACCTTGCAATGCGGAGAAATTACTGTTTGTGCATTTACAATATTCATTGATTTTTGCCATTGAAAAACATCATGTTATTCATATACCAGAAATGTTTGAAGCTACTGACTGAATGAAAGGAGCTTGCATCTCACTCTCTTTGAATCTTCTTTATCATGCTAAGAGGAGCAGGAAAAAGCAAAAAATTTCAGAATTGCACCTTGCAATGCGGAGAAATTACTGTTTGTGCATTTACAATATTCATTGATTTTTGCCATTGAAAAACGTCCAGAAATGATTGAAGCTACTGACTGAATGAAAGGAGCTGGCATCTCACTCTCTTTGAATCTTCTTTATCATGCTAAGAGGAGCAGGAAAAAGCAAAAAATTTCAGAATTGCACCTTGCAATGCGGAGAAATTACTGTTTGTGCATTTACAATATTCATTGATTTTTGCCATTGAAAAACATCATGTTATTCATATACCAGAAATGATTGAAGCTACTGACTGAATGAAAGGAGCTGGCATCTCACTCTCTTTGAATCTTCTTTATCATGCTAAGAGGAGCAGGAAAAAGCAAAAAATTTCAGAATTGCACCTTGCAATGCGGAGAAATTACTGTTTGTGCATTTACAATATTCATTGATTTTTGCAATTGAAAAACATCCAGAAATGATTGAAGCTACTGACTGAATGAAAGGAGCTGGCATCTCACTCTCTTTGAATCTTCTTTATCATGCTAAGAGGAGCAGGAAAAAGCAAAAAATTTCAGAATTGAACCTTGCAATGCGGAGAAATTACTGTTTGTGCATTTACAATATTCATTGATTTTTGCCATTGAAAAACATCATGTTATTCGTATACCAGGAATGTTTGAAGTTACTGACTGAATGAAAGGAGCTGGCATCTCACTCTCTTTGAATCTTCTTTATCATGCTAAGAGGAGCAGGAAAAAGCAAAAAATTTCAGAATTGCACCTTGCAATGCGGAGAAATTACTGTTTGTGCATTTACAATATTCATTGATTTTTGCCATTGAAAAACTTCATGTTATTCATATACCAGAAATGTTTGAAGCTACTGACTGAATGAAAGGAGCTTGCATCTCACTCTCTTTGAATCTTCTTTATCATGCTAAGAGGAGCAGGAAAAAGCAAAAAATTTCAGAATTGCACCTTGCAATGCGGAGAAATTACTGTTTGTGCATTTACAATATTCATTGATTTTTGCCATTGAAAAACGTCCAGAAATGATTGAAGCTACTGACTGAATGAAAGGAGCTGGCATCTCACTCTCTTTGAATCTTGTTTATCATGCTAAGAGGAGCAGGAAAAAGCAAAAATTTCAGAATTGCACCTTGCAATGCGGAGAAATTACTGTTTGTGCATTTACAATATTCATTGATTTTTGCCATTGAAAAACATCATGTTATTCATATACCAGAAATGATTGAAGCTACTGACTGAATGAAAGGAGCTGGCATCTCACTCTCTTTGAATCTTCTTTATCATGCTAAGAGGAGCAGGAAAAAGTAAAAAATTTCAGAATTGCACCTTGCAATGCGGAGAAATTACTGTTTGTGCATTTACAATATTCAATGATTTTTGCCATTGAAAAACGTCCAGAAATGATTGAAGCTACTGACTGAACGAAAGGAGCTGGCATCTCACTCTCTTTGAATCTTCTTTATCATGCTAAGAGGAGCAGGAAAAAGCAAAAAATTTCAGAATTGCACCTTGCAATGCGGAGAAATTACTGTTTGTGCATTTACAATATTCATTGATTTTTGCCATTGAAAAACATCATGTTATTCATATACCAGAAATGTTTGAAGCTACTGACTGAATGAAAGGAGCTGGCATCTCACTCTCTTTGAATCTTCTTTATCATGCTAAGAGGAGCAGGAAAAAGCAAAAAATTTCAGAATTGCACCTTGCAATGCGGAGAAATTACTGTTTGTGCATTTACAATATTCATTGATTTTTGCCATTGAAAAACGTCCAGAAATGATTGAAGCTACTGACTGAATGAAAGGAGCTGGCATCTCACTCTCTTTGAATCTTGTTTATCATGCTAAGAGGAGCAGGAAAAAGCAAAAATTTCAGAATTGCACCTTGCAATGCGGAGAAATTCCTGTTTGTGCATTTACAATATTCATTGATTTTTGCCATTGAAAAACATCATGTTATTCATATACCAGAAATGATTGAAGCTACTGACTGAATGAAAGGAGCTGGCATCTCACTCTCTTTGAATCTTCTTTATCATGCTAAGAGGAGCAGGAAAAAGTAAAAAATTTCAGAATTGCACCTTGCAATGCGGAGAAATTACTGTTTGTGCATTTACAATATTCAATGATTTTTGCCATTGAAAAACGACCAGAAATGATTGAAGCTACTGACTGAACGAAAGGAGCTGGCATCTCACTCTCTTTGAATCTTCTTTATCATGATAAGAGGAGCAGGAAAAAGCAAAAAATTTCAGAATTGCACCTTGCAATGCGGAGAAATTACTGTTTGTGCATTTACAATATTCATTGATTTTTGCCATTGAAAAACGTCCAGAAATGATTGAAGCTACTGACTGAATGAAAGGAGCTGGCATCTCACTCTCTTTGAATCTTCTTTATCATGCTAAGAGGAGCAGGAAAAAGCAAAAAATTTCAGAATTGCACCTTGCAATGCGGAGAAATTACTGTTTGTGCATTTACAATATTCATTGATTTTTGCCATTGAAAAACGTCCAGAAATGATTGAAGCTACTGACTGAATGAAAGGAGCTGGCATCTCACTCTCTTTGAATCTTCTTTATCATGCTAAGAGGAGCAGGAAAAAGCAAAAAATTTCAGAATTGCACCTTGCAATGCGGAGAAATTACTGTTTGTGCATTTACAATATTCATTGATTTTTGCCATTGAAAAACATCATGTTATTCATATACCAGAAATGATTGAAGCTACTGACTGAATGAAAGGAGCTGGCATCTCACTCTCTTTGAATCTTCTTTATCATGCTAAGAGGAGCAGGAAAAAGCAAAAAATTTCAGAATTGCACCTTGCAATGCGGAGAAATTACTGTTTGTGCATTTACAATATTCATTGATTTTTGCAATTGAAAAACATCCAGAAATGATTGAAGCTACTGACTGAATGAAAGGAGCTGGCATCTCACTCTCTTTGAATCTTCTTTATCATGCTAAGAGGAGCAGGAAAAAGCAAAAAATTTCAGAATTGAACCTTGCAATGCGGAGAAATTACTGTTTGTGCATTTACAATATTCATTGATTTTTGCCATTGAAAAACATCATGTTATTCATATACCAGGAATGTTTGAAGTTACTGACTGAATGAAAGGAGCTGGCATCTCACTCTCTTTGAATCTTCTTTATCATGCTAAGAGGAGCAGGAAAAAGCAAAAAATTTCAGAATTGCACCTTGCAATGCGGAGAAATTACTGTTTGTGCATTTACAATATTCATTGATTTTTGCCATTGAAAAACTTCATGTTATTCATATACCAGAAATGTTTGAAGCTACTGACTGAATGAAAGGAGCTGGCATCTCACTCTCTTTGAATCTTCTTTATCATGCTAAGAGGAGCAGGAAAAAGTAAAAAATTTCAGAATTGCACCTTGCAATGCGGAGAAATTACTGTTTGTGCATTTACAATATTCATTGATTTTTGCCATTGAAAAACGTCCAGAAATGATTGAAGCTACTGACTGAATGAAAGGAGCTGGCATCTCACTCTCTTTGAATCTTGTTTATCATGCTAAGAGGAGCAGGAAAAAGCAAAAATTTCAGAATTGCACCTTGCAATGCGGAGAAATTACTGTTTGTGCATTTACAATATTCATTGATTTTTGCCATTGAAAAACATCATGTTATTCATATACCAGAAATGATTGAAGCTACTGACTGAATGAAAGGAGCTGGCATCTCACTCTCTTTGAATCTTCTTTATCATGCTAAGAGGAGCAGGAAAAAGTAAAAAATTTCAGAATTGCACCTTGCAATGCGGAGAAATTACTCTTTGTGCATTTACAATATTCAATGATTTTTGCCATTGAAAAACGTCCAGAAATGATTGAAGCTACTGACTGAACGAAAGGAGCTGGCATCTCACTCTCTTTGAATCTTCTTTATCATGCTAAGAGGAGCAGGAAAAAGCAAAAAATTTCAGAATTGCACCTTGCAATGCGGAGAAATTACTGTTTGTGCATTTACAATATTCATTGATTTTTGCCATTGAAAAACATCATGTTATTCATATACCAGAAATGTTTGAAGCTACTGACTGAATGAAAGGAGCTGGCATCTCACTCTCTTTGAATCTTCTTTATCATGCTAAGAGGAGCAGGAAAAAGCAAAAAATTTCAGAATTGCACCTTGCAATGCGGAGAAATTACTGTTTGTGCATTTACAATATTCATTGATTTTTGCCATTGAAAAACGTCCAGAAATGATTGAAGCTACTGACTGAATGAAAGGAGCTGGCATCTCACTCTCTTTGAATCTTCTTTATCATGCTAAGAGGAGCAGGAAAAAGCAAAAAATTTCAGAATTGCACCTTGCAATGCGGAGAAATTACTGTTTGTGCATTTACAATATTCATTGATTTTTGCCATTGAAAAACATCATGTTATTCATATACCAGAAATGTTTGAAGCTACTGACTGAATGAAAGGAGCTGGCATCTCACTCTCTTTGAATCTTCTTTATCATGCTAAGAGGAGCAGGAAAAAGCAAAAAATTTCAGAATTGCACCTTGCAATGCGGAGAAATTACTGTTTGTGCATTTACAATATTCATTGATTTTTGCAGTTGAAAAACGTCCAGAAATGATTGAAGCTACTGACTGAACGAAAGGAGCTGGCATCTCACTCTCTTTGAATCTTCTTTATCATGCTAAGAGGAGCAGGAAAAAGCAAAAAATTTCAGAATTGCACCTTGCAATGTGGAGAAATTACTGTTTGTGCATTTACAATATTCATTGATTTTTGCCATTGAAAAACATCATGTTATTCATATACCAGAAATGTTTGAAGCTACTGACTGAATGAAAGGAGCTGGCATCTCACTCTCTTTGAATCTTCTTTATCATGCTAAGAGGAGCAGGAAAAAGCAAAAAATTTCAGAATTGCACCTTGAAATGCGGAGAAATTACTGTTTGTGCATTTACAATATTCATTGATTTTTGCCATTGAAAAACGTCCAGAAATGATTGAAGTTAGTGACTGAATGAAAGGAGCTGGCATCTCACTCTCTTTGAATCTTCTTTATCATGCTAAGAGGAGCAGGAAAAAGCAAAAAATTTCAGAATTGCACCTTGCAATGCGGAGAAATTACTGTTTGTGCATTTACAATATTCATTGATTTTTGCCATTGAAAAACATCATGTTATTCATATACCAGAAATGTTTGAAGCTACTGACTGAATGAAAGGAGCTGGCATCTCACTCTCTTTGAATCTTCTTTATCATGCTAAGAGGAGCAGGAAAAAGCAAAAAATTTCAGAATTGCACCTTGCAATGCGGAGAAATTACTGTTTGTGCATTTACAATATTCATTGATTTTTGCAATTGAAAAACGTCCAGAAATGATTGAAGCTACTGACTGAATGAAAGGAGCTGGCATCTCACTCTCTTTGAATCTTCTTTATCATGCTAAGAGGAGCAGGAAAAAGCAAAAAATTTCAGAATTGCACCTTGCAATGCGGAGAAATTACTGTTTGTGCATTTACAATATTCATTGATTTTTGCCATTGAAAAACATCATGTTATTCATATACCTGAAATGTTTGAAGCTACTGACTGAATGAAAGGAGCTGGCATCTCACTCTCTTTGAATCTTCTTTATCATGCTAAGAGGAGCAGGAAAAAGCAAAAAATTTCAGAATTGCACCTTGCAATGCGGAGAATTACTGTTTGTGCATTTACAATATTCATTGATTTTTGCCATTGAAAAACATCATGTTATTCATATACCAGAAATGTTTGAAGCTACTGACTGAATGCAAGGAGCTGGCATCTCTCTTTGAATCTTCTTTATCATGCTAAGAGGAGCAGGAAAAAGCAAAAAATTTCAGAATTGCACCTTGCAATGCGGAGAAATTACTGTTTGTGCATTTACAATATTCATTGATTTTTACCATTGAAAAACGTCCAGAAATGATTGAAGCTACTGACTGAATGAAAGTAGCTGGCATCTCACTCTCTGAATCTTCTTTACCATGCTAAGAGAAGCAGGAAAAAGCAAAAAATTTCAGACTTGCACCTTGCAATGCGGAGAAATTACTGTTTGTGCATTTACAATATTCATTGATTTTTGCCATTGAAAAACATCATGTTATTCATATACCAGAAATGTTTGAAGCTACTGACTGAATGAAAGGAGCTGGCATCTCACTCTCTTTGAATCTTCTTTATCATGCTAAGAGGAGCAGGAAAAAGCAAAAAATTTCAGAATTGCACCTTGCAATGCGGAGAAATTACTGTTTGTGCATTTACAATATTCATTGATTTTTGCCATTGAAAAACGTCCAGAAACGATTGAAGCTACTGACTGAATGAAAGGAGCTGGCATCTCACTCTCTTTGAATCTTCTTTATCATGCTAAGAGGAGCAGGAAAAAGCAAAAAATTTCAGAATTGCACCTTGCAATGCGGAGAAATTACAGTTTGTGCATTTACAATATTCATTGATTTTTGCCATTGAAAAACGTCCAGAAATGATTGAAGCTACTGACTGAATGAAAGGAGCTGGCATCTCACTCTCTTTGAATCTTCTTTATCATGCTAAGAGGAGCAGGAAAAAGCAAAAAATTTCAGAATTGCACCTTGCAATGCGGAGAAATTACTGTTTGTGCATTTACAATATTCATTGATTTTTGCCATTGAAAAACGTCCAGAAATGATTGAAGCTACTGACTGAATGAAAGGAGCTGGCATCTCACTCTCTTTGAATCTTCTTTATCATGCTAAGAGGAGCAGGAAAAAGCAAAAAATTTCAGAATTGCACCTTGCAATACGGAGAAATTACTGTTTGTGCATTTACAATATTCATTGATTTTTGCCATTGAAAAACATGTTATTCATATACCAGAAATGTTTGAAGCTACTGACTGAATGAAAGGAGCTGGCACCTCACTCTCTTTGAATCTTCTTTATCATGCTAAGAGGAGCAGGAAAAAGCAAAAAATTTCAGAATTGCACCTTGCAATGCGGAGAAATTACTGTTTGTGCATTTACAATATTCATTGATTTTTGCCATTGAAAAACGTCCAGAAATGATTGAAGCTACTGACTGAATGAAAGGAGCTGGCATCTCACTCTCTTTGAATCTTCTTTATCATGCTAAGAGGAGCAGGAAAAAGCAAAAAATTTCAGAATTGCACCTTGCAATGCGGAGAAATTACTGTTTGTGCATTTACAATATTCATTGATTTTTGCCATTGAAAAACGTCCAGAAATGATTGAAGCTACTGACTGAATGAAAGGAGCTGGCATCTCACTCTCTTTGAATCTTCTTTATCATGCTAAGAGGAGCAGGAAAAAGCAAAAAATTTCAGAACTGCACCTTGCAATGCGGAGAAATTACTGTTTGTGCATTTACAATATTCATTGATTTTTGCCATTGAAAAACATGTTATTCATATACCAGAAATGTTTGAAGCTACTGACTGAATGAAAGGAGCTGGCACCTCACTCTCTTTGAATCTTCTTTATCATGCTAAGAGGAGCAGGAAAAAGCAAAAAATTTCAGAATTGCACCTTGCAATGCGGAGAAATTACTGTTTGTGCATTTACAATATTCATTGATTTTTGCCATTGAAAAACGTCCAGAAATGATTGAAGCTACTGACTGAATGAAAGGAGCTGGCATCTCATTCTCTTTGAATCTTCTTTATCATGCTAAGAGGAGCAGGAAAAAGCAAAAAATTTCAGAATTGCACCTTGCAATGCGGAGAAATTACTGTTTGTGCATTTACAATATTCATTGATTTTTGCCATTGAAAAACGTCCAGAAATGATTGAAGCTACTGACTGAATGAAAGGAGCTGGCATCTCACTCTCTTTGAATCTTCTTTATCATGCTAAGAGGAGCAGGAAAAAGCAAAAAATTTCAGAATTGCGCCTTGCAATGCGGAGAAATTACTGTTTGTGCATTTACAAAATTCATTGATTTTTGCCATTGAAAAACATCATGTTATTCATTTACCAGAAATGATTGAAGCTACTGACTGAATGAAAGGAGCTGGCATCTCACTCACTTTGAATCTTCTTTATCATGCTAAGAGGAGCAGGAAAAAGCAAAAAATTTCAGAATTGCACCTTGCAATGCGGAGAAATTACTGTTTGTGCATTTACAATATTCATTGATTTTTGCAATTGAAAAACGTCCAGAAATGATTGAAGCTACTGACTGAATGAAAGGAGCTGGCATCTCACTCTCTTTGAATCTTCTTTATCATGCTAAGAGGAGCAGGAAAAAGCAAAAAATTTCAGAATTGCACCTTGCAATGCGGAGAAATTACTGTTTGTGCATTTACAATATTCATTGATTTTTGCCATTGAAAAACATCATGTTATTCATATACCTGAAATGTTTGAAGCTACTGACTGAATGAAAGGAGCTGGCATCTCACTCTCTTTGAATCTTCTTTATCATGCTAAGAGGAGCAGGAAAAAGCAAAAAATTTCAGAATTGCACCTTGCAATGCGGAGAATTACTGTTTGTGCATTTACAATATTCATTGATTTTTGCCATTGAAAAACATCATGTTATTCATATACCAGAAATGTTTGAAGCTACTGACTGAATGAAAGGAGCTGGCATCTCTCTTTGAATCTTCTTTATCATGCTAAGAGGAGCAGGAAAAAGCAAAAAATTTCAGAATTGCACCTTGCAATGCGGAGAAATTACTGTTTGTGCATTTACAATATTCATTGATTTTTACCATTGAAAAACGTCCAGAAATGATTGAAGCTACTGACTGAATGAAAGTAGCTGGCATCTCACTCTCTTTGAATCTTCTTTACCATGCTAAGAGAAGCAGGAAAAAGCAAAAAATTTCAGACTTGCACCTTGCAATGCGGAAAAATTACTGTTTGTGCATTTACAATATTCATTGATTTTTGCCATTGAAAAACATCATGTTATTCATATACCAGAAATGTTTGAAGCTACTGACTGAATGAAAGGAGCTGGCATCTCACTCTCTTTGAATCTTCTTTATCATGCTAAGAGGAGCAGGAAAAAGCAAAAAATTTCAGAATTGCACCTTGCAATGCGGAGAAATTACTGTTTGTGCATTTACAATATTCATTGATTTTTGCCATTGAAAAACGTCCAGAAACGATTGAAGCTACTGACTGAATGAAAGGAGCTGGCATCTCACTCTCTTTGAATCTTCTTTATCATGCTAAGAGGAGCAGGAAAAAGCAAAAAATTTCAGAATTGCACCTTGCAATGCGGAGAAATTACAGTTTGTGCATTTACAATATTCATTGATTTTTGCCATTGAAAAACGTCCAGAAATGATTGAAGCTACTGACTGAATGAAAGGAGCTGGCATCTCACTCTCTTTGAATCTTCTTTATCATGCTAAGAGGAGCAGGAAAAAGCAAAAAATTTCAGAATTGCACCTTGCAATGCGGAGAAATTACTGTTTGTGCATTTACAATATTCATTGATTTTTGCCATTGAAAAACGTCCAGAAATGATTGAAGCTACTGACTGAATGAAAGGAGCTGGCATCTCACTCTCTTTGAATCTTCTTTATCATGCTAAGAGGAGCAGGAAAAAGCAAAAAATTTCAGAATTGCACCTTGCAATACGGAGAAATTACTGTTTGTGCATTTACAATATTCATTGATTTTTGCCATTGAAAAACATGTTATTCATATACCAGAAATGTTTGAAGCTACTGACTGAATGAAAGGAGCTGGCACATCACTCTCTTTGAATCTTCTTTATCATGCTAAGAGGAGCAGGAAAAAGCAAAAAATTTCAGAATTGCACCTTGCAATGCGGAGAAATTACTGTTTGTGCATTTACAATATTCATTGATTTTTGCCATTGAAAAACGTCCAGAAATGATTGAAGCTACTGACTGAATGAAAGGAGCTGGCATCTCACTCTCTTTGAATCTTCTTTATCATGCTAAGAGGAGCAGGAAAAAGCAAAAAATTTCAGAATTGCACCTTGCAATGCGGAGAAATTACTGTTTGTGCATTTACAATATTCATTGATTTTTGCCATTGAAAAACGTCCAGAAATGATTGAAGCTACTGACTGAATGAAAGGAGCTGGCATCTCACTCTCTTTGAATCTTCTTTATCATGCTAAGAGGAGCAGGAAAAAGCAAAAAATTTCAGAATTGCACCTTGCAATGCGGAGAAATTACTGTTTGTGCATTTACAATATTCATTGATTTTTGCCATTGAAAAACATGTTATTCATATACCAGAAATGTTTGAAGCTACTGACTGAATGAAAGGAGCTGGCACCTCACTCTCTTTGAATGTTCTTTATCATGCTAAGAGGAGCAGGAAAAAGCAAAAAATTTCAGAATTGCACCTTGCAATGCGGAGAAATTACTGTTTGTGCATTTACAATATTCATTGATTTTTGCCATTGAAAAACGTCCAGAAATGATTGAAGCTACTGACTGAATGAAAGGAGCTGGCATCTCACTCTCTTTGAATCTTCTTTATCATGCTAAGAGGAGCAGGAAAAAGCAAAAAATTTCAGAATTGCACCTTGCAATGCGGAGAAATTACTGTTTGTGCATTTACAATATTCATTGATTTTTGCCATTGAAAAACGTCCAGAAATGATTGAAGCTACTGACTGAATGAAAGGAGCTGGCATCTCACTCTCTTTGAATCTTCTTTATCATGCTAAGAGGAGCAGGAAAAAGCAAAAAATTTCAGAATTGCGCCTTGCAATGCGGAGAAATTACTGTTTGTGCATTTACAAAATTCATTGATTTTTGCCATTGAAAAACATCATGTTATTCATTTACCAGAAATGATTGAAGCTACTGACTGAATGAAAGGAGCTGGCATCTCACTCACTTTGAATCTTCTTTATCATGCTAAGAGGAGCAGGAAAAAGTAAAAAATTTCAGAATTGCACCTTGCAATGCGGAGAAATTACTGTTTGTGCATTTACAATATTCAATGATTTTTGCCATTGAAAAACGTCCAGAAATGATTGAAGCTACTGACTGAACGAAAGGAGCTGGCATCTCACTCTCTTTGAATCTTCTTTATCATGCTAAGAGGAGCAGGAAAAAGCAAAAAATTTCAGAATTGCACCTTGCAATGCGGAGAAATTACTGTTTGTGCATTTACAATATTCATTGATTTTTGCCATTGAAAAACATCATGTTATTCATATACCAGAAATGTTTGAAGCTACTGACTGAATGAAAGGAGCTGGCATCTCACTCTCTTTGAATCTTCTTTATCATGCTAAGAGGAGCAGGAAAAAGCAAAAAATTTCAGAATTGCACCTTGCAATGCGGAGAAATTACTGTTTGTGCATTTACAATATTCATTGATTTTTGCCATTGAAAAACGTCCAGAAATGATTGAAGCTACTGACTGAATGAAAGGAGCTGGCATCTCACTCTCTTTGAATCTTCTTTATCATGCTAAGAGGAGCAGGAAAAAGCAAAAAATTTCAGAATTGCACCTTGCAATGCGGAGAAATTACTGTTTGTGCATTTACAATATTCATTGATTTTTGCCATTGAAAAACATCATGTTATTCATATACCAGAAATGTTTGAAGCTACTGACTGAATGAAAGGAGCTGGCATCTCACTCTCTTTGAATCTTCTTTATCATGCTAAGAGGAGCAGGAAAAAGCAAAAAATTTCAGAATTGCACCTTGCAATGCGGAGAAATTACTGTTTGTGCATTTACAATATTCATTGATTTTTGCCATTGAAAAACGTCCAGAAATGATTGAAGCTACTGACTGAATGAAAGGAGCTGGCATCTCACTCTCTTTGAATCTTCTTTATCATGCTAAGAGGAGCAGGAAAAAGCAAAAAATTTCAGAATTGCACCTTGCAATGCGGAGAAATTACAGTTTGTGCATTTACAATATTCATTGATTTTTGCCATTGAAAAACGTCCAGAAATGATTGAAGCTACTGACTGAATGAAAGGAGCTGGCATCTCACTCTCTTTGAATCTTCTTTATCATGCTAAGAGGAGCAGGAAAAAGCAAAAAATTTCAGAATTGCACCTTGCAATGCGGAGAAATTACTGTTTGTGCATTTACAATATTCAATGATTTTTGGCATTGAAAAACGTCCAGAAATGATTGAAGCTACTGACTGAATGAAAGGAGCTGGCATCTCACTCTCTTTGAATCTTCTTTATCATGCTAAGAGGAGCAGGAAAAAGCAAAAAATTTCAGAATTGCACCTTGCAATGCGGAGAAATTACAGTTTGTGCATTTACAATATTCATTGATTTTTGCCATTGAAAAACGTCCAGAAATGATTGAAGCTACTGACTGAATGAAAGGAGCTGGCATCTCACTCTCTTTGAATCTTCTTTATCATGCTAAGAGGAGCAGGAAAAAGCAAAAAATTTCAGAATTGCACCTTGCAATGCGGAGAAATTACTGTTTGTGCATTTACAATATTCATTGATTTTTGCCATTGAAAAACGTCCAGAAATGATTGAAGCTACTGACTGAATGAAAGGAGCTGGCATCTCACTCTCTTTGAATCTTCTTTATCATGCTAAGAGGAGCAGGAAAAAGCAAAAAATTTCAGAATTGCACCTTGCAATGCGGAGAAATTACTGTTTGTGCATTTACAATATTCATTGATTTTTGCCATTGAAAAACATGTTATTCATATACCAGAAATGTTTGAAGCTACTGACTGAATGAAAGGAGCTGGCACCTCACTCTCTTTGAATTTTCTTTATCATGCTAAGAGGAGCAGGAAAAAGCAAAAAATTTCAGAATTGCACCTTGCAATGCGGAGAAATTACTGTTTGTGCATTTACAATATTCATTGATTTTTGCCATTGAAAAACGTCCAGAAATGATTGAAGCTACTGACTGAATGAAAGGAGCTGGCATCTCACTCTCTTTGAATCTTCTTTATCATGCTAAGAGGAGCAGGAAAAAGCAAAAAATTTCAGAATTGCACCTTGCAATGCGGAGAAATTACTGTTTGTGCATTTACAATATTCATTGATTTTTGCCATTGAAAAACGTCCAGAAATGATTGAAGCTACTGACTGAATGAAAGGAGCTGGCATCTCACTCTCTTTGAATCTTCTTTATCATGCTAAGAGGAGCAGGAAAAAGCAAAAAATTTCAGAATTGCACCTTGCAATGCGGAGAAATTACTGTTTGTGCATTTACAATATTCATTGATTTTTGCCATTGAAAAACATCATGTTATTCATATACCAGAAATGTTTGAAGCTACTGACTGAATGAAAGGAGCTGGCATCTCACTCTCTTTGAATCTTCTTTATCATGCTAAGAGGAGCAGGAAAAAGCAAAAAATTTCAGAATTGCACCTTGCAATGCGGAGAAATTACTGTTTGTGCATTTACAATATTCATTGATTTTTGCCATTGAAAAACGTCCAGAAATGATTGAAGCTACTGACTGAATGAAAGGAGCTGGCATCTCACTCTCTTTGAATCTTCTTTATCATTCTAAGAGGAGCAGGAAAAAGCAAAAAATTTCAGAATTGCACCTTGCAATGCGGAGAAATTACTGTTTGTGCATTTACAATATTCATTGATTTTTGCCATTGAAAAACATCATGTTATTCATATACCAGAAATGTTTGAAGCTACTGACTGAATGAAAGGAGCTGGCATCTCACTCTCTTTGAATCTTCTTTATCATGCTAAGAGGAGCAGGAAAAAGCAAAAAATTTCAGAATTGCACCTTGCAATGCGGAGAAATTACTGTTTGTGCATTTACAATATTCATTGATTTTTGCCATTGAAAAACGTCCAGAAATGATTGAAGCTACTGACTGAATGAAAGGAGCTGGCATCTCACTCTCTTTGAATCTTCTTTATCATGCTAAGAGGAGCAGGAAAAAGCAAAAAATTTCAGAATTGCACCTTGCAATGCGGAGAAATTACAGTTTGTGCATTTACAATATTCATTGATTTTTGCCATTGAAAAACGTCCAGAAATGATTGAAGCTACTGACTGAATGAAAGGAGCTGGCATCTCACTCTCTTTGAATCTTCTTTATCATGCTAAGAGGAGCAGGAAAAAGCAAAAAATTTCAGAATTGCACCTTGCAATGCGGAGAAATTACTGTTTGTGCATTTACAATATTCAATGATTTTTGCCATTGAAAAACGTCCAGAAATGATTGAAGCTACTGACTGAATGAAAGGAGCTGGCATCTCACTCTCTTTGAATCTTCTTTATCATGCTAAGAGGAGCAGGAAAAAGCAAAAAATTTCAGAATTGCACCTTGCAATGCGGAGAAATTACAGTTTGTGCATTTACAATATTCATTGATTTTTGCCATTGAAAAACGTCCAGAAATGATTGAAGCTACTGACTGAATGAAAGGAGCTGGCATCTCACTCTCTTTGAATCTTCTTTATCATGCTAAGAGGAGCAGGAAAAAGCAAAAAATTTCAGAATTGCACCTTGCAATGCGGAGAAATTACTGTTTGTGCATTTACAATATTCATTGATTTTTGCCATTGAAAAACGTCCAGAAATGATTGAAGCTACTGACTGAATGAAAGGAGCTGGCATCTCACTCTCTTTGAATCTTCTTTATCATGCTAAGAGGAGCAGGAAAAAGCAAAAAATTTCAGAATTGCACCTTGCAATGCGGAGAAATTACTGTTTGTGCATTTACAATATTCATTGATTTTTGCCATTGAAAAACATGTTATTCATATACCAGAAATGTTTGAAGCTACTGACTGAATGAAAGGAGCTGGCACCTCACTCTCTTTGAATCTCCTTTATCATGCTAAGAGGAGCAGGAAAAAGCAAAAAATTTCAGAATTGCACCTTGCAATGCGGAGAAATTACTGTTTGTGCATTTACAATATTCATTGATTTTTGCCATTGAAAAACGTCCAGAAATGATTGAAGCTACTGACTGAATGAAAGGAGCTGGCATCTCACTCTCTTTGAATCTTCTTTATCATGCTAAGAGGAGCAGGAAAAAGCAAAAAATTTCAGAATTGCACCTTGCAATGCGGAGAAATTACTGTTTGTGCATTTACAATATTCATTGATTTTTGCCATTGAAAAACATCATGTTATTCATATACCAGAAATGTTTGAAGCTACTGACTGAATGAAAGGAGCTGGCATCTCACTCACTTTGAATCTTCTTTATCATGCTAAGAGGAGCAGAAAAAGTAAAAAATTTCAGAATTGCACCTTGCAATGCGGAGAAATTACTGTTTGTGCATTTACAATATTCAATGATTTTTGCCATTGAAAAACGTCCAGAAATGATTGAAGCTACTGACTGAACGAAAGGAGCTGGCATCTCACTCTCTATGAATCTTCTTTATCATGCTAAGAGGAGCAGGAAAAAGCAAAAAATTTCAGAATTGCACCTTGCAATGCGGAGAAATTACTGTTTGTGCATTTACAATATTCATTGATTTTTGCCATTGAAAAACATCATGTTATTCATATACCAGAAATGTTTGAAGCTACTGACTGAATGAAAGGAGCTGGCATCTCACTCTCTTTGAATCTTCTTTATCATGCTAAGAGGAGCAGGAAAAAGCAAAAAATTTCAGAATTGCACCTTGCAATGCGGAGAAATTACTGTTTGTGCATTTACAATATTCATTGATTTTTGCCATTGAAAAACGTCCAGAAATGATTGAAGCTACTGACTGAATGAAAGGAGCTGGCATCTCACTCTCTTTGAATCTTCTTTATCATGCTAAGAGGAGCAGGAAAAAGCAAAAAATTTCAGAATTGCACCTTGCAATGCGGAGAAATTACTGTTTGTGCATTTACAATATTCATTGATTTTTGCCATTGAAAAACATCATGTTATTCATATACCAGAAATGTTTGAAGCTACTGACTGAATGAAAGGAGCTGGCATCTCACTCTCTTTGAATCTTCTTTATCATGCTAAGAGGAGCAGGAAAAAGCAAAAAATTTCAGAATTGCACCTTGCAATGCGGAGAAATTACTGTTTGTGCATTTACAATATTCATTGATTTTTGCCATTGAAAAACGTCCAGAAATGATTGAAGCTACTGACTGAATGAAAGGAGCTGGCATCTCACTCTCTTTGAATCTTCTTTATCATGCTAAGAGGAGCAGGAAAAAGCAAAAAATTTCAGAATTGCACCTTGCAATGCGGAGAAATTACAGTTTGTGCATTTACAATATTCATTGATTTTTGCCATTGAAAAACGTCCAGAAATGATTGAAGCTACTGACTGAATGAAAGGAGCTGGCATCTCACTCTCTTTGAATCTTCTTTATCATGCTAAGAGGAGCAGGAAAAAGCAAAAAATTTCAGAATTGCACCTTGCAATGCGGAGAAATTACTGTTTGTGCATTTACAATATTCATTGATTTTTGCCATTGAAAAACGTCCAGAAATGATTGAAGCTACTGACTGAATGAAAGGAGCTGGCATCTCACTCTCTTTGAATCTTCTTTATCATGCTAAGAGGAGCAGGAAAAAGCAAAAAATTTCAGAATTGCACCTTGCAATGCGGAGAAATTACTGTTTGTGCATTTACAATATTCATTGATTTTTGCCATTGAAAAACATGTTATTCATATACCAGAAATGTTTGAAGCTACTGACTGAATGAAAGGAGCTGGCACCTCACTCTCTTTGAATCTTCTTTATCATGCTAAGAGGAGCAGGAAAAAGCAAAAAATTTCAGAATTGCACCTTGCAATGCGGAGAAATTACTGTTTGTGCATTTACAATATTCATTGATTTTTGCCATTGAAAAACGTCCAGAAATGATTGAAGCTACTGACTGAATGAAAGGAGCTGGCATCTCACTCTCTTTGAATCTTCTTTATCATGCTAAGAGGAGCAGGAAAAAGCAAAAAATTTCAGAATTGCACCTTGCAATGCGGAGAAATTACTGTTTGTGCATTTACAATATTCATTGATTTTTGCCATTGAAAAACGTCCAGAAATGATTGAAGCTACTGACTGAATGAAAGGAGCTGGCATCTCACTCTCTTTGAATCTTCTTTATCATGCTAAGAGGAGCAGGAAAAAGCAAAAAATTTCAGAATTGCACCTTGCAATGCGGAGAAATTACTGTTTGTGCATTTACAATATTCATTGATTTTTGCCATTGAAAAAAATGTTATTCATATACCAGAAATGTTTGAAGCTACTGACTGAATGAAAGGAGCTGGCACCTCACTCTCTTTGAATCTTCTTTATCATGCTAAGAGGAGCAGGAAAAAGCAAAAAATTTCAGAATTGCACCTTGCAATGCGGAGAAATTACTGTTTGTGCATTTACAATATTCATTGATTTTTGCCATTGAAAAACGTCCAGAAATGATTGAAGCTACTGACTGAATGAAAGGAGCTGGCATCTCACTCTCTTTGAATCTTCTTTATCATGCTAAGAGGAGCAGGAAAAAGCAAAAAATTTCAGAATTGCACCTTGCAATGCGGAGAAATTACTGTTTGTGCATTTACAATATTCGTTGATTTTTGCCATTGAAAAACGTCCAGAAATGATTGAAGCTACTGACTGAATGAAAGGAGCTGGCATCTCACTCTCTTTGAATCTTCTTTATCATGCTAAGAGGAGCAGGAAAAAGCAAAAAATTTCAGAATTGCGCCTTGCAATGCGGAGAAATTACTGTTTGTGCATTTACAAAATTCATTGATTTTTGCCATTGAAAAACATCATGTTATTCATTTACCAGAAATGATTGAAGCTACTGACTGAATGAAAGGAGCTGGCATCTCACTCACTTTGAATCTTCTTTATCATGCTAAGAGGAGCAGAAAAAGTAAAAAATTTCAGAATTGCACCTTGCAATGCGGAGAAATTACTGTTTGTGCATTTACAATATTCAATGATTTTTGCCATTGAAAAACGTCCAGAAATGATTGAAGCTACTGACTGAACGAAAGGAGCTGGCATCTCACTCTCTATGAATCTTCTTTATCATGCTAAGAGGAGCAGGAAAAAGCAAAAAATTTCAGAATTGCACCTTGCAATGCGGAGAAATTACTGTTTGTGCATTTACAATATTCATTGATTTTTGCCATTGAAAAACATCATGTTATTCATATACCAGAAAAGTTTGAAGCTACTGACTGAATGAAAGGAGCTGGCATCTCACTCTCTTTGAATCTTCTTTATCATGCTAAGAGGAGCAGGAAAAAGCAAAAAATTTCAGAATTGCACCTTGCAATGCGGAGAAATTACTGTTTGTGCATTTACAATATTCATTGATTTTTGCCATTGAAAAACGTCCAGAAATGATTGAAGCTACTGACTGAATGAAAGGAGCTGGCATCTCACTCTCTTTGAATCTTCTTTATCATGCTAAGAGGAGCAGGAAAAAGCAAAAAATTTCAGAATTGCACCTTGCAATGCGGAGAAATTACTGTTTGTGCATTTACAATATTCATTGATTTTTGCCATTGAAAAACATCATGTTATTCATATACCAGAAATGTTTGAAGCTACTGACTGAATGAAAGGAGCTGGCATCTCACTCTCTTTGAATCTTCTTTATCATGCTAAGAGGAGCAGGAAAAAGCAAAAAATTTCAGAATTGCACCTTGCAATGCGGAGAAATTACTGTTTGTGCATTTACAATATTCATTGATTTTTGCCATTGAAAAACGTCCAGAAATGATTGAAGCTACTGACTGAATGAAAGGAGCTGGCATCTCACTCTCTTTGAATCTTCTTTATCATGCTAATAGGAGCAGGAAAAAGCAAAAAATTTCAGAATTGCACCTTGCAATGCGGAGAAATTACAGTTTGTGCATTTACAATATTCATTGATTTTTGCCATTGAAAAACGTCCAGAAATGATTGAAGCTACTGACTGAATGAAAGGAGCTGGCATCTCACTCTCTTTGAATCTTCTTTATCATGCTAAGAGGAGCAGGAAAAAGCAAAAAATTTCAGAATTGCACCTTGCAATGCGGAGAAATTACTGTTTGTGCATTTACAATATTCATTGATTTTTGCCATTGAAAAACGTCCAGAAATGATTGAAGCTACTGACTGAATGAAAGGAGCTGGCATCTCACTCTCTTTGAATCTTCTTTATCATGCTAAGAGGAGCAGGAAAAAGCAAAAAATTTCAGAATTGCACCTTGCAATGCGGAGAAATTACTGTTTGTGCATTTACAATATTCATTGATTTTTGCCATTGAAAAACATGTTATTCATATACCAGAAATGTTTGAAGCTACTGACTGAATGAAAGGAGCTGGCACCTCACTCTCTTTGAATCTTCTTTATCATGCTAAGAGGAGCAGGAAAAAGCAAAAAATTTCAGAATTGCACCTTGCAATGCGGAGAAATTACTGTTTGTGCATTTACAATATTCATTGATTTTTGCCATTGAAAAACGTCCAGAAATGATTGAAGCTACTGACTGAATGAAAGGAGCTGGCATCTCACTCTCTTTGAATCTTCTTTATCATGCTAAGAGGAGCAGGAAAAAGCAAAAAATTTCAGAATTGCGCCTTGCAATGCGGAGAAATTACTGTTTGTGCATTTACAAAATTCATTGATTTTTGCCATTGAAAAACATCATGTTATTCATTTACCAGAAATGATTGAAGCTACTGACTGAATGAAAGGAGCTGGCATCTCACTCTCTTTGAATCTTCTTTATCATGCTAAGAGGAGCAGGAAAAAGCAAAAAATTTCAGAATTGCACCTTGCAATGCGGAGAAATTACTGTTTGTGCATTTACAATATTCATTGATTTTTGCCATTGAAAAACGTCCAGAAATGATTGAATCTACTGACTGAATGAAAGGAGCTGGCATCTCACTCTCTTTGAATCTTCTTTATCATGCTAAGAGGAGCAGGAAAAAGCAAAAAATTTCAGACTTGCACCTTGCAATGCGGAGAAATTACTGTTTGTGCATTTACAATATTCATTGATTTTTGCCATTGAAAAACATCATGTTATTCATATACCAGAAATGTTTGAAGCTACTGACTGAATGAAAGGAGCTGGCATCTCACTCTCTTTGAATCTTCTTTATCATGCTAAGAGGAGCAGGAAAAAGCAAAAAATTTCAGAATTGCACCTTGCAATGCGGAGAAATTACTGTTTGTGCATTTACAATATTCATTGATTTTTGCCATTGAAAAACGTCCAGAAATGATTGAAGCTACTGACTGACTGAAAGGAGCTGGCATCTCACTCTCTTTGAATCTTCTTTATCATGCTAAGAGGAGCAGGAAAAAGCAAAAAATTTCAGAATTGCAGCTTGCAATGCGGAGAAATTACAGTTTGTGCATTTACAATATTCATTGATTTTTGCCATTTTAAAACATCCAGAAATGATTGAAGCTACTGACTGAATGAAAGGAGCTGGCATCTCACTCTCTTTGAATCTTCTTTATCATGCTAAGAGGAGCAGGAAAAAGCAAAAAATTTCAGAATTGCACCTTGCAATGCGGAGAAATTACTGTTTGTGCATTTACAATATTCATTGATTTTTGCCATTGAAAAACGTCCAGAAATGATTGAAGCTACTGACTGAATGAAAGGATCTGGCATCTAACTCTCTTTGAATCTTCTTTATCATGCTAAGAGGAGCAGGAAAAAGCAAAAAATTTCAGAATTGCACCTTGCAATGCGGAGAAATTACTGTTTGTGCATTTACAATATTCATTGATTTTTGCCATTGAAAAACATGTTATTCATATACCAGAAATGTTTGAAGCTACTGACTGAATGAAAGGAGCTGGCACCTCACTCTCTTTGAATCTTCTTTATCATGCTAAGAGGAGCAGGAAAAAGCAAAAAATTTCAGAATTGCACCTTGCAATGCGGAGAAATTACTGTTTGTGCATTTACAATATTCATTGATTTTTGCCATTGAAAAACATCCAGAAATGATTGAAGCTACTGACTGAATGAAAGGAGCTGGCATCTCACTCTCTTTGAATCTCCTTTATCATGCTAAGAGGAGCAGGAAAAATCAAAAAATTTCAGAATTGCACCTTGCAATGCGGAGAAATTACTGTTTGTGCATTTACAATATTCATTGATTTTTGCCATTGAAAAACGTCCAGAAATGATTGAAGCTACTGACTGAATGAAAGGAGCTGGCATCTCACTCTCTTTGAATCTTCTTTATCATGCTAAGAGGAGCAGGAAAAAGCAAAAAATTTCAGAATTGCGCCTTGCAATGCGGAGAAATTACTGTTTGTGCATTTACAAAATTCATTGATTTTTGCCATTGAAAAACATCATGTTATTCATTTACCAGAAATGATTGAAGCTACTGACTGAATGAAAGGAGCTGGCATCTCACTCTCTTTGAATCTTCTTTATCATGCTAAGAGGAGCAGGAAAAAGCAAAAAATTTCAGAATTGCACCTTGCAATGCGGAGAAATTACTGTTTGTGCATTTACAATATTCATTGATTTTTGCCATTGAAAAACGTCCAGAAATGATTGAGGCTACTGACTGAATGAAAGGAGCTGGCATCTCACTCTCTTTGAATCTTGTTTATCATGCTAAGAGGAGCAGGAAAAAGCAAAAAATTTCAGAATTGCACCTTGCAATGCGGAGAAATTACTGTTTGTGCTTTTACAATATTCATTGATTTTTGCCATTGAAAAACATCATGTTATTCATATACCAGAAATGATTGAAGCTACTGACTGAATGAAAGGAGCTGGCATCTCACTCTCTTTGAATCTTCTCTATCATGCTAAGAGGAGCAGGAAAAAGTAAAAAATTTCAGAATTGCACCTTGCAATGCGGAGAAATTACTGTTTGTGCATTTACAATATTCAATGATTTTTGCCATTGAAAAACGTCCAGAAATGATTGAAGCTACTGACTGAACGAAAGGAGCTGGCATCTCACTCTCTTTGAATCTTCTTTATCATGCTAAGAGGAGCAGGAAAAAGCAAAAAATTTCAGAATTGCACCTTGCAATGCGGAGAAATTACTGTTTGTGCATTTACAATATTCATTGATTTTTGCCATTGAAAAACATCATGTTATTCATATACCAGAAATGTTTGAAGCTACTGACTGAATGAAAGGAGCTGGCATCTCACTCTCTTTGAATCTTCTTTATCATGCTAAGAGGAGCAGGAAAAAGCAAAAAATTTCAGAATTGCACCTTGCAATGCGGAGAAATTACTGTTTGCGCATTTACAATATTCATTGATTTTTGCCATTGAAAAACGTCCAGAAATGATTGAAGCTACTGACTGAATGAAAGGAGCTGGCATCTCACTCTCTTTGAATCTTCTTTATCATGCTAAGAGGAGCAGGAAAAAGCAAAAAATTTCAGAATTGCACCTTGCAATGCGGAGAAATTACTGTTTGTGCATTTACAATATTCATTGATTTTTGCCATTGAAAAACATCATGTTATTCATATACCAGAAATGTTTGAAGCTACTGACTGAATGAAAGGAGCTGGCATCTCACCCTCTTTGAATCTTCTTTATCATGCTAAGAGGAGCAGGAAAAAGCAAAAAATTTCAGAATTGCACCTTGCAATGCGGAGAAATTACTGTTTGTGCAATTACAATATTCATTGATTTTTGCAATTGAAAAACGTCCAGAAATGATTGAAGCTACTGACTGAATGAAAGGAGCTGGCATCTCACTCTCTTTGAATCTTCTTTATCATGCTAAGAGGAGCAGGAAAAAGCAAAAAATTTCAGAATTGCACCTTGCAATGCGGAGAAATTACTGTTTGTGCATTTACAATATTCATTGATTTTTGCCATTGAAAAACATCATGTTATTCATATACCTGAAATGTTTGAAGCTACTGACTGAATGAAAGGAGCTGGCATCTCACTCTCTTTGAATCTTCTTTATCATGCTAAGAGGAGCAGGAAAAAGTAAAAAATTTCAGAATTGCACCTTGCAATGCGGAGAAATTACTGTTTGTGCATTTACAATATTCAATGATTTTTGCCATTGAAAAACGTCCAGAAATGATTGAAGCTACTGACTGAACGAAAGGAGCTGGCATCTCACTCTCTTTGAATCTTCTTTATCATGCTAAGAGGAGCAGGAAAAAGCAAAAAATTTCAGAATTGCACCTTGCAATGCGGAGAAATTACTGTTTGTGCATTTACAATATTCATTGATTTTTGCCATTGAAAAACATCATGTTATTCATATACCAGAAATGTTTGAAGCTACTGACTGAATGAAAGGAGCTGGCATCTCACTCTCTTTGAATCTTCTTTATCATGCTAAGAGGAGCAGGAAAAAGCAAAAAATTTCAGAATTGCACCTTGCAATGCGGAGAAATTACTGTTTGCGCATTTACAATATTCATTGATTTTTGCCATTGAAAAACGTCCAGAAATGATTGAAGCTACTGACTGAATGAAAGGAGCTGGCATCTCACTCTCTTTGAATCTTCTTTATCATGCTAAGAGGAGCAGGAAAAAGCAAAAAATTTCAGAATTGCACCTTGCAATGCGGAGAAATTACTGTTTGTGCATTTACAATATTCATTGATTTTTGCCATTGAAAAACATCATGTTATTCATATACCAGAAATGTTTGAAGCTACTGACTGAATGAATGGAGCTGGCATCTCACCCTCTTTGAATCTTCTTTATCATGCTAAGAGGAGCAGGAAAAAGCAAAAAATTTCAGAATTGCACCTTGCAATGCGGAGAAATTACTGTTTGTGCAATTACAATATTCATTGATTTTTGCAATTGAAAAACGTCCAGAAATGATTGAAGCTACTGACTGAATGAAAGGAGCTGGCATCTCACTCTCTTTGAATCTTCTTTATCATGCTAAGAGGAGCAGGAAAAAGCAAAAAATTTCAGAATTGCACCTTGCAATGCGGAGAAATTACTGTTTGTGCATTTACAATATTCATTGATTTTTGCCATTGAAAAACATCATGTTATTCATATACCTGAAATGTTTGAAGCTACTGACTGAATGAAAGGAGCTGGCATCTCACTCTCTTTGAATCTTCTTTATCATGCTAAGAGGAGCAGGAAAAAGCAAAAAATTTCAGAATTGCACCTTGCAATGCGGAGAAATTACTGTTTGTGCATTTACAATATTCATTGATTTTTGCCATTGAAAAACATCATGTTATTCATATACCAGAAATGTTTGAAGCTACTGACTGAATGAAAGGAGCTGGCATCTCACTCTCTTTGAATCTTCTTTATCATGCTAAGAGGAGCAGGAAAAAGCAAAAAATTTCAGAATTGCACCTTGCAATGCGGAGAAATTACTGTTTGTGCATTTACAATATTCATTGATTTTTACCATTGAAAAACGTCCAGAAATGATTGAAGCTACTGACTGAATGAAAGTAGCTGGCATCTCACTCTCTTTGAATCTTCTTTATCATGCTAAGAGGAGCAGGAAAAAGCAAAAAATTTCAGACTTGCACCTTGCAATGCGGAGAAATTACTGTTTGTGCATTTACAATATTCATTGATTTTTGCCATTGAAAAACATCATGTTATTCATATACCAGAAATGTTTGAAGCTACTGACTGAATGAAAGGAGCTGGCATCTCACTCTCTTTGAATCTTCTTTATCATGCTAAGAGGAACAGGAAAAAGCAAAAAATTTCAGAATTGCACCTTGCAATGCGGAGAAATTACAGTTTGTGCATTTACAATATTCATTGATTTTTGCCATTGAAAAACGTCCAGAAATGATTGAAGCTACTGACTGAATGAAAGGAGCTGGCATCTCACTCTCTTTGAATCTTCTTTATCATGCTAAGAGGAGCAGGAAAAAGCAAAAAATTTCAGAATTGCACCTTGCAATGCGGAGAAATTACTGTTTGTGCATTTACAATATTCATTGATTTTTGCCATTGAAAAACGTCCAGAAATGATTGAAGCTACTGACTGAATGAAAGGAGCTGGCATCTCACTCTCTTTGAATCTTCTTTATCATGCTAAGGGGAGCAGGAAAAAACAAAAAATTTCAGAATTGCACCTTGCAATGCGGAGAAATTACTGTTTGTGCATTTACAATATTCATTGATTTTTGCCATTGAAAAACATCATGTTATTCATGTACCTGAAATGTTTGAAGCTACTGACTGAATGAAAGGAGCTGGCATCTCACTCTCTTTGAATCTTCTTTATCATGCTAAGAGGTGCAGGAAAAAGCAAAAAATTTCAGAATTGCACCTTGCAATGCGGAGAAATTACTGTTTGTGCATTTACAATATTCATTGATTTTTACCATTGAAAAACGTCCAGAAATGATTGAAGCTACTGACTGAATGAAAGTAGCTGGCATCTCACTCTCTTTGAATCTTCTTTATCATTCTAAGAGGAGCAGGAAAAAGCAAAAAATTTCAGACTTGCACCTTGCAATGCGGAGAAATTACTGTTTGTGCATTTACAATATTCATTGATTTTTACCATTGAAAAACGTCCAGAAATGATTGAAGCTACTGACTGAATGAAAGTAGCTGGCATCTCACTCTCTTTGAATCTTCTTTATCATTCTAAGAGGAGCAGGAAAAAGCAAAAAATTTCAGACTTGCACCTTGCAATGCGGAGAAATTACTGTTTGTGCATTTACAATATTCATTGATTTTTGCCATTGAAAAACATCATGTTATTCATATACCAGAAATGTTTGAAGCTACTGACTGAATGAAAGGAGCTGGCATCTCACTCTCTTTGAATCTTCTTTATCATGCTAAGAGGAGCAGGAAAAAGCAAAAAATTTCAGAATTGCACCTTGCAATGCGGAGAAATTACTGTTTGTGCATTTACAATATTCATTGATTTTTGCCATTGAAAAACGTCCAGAAATGATTGAAGCTACTGACTGAATGAAAGGAGCTGGCATCTCACTCTCTTTGAATCTTCTTTATCATGCTAAGAGGAGCAGGAAAAAGCAAAAAATTTCAGAATTGCACCTTGCAATGCGGAGAAATTACTGTTTGTGCATTTACAATATTCATTGATTTTTGCCATTGAAAAACGTCCAGAAATGATTGAGGCTACTGACTGAATGAAAGGAGCTGGCATCTCACTCTCTTTGAATCTTGTTTATCATGCTAAGAGGAGCAGGAAAAAGCAAAAAATTTCAGAATTGCACCTTGCAATGCGGAGAAATTACTGTTTGTGCATTTACAATATTCATTGATTTTTGCCATTGAAAAACATCATGTTATTCATATACCAGAAATGATTGAAGCTACTGACTGAATGAAAGGAGCTGGCATCTCACTCTCTTTGAATCTTCTTTATCATGCTAAGAGGAGCAGGAAAAAGTAAAAAATTTCAGAATTGCACCTTGCAATGCGGAGAAATTACTGTTTGTGCATTTACAATATTCAATGATTTTTGCCATTGAAAAACGTCCAGAAATGATTGAAGCTACTGACTGAACGAAAGGAGCTGGCATCTCACTCTCTTTGAATCTTCTTTATCATGCTAAGAGGAGCAGGAAAAAGCAAAAAATTTCAGAATTGCACCTTGCAATGCGGAGAAATTACTGTTTGTGCATTTACAATATTCATTGATTTTTGCCATTGAAAAACATCATGTTATTCATATACCAGAAATGTTTGAAGCTACTGACTGAATGAAAGGAGCTGGCATCTCACTCTCTTTGAATCTTCTTTATCATGCTAAGAGGAGCAGGAAAAAGCAAAAAATTTAAGAATTGCACCTTGCAATGCGGAGAAATTACTGTTTGCGCATTTACAATATTCATTGATTTTTGCCATTGAAAAACGTCCAGAAATGATTGAAGCTACTGACTGAATGAAAGGAGCTGGCATCTCACTCTCTTTGAATCTTCTTTATCATGCTAAGAGGAGCAGGAAAAAGCAAAAAATTTCAGAATTGCACCTTGCAATGCGGAGAAATTACTGTTTGTGCATTTACAATATTCATTGATTTTTGCCATTGAAAAACATCATGTTATTCATATACCAGAAATGTTTGAAGCTACTGACTGAATGAAAGGAGCTGGCATCTCACCCTCTTTGAATCTTCTTTATCATGCTAAGAGGAGCAGGAAAAAGCAAAAAATTTCAGAATTGCACCTTGCAATGCGGAGAAATTACTGTTTGTGCAATTACAATATTCATTGATTTTTGCAATTGAAAAACGTCCAGAAATGATTGAAGCTACTGACTGAATGAAAGGAGCTGGCATCTCACTCTCTTTGAATCTTCTTTATCATGCTAAGAGGAGCAGGAAAAAGCAAAAAATTTCAGAATTGCACCTTGCAATGCGGAGAAATTACTGTTTGTGCATTTACAATATTCATTGATTTTTGCCATTGAAAAACATCATGTTATTCATATACCTGAAATGTTTGAAGCTACTGACTGAATGAAAGGAGCTGGCATCTCACTCTCTTTGAATCTTCTTTATCATGCTAAGAGGAGCAGGAAAAAGTAAAAAATTTCAGAATTGCACCTTGCAATGCGGAGAAATTACTGTTTGTGCATTTACAATATTCAATGATTTTTGCCATTGAAAAACGTCCAGAAATGATTGAAGCTACTGACTGAACGAAAGGAGCTGGCATCTCACTCTCTTTGAATCTTCTTTATCATGCTAAGAGGAGCAGGAAAAAGCAAAAAATTTCAGAATTGCACCTTGCAATGCGGAGAAATTACTGTTTGTGCATTTACAATATTCATTGATTTTTGCCATTGAAAAACATCGTTATTCATATACCAGAAATGTTTGAAGCTACTGACTGAATGAAAGGAGCTGGCATCTCACTCTCTTTGAATCTTCTTTATCATGCTAAGAGGAGCAGGAAAAAGCAAAAAATTTCAGAATTGCACCTTGCAATGCGGAGAAATTACTGTTTGCGCATTTACAATATTCATTGATTTTTGCCATTGAAAAACGTCCAGAAATGATTGAAGCTACTGACTGAATGAAAGGAGCTGGCATCTCACTCTCTTTGAATCTTCTTTATCATGCTAAGAGGAGCAGGAAAAAGCAAAAAATTTCAGAATTGCACCTTGCAATGCGGAGAAATTACTGTTTGTGCATTTACAATATTCATTGATTTTTGCCATTGAAAAACATCATGTTATTCATATACCAGAAATGTTTGAAGCTACTGACTGAATGAATGGAGCTGGCATCTCACCCTCTTTGAATCTTCTTTATCATGCTAAGAGGAGCAGGAAAAAGCAAAAAATTTCTGAATTGCACCTTGCAATGCGGAGAAATTACTGTTTGTGCAATTACAATATTCATTGATTTTTGCAATTGAAAAACGTCCAGAAATGATTGAAGCTACTGACTGAATGAAAGGAGCTGGCATCTCACTCTCTTTGAATCTTCTTTATCATGCTAAGAGGAGCAGGAAAAAGCAAAAAATTTCAGAATTGCACCTTGCAATGCGGAGAAATTACTGTTTGTGCATTTACAATATTCATTGATTTTTGCCATTGAAAAACATCATGTTATTCATATACCTGAAATGTTTGAAGCTACTGACTGAATGAAAGGAGCTGGCATCTCACTCTCTTTGAATCTTCTTTATCATGCTAAGAGGAGCAGGAAAAAGCAAAAAATTTCAGAATTGCACCTTGCAATGCGGAGAAATTACTGTTTGTGCATTTACAATATTCATTGATTTTTGCCATTGAAAAACATCATGTTATTCATATACCAGAAATGTTTGAAGCTACTGACTGAATGAAAGGAGCTGGCATCTCACTCTCTTTGAATCTTCTTTATCATGCTAAGAGGAGCAGGAAAAAGCAAAAAATTTCAGAATTGCACCTTGCAATGCGGAGAAATTACTGTTTGTGCATTTACAATATTCATTGATTTTTACCATTGAAAAACGTCCAGAAATGATTGAAGCTACTGACTGAATGAAAGTAGCTGGCATCTCACTCTCTTTGAATCTTCTTTATCATGCTAAGAGGAGCAGGAAAAAGCAAAAAATTTCAGACTTGCACCTTGCAATGCGGAGAAATTACTGTTTGTGCATTTACAATATTCATTGATTTTTGCCATTGAAAAACATCATGTTATTCATATACCAGAAATGTTTGAAGCTACTGACTGAATGAAAGGAGCTGGCATCTCACTCTCTTTGAATCTTCTTTATCATGCTAAGAGGAACAGGAAAAAGCAAAAAATTTCAGAATTGCACCTTGCAATGCGGAGAAATTACAGTTTGTGCATTTACAATATTCATTGATTTTTGCCATTGAAAAACGTCCAGAAATGATTGAAGCTACTGACTGAATGAAAGGAGCTGGCATCTCACTCTCTTTGAATCTTCTTTATCATGCTAAGAGGAGCAGGAAAAAGCAAAAAATTTCAGAATTGCACCTTGCAATGCGGAGAAATTACTGTTTGTGCATTTACAATATTCATTGATTTTTGCCATTGAAAAACGTCCAGAAATGATTGAAGCTACTGACTGAATGAAAGGAGCTGGCATCTCACTCTCTTTGAATCTTCTTTATCATGCTAAGGGGAGCAGGAAAAAACAAAAAATTTCAGAATTGCACCTTGCAATGCGGAGAAATTACTGTTTGTGCATTTACAATATTCATTGATTTTTGCCATTGAAAAACATCATGTTATTCATGTACCTGAAATGTTTGAAGCTACTGACTGAATGAAAGGAGCTGGCATCTCACTCTCTTTGAATCTTCTTTATCATGCTAAGAGGTGCAGGAAAAAGCAAAAAATTTCAGAATTGCACCTTGCAATGCGGAGAAATTACTGTTTGTGCATTTACAATATTCATTGATTTTTACCATTGAAAAACGTCCAGAAATGATTGAAGCTACTGACTGAATGAAAGTAGCTGGCATCTCACTCTCTTTGAATCTTCTTTATCATTCTAAGAGGAGCAGGAAAAAGCAAAAAATTTCAGACTTGCACCTTGCAATGCGGAGAAATTACTGTTTGTGCATTTACAATATTCATTGATTTTTACCATTGAAAAACGTCCAGAAATGATTGAAGCTACTGACTGAATGAAAGTAGCTGGCATCTCACTCTCTTTGAATCTTCTTTATCATTCTAAGAGGAGCAGGAAAAAGCAAAAAATTTCAGACTTGCACCTTGCAATGCGGAGAAATTACTGTTTGTGCATTTACAATATTCATTGATTTTTGCCATTGAAAAACATCATGTTATTCATATACCAGAAATGTTTGAAGCTACTGACTGAATGAAAGGAGCTGGCATCTCACTCTCTTTGAATCTTCTTTATCATGCTAAGAGGAGCAGGAAAAAGCAAAAAATTTCAGAATTGCACCTTGCAATGCGGAGAAATTACTGTTTGTGCATTTACAATATTCATTGATTTTTGCCATTGAAAAACGTCCAGAAATGATTGAAGCTACTGACTGAATGAAAGGAGCTGGCATCTCACTCTCTTTGAATCTTCTTTATCATGCTAAGAGGAGCAGGAAAAAGCAAAAAATTTCAGAATTGCACCTTGCAATGCGGAGAAATTACAGTTTGTGCATTTACAATATTCATTGATTTTTGCCATTGAAAAACATGTTATTCATATACCAGAAATGTTTGAAGCTACTGACTGAATGAAAGGAGCTGGCACCTCACTCTCTTTGAATCTTCTTTATCATGCTAAGAGGAGCAGGAAAAAGCAAAAAATTTCAGAATTGCACCTTGCAATGCGGAGAAATTACTGTTTGTGCATTTACAATATTCATTGATTTTTGCCATTGAAAAACGTCCAGAAATGATTGAAGCTACTGACTGAATGAAAGGAGCTGGCATCTCACTCTCTTTGAATCTTCTTTATCATGCTAAGAGGAGCAGGAAAAAGCAAAAAATTTCAGAATTGCACCTTGCAATGCGGAGAAATTACTGTTTGTGCATTTACAATATTCATTGATTTTTGCCATTGAAAAACATCATGTTATTCATATACCAGAAATGATTGAAGCTACTGACTGAATGAAAGGAGCTGGCATCTCACTCTCTTTGAATCTTCTTTATCATGCTAAGAGGAGCAGGAAAAAGTAAAAAATTTCAGAATTGCACCTTGCAATGCGGAGAAATTACTGTTTGTGCATTTACAATATTCATTGATTTTTGCCATCGAAAAACGTCCAGAAATGATTGAAGCTACTGACTGAACGAAAGGAGCTGGCATCTCACTCTCTTTGAATCTTCTTTATCATGCTAAGAGGAGCAGGAAAAAGCAAAAAATTTCACAATTGCACCTTGCAATGCGGAGAAATTACTGTTTGTGCATTTACAATATTCATTGATTTTTGCCATTGAAAAACATCATGTTATTCATATACCAGAAATGATTGAAGCTACTGACTGAATGAAAGGAGCTGGCATCTCACTCTCTTTGAATCTTCTTTATCATGCTAAGAGGAGCAGGAAAAAGCAAAAAATTTCAGAATTGCACCTTGCAATGCGGAGAAATTACTGTTTGTGCATTTACAATATTCATTGATTTTTGCAATTGAAAAACGTCCAGAAATGATTGAAGCTACTGACTGAATGAAAGGAGCTGGCATCTCACTCTCTTTGAATCTTCTTTATCATGCTAAGAGGAGCAGGAAAAAGCAAAAAATTTCAGAATTGAACCTTGCAATGCGGAGAAATTACTGTTTGTGCATTTACAATATTCATTGATTTTTGCCATTGAAAAACATCATGTTATTCATATACCAGGAATGTTTGAAGTTACTGACTGAATGAAAGGAGCTGGCATCTCACTCTCTTTGAATCTTCTTTATCATGCTAAGAGGAGCAGGAAAAAGCAAAAAATTTCAGAATTGCACCTTGCAATGCGGAGAAATTACTGTTTGTGCATTTACAATATTCATTGATTTTTGCCATTGAAAAATGTCCAGAAATGATTGAAGCTACTGACTGAATGAAAGGAGCTGGCATCTCACTCTCTTTGAATCTTGTTTATCATGCTAAGAGGAGCAGGAAAAAGCAAAAATTTCAGAATTGCACCTTGCAATGCGGAGAAATTACTGTTTGTGCATTTACAATATTCATTGATTTTTGCCATTGAAAAACATCATGTTATTCATATACCAGAAATGATTGAAGCTACTGACTGAATGAAAGGAGCTGGCATCTCACTCTCTTTGAATCTTCTTTATCATGCTAAGAGGAGCAGGAAAAAGTAAAAAATTTCAGAATTGCACCTTGCAATGCGGAGAAATTACTGTTTGTGCATTTACAATATTCAATGATTTTTGCCATTGAAAAACGTCCCGAAATGATTGAAGCTACTGACTGAATGAAAGGAGCTGGCATCTCACTCTCTTTGAATCTTGTTTATCATGCTAAGAGGAGCAGGAAAAAGCAAAAATTTCAGAATTGCACCTTGCAATGCGGAGAAATTACTGTTTGTGCATTTACAATATTCATTGATTTTTGCCATTGAAAAACATCATGTTATTCATATACCAGAAATGATTGAAGCTACTGACTGAATGAAAGGAGCTGGCATCTCACTCTCTTTGAGTCTTCTTTATCATGCTAAGAGGAGCAGGAAAAAGTAAAAAATTTCAGAATTGCACCATGCAATGCGGAGAAATTACTGTTTGTGCATTTACAATATTCAATGATTTTTGCCATTGAAAAACGTCCAGAAATGATTGAAGCTACTGACTGAACGAAAGGAGCTGGCATCTCACTCTCTTTGAATCTTCTTTATCATGATAAGAGGAGCAGGAAAAAGCAAAAAATTTCAGAATTGCACCTTGCAATGCGGAGAAATTACTGTTTGTGCATTTACAATATTCATTGATTTTTGCCATTGAAAAACGTCCAGAAATGATTGAAGCTACTGACTGAACGAAAGGAGCTGGCATCTCACTCTCTTTGAATCTTCTTTATCATGATAAGAGGAGCAGGAAAAAGCAAAAAATTTCAGAATTGCACCTTGCAATGCGGAGAAATTACTGTTTGTGCATTTACAATATTCATTGATTTTTGCCATTGAAAAACATCATGTTATTCATATACCAGAAATGATTGAAGCTACTGACTGAATGAAAGGAGCTGGCATCTCACTCTCTTTGAATCTTCTTTATCATGCTAAGAGGAGCAGGAAAAAGTAAAAAATTTCAGAATTGCACCTTGCAATGCGGAGAAATTACTGTTTGTGCATTTACAATATTCAATGATTTTTGCCATTGAAAAACGTCCAGAAATGATTGAAGCTACTGACTGAATGAAAGGAGCTGGCATCTCACTCTCTTTGAATCTTGTTTATCATGCTAAGAGGAGCAGGAAAAAGCAAAAATTTCAGAATTGCACCTTGCAATGCGGAGAAATTACTGTTTGTGCATTTACAATATTCATTGATTTTTGCCATTGAAAAACATCATGTTATTCATATACCAGAAATGATTGAAGCTACTGACTGAATGAAAGGAGCTGGCATCTCACTCTCTTTGAATCTTCTTTATCATGCTAAGAGGAGCAGGAAAAAGTAAAAAATTTCAGAATTGCACCTTGCAATGCGGAGAAATTACTGTTTGTGCATTTACAATATTCAATGATTTTTGCCATTGAAAAACGTCCAGAAATGATTGAAGCTACTGACTGAACGAAAGGAGCTGGCATCTCACTCTCTTTGAATCTTCTTTATCATGATAAGAGGAACAGGAAAAAGCAAAAAATTTCAGAATTGCACCTTGCAATGCGGAGAAATTACTGTTTGTGCATTTACAATATTCATTGATTTTTGCCATTGAAAAACGTCCAGAAATGATTGAAGCTACTGACTGAATGAAAGGAGCTGGCATCTCACTCTCTTTGAATCTTCTTTATCATGCTAAGAGGAGCAGGAAAAAGCAAAAAATTTCAGAATTGCACCTTGCAATGCGGAGAAATTACAGTTTGTGCATTTACAATATTCATTGATTTTTGCCATTGAAAAACGTCCAGAAATGATTGAAGCTACTGACTGAATGAAAGGAGCTGGCACCTCACTCTCTTTGAATCTTCTTTATCATGCTAAGAGGAGCAGGAAAAAGCAAAAAATTTCAGAATTGCACCTTGCAATGCGGAGAAATTACTGTTTGTGCATTTACAATATTCATTGATTTTTGCCATTGAAAAACGTCCAGAAATGATTGAAGCTACTGACTGAATGAAAGGAGCTGGCATCTCACTCTCTTTGAATCTTCTTTATCATGCTAAGAGGAGCAGGAAAAAGCAAAAAATTTCAGAATTGCACCTTGCAATGCGGAGAAATTACTGTTTGTGCATTTACAATATTCATTGATTTTTGCCATTGAAAAACATCATGTTATTCATATACCAGAAATGATTGAAGCTACTGACTGAATGAAAGGAGCTGGCATCTCACTCTCTTTGAATCTTCTTTATCATGCTAAGAGGAGCAGGAAAAAGTAAAAAATTTCAGAATTGCACCTTGAAATGCGGAGAAATTACTGTTTGTGCATTTACAATATTCATTGATTTTTGCCATTGAAAAACGTCCAGAAATGATTGAAGCTACTGACTGAACGAAAGGAGCTGGCATCTCACTCTCTTTGAATCTTCTTTATCATGCTAAGAGGAGCAGGAAAAAGCAAAAAATTTCAGAATTGCACCTTGCAATGCGGAGAAATTACTGTTTGTGCATTTACAATATTCATTGATTTTTGCCATTGAAAAACATCATGTTATTCATATACCAGAAATGTTTGAAGCTACTGACTGAATGAAAGGAGCTTGCATCTCACTCTCTTTGAATCTTCTTTATCATGCTAAGAGGAGCAGGAAAAAGCAAAAAATTTCAGAATTGCACCTTGCAATGCGGAGAAATTACTGTTTGTGCATTTACAATATTCATTGATTTTTGCCATTGAAAAACGTCCAGAAATGATTGAAGCTACTGACTGAATGAAAGGAGCTGGCATCTCACTCTCTTTGAATCTTCTTTATCATGCTAAGAGGAGCAGGAAAAAGCAAAAAATTTCAGAATTGCACCTTGCAATGCGGAGAAATTACTGTTTGTGCATTTACAATATTCATTGATTTTTGCCATTGAAAAACATCATGTTATTCATATACCAGAAATGATTGAAGCTACTGACTGAATGAAAGGAGCTGGCATCTCACTCTCTTTGAATCTTCTTTATCATGCTAAGAGGAGCAGGAAAAAGCAAAAAATTTCAGAATTGCACCTTGCAATGCGGAGAAATTACTGTTTGTGCATTTACAATATTCATTGATTTTTGCAATTGAAAAACATCCAGAAATGATTGAAGCTACTGACTGAATGAAAGGAGCTGGCATCTCACTCTCTTTGAATCTTCTTTATCATGCTAAGAGGAGCAGGAAAAAGCAAAAAATTTCAGAATTGAACCTTGCAATGCGGAGAAATTACTGTTTGTGCATTTACAATATTCATTGATTTTTGCCATTGAAAAACATCATGTTATTCATATACCAGGAATGTTTGAAGTTACTGACTGAATGAAAGGAGCTGGCATCTCACTCTCTTTGAATCTTCTTTATCATGCTAAGAGGAGCAGGAAAAAGTAAAAAATTTCAGAATTGCACCTTGCAATGCGGAGAAATTACTGTTTGTGCATTTACAATATTCATTGATTTTTGCCATCGAAAAACGTCCAGAAATGATTGAAGCTACTGACTGAACGAAAGGAGCTGGCATCTCACTCTCTTTGAATCTTCTTTATCATGCTAAGAGGAGCAGGAAAAAGCAAAAAATTTCACAATTGCACCTTGCAATGCGGAGAAATTACTGTTTGTGCATTTACAATATTCATTGATTTTTGCCATTGAAAAACATCATGTTATTCATATACCAGAAATGATTGAAGCTACTGACTGAATGAAAGGAGCTGGCATCTCACTCTCTTTGAATCTTCTTTATCATGCTAAGAGGAGCAGGAAAAAGCAAAAAATTTCAGAATTGCACCTTGCAATGCGGAGAAATTACTGTTTGTGCATTTACAATATTCATTGATTTTTGCAATTGAAAAACGTCCAGAAATGATTGAAGCTACTGACTGAATGAAAGGAGCTGGCATCTCACTCTCTTTGAATCTTCTTTATCATGCTAAGAGGAGCAGGAAAAAGCAAAAAATTTCAGAATTGAACCTTGCAATGCGGAGAAATTACTGTTTGTGCATTTACAATATTCATTGATTTTTGCCATTGAAAAACATCATGTTATTCATATACCAGGAATGTTTGAAGTTACTGACTGAATGAAAGGAGCTGGCATCTCACTCTCTTTGAATCTTCTTTATCATGCTAAGAGGAGCAGGAAAAAGCAAAAAATTTCAGAATTGCACCTTGCAATGCGGAGAAATTACTGTTTGTGCATTTACAATATTCATTGATTTTTGCCATTGAAAAACGTCCAGAAATGATTGAAGCTACTGACTGAATGAAAGGAGCTGGCATCTCACTCTCTTTGAATCTTGTTTATCATGCTAAGAGGAGCAGGAAAAAGCAAAAATTTCAGAATTGCACCTTGCAATGCGGAGAAATTACTGTTTGTGCATTTACAATATTCATTGATTTTTGCCATTGAAAAACATCATGTTATTCATATACCAGAAATGATTGAAGCTACTGACTGAATGAAAGGAGCTGGCATCTCACTCTCTTTGAATCTTCTTTATCATGCTAAGAGGAGCAGGAAAAAGTAAAAAATTTCAGAATTGCACCTTGCAATGCGGAGAAATTACTGTTTGTGCATTTACAATATTCAATGATTTTTGCCATTGAAAAACGTCCAGCAATGATTGAAGCTACTGACTGAATGAAAGGAGCTGGCATCTCACTCTCTTTGAATCTTGTTTATCATGCTAAGAGGAGCAGGAAAAAGCAAAAATTTCAGAATTGCACCTTGCAATGCGGAGAAATTACTGTTTGTGCATTTACAATATTCATTGATTTTTGCCATTGAAAAACATCATGTTATTCATATACCAGAAATGATTGAAGCTACTGACTGAATGAAAGGAGCTGGCATCTCACTCTCTTTGAATCTTCTTTATCATGCTAAGAGGAGCAGGAAAAAGTAAAAAATTTCAGAATTGCACCTTGCAATGCGGAGAAATTACTGTTTGTGCATTTACAATATTCAATGATTTTTGCCATTGAAAAACGTCCAGAAATGATAGAAGCTACTGACTGAACGAAAGGAGCTGGCATCTCACTCTCTTTGAATCTTCTTTATCATGATAAGAGGAGCAGGAAAAAGCAAAAAATTTCAGAATTGCACCTTGCAATGCGGAGAAATTACTGTTTGTGCATTTACAATATTCATTGATTTTTGCCATTGAAAAACGTCCAGAAATGATTGAAGCTACTGACTGAACGAAAGGAGCTGGCATCTCACTCTCTTTGAATCTTCTTTATCATGATAAGAGGAGCAGGAAAAAGCAAAAAATTTCAGAATTGCACCTTGCAATGCGGAGAAATTACTGTTTGTGCATTTACAATATTCATTGATTTTTGCCATTGAAAAACATCGTTATTCATATACCAGAAATGATTGAAGCTACTGACTGAATGAAAGGAGCTGGCATCTCACTCTCTTTGAATCTTCTTTATCATGCTAAGAGGAGCAGGAAAAAGTAAAAAATTTCAGAATTGCACCTTGCAATGCGGAGAAATTACTGTTTGTGCATTTACAATATTCAATGATTTTTGCCATTGAAAAACGTCCAGAAATGATTGAAGCTACTGACTGAATGAAAGGAGCTGGCATCTCACTCTCTTTGAATCTTGTTTATCATGCTAAGAGGAGCAGGAAAAAGCAAAAATTTCAGAATTGCACCTTGCAATGCGGAGAAATTACTGTTTGTGCATTTACAATATTCATTGATTTTTGCCATTGAAAAACATCATGTTATTCATATACCAGAAATGATTGAAGCTACTGACTGAATGAAAGGAGCTGGCATCTCACTCTCTTTGAATCTTCTTTATCATGCTAAGAGGAGCAGGAAAAAGTAAAAAATTTCAGAATTGCACCTTGCAATGCGGAGAAATTACTGTTTGTGCATTTACAATATTCAATGATTTTTGCCATTGAAAAACGTCCAGAAATGATTGAAGCTACTGACTGAACGAAAGGAGCTGGCATCTCACTCTCTTTGAATCTTCTTTATCATGATAAGAGGAGCAGGAAAAAGCAAAAAATTTCAGAATTGCACCTTGCAATGCGGAGAAATTACTGTTTGTGCATTTACAATATTCATTGATTTTTGCCATTGAAAAACGTCCAGAAATGATTGAAGCTACTGACTGAATGAAAGGAGCTGGCATCTCACTCTCTTTGAATCTTCTTTATCATGCTAAGAGGAGCAGGAAAAAGCAAAAAATTTCAGAATTGCACCTTGCAATGCGGAGAAATTACAGTTTGTGCATTTACAATATTCATTGATTTTTGCCATTGAAAAACGTCCAGAAATGATTGAAGCTACTGACTGAATGAAAGGAGCTGGCACCTCACTCTCTTTGAATCTTCTTTATCATGCTAAGAGGAGCAGGAAAAAGCAAAAAATTTCAGAATTGCACCTTGCAATGCGGAGAAATTACTGTTTGTGCATTTACAATATTCATTGATTTTTGCCATTGAAAAACGTCCAGAAATGATTGAAGCTACTGACTGAATGAAAGGAGCTGGCATCTCACTCTCTTTGAATCTTCTTTATCATGCTAAGAGGAGCAGGAAAAAGCAAAAAATTTCAGAATTGCACCTTGCAATGCGGAGAAATTACTGTTTGTGCATTTACAATATTCATTGATTTTTGCCATTGAAAAACATCATGTTATTCATATACCAGAAATGATTGAAGCTACTGACTGAATGAAAGGAGCTGGCATCTCACTCTCTTTGAATCTTCTTTATCATGCTAAGAGGAGCAGGAAAAAGTAAAAAATTTCAGAATTGCACCTTGAAATGCGGAGAAATTACTGTTTGTGCATTTACAATATTCATTGATTTTTGCCATTGAAAAACGTCCAGAAATGATTGAAGCTACTGACTGAACGAAAGGAGCTGGCATCTCACTCTCTTTGAATCTTCTTTATCATGCTAAGAGGAGCAGGAAAAAGCAAAAAATTTCAGAATTGCACCTTGCAATGCGGAGAAATTACTGTTTGTGCATTTACAATATTCATTGATTTTTGCCATTGAAAAACATCATGTTATTCATATACCAGAAATGTTTGAAGCTACTGACTGAATGAAAGGAGCTGGCATCTCACTCTCTTTGAATCTTCTTTATCATGCTAAGAGGAGCAGGAAAAAGCAAAAAATTTCAGAATTGCACCTTGCAATGCGGAGAAATTACTGTTTGTGCATTTACAATATTCATTGATTTTTGCCATTGAAAAACATCATGTTATTCATATACCAGAAATGATTGAAGCTACTGACTGAATGAAAGGAGCTGGCATCTCACTCTCTTTGAATCTTCTTTATCATGCTAAGAGGAGCAGGAAAAAGCAAAAAATTTCAGAATTGCACCTTGCAATGCGGAGAAATTACTGTTTGTGCATTTACAATATTCATTGATTTTTGCAATTGAAAAACATCCAGAAATGATTGAAGCTACTGACTGAATGAAAGGAGCTGGCATCTCACTCTCTTTGAATCTTCTTTATCATGCTAAGAGGAGCAGGAAAAAGCAAAAAATTTCAGAATTGAACCTTGCAATGCGGAGAAATTACTGTTTGTGCATTTACAATATTCATTGATTTTTGCCATTGAAAAACATCATGTAATTCATATACCAGGAATGTTTGAAGTTACTGACTGAATGAAAGGAGCTGGCATCTCACTCTCTTTGAATCTTCTTTATCATGCTAAGAGGAGCAGGAAAAAGCAAAAAATTTCAGAATTGCACCTTGCAATGCGGAGAAATTACTGTTTGTGCATTTACAATATTCATTGATTTTTGCCATTGAAAAACGTCCAGAAATGATTGAAGCTACTGACTGAATGAAAGGAGCTGGCATCTCACTCTCTTTGAATCTTGTTTATCATGCTAAGAGGAGCAGGAAAAAGCAAAAATTTCAGAATTGCACCTTGCAATGCGGAGAAATTACTGTTTGTGCATTTACAATATTCATTGATTTTTGCCATTGAAAAACATCATGTTATTCATATACCAGAAATGATTGAAGCTACTGACTGAATGAAAGGAGCTGGCATCTCACTCTCTTTGAATCTTCTTTATCATGCTAAGAGGAGCAGGAAAAAGTAAAAAATTTCAGAATTGCACCTTGCAATGCGGAGAAATTACTGTTTGTGCATTTACAATATTCAATGATTTTTGCCATTGAAAAACGTCCAGAAATGATTGAAGCTACTGACTGAACGAAAGGAGCTGGCATCTCACTCTCTTTGAATCTTCTTTATCATGCTAAGAGGAGCAGGAAAAAGCAAAAAATTTCAGAATTGCACCTTGCAATGCGGAGAAATTACTGTTTGTGCATTTACAATATTCATTGATTTTTGCCATTGAAAAACATCATGTTATTCATATACCAGAAATGTTTGAAGCTACTGACTGAATGAAAGGAGCTGGCATCTCACTCTCTTTGAATCTTCTTTATCATGCTAAGAGGAGCAGGAAAAAGCAAAAAATTTCAGAATTGCACCTTGCAATGCGGAGAAATTACTGTTTGTGCATTTACAATATTCATTGATTTTTGCCATTGAAAAACTTCATGTTATTCATATACCAGAAATGTTTGAAGCTACTGACTGAATGAAAGGAGCTGGCATCTCACTCTCTTTGAATCTTCTTTATCATGCTAAGAGGAGCAGGAAAAAGCAAAAAATTTCAGAATTGCACCTTGCAATGCGGAGAAATTACTGTTTGTGCATTTACAATATTCAATGATTTTTGCCATTGAAAAACGTCCAGAAATGATTGAAGCTACTGACTGAACGAAAGGAGCTGGCATCTCACTCTCTTTGAATCTTCTTTATCATGCTAAGAGGAGCAGGAAAAAGCAAAAAATTTCAGAATTGCACCTTGCAATGCGGAGAAATTACTGTTTGTGCATTTACACTATTCATTGATTTTTGCCATTGAAAAACGTCCAGAAATGATTGAAGCTACTGACTGAATGAAAGGAGCTGGCATCTCACTCTCTTTGAATCTTCTTTATCATGCTAAGAGGAGCAGGAAAAAGCAAAAAATTTCAGAATTGCACCTTGCAATGCGGAGAAATTACAGTTTGTGCATTTACAATATTCATTGATTTTTGCCATTGAAAAACGTCCAGAAATGATTGAAGCTACTGACTGAATGAAAGGAGCTGGCACCTCACTCTCTTTGAATCTTCTTTATCATGCTAAGAGGAGCAGGAAAAAGCAAAAAATTTCAGAATTGCACCTTGCAATGCGGAGAAATTACTGTTTGTGCATTTACAATATTCATTGATTTTTGCCATTGAAAAACGTCCAGAAATGATTGAAGCTACTGACTGAATGAAAGGAGCTGGCATCTCACTCTCTTTGAATCTTCTTTATCATGCTAAGAGGAGCAGGAAAAAGCAAAAAATTTCAGAATTGCACCTTGCAATGCGGAGAAATTACTGTTTGTGCATTTACAATATTCATTGATTTTTGCCATTGAAAAACATCATGTTATTCATATACCAGAAATGATTGAAGCTACTGACTGAATGAAAGGAGCTGGCATCTCACTCTCTTTGAATCTTCTTTATCATGCTAAGAGGAGCAGGAAAAAGTAAAAAATTTCAGAATTGCACCTTGAAATGCGGAGAAATTACTGTTTGTGCATTTACAATATTCATTGATTTTTGCCATTGAAAAACGTCCAGAAATGATTGAAGCTACTGACTGAACGAAAGGAGCTGGCATCTCACTCTCTTTGAATCTTCTTTATCATGCTAAGAGGAGCAGGAAAAAGCAAAAAATTTCAGAATTGCACCTTGCAATGCGGAGAAATTACTGTTTGTGCATTTACAATATTCATTGATTTTTGCCATTGAAAAACATCATGTTATTCATATACCAGAAATGTTTGAAGCTACTGACTGAATGAAAGGAGCTTGCATCTCACTCTCTTTGAATCTTCTTTATCATGCTAAGAGGAGCAGGAAAAAGCAAAAAATTTCAGAATTGCACCTTGCAATGCGGAGAAATTACTGTTTGTGCATTTACAATATTCATTGATTTTTGCCATTGAAAAACTTCATGTTATTCATATACCAGAAATGTTTGAAGCTACTGACTGAATGAAAGGAGCTGGCATCTCACTCTCTTTGAATCTTCTTTATCATGCTAAGAGGAGCAGGAAAAAGCAAAAAATTTCAGAATTGCACCTTGCAATGCGGAGAAATTACTGTTTGTGCATTTACAATATTCATTGATTTTTGCCATTGAAAAACGTCCAGAAATGATTGAAGCTACTGACTGAATGAAAGGAGCTGGCATCTCACGCTCTTTGAATCTTGTTTATCATGCTAAGAGGAGCAGGAAAAAGCAAAAATTTCAGAATTGCACCTTGCAATGCGGAGAAATTACTGTTTGTGCATTTACAATATTCATTGATTTTTGCCATTGAAAAACATCATGTTATTCATATACCAGAAATGATTGAAGCTACTGACTGAATGAAAGGAGCTGGCATCTCACTCTCTTTGAATCTTCTTTATCATGCTAAGAGGAGCAGGAAAAAGTAAAAAATTTCAGAATTGCACCTTGCAATGCGGAGAAATTACTGTTTGTGCATTTACAATATTCAATGATTTTTGCCATTGAAAAACGTCCAGAAATGATTGAAGCTACTGACTGAACGAAAGGAGCTGGCATCTCACTCTCTTTGAATCTTCTTTATCATGCTAAGAGGAGCAGGAAAAAGCAAAAAATTTCAGAATTGCACCTTGCAATGCGGAGAAATTACTGTTTGTGCATTTACAATATTCATTGATTTTTGCCATTGAAAAACATCATGTTATTCATATACCAGAAATGTTTGAAGCTACTGACTGAATGAAAGGAGCTGGCATCTCACTCTCTTTGAATCTTCTTTATCATGCTAAGAGGAGCAGGAAAAAGCAAAAAATTTCAGAATTGCACCTTGCAATGCGGAGAAATTACTGTTTGTGCATTTACAATATTCATTGATTTTTGCCATTGAAAAACTTCATGTTATTCATATAACAGAAATGTTTGAAGCTACTGACTGAATGAAAGGAGCTGGCATCTCACTCTCTTTGAATCTTCTTTATCATGCTAAGAGGAGCAGGAAAAAGCAAAAAATTTCAGAATTGCAACTTGCAATGCGGAGAAATTACTGTTTGTGCATTTACAATATTCAATGATTTTTGCCATTGAAAAACGTCCAGAAATGATTGAAGCTACTGACTGAACGAAAGGAGCTGGCATCTCACTCTCTTTGAATCTTCTTTATCATGATAAGAGGAGTAGGAAAAAGCAAAAAATTTCAGAATTGCACCTTGCAATGCGGAGAAATTACTGTTTGTGCATTTACAATATTCATTGATTTTTGCCATTGAAAAACGTCCAGAAATGATTGAAGCTACTGACTGAATGAAAGGAGCTGGCATCTCACTCTCTTTGAATCTTCTTTATCATGCTAATTGGAGCAGGAAAAAGCAAAAAATTTCAGAATTGCACCTTGCAATGCGGAGAAATTACAGTTTGTGCATTTACAATATTCATTGATTTTTGCCATTGAAAAACGTCCAGAAATGATTGAAGCTACTGACTGAATGAAAGGAGCTGGCACCTCACTCTCTTTGAATCTTCTTTATCATGCTAAGAGGAGCAGGAAAAAGCAAAAAATTTCAGAATTGCACCTTGCAATGCGGAGAAATTACTGTTTGTGCATTTACAATATTCATTGATTTTTGCCATTGAAAAACGTCCAGAAATGATTGAAGCTACTGACTGAATGAAAGGAGCTGGCATCTCACTCTCTTTGAATCTTCTTTATCATGCTAAGAGGAGCAGGAAAAAGCAAAAAATTTCAGAATTGCACCTTGCAATGCGGAGAAATTACTGTTTGTGCATTTACAATATTCATTGATTTTTGCCATTGAAAAACATCATGTTATTCATATACCAGAAATGATTGAAGCTACTGACTGAATGAAAGGAGCTGGCATCTCACTCTCTTTGAATCTTCTTTATCATGCTAAGAGGAGCAGGAAAAAGTAAAAAATTTCAGAATTGCACCTTGAAATGCGGAGAAATTACTGTTTGTGCATTTACAATATTCATTGATTTTTGCCATTGAAAAACGTCCAGAAATGATTGAAGCTACTGACTGAACGAAAGGAGCTGGCATCTCACTCTCTTTGAATCTTCTTTATCATGCTAAGAGGAGCAGGAAAAAGCAAAAAATTTCAGAATTGCACCTTGCAATGCGGAGAAATTACTGTTTGTGCATTTACAATATTCATTGATTTTTGCCATTGAAAAACATCATGTTATTCATATACCAGAAATGTTTGAAGCTACTGACTGAATGAAAGGAGCTTGCATCTCACTCTCTTTGAATCTTCTTTATCATGCTAAGAGGAGCAGGAAAAAGCAAAAAATTTCAGAATTGCACCTTGCAATGCGGAGAAATTACTGTTTGTGCATTTACAATATTCATTGATTTTTGCCATTGAAAAACGTCCAGAAATGATTGAAGCTACTGACTGAATGAAAGGAGCTGGCATCTCACTCTCTTTGAATCTTCTTTATCATGCTAAGAGGAGCAGGAAAAAGCAAAAAATTTCAGAATTGCACCTTGCAATGCGGAGAAATTACTGTTTGTGCATTTACAATATTCATTGATTTTTGCCATTGAAAAACATCATGTTATTCATATACCAGAAATGATTGAAGCTACTGACTGAATGAAAGGAGCTGGCATCTCACTCTCTTTGAATCTTCTTTATCATGCTAAGAGGAGCAGGAAAAAGCAAAAAATTTCAGAATTGCACCTTGCAATGCGGAGAAATTACTGTTTGTGCATTTACAATATTCATTGATTTTTGCAATTGAAAAACATCCAGAAATGATTGAAGCTACTGACTGAATGAAAGGAGCTGGTATCTCACTCTCTTTGAATCTTCTTTATCATGCTAAGAGGAGCAGGAAAAAGCAAAAAATTTCAGAATTGCACCTTGCAATGCGGAGAAATTACTGTTTGTGCATTTACAATATTCAATGATTTTTGCCATTGAAAAACGTCCAGAAATGATTGAAGCTACTGACTGAACGAAAGGAGCTGGCATCTCACTCTCTTTGAATCTTCTTTATCATGCTAAGAGGAGCAGGAAAAAGCAAAAAATTTCAGAATTGCACCTTGCAATGCGGAGAAATTACTGTTTGTGCATTTACAATATTCATTGATTTTTGCCATTGAAAAACATCATGTTATTCATATACCAGAAATGTTTGAAGCTACTGACTGAATGAAAGGAGCTGGCATCTCACTCTCTTTGAATCTTCTTTATCATGCTAAGAGGAGCAGGAAAAAGCAAAAAATTTCAGAATTGCACCTTGCAATGCGGAGAAATTACTGTTTGTGCATTTACAATATTCATTGATTTTTGCCATTGAAAAACGTCCAGAAATGATTGAAGCTACTGACTGAATGAAAGGAGCTGGCATCTCACTCTCTTTGAATCTTCTTTATCATGCTAAGAGGAGCAGGAAAAAGCAAAAAATTTCAGAATTGCACCTTGCAATGCGGAGAAATTACTGTTTGTGCATTTACAATATTCATTGATTTTTGCCATTGAAAAACATCATGTTATTCATATACCAGAAATGTTTGAAGCTACTGACTGAATGAAAGGAGCTGGCATCTCACTCTCTTTGAATCTTCTTTATCATGCTAAGAGGAGCAGGAAAAAGCAAAAAATTTCAGAATTGCACCTTGCAATGCGGAGAAATTACTGTTTGTGCATTTACAATATTCATTGATTTTTGCCATTGAAAAACGTCCAGAAATGATTGAAGCTACTGACTGAACGAAAGGAGCTGGCATCTCACTCTCTTTGAATCTTCTTTATCATGCTAAGAGGAGCAGGAAAAAGCAAAAAATTTCAGAATTGCACCTTGCAATGCGGAGAAATTACTGTTTGTGCATTTACAATATTCATTGATTTTTGCCATTGAAAAACATCATGTTATTCATATACCAGAAATGTTTGTAGCTACTGACTGAATGAAAGGAGCTGGCATCTCACTCTCTTTGAATCTTCTTTATCATGCTAAGAGGAGCAGGAAAAAGCAAAAAATTTCAGAATTGCACCTTGCAATGCGGAGAAATTACTGTTTGTGCATTTACAATATTCATTGATTTTTGCCATTGAAAAACGTCCAGAAATGATTGAAGCTACTGACTGAATGAAAGGAGCTGGCATCTCACTCTCTTTGAATCTTCTTTATCATGCTAAGAGGAGCAGGAAAAAGCAAAAAATTTCAGAATTGCACCTTGCAATGCGGAGAAATTACTGTTTGTGCATTTACAATATTCATTGATTTTTGCCATTGAAAAACATCATGTTATTCATATACCAGAAATGTTTGAAGCTACTGACTGAATGAAAGGAGCTGGCATCTCACTCTCTTTGAATCTTCTTTATCATGCTAAGAGGAGCAGGAAAAAGCAAAAAATTTCAGAATTGCACCTTGCAATGCGGAGAAATTACTGTTTGTGCATTTACAATATTCATTGATTTTTGCAATTGAAAAACGTCCAGAAATGATTGAAGCTACTGACTGAATGAAAGGAGCTGGCATCTCACTCTCTTTGAATCTTCTTTATCATGCTAAGAGGAGCAGGAAAAAGCAAAAAATTTCAGAATTGCACCTTGCAATGCGGAGAAATTACTGTTTGTGCATTTACAATATTCATTGATTTTTGCCATTGAAAAACATCATGTTATTCATATACCTGAAATGTTTGAAGCTACTGACTGAATGAAAGGAGCTGGCATCTCACTCTCTTTGAATCTTCTTTATCATGCTAAGAGGAGCAGGAAAAAGCAAAAAATTTCAGAATTGCACCTTGCAATGCGGAGAATTACTGTTTGTGCATTTACAATATTCATTGATTTTTGCCATTGAAAAACATCATGTTATTCATATACCAGAAATGTTTGAAGCTACTGACTGAATGAAAGGAGCTGGCATCTCTCTTTGAATCTTCTTTATCATGCTAAGAGGAGCAGGAAAAAGCAAAAAATTTCAGAATTGCACCTTGCAATGCGGAGAAATTACTGTTTGTGCATTTACAATATTCATTGATTTTTACCATTGAAAAACGTCCAGAAATTATTGAAGCTACTGACTGAATGAAAGGAGCTGGCATCTCACTCTCTTTGAATCTTCTTTACCATGCTAAGAGAAGCAGGAAAAAGCAAAAAATTTCAGACTTGCACCTTGCAATGCGGAGAAATTACTGTTTGTGCATTTACAATATTCATTGATTTTTGCCATTGAAAAACATCATGTTATTCATATACCAGAAATGTTTGAAGCTACTGACTGAATGAAAGGAGCTGGCATCTCACTCTCTTTGAATCTTCTTTATCATGCTAAGAGGAGCAGGAAAAAGCAAAAAATTTCAGAATTGCACCTTGCAATGCGGAGAAATTACTGTTTGTGCATTTACAATATTCATTGATTTTTGCCATTGAAAAACGTCCAGAAACGATTGAAGCTACTGACTGAATGAAAGGAGCTGGCATCTCACTCTCTTTGAATCTTCTTTATCATGCTAAGAGGAGCAGGAAAAAGCAAAAAATTTCAGAATTGCACCTTGCAATGCGGAGAAATTACAGTTTGTGCATTTACAATATTCATTGATTTTTGCCATTGAAAAACGTCCAGAAATGATTGAAGCTACTGACTGAATGAAAGGAGCTGGCATCTCACTCTCTTTGAATCTTTATCATGCTAAGAGGAGCAGGAAAAAGCAAAAAATTTCAGAATTGCACCTTGCAATGCGGAGAAATTACTGTTTGTGCATTTACAATATTCATTGATTTTTGCCATTGAAAAACGTCCAGAAATGATTGAAGCTACTGACTGAATGAAAGGAGCTGGCATCTCACTCTCTTTGAATCTTCTTTATCATGCTAAGAGGAGCAGGAAAAAGCAAAAAATTTCAGAATTGCACCTTGCAATACGGAGAAATTACTGTTTGTGCATTTACAATATTCATTGATTTTTGCCATTGAAAAACATGTTATTCATATACCAGAAATGTTTGAAGCTACTGACTGAATGAAAGGAGCTGGCACCTCACTCTCTTTGAATCTTCTTTATCATGCTAAGAGGAGCAGGAAAAAGCAAAAAATTTCAGAATTGCACCTTGCAATGCGGAGAAATTACTGTTTGTGCATTTACAATATTCATTGATTTTTGCCATTGAAAAACGTCCAGAAATGATTGAAGCTACTGACTGAATGAAAGGAGCTGGCATCTCACTCTCTTTGAATCTTCTTTATCATGCTAAGAGGAGCAGGAAAAAGCAAAAAATTTCAGAATTGCACCTTGCAATGCAGAGAAATTACTGTTTGTGCATTTACAATATTCATTGATTTTTGCCATTGAAAAACGTCCAGAAATGATTGAAGCTACTGACTGAATGAAAGGAGCTGGCATCTCACTCTCTTTGAATCTTCTTTATCATGCTGAGGAGCAGGAAAAAGCAAAAAATTTCAGAATTGCACCTTGCAATGCGGAGAAATTACTGTTTGTGCATTTACAATATTCATTGATTTTTGCCATTGAAAAACATGTTATTCATATACCAGAAATGTTTGAAGCTACTGACTGAATGAAAGGAGCTGGCACCTCACTCTCTTTGAATCTTCTTTATCATGCTAAGAGGAGCAGGAAAAAGCAAAAAATTTCAGAATTGCACCTTGCAATGCGGAGAAATTACTGTTTGTGCATTTACAATATTCATTGATTTTTGCCATTGAAAAACGTCCAGAAATGATTGAAGCTACTGACTGAATGAAAGGAGCTGGCATCTCACTCTCTTTGAATCTTCTTTATCATGCTAAGAGGAGCAGGAAAAAGCAAAAAATTTCAGAATTGCACCTTGCAATGCGGAGAAATTACTGTTTGTGCATTTACAATATTCATTGATTTTTGCCATTGAAAAACGTCCAGAAATGATTGAAGCTACTGACTGAATGAAAGGAGCTGGCATCTCACTCTCTTTGAATCTTCTTTATCATGCTAAGAGGAGCAGGAAAAAGCAAAAAATTTCAGAATTGCGCCTTGCAATGCGGAGAAATTACTGTTTGTGCATTTACAAAATTCATTGATTTTTGCCATTGAAAAACATCATGTTATTCATTTACCAGAAATGATTGAAGCTACTGACTGAATGAAAGGAGCTGGCATCTCACTCACTTTGAATCTTCTTTATCATGCTAAGAGGAGCAGGAAAAAGTAAAAAATTTCAGAATTGCACCTTGCAATGCGGAGAAATTACTGTTTGTGCATTTACAATATTCAATGATTTTTGCCATTGAAAAACGTCCAGAAATGATTGAAGCTACTGACTGAACGAAAGGAGCTGGCATCTCACTCTCTTTGAATCTTCTTTATCATGCTAAGAGGAGCAGGAAAAAGCAAAAAATTTCAGAATTGCACCTTGCAATGCGGAGAAATTACTGTTTGTGCATTTACAATATTCATTGATTTTTGCCATTGAAAAACATCATGTTATTCATATACCAGAAATGTTTGAAGCTACTGACTGAATGAAAGGAGCTGGCATCTCACTCTCTTTGAATCTTCTTTATCATGCTAAGAGGAGCAGGAAAAAGCAAAAAATTTCAGAATTGCACCTTGCAATGCGGAGAAATTACTGTTTGTGCATTTACAATATTCATTGATTTTTGCCATTGAAAAACGTCCAGAAATGATTGAAGCTACTGACTGAATGAAAGGAGCTGGCATCTCACTCTCTTTGAATCTTCTTTATCATGCTAAGAGGAGCAGGAAAAAGCAAAAAATTTCAGAATTGCACCTTGCAATGCGGAGAAATTACTGTTTGTGCATTTACAATATTCATTGATTTTTGCCATTGAAAAACATCATGTTATTCATATACCAGAAATGTTTGAAGCTACTGACTGAATGAAAGGAGCTGGCATCTCACTCTCTTTGAATCTTCTTTATTATGCTAAGAGGAGCAGGAAAAAGCAAAAAATTTCAGAATTGCACCTTGCAATGCGGAGAAATTACTGTTTATGCATTTACAATATTCATTGATTTTTGCCATTGAAAAACGTCCAGAAATGATTGAAGCTACTGACTGAATGAAAGGAGCTGGCATCTCACTCTCTTTGAATCTTCTTTATCATGCTAAGAGGAGCAGGAAAAAGCAAAAAATTTCAGAATTGCACCTTGCAATGCGGAGAAATTACAGTTTGTGCATTTACAATATTCATTGATTTTTGCCATTGAAAAACGTCCAGAAATGATTGAAGCTACTGACTGAATGAAAGGAGCTGGCATCTCACTCTCTTTGAATCTTCTTTATCATGCTAAGAGGAGCAGGAAAAAGCAAAAAATTTCAGAATTGCACCTTGCAATGCGGAGAAATTACTGTTTGTGCATTTACAATATTCAATGATTTTTGCCATTGAAAAACGTCCAGAAATGATTGAAGCTACTGACTGAATGAAAGGAGCTGGCATCTCACTCTCTTTGAATCTTCTTTATCATGCTAAGAGGAGCAGGAAAAAGCAAAAAATTTCAGAATTGCACCTTGCAATGCGGAGAAATTACAGTTTGTGCATTTACAATATTCATTGATTTTTGCCATTGAAAAACGTCCAGAAATGATTGAAGCTACTGACTGAATGAAAGGAGCTGGCATCTCACTCTCTTTGAATCTTCTTTATCATGCTAAGAGGAGCAGGAAAAAGCAAAAAATTTCAGAATTGCACCTTGCAATGCGGAGAAATTACTGTTTGTGCATTTACAATATTCATTGATTTTTGCCATTGAAAAACGTCCAGAAATGATTGAAGCTACTGACTGAATGAAAGGAGCTGGCATCTCACTCTCTTTGAATCTTCTTTATCATGCTAAGAGGAGCAGGAAAAAGCAAAAAATTTCAGAATTGCACCTTGCAATGCGGAGAAATTACTGTTTGTGCATTTACAATATTCATTGATTTTTGCCATTGAAAAACATCATGTTATTCATATACCAGAAATGTTTGAAGCTACTGACTGAATGAAAGGAGCTGGCATCTCACTCTCTTTGAATCTTCTTTATCATGCTAAGAGGAGCAGGAAAAAGCAAAAAATTTCAGAATTGCACCTTGCAATGCGGAGAAATTACTGTTTGTGCATTTACAATATTCATTGATTTTTGCAATTGAAAAACGTCCAGAAATGATTGAAGCTACTGACTGAATGAAAGGAGCTGGCATCTCACTCTCTTTGAATCTTCTTTATCATGCTAAGAGGAGCAGGAAAAAGCAAAAAATTTCAGAATTGCACCTTGCAATGCGGAGAAATTACTGTTTGTGCATTTACAATATTCATTGATTTTTGCCATTGAAAAACATCATGTTATTCATATACCTGAAATGTTTGAAGCTACTGACTGAATGAAAGGAGCTGGCATCTCACTCTCTTTGAATCTTCTTTATCATGCTAAGAGGAGCAGGAAAAAGCAAAAAATTTCAGAATTGCACCTTGCAATGCGGAGAATTACTGTTTGTGCATTTACAATATTCATTGATTTTTGCCATTGAAAAACATCATGTTATTCATATACCAGAAATGTTTGAAGCTACTGACTGAATGAAAGGAGCTGGCATCTCTCTTTGAATCTTCTTTATCATGCTAAGAGGAGCAGGAAAAAGCAAAAAATTTCAGAATTGCACCTTGCAATGCGGAGAAATTACTGTTTGTGCATTTACAATATTCATTGATTTTTACCATTGAAAAACGTCCAGAAATTATTGAAGCTACTGACTGAATGAAAGGAGCTGGCATCTCACTCTCTTTGAATCTTCTTTACCATGCTAAGAGAAGCAGGAAAAAGCAAAAAATTTCAGACTTGCACCTTGCAATGCGGAGAAATTACTGTTTGTGCATTTACAATATTCATTGATTTTTGCCATTGAAAAACATCATGTTATTCATATACCAGAAATGTTTGAAGCTACTGACTGAATGAAAGGAGCTGGCATCTCACTCTCTTTGAATCTTCTTTATCATGCTAAGAGGAGCAGGAAAAAGCAAAAAATTTCAGAATTGCACCTTGCAATGCGGAGAAATTACTGTTTGTGCATTTACAATATTCATTGATTTTTGCCATTGAAAAACGTCCAGAAACGATTGAAGCTACTGACTGAATGAAAGGAGCTGGCATCTCACTCTCTTTGAATCTTCTTTATCATGCTAAGAGGAGCAGGAAAAAGCAAAAAATTTCAGAATTGCACCTTGCAATGCGGAGAAATTACAGTTTGTGCATTTACAATATTCATTGATTTTTGCCATTGAAAAACGTCCAGAAATGATTGAAGCTACTGACTGAATGAAAGGAGCTGGCATCTCACTCTCTTTGAATCTTTATCATGCTAAGAGGAGCAGGAAAAAGCAAAAAATTTCAGAATTGCACCTTGCAATGCGGAGAAATTACTGTTTGTGCATTTACAATATTCATTGATTTTTGCCATTGAAAAACGTCCAGAAATGATTGAAGCTACTGACTGAATGAAAGGAGCTGGCATCTCACTCTCTTTGAATCTTCTTTATCATGCTAAGAGGAGCAGGAAAAAGCAAAAAATTTCAGAATTGCACCTTGCAATACGGAGAAATTACTGTTTGTGCATTTACAATATTCATTGATTTTTGCCATTGAAAAACATGTTATTCATATACCAGAAATGTTTGAAGCTACTGACTGAATGAAAGGAGCTGGCACCTCACTCTCTTTGAATCTTCTTTATCATGCTAAGAGGAGCAGGAAAAAGCAAAAAATTTCAGAATTGCACCTTGCAATGCGGAGAAATTACTGTTTGTGCATTTACAATATTCATTGATTTTTGCCATTGAAAAACGTCCAGAAATGATTGAAGCTACTGACTGAATGAAAGGAGCTGGCATCTCACTCTCTTTGAATCTTCTTTATCATGCTAAGAGGAGCAGGAAAAAGCAAAAAATTTCAGAATTGCACCTTGCAATGCAGAGAAATTACTGTTTGTGCATTTACAATATTCATTGATTTTTGCCATTGAAAAACGTCCAGAAATGATTGAAGCTACTGACTGAATGAAAGGAGCTGGCATCTCACTCTCTTTGAATCTTCTTTATCATGCTGAGGAGCAGGAAAAAGCAAAAAATTTCAGAATTGCACCTTGCAATGCGGAGAAATTACTGTTTGTGCATTTACAATATTCATTGATTTTTGCCATTGAAAAACATGTTATTCATATACCAGAAATGTTTGAAGCTACTGACTGAATGAAAGGAGCTGGCACCTCACTCTCTTTGAATCTTCTTTATCATGCTAAGAGGAGCAGGAAAAAGCAAAAAATTTCAGAATTGCACCTTGCAATGCGGAGAAATTACTGTTTGTGCATTTACAATATTCATTGATTTTTGCCATTGAAAAACGTCCAGAAATGATTGAAGCTACTGACTGAATGAAAGGAGCTGGCATCTCACTCTCTTTGAATCTTCTTTATCATGCTAAGAGGAGCAGGAAAAAGCAAAAAATTTCAGAATTGCACCTTGCAATGCGGAGAAATTACTGTTTGTGCATTTACAATATTCATTGATTTTTGCCATTGAAAAACGTCCAGAAATGATTGAAGCTACTGACTGAATGAAAGGAGCTGGCATCTCACTCTCTTTGAATCTTCTTTATCATGCTAAGAGGAGCAGGAAAAAGCAAAAAATTTCAGAATTGCGCCTTGCAATGCGGAGAAATTACTGTTTGTGCATTTACAAAATTCATTGATTTTTGCCATTGAAAAACATCATGTTATTCATTTACCAGAAATGATTGAAGCTACTGACTGAATGAAAGGAGCTGGCATCTCACTCACTTTGAATCTTCTTTATCATGCTAAGAGGAGCAGGAAAAAGTAAAAAATTTCAGAATTGCACCTTGCAATGCGGAGAAATTACTGTTTGTGCATTTACAATATTCAATGATTTTTGCCATTGAAAAACGTCCAGAAATGATTGAAGCTACTGACTGAACGAAAGGAGCTGGCATCTCACTCTCTTTGAATCTTCTTTATCATGCTAAGAGGAGCAGGAAAAAGCAAAAAATTTCAGAATTGCACCTTGCAATGCGGAGAAATTACTGTTTGTGCATTTACAATATTCATTGATTTTTGCCATTGAAAAACATCATGTTATTCATATACCAGAAATGTTTGAAGCTACTGACTGAATGAAAGGAGCTGGCATCTCACTCTCTTTGAATCTTCTTTATCATGCTAAGAGGAGCAGGAAAAAGCAAAAAATTTCAGAATTGCACCTTGCAATGCGGAGAAATTACTGTTTGTGCATTTACAATATTCATTGATTTTTGCCATTGAAAAACGTCCAGAAATGATTGAAGCTACTGACTGAATGAAAGGAGCTGGCATCTCACTCTCTTTGAATCTTCTTTATCATGCTAAGAGGAGCAGGAAAAAGCAAAAAATTTCAGAATTGCACCTTGCAATGCGGAGAAATTACTGTTTGTGCATTTACAATATTCATTGATTTTTGCCATTGAAAAACATCATGTTATTCATATACCAGAAATGTTTGAAGCTACTGACTGAATGAAAGGAGCTGGCATCTCACTCTCTTTGAATCTTCTTTATTATGCTAAGAGGAGCAGGAAAAAGCAAAAAATTTCAGAATTGCACCTTGCAATGCGGAGAAATTACTGTTTATGCATTTACAATATTCATTGATTTTTGCCATTGAAAAACGTCCAGAAATGATTGAAGCTACTGACTGAATGAAAGGAGCTGGCATCTCACTCTCTTTGAATCTTCTTTATCATGCTAAGAGGAGCAGGAAAAAGCAAAAAATTTCAGAATTGCACCTTGCAATGCGGAGAAATTACAGTTTGTGCATTTACAATATTCATTGATTTTTGCCATTGAAAAACGTCCAGAAATGATTGAAGCTACTGACTGAATGAAAGGAGCTGGCATCTCACTCTCTTTGAATCTTCTTTATCATGCTAAGAGGAGCAGGAAAAAGCAAAAAATTTCAGAATTGCACCTTGCAATGCGGAGAAATTACTGTTTGTGCATTTACAATATTCAATGATTTTTGCCATTGAAAAACGTCCAGAAATGATTGAAGCTACTGACTGAATGAAAGGAGCTGGCATCTCACTCTCTTTGAATCTTCTTTATCATGCTAAGAGGAGCAGGAAAAAGCAAAAAATTTCAGAATTGCACCTTGCAATGCGGAGAAATTACAGTTTGTGCATTTACAATATTCATTGATTTTTGCCATTGAAAAACGTCCAGAAATGATTGAAGCTACTGACTGAATGAAAGGAGCTGGCATCTCACTCTCTTTGAATCTTCTTTATCATGCTAAGAGGAGCAGGAAAAAGCAAAAAATTTCAGAATTGCACGTTGCAATGCGGAGAAATTACTGTTTGTGCATTTACAATATTCATTGATTTTTGCCATTGAAAAACGTCCAGAAATGATTGAAGCTACTGACTGAATGAAAGGAGCTGGCATCTCACTCTCTTTGAATCTTCTTTATCATGCTAAGAGGAGCAGGAAAAAGCAAAAAATTTCAGAATTGCACCTTGCAATGCGGAGAAATTACTGTTTGTGCATTTACAATATTCATTGATTTTTGCCATTGAAAAACATGTTATTCATATACCAGAAATGTTTGAAGCTACTGACTGAATGAAAGGAGCTGGCACCTCACTCTCTTTGAATCTTCTTTATCATGCTAAGAGGAGCAGGAAAAAGCAAAAAATTTCAGAATTGCACCTTGCAATGCGGAGAAATTACTGTTTGTGCATTTACAATATTCATTGATTTTTGCCATTGAAAAACGTCCAGAAATGATTGAAGCTACTGACTGAATGAAAGGAGCTGGCATCTCACTCTCTTTGAATCTTCTTTATCATGCTAAGAGGAGCAGGAAAAAGCAAAAAATTTCAGAATTGCACCTTGCAATGCGGAGAAATTACTGTTTGTGCATTTACAATATTCATTGATTTTTGCCATTGAAAAACGTCCAGAAATGATTGAAGCTACTGACTGAATGAAAGGAGCTGGCATCTCACTCTCTTTGAATCTTCTTTATCATGCTAAGAGGAGCAGGAAAAAGCAAAAAATTTCAGAATTGCACCTTGCAATGCGGAGAAATTACTGTTTGTGCATTTACAATATTCATTGATTTTTGCCATTGAAAAACATGTTATTCATATACCAGAAATGTTTGAAGCTACTGACTGAATGAAAGGAGCTGGCACCTCACTCTCTTTGAATCTTCTTTATCATGCTAAGAGGAGCAGGAAAAAGCAAAAAATTTCAGAATTGCACCTTGCAATGCGGAGAAATTACTGTTTGTGCATTTACAATATTCATTGATTTTTGCCATTGAAAAACGTCCAGAAATGATTGAAGCTACTGACTGAATGAAAGGAGCTGGCATCTCACTCTCTTTGAATCTTCTTTATCATGCTAAGAGGAGCAGGAAAAAGCAAAAAATTTCAGAATTGCACCTTGCAATGCGGAGAAATTACTGTTTGTGCATTTACAATATTCATTGATTTTTGCCATTGAAAAACGTCCAGAAATGATTGAAGCTACTGACTGAATGAAAGGAGCTGGCATCTCACTCTCTTTGAATCTTCTTTATCATGCTAAGAGGAGCAGGAAAAAGCAAAAAATTTCAGAATTGCACCTTGCAATGCGGAGAAATTACTGTTTGTGCATTTACAATATTCATTGATTTTTGCCATTGAAAAACATGTTATTCATATACCAGAAATGTTTGAAGCTACTGACTGAATGAAAGGAGCTGGCACCTCACTCTCTTTGAATCTTCTTTATCATGCTAAGAGGAGCAGGAAAAAGCAAAAAATTTCAGAATTGCACCTTGCAATGCGGAGAAATTACTGTTTGTGCATTTACAATATTCATTGATTTTTGCCATTGAAAAACGTCCAGAAATGATTGAAGCTACTGACTGAATGAAAGGAGCTGGCATCTCACTCTCTTTGAATCTTCTTTATCATGCTAAGAGGAGCAGGAAAAAGCAAAAAATTTCAGAATTGCACCTTGCAATGCGGAGAAATTACTGTTTGTGCATTTACAATATTCGTTGATTTTTGCCATTGAAAAACGTCCAGAAATGATTGAAGCTACTGACTGAATGAAAGGAGCTGGCATCTCACTCTCTTTGAATCTTCTTTATCATGCTAAGAGGAGCAGGAAAAAGCAAAAAATTTCAGAATTGCGCCTTGCAATGCGGAGAAATTACTGTTTGTGCATTTACAAAATTCATTGATTTTTGCCATTGAAAAACATCATGTTATTCATTTACCAGAAATGATTGAAGCTACTGACTGAATGAAAGGAGCTGGCATCTCACTCACTTTGAATCTTCTTTATCATGCTAAGAGGAGCAGGAAAAAGCAAAAAATTTCAGAATTGCACCTTGCAATGCGGAGAAATTACTGTTTGTGCATTTACAATATTCATTGATTTTTGCCATTGAAAAACTTCATGTTATTCATATACCAGAAATGTTTGAAGCTACTGACTGAATGAAAGGAGCTGGCATCTCACTCTCTTTGAATCTTCTTTATCATGCTAAGAGGAGCAGGAAAAAGCAAAAAATTTCAGAATTGCACCTTGCAATGCGGAGAAATTACTGTTTGTGCATTTACAATATTCATTGATTTTTGCCATTGAAAAACGTCCAGAAATGATTGAAGCTACTGACTGAATGAAAGGAGCTGGCATCTCACTCTCTTTGAATCTTCTTTATCATGCTAAGAGGAGCAGGAAAAAGCCAAAAATTTCAGAATTGCACCTTGCAATGCGGAGAAATTACTGTTTGTGCATTTACAATATTCATTGATTTTTGCCATTGAAAAACATCATGTTATTCACATACCAGAAATGTTTGAAGCTACTGACTGAATGAAAGGAGCTGGCATCTCACTCTCTTTGAATCTTCTTTATCATGCTAAGAGGAGCAGGAAAAAGCAAAAAATTTCAGAATTGCACCTTGCAATGCGGAGAAATTACTGTTTGTGCATTTACAATATTCATTGATTTTTGCAATTGAAAAACGTCCAGAAATGATTGAAGCTACTGACTGAACGAAAGGAGCTGGCATCTCACTCTCTTTGAATCTTCTTTATCATGCTAAGAGGAGCAAGAAAAAGCAAAAAATTTCAGAATTGCACCTTGCAATGCGGAGAAATTACTGTTTGTGCATTTACAATATTCATTGATTTTTGCCATTGAAAAACATCATGTTATTCATATACCAGAAATGTTTGAAGCTACTGACTGAATGAAAGGAGCTGGCATCTCACTCTCTTTGAATCTTCTTTATCATGCTAAGAGGAGCAGGAAAAAGCAAAAAATTTCAGAATTGCACCTTGCAATGCGGAGAAATTACTGTTTGTGCATTTACAATATTCATTGATTTTTGCCATTGAAAAACGTCCAGAAATGATTGAAGCTACTGACTGAATGAAAGGAGCTGGCATCTCACTCTCTTTGAATCTTCTTTATCATGCTAAGAGGAGCAGGAAAAAGCAAAAAATTTCAGAATTGCACCTTGCAATGCGGAGAAATTACTGTTTGTGCATTTACAATATTCATTGATTTTTGCCATTGAAAAACATCATGTTATTCATATACCAGAAATGTTTGAAGCTACTGACTGAATGAAAGGAGCTGGCATCTCACTCTCTTTGAATCTTCTTTATCATGCTAAGAGGAGCAGGAAAAAGCAAAAAATTTCAGAATTGCACCTTGCAATGCGGAGAAATTACTGTTTGTGCATTTACAATATTCATTGATTTTTGCAATTGAAAAACGTCCAGAAATGATTGAAGCTACTGACTGAATGAAAGGAGCTGGCATCTCACTCTCTTTGAATCTTCTTTATCATGCTAAGAGGAGCAGGAAAAAGCAAAAAATTTCAGAATTGCACCTTGCAATGCGGAGAAATTACTGTTTGTGCATTTACAATATTCATTGATTTTTGCCATTGAAAAACATCATGTTATTCATATACCTGAAATGTTTGAAGCTACTGACTGAATGAAAGGAGCTGGCATCTCACTCTCTTTGAATCTTCTTTATCATGCTAAGAGGAGCAGGAAAAAGCAAAAAATTTCAGAATTGCACCTTGCAATGCGGAGAATTACTGTTTGTGCATTTACAATATTCATTGATTTTTGCCATTGAAAAACATCATGTTATTCATATACCAGAAATGTTTGAAGCTACTGACTGAATGAAAGGAGCTGGCATCTCTCTTTGAATCTTCTTTATCATGCTAAGAGGAGCAGGAAAAAGCAAAAAATTTCAGAATTGCACCTTGCAATGCGGAGAAATTACTGTTTGTGCATTTACAATATTCATTGATTTTTACCATTGAAAAACGTCCAGAAATGATTGAAGCTACTGACTGAATGAAAGTAGCTGGCATCTCACTCTCTTTGAATCTTCTTTACCATGCTAAGAGAAGCAGGAAAAAGCAAAAAATTTCAGACTTGCACCTTGCAATGCGGAGAAATTACTGTTTGTGCATTTACAATATTCATTGATTTTTGCCATTGAAAAACGTCCAGAAATGATTGAAGCTACTGACTGAATGAAAGGAGCTGGCATCTCACTCTCTTTGAATCTTGTTTATCATGCTAAGAGGAGCAGGAAAAAGCAAAAATTTCAGAATTGCACCTTGCAATGCGGAGAAATTACTGTTTGTGCATTTACAATATTCATTGATTTTTGCCATTGAAAAACATCATGTTATTCATATACCAGAAATGATTGAAGCTACTGACTGAATGAAAGGAGCTGGCATCTCACTCTCTTTGAATCTTCTTTATCATGCTAAGAGGAGCAGAAAAAAGTAAAAAATTTCAGAATTGCACCTTGCAATGCGGAGAAATTACTGTTTGTGCATTTACAATATTCAATGATTTTTGCCATTGAAAAACGTCCAGAAATGATTGAAGCTACTGACTGAATGAAAGGAGCTGGCATCTCACTCTCTTTGAATCTTGTTTATCATGCTAAGAGGAGCAGGAAAAAGCAAAAATTTCAGAATTGCACCTTGCAATGCGGAGAAATTACTGTTTGTGCATTTACAATATTCATTGATTTTTGCCATTGAAAAACATCATGTTATTCATATACCAGAAATGATTGAAGCTACTGACTGAATGAAAGGAGCTGGCATCTCACTCTCTTTGAATCTTCTTTATCATGCTAAGAGGAGCAGGAAAAAGTAAAAAATTTCAGAATTGCACCTTGCAATGCGGAGAAATTACTGTTTGTGCATTTACAATATTCATTGATTTTTGCCATTGAAAAACGTCCAGAAATGATTGAAGCTACTGACTGAATGAAAGGAGCTGGCATCTCACTCTCTTTGAATCTTCTTTATCATGCTAAGAGGAGCAGGAAAAAGCAAAAAATTTCAGAATTGCACCTTGCAATGCGGAGAAATTACAGTTTGTGCATTTACAATATTCATTGATTTTTGCCATTGAAAAACGTCCAGAAATGATTGAAGCTACTGACTGAATGAAAGGAGCTGGCACCTCACTCTCTTTGAATCTTCTTTATCATGCTAAGAGGAGCAGGAAAAAGCAAAAAATTTCAGAATTGCACCTTGCAATGCGGAGAAATTACTGTTTGTGCATTTATAATATTCATTGATTTTTGCCATTGAAAAACGTCCAGAAATGATTGAAGCTACTGACTGAATGAAAGGAGCTGGCATCTCACTCTCTTTGAATCTTCTTTATCATGCTAAGAGGAGCAGGAAAAAGCAAAAAATTTCAGAATTGCACCTTGCAATGCGGAGAAATTACTGTTTGTGCATTTACAATATTCATTGATTTTTGCCATTGAAAAACATCATGTTATTCATATACCAGAAATGATTGAAGCTACTGACTGAATGAAAGGAGCTGGCATCTCACTCTCTTTGAATCTTCTTTATCATGCTAAGAGGAGCAGGAAAAAGTAAAAAATTTCAGAATTGCACCTTGAAATGCGGAGAAATTACTGTTTGTGCATTTATAATATTCATTGATTTTTGCCATTGAAAAACGTCCAGAAATGATTGAAGCTACTGATTGAACGAAAGGAGCTGGCATCTCACTCTCTTTGAATCTTCTTTATCATGCTAAGAGGAGCAGGAAAAAGCAAAAAATTTCAGAATTGCACCTTGCAATGCGGAGAAATTACTGTTTGTGCATTTACAATATTCATTGATTTTTGCCATTGAAAAACATCATGTTATTCATATACCAGAAATGTTTGAAGCTACTGACTGAATGAAAGGAGCTTGCATCTCACTCTCTTTGAATCTTCTTTATCATGCTAAGAGGAGCAGGAAAAAGCAAAAAATTTCAGAATTGCACCTTGCAATGCGGAGAAATTACTGTTTGTGCATTTACAATATTCATTGATTTTTGCCATTGAAAAACGTCCAGAAATGATTGAAGCTACTGACTGAATGAAAGGAGCTGGCATCTCACTCTCTTTGAATCTTCTTTATCATGCTAAGAGGAGCAGGAAAAAGCAAAAAATTTCAGAATTGCACCTTGCAATGCGGAGAAATTACTGTTTGTGCATTTACAATATTCATTGATTTTTGCCATTGAAAAACATCATGTTATTCATATACCAGAAATGATTGAAGCTACTGACTGAATGAAAGGAGCTGGCATCTCACTCTCTTTGAATCTTCTTTATCATGCTAAGAGGAGCAGGAAAAAGCAAAAAATTTCAGAATTGCACCTTGCAATGCGGAGAAATTACTGTTTGTGCATTTACAATATTCATTGATTTTTGCAATTGAAAAACATCCAGAAATGATTGAAGCTACTGACTGAATGAAAGGAGCTGGCATCTCACTCTCTTTGAATCTTCTTTATCATGCTAAGAGGAGCAGGAAAAAGCAAAAAATTTCAGAATTGAACCTTGCAATGCGGAGAAATTACTGTTTGTGCATTTACAATATTCATTGATTTTTGCCATTGAAAAACATCATGTTATTCATATACCAGGAATGTTTGAAGTTACTGACTGAATGAAAGGAGCTGGCATCTCACTCTGAATCTTCTTTATCATGCTAAGAGGAGCAGGAAAAAGCAAAAAATTTCAGAATTGCACCTTGCAATGCGGAGAAATTACTGTTTGTGCATTTACAATATTCATTGATTTTTGCCATTGAAAAACGTCCAGAAATGATTGAAGCTACTGACTGAATGAAAGGAGCTGGCATCTCACTCTCTTTGAATCTTCTTTATCATGCTAAGAGGAGCAGGAAAAAGCAAAAAATTTCAGAATTGCACCTTGCAATGCGGAGAAATTACTGTTTGTGCATTTACAATATTCATTGATTTTTGCCATTGAAAAACATCATGTTATTCATATACCAGAAATGTTTGAAGCTACTGACTGAATGAAAGGAGCTGGCATCTCACTCTCTTTGAATCTTCTTTATCATGCTAAGAGGAGCAGGAAAAAGCAAAAAATTTCAGAATTGCACCTTGCAATGCGGAGAAATTACTGTTTGTGCATTTACAATATTCATTGATTTTTGCAATTGAAAAACGTCCAGAAATGATTGAAGCTACTGACTGAATGAAAGGAGCTGGCATCTCACTCTCTTTGAATCTTCTTTATCATGCTAAGAGGAGCAGGAAAAAGCAAAAAATTTCAGAATTGCACCTTGCAATGCGGAGAAATTACTGTTTGTGCATTTACAATATTCATTGATTTTTGCCATTGAAAAACATCATGTTATTCATATACCTGAAATGTTTGAAGCTACTGACTGAATGAAAGGAGCTGGCATCTCACTCTCTTTGAATCTTCTTTATCATGCTAAGAGGAGCAGGAAAAAGCAAAAAATTTCAGAATTGCACCTTGCAATGCGGAGAATTACTGTTTGTGCATTTACAATATTCATTGATTTTTGCCATTGAAAAACATCATGTTATTCATATACCAGAAATGTTTGAAGCTACTGACTGAATGAAAGGAGCTGGCATCTCTCTTTGAATCTTCTTTATCATGCTAAGAGGAGCAGGAAAAAGCAAAAAATTTCAGAATTGCACCTTGCAATGCGGAGAAATTACTGTTTGTGCATTTACAATATTCATTGATTTTTACCATTGAAAAACGTCCAGAAATGATTGAAGCTACTGACTGAATGAAAGTAGCTGGCATCTCACTCTCTTTGAATCTTCTTTACCATGCTAAGAGAAGCAGGAAAAATCAAAAAATTTCAGACTTGCACCTTGCAATGCGGAGAAATTACTGTTTGTGCATTTACAATATTCATTGATTTTTGCCATTGAAAAACGTCCAGAAATGATTGAAGCTACTGACTGAATGAAAGGAGCTGGCATCTCACTCTCTTTGAATCTTGTTTATCATGCTAAGAGGAGCAGGAAAAAGCAAAAATTTCAGAATTGCACCTTGCAATGCGGAGAAATTACTGTTTGTGCATTTACAATATTCATTGATTTTTGCCATTGAAAAACATCATGTTATTCATATACCAGAAATGATTGAAGCTACTGACTGAATGAAAGGAGCTGGCATCTCACTCTCTTTGAATCTTCTTTATCATGCTAAGAGGAGCAGAAAAAAGTAAAAAATTTCAGAATTGCACCTTGCAATGCGGAGAAATTACTGTTTGTGCATTTACAATATTCAATGATTTTTGCCATTGAAAAACGTCCAGAAATGATTGAAGCTACTGACTGAATGAAAGGAGCTGGCATCTCACTCTCTTTGAATCTTGTTTATCATGCTAAGAGGAGCAGGAAAAAGCAAAAATTTCAGAATTGCACCTTGCAATGCGGAGAAATTACTGTTTGTGCATTTACAATATTCATTGATTTTTGCCATTGAAAAACATCATGTTATTCATATACCAGAAATGATTGAAGCTACTGACTGAATGAAAGGAGCTGGCATCTCACTCTCTTTGAATCTTCTTTATCATGCTAAGAGGAGCAGGAAAAAGTAAAAAATTTCAGAATTGCACCTTGCAATGCGGAGAAATTACTGTTTGTGCATTTACAATATTCATTGATTTTTGCCATTGAAAAACGTCCAGAAATGATTGAAGCTACTGACTGAATGAAAGGAGCTGGCATCTCACTCTCTTTGAATCTTCTTTATCATGCTAAGAGGAGCAGGAAAAAGCAAAAAATTTCAGAATTGCACCTTGCAATGCGGAGAAATTACAGTTTGTGCATTTACAATATTCATTGATTTTTGCCATTGAAAAACGTCCAGAAATGATTGAAGCTACTGACTGAATGAAAGGAGCTGGCACCTCACTCTCTTTGAATCTTCTTTATCATGCTAAGAGGAGCAGGAAAAAGCAAAAAATTTCAGAATTGCACCTTGCAATGCGGAGAAATTACTGTTTGTGCATTTACAATATTCATTGATTTTTGCCATTGAAAAACGTCCAGAAATGATTGAAGCTACTGACTGAATGAAAGGAGCTGGCATCTCACTCTCTTTGAATCTTCTTTATCATGCTAAGAGGAGCAGGAAAAAGCAAAAAATTTCAGAATTGCACCTTGCAATGCGGAGAAATTACTGTTTGTGCATTTACAATATTCATTGATTTTTGCCATTGAAAAACATCATGTTATTCATATACCAGAAATGATTGAAGCTACTGACTGAATGAAAGGAGCTGGCATCTCACTCTCTTTGAATCTTCTTTATCATGCTAAGAGGAGCAGGAAAAAGTAAAAAATTTCAGAATTGCACCTTGAAATGCGGAGAAATTACTGTTTGTGCATTTACAATATTCATTGATTTTTGCCATTGAAAAACGTCCAGAAATGATTGAAGCTACTGATTGAACGAAAGGAGCTGGCATCTCACTCTCTTTGAATCTTCTTTATCATGCTAAGAGGAGCAGGAAAAAGCAAAAAATTTCAGAATTGCACCTTGCAATGCGGAGAAATTACTGTTTGTGCATTTACAATATTCATTGATTTTTGCCATTGAAAAACGTCCAGAAATGATTGAAGCTACTGACTGAATGAAAGGAGCTGGCATCTCACTCTCTTTGAATCTTCTTTATCATGCTAAGAGGAGCAGGAAAAAGCAAAAAATTTCAGAATTGCACCTTGCAATGCGGAGAAATTACTGTTTGTGCATTTACAATATTCATTGATTTTTGCCATTGAAAAACATCATGTTATTCATATACCAGAAATGATTGAAGCTACTGACTGAATGAAAGGAGCTGGCATCTCACTCTCATTGAATCTTCTTTATCATGCTAAGAGGAGCAGGAAAAAGCAAAAAATTTCAGAATTGCACCTTGCAATGCGGAGAAATTACTGTTTGTGCATTTACAATATTCATTGATTTTTGCAATTGAAAAACATCCAGAAATGATTGAAGCTACTGACTGAATGAAAGGAGCTGGCATCTCACTCTCTTTGAATCTTCTTTATCATGCTAAGAGGAGCAGGAAAAAGCAAAAAATTTCAGAATTGAACCTTGCAATGCGGAGAAATTACTGTTTGTGCATTTACAATATTCATTGATTTTTGCCATTGAAAAACATCATGTTATTCATATACCAGGAATGTTTGAAGTTACTGACTGAATGAAAGGAGCTGGCATCTCACTCTCTTTGAATCTTCTTTATCATGCTAAGAGGAGCAGGAAAAAGCAAAAAATTTCAGAATTGCACCTTGCAATGCGGAGAAATTACTGTTTGTGCATTTACAATATTCATTGATTTTTGCCATTGAAAAACTTCATGTTATTCATATACCAGAAATGTTTGAAGCTACTGACTGAATGAAAGGAGCTGGCATCTCACTCTCTTTGAATCTTCTTTATCATGCTAAGAGGAGCAGGAAAAAGCAAAAAATTTCAGAATTGCACCTTGCAATGCGGAGAAATTACTGTTTGTGCATTTACAATATTCATTGATTTTTGCCATTGAAAAACGTCCAGAAATGATTGAAGCTACTGACTGAATGAAAGGAGCTGGCATCTCACTCTCTTTGAATCTTGTTTATCATGCTAAGAGGAGCAGGAAAAAGCAAAAATTTCAGAATTGCACCTTGCAATGCGGAGAAATTACTGTTTGTGCATTTACAATATTCATTGATTTTTGCCATTGAAAAACATCATGTTATTCATATACCAGAAATGATTGAAGCTACTGACTGAATGAAAGGAGCTGGCATCTCACTCTCTTTGAATCTTCTTTATCATGCTAAGAGGAGCAGGAAAAAGTAAAAAATTTCAGAATTGCACCTTGCAATGCGGAGAAATTACTGTTTGTGCATTTACAATATTCAATGATTTTTGCCATTGAAAAACGTCCAGAAATGATTGAAGCTACTGACTGAACGAAAGGAGCTGGCATCTCACTCTCTTTGAATCTTCTTTATCATGCTAAGAGGAGCAGGAAAAAGCAAAAAATTTCAGAATTGCACCTTGCAATGCGGAGAAATTACTGTTTGTGCATTTACAATATTCATTGATTTTTGCCATTGAAAAACATCGTTATTCATATACCAGAAATGTTTGAAGCTACTGACTGAATGAAAGGAGCTGGCATCTCACTCTCTTTGAATCTTCTTTATCATGCTAAGAGGAGCAGGAAAAAGCAAAAAATTTCAGAATTGCACCTTGCAATGCGGAGAAATTACTGTTTGTGCATTTACAATATTCATTGATTTTTGCCATTGAAAAACGTCCAGAAATGATTGAAGCTACTGACTGAATGAAAGGAGCTGGCATCTCACTCTCTTTGAATCTTCTTTATCATGCTAAGAGGAGCAGGAAAAAGCAAAAAATTTCAGAATTGCACCTTGCAATGCGGAGAAATTACTGTTTGTGCATTTACAATATTCATTGATTTTTGCCATTGAAAAACATCATGTTATTCATATACCAGAAATGTTTGAAGCTACTGACTGAATGAAAGGAGCTGGCATCTCACTCTCTTTGAATCTTCTTTATCATGCTAAGAGGAGCAGGAAAAAGCAAAAAATTTCAGAATTGCACCTTGCAATGCGGAGAAATTACTGTTTGTGCATTTACAATATTCATTGATTTTTGCAATTGAAAAACGTCCAGAAATGATTGAAGCTACTGACTGAACGAAAGGAGCTGGCATCTCACTCTCTTTGAATCTTCTTTATCATGCTAAGAGGAGCAGGAAAAAGCAAAAAATTTCAGAATTGCACCTTGCAATGCGGAGAAATTACTGTTTGTGCATTTACAATATTCATTGATTTTTGCCATTGAAAAACATCATGTTATTCATATACCAGAAATGTTTGAAGCTACTGACTGAATGAAAGGAGCTGGCATCTCACTCTCTTTGAATCTTCTTTATCATGCTAAGAGGAGCAGGAAAAAGCAAAAAATTTCAGAATTGCACCTTGCAATGCGGAGAAATTACTGTTTGTGCATTTACAATATTCATTGATTTTTGCCATTGAAAAACGTCCAGAAATGATTGAAGCTACTGACTAAATGAAAGGAGCTGGCATCTCACTCTCTTTGAATCTTCTTTATCATGCTAAGAGGAGCAGGAAAAAGCAAAAAATTTCAGAATTGCACCTTGCAATGCGGAGAAATTACTGTTTGTGCATTTACAATATTCATTGATTTTTGCCATTGAAAAACATCATGTTATTCATATACCAGAAATGTTTGAAGCTACTGACTGAATGAAAGGAGCTGGCATCTCACTCTCTTTGAATCTTCTTTATCATGCTAAGAGGAGCAGGAAAAAGCAAAAAATTTCAGAATTGCACCTTGCAATGCGGAGAAATTACTGTTTGTGCATTTACAATATTCATTGATTTTTGCAATTGAAAAACGTCCAGAAATGATTGAAGCTACTGACTGAATGAAAGGAGCTGGCATCTCACTCTCTTTGAATCTTCTTTATCATGCTAAGAGGAGCAGGAAAAAGCAAAAAATTTCAGAATTGCACCTTGCAATGCGGAGAAATTACTGTTTGTGCATTTACAATATTCATTGATTTTTGCCATTGAAAAACATCATGTTATTCATATACCTGAAATGTTTGAAGCTACTGACTGAATGAAAGGAGCTGGCATCTCACTCTCTTTGAATCTTCTTTATCATGCTAAGAGGAGCAGGAAAAAGCAAAAAATTTCAGAATTGCACCTTGCAATGCGGAGAATTACTGTTTGTGCATTTACAATATTCATTGATTTTTGCCATTGAAAAACATCATGTTATTCATATACCAGAAATGTTTGAAGCTACTGACTGAATGAAAGGAGCTGGCATCTCTCTTTGAATCTTCTTTATCATGCTAAGAGGAGCAGGAAAAAGCAAAAAATTTCAGAATTGCACCTTGCAATGCGGAGAAATTACTGTTTGTGCATTTACAATATTCATTGATTTTTACCATTGAAAAACGTCCAGAAATGATTGAAGCTACTGACTGAATGAAAGTAGCTGGCATCTCACTCTCTTTGAATCTTCTTTACCATGCTAAGAGAAGCAGGAAAAAGCAAAAAATTTCAGACTTGCACCTTGCAATGCGGAGAAATTACTGTTTGTGCATTTACAATATTCATTGATTTTTGCCATTGAAAAACATCATGTTATTCATATACCAGAAATGTTTGAAGCTACTGACTGAATGAAAGGAGCTGGCATCTCACTCTCTTTGAATCTTCTTTATCATGCTAAGAGGAGCAGGAAAAAGCAAAAAATTTCAGAATTGCACCTTGCAATGAGGAGAAATTACTGTTTGTGCATTTACAATATTCATTGATTTTTGCCACTGAAAAACGTCCAGAAACGATTGAAGCTACTGACTGAATGAAAGGAGCTGGCATCTCACTCTCTTTGAATCTTCTTTATTATGCTAAGAGGAGCAGGAAAAAGCAAAAAATTTCAGAATTGCACCTTGCAATGCGGAGAAATTACAGTTTGTGCATTTACAATATTCATTGATTTTTGCCATTGAAAAACGTCCAGAAATGATTGAAGCTACTGACTGAATGAAAGGAGCTGGCATCTCACTCTCTTTGAATCTTCTTTATCATGCTAAGAGGAGCAGGAAAAAGCAAAAAATTTCAGAATTGCACCTTGCAATGCGGAGAAATTACTGTTTGTGCATTTACAATATTCATTGATTTTTGCCATTGAAAAACGTCCAGAAATGATTGAAGCTACTGACTGAATGAAAGGAGCTGGCATCTCACTCTCTTTGAATCTTCTTTATCATGCTAAGAGGAGCAGGAAAAAGCAAAAAATTTCAGAATTGCACCTTGCAATGCGGAGAAATTACTGTTTGTGCATTTACAATATTCATTGATTTTTGCCATTGAAAAACGTCCAGAAATGATTGAAGCTACTGACTGAATGAAAGGAGCTGGCATCTCACTCTCTTTGAATCTTCTTTATCATGCTAAGAGGAGCAGGAAAAAGCAAAAAATTTCAGAATTGCACCTTGCAATGCGGAGAAATTACTGTTTGTGCATTTACAATATTCATTGATTTTTGCCATTGAAAAACATGTTATTCATATACCAGAAATGTTTGAAGCTACTGACTGAATGAAAGGAGCTGGCACCTCACTCTCTTTGAATCTTCTTTATCATGCTAAGAGGAGCAGGAAAAAGCAAAAAATTTCAGAATTGCACCTTGCAATGCGGAGAAATTACTGTTTGTGCATTTACAATATTCATTGATTTTTGCCATTGAAAAACGTCCAGAAATGATTGAAGCTACTGACTGAATGAAAGGAGCTGGCATCTCACTCTCTTTGAATCTTCTTTATCATGCTAAGAGGAGCAGGAAAAAGCAAAAAATTTCAGAATTGCACCTTGCAATGCGGAGAAATTACTGTTTGTGCATTTACAATATTCATTGATTTTTGCCATTGAAAAACGTCCAGAAATGATTGAAGCTACTGACTGAATGAAAGGAGCTGGCATCTCACTCTCTTTGAATCTTCTTTATCATGCTAAGAGGAGCAGGAAAAAGCAAAAAATTTCAGAATTGCACCTTGCAATGCGGAGAAATTACTGTTTGTGCATTTACAATATTCATTGATTTTTGCCATTGAAAAACATGTTATTCATATACCAGAAATGTTTGAAGCTACTGACTGAATGAAAGGAGCTGGCACCTCACTCTCTTTGAATCTTCTTTATCATGCTAAGAGGAGCAGGAAAAAGCAAAAAATTTCAGAATTGCACCTTGCAATGCGGAGAAATTACTGTTTGTGCATTTACAATATTCATTGATTTTTGCCATTGAAAAACGTCCAGAAATGATTGAAGCTACTGACTGAATGAAAGGAGCTGGCATCTCACTCTCTTTGAATCTTCTTTATCATGCTAAGAGGAGCAGGAAAAAGCAAAAAATTTCAGAATTGCACCTTGCAATGCGGAGAAATTACTGTTTGTGCATTTACAATATTCGTTGATTTTTGCCATTGAAAAACGTCCAGAAATGATTGAAGCTACTGACTGAATGAAAGGAGCTGGCATCTCACTCTCTTTGAATCTTCTTTATCATGCTAAGAGGAGCAGGAAAAAGCAAAAAATTTCAGAATTGCGCCTTGCAATGCGGAGAAATTACTGTTTGTGCATTTACAAAATTCATTGATTTTTGCCATTGAAAAACATCATGTTATTCATTTACCAGAAATGATTGAAGCTACTGACTGAATGAAAGGAGCTGGCATCTCACTCACTTTGAATCTTCTTTATCATGCTAAGAGGAGCAGGAAAAAGCAAAAAATTTCAGAATTGCACCTTGCAATGCGGAGAAATTACTGTTTGTGCATTTACAATATTCATTGATTTTTGCCATTGAAAAACTTCATGTTATTCATATACCAGAAATGTTTGAAGCTACTGACTGAATGAAAGGAGCTGGCATCTCACTCTCTTTGAATCTTCTTTATCATGCTAAGAGGAGCAGGAAAAAGCAAAAAATTTCAGAATTGCACCTTGCAATGCGGAGAAATTACTGTTTGTGCATTTACAATATTCATTGATTTTTGCCATTGAAAAACGTCCAGAAATGATTGAAGCTACTGACTGAATGAAAGGAGCTGGCATCTCACTCTCTTTGAATCTTCTTTATCATGCTAAGAGGAGCAGGAAAAAGCAAAAAATTTCAGAATTGCACCTTGCAATGCGGAGAAATTACTGTTTGTGCATTTACAATATTCATTGATTTTTGCCATTGAAAAACATCATGTTATTCATATACCAGAAATGTTTGAAGCTACTGACTGAATGAAAGGAGCTGGCATCTCACTCTCTTTGAATCTTCTTTATCATGCTAAGAGGAGCAGGAAAAAGCAAAAAATTTCAGAATTGCACCTTGCAATGCGGAGAAATTACTGTTTGTGCATTTACAATATTCATTGATTTTTGCAATTGAAAAACGTCCAGAAATGATTGAAGCTACTGACTGAACGAAAGGAGCTGGCATCTCACTCTCTTTGAATCTTCTTTATCATGCTAAGAGGAGCAAGAAAAAGCAAAAAATTTCAGAATTGCACCTTGCAATGCGGAGAAATTACTGTTTGTGCATTTACAATATTCATTGATTTTTGCCATTGAAAAACATCATGTTATTCATATACCAGAAATGTTTGAAGCTACTGACTGAATGAAAGGAGCTGGCATCTCACTCTCTTTGAATCTTCTTTATCATGCTAAGAGGAGCAGGAAAAAGCAAAAAATTTCAGAATTGCACCTTGCAATGCGGAGAAATTACTGTTTGTGCATTTACAATATTCATTGATTTTTGCCATTGAAAAATGTCCAGAAATGATTGAAGCTACTGACTGAATGAAAGGAGCTGGCATCTCACTCTCTTTGAATCTTCTTTATCATGCTAAGAGGAGCAGGAAAAAGCAAAAAATTTCAGAATTGCACCTTGCAATGCGGAGAAATTACTGTTTGTGCATTTACAATATTCATTGATTTTTGCCATTGAAAAACATCATGTTATTCATATACCAGAAATGTTTGAAGCTACTGACTGAATGAAAGGAGCTGGCATCTCACTCTCTTTGAATCTTCTTTATCATGCTAAGAGGAGCAGGAAAAAGCAAAAAATTTCAGAATTGCACCTTGCAATGCGGAGAAATTACTGTTTGTGCATTTACAATATTCATTGATTTTTGCAATTGAAAAACGTCCAGAAATGATTGAAGCTACTGACTGAATGAAAGGAGCTGGCATCTCACTCTCTTTGAATCTTCTTTATCATGCTAAGAGGAGCAGGAAAAAGCAAAAAATTTCAGAATTGCACCTTGCAATGCGGAGAAATTACTGTTTGTGCATTTACAATATTCATTGATTTTTGCCATTGAAAAACATCATGTTATTCATATACCTGAAATGTTTGAAGCTACTGACTGAATGAAAGGAGCTGGCATCTCACTCTCTTTGAATCTTCTTTATCATGCTAAGAGGAGCAGGAAAAAGCAAAAAATTTCAGAATTGCACCTTGCAATGCGGAGAATTACTGTTTGTGCATTTACAATATTCATTGATTTTTGCCATTGAAAAACATCATGTTATTCATATACCAGAAATGTTTGAAGCTACTGACTGAATGAAAGGAGCTGGCATCTCTCTTTGAATCTTCTTTATCATGCTAAGAGGAGCAGGAAAAAGCAAAAAATTTCAGAATTGCACCTTGCAATGCGGAGAAATTACTGTTTGTGCATTTACAATATTCATTGATTTTTACCATTGAAAAACGTCCAGAAATGATTGAAGCTACTGACTGAATGAAAGTAGCTGGCATCTCACTCTCTTTGAATCTTCTTTACCATGCTAAGAGAAGCAGGAAAAAGCAAAAAATTTCAGACTTGCACCTTGCAATGCGGAGAAATTACTGTTTGTGCATTTACAATATTCATTGATTTTTGCCATTGAAAAACGTCCAGAAATGATTGAAGCTACTGACTGAATGAAAGGAGCTGGCATCTCACTCTCTTTGAATCTTGTTTATCATGCTAAGAGGAGCAGGAAAAAGCAAAAATTTCAGAATTGCACCTTGCAATGCGGAGAAATTACTGTTTGTGCATTTACAATATTCATTGATTTTTGCCATTGAAAAACATCATGTTATTCATATACCAGAAATGATTGAAGCTACTGACTGAATGAAAGGAGCTGGCATCTCACTCTCTTTGAATCTTCTTTATCATGCTAAGAGGAGCAGAAAAAAGTAAAAAATTTCAGAATTGCACCTTACAATGCGGAGAAATTACTGTTTGTGCATTTACAATATTCAATGATTTTTGCCATTGAAAAACGTCCAGAAATGATTGAAGCTACTGACTGAATGAAAGGAGCTGGCATCTCACTCTCTTTGAATCTTGTTTATCATGCTAAGAGGAGCAGGAAAAAGCAAAAATTTCAGAATTGCACCTTGCAATGCGGAGAAATTACTGTTTGTGCATTTACAATATTCATTGATTTTTGCCATTGAAAAACATCATGTTATTCATATACCAGAAATGATTGAAGCTACTGACTGAATGAAAGGAGCTGGCATCTCACTCTCTTTGAATCTTCTTTATCATGCTAAGAGGAGCAGGAAAAAGTAAAAAATTTCAGAATTGCACCTTGCAATGCGGAGAAATTACTGTTTGTGCATTTACAATATTCATTGATTTTTGCCATTGAAAAACGTCCAGAAATGATTGAAGCTACTGACTGAATGAAAGGAGCTGGCATCTCAATCTCTTTGAATCTTCTTTATCATGCTAAGAGGAGCAGGAAAAAGCAAAAAATTTCAGAATTGCACCTTGCAATGCGGAGAAATTACAGTTTGTGCATTTACAATATTCATTGATTTTTGCCATTGAAAAACGTCCAGAAATGATTGAAGCTACTGACTGAATGAAAGGAGCTGGCACCTCACTCTCTTTGAATCTTCTTTATCATGCTAAGAGGAGCAGGAAAAAGCAAAAAATTTCAGAATTGCACCTTGCAATGCGGAGAAATTACTGTTTGTGCATTTACAATATTCATTGATTTTTGCCATTGAAAAACGTCCAGAAATGATTGAAGCTACTGACTGAATGAAAGGAGCTGGCATCTCACTCTCTTTGAATCTTCTTTATCATGCTAAGAGGAGCAGGAAAAAGCAAAAAATTTCAGAATTGCACCTTGCAATGCGGAGAAATTACTGTTTGTGCATTTACAATATTCATTGATTTTTGCCATTGAAAAACATCATGTTATTCATATACCAGAAATGATTGAAGCTACTGACTGAATGAAAGGAGCTGGCATCTCACTCTCTTTGAATCTTCTTTATCATGCTAAGAGGAGCAGGAAAAAGTAAAAAATTTCAGAATTTCACCTTGAAATGCGGAGAAATTACTGTTTGTGCATTTACAATATTCATTGATTTTTGCCATTGAAAAACGTCCAGAAATGATTGAAGCTACTGATTGAACGAAAGGAGCTGGCATCTCACTCTCTTTGAATCTTCTTTATCATGCTAAGAGGAGCAGGAAAAAGCAAAAAATTTCAGAATTGCACCTTGCAATGCGGAGAAATTACTGTTTGTGCATTTACAATATTCATTGATTTTTGCCATTGAAAAACATCATGTTATTCATATACCAGAAATGTTTGAAGCTACTGACTGAATGAAAGGAGCTTGCATCTCACTCTCTTTGAATCTTCTTTATCATGCTAAGAGGAGCAGGAAAAAGCAAAAAATTTCAGAATTGCACCTTGCAATGCGGAGAAATTACTGTTTGTGCATTTACAATATTCATTGATTTTTGCCATTGAAAAACGTCCAGAAATGATTGAAGCTACTGACTGAATGAAAGGAGCTGGCATCTCACTCTCTTTGAATCTTCTTTATCATGCTAAGAGGAGCAGGAAAAAGCAAAAAATTTCAGAATTGCACCTTGCAATGCGGAGAAATTACTGTTTGTGCATTTACAATATTCATTGATTTTTGCCATTGAAAAACATCATGTTATTCATATACCAGAAATGATTGAAGCTACTGACTGAATGAAAGGAGCTGGCATCTCACTCTCTTTGAATCTTCTTTATCATGCTAAGAGGAGCAGGAAAAAGCAAAAAATTTCAGAATTGCACCTTGCAATGCGGAGAAATTACTGTTTGTGCATTTACAATATTCATTGATTTTTGCAATTGAAAAACATCCAGAAATGATTGAAGCTACTGACTGAATGAAAGGAGCTGGCATCTCACTCTCTTTGAATCTTCTTTATCATGCTAAGAGGAGCAGGAAAAAGCAAAAAATTTCAGAATTGAACCTTGCAATGCGGAGAAATTACTGTTTGTGCATTTACAATATTCATTGATTTTTGCCATTGAAAAACATCATGTTATTCATATACCAGGAATGTTTGAAGTTACTGACTGAATGAAAGGAGCTGGCATCTCACTCTCTTTGAATCTTCTTTATCATGCTAAGAGGAGCAGGAAAAAGCAAAAAATTTCAGAATTGCACCTTGCAATGCGGAGAAATTACTGTTTGTGCATTTACAATATTCATTGATTTTTGCCATTGAAAAACTTCATGTTATTCATATACCAGAAATGTTTGAAGCTACTGACTGAATGAAAGGAGCTGGCATCTCACTCTCTTTGAATCTTCTTTATCATGCTAAGAGGAGCAGGAAAAAGCAAAAAATTTCAGAATTGCACCTTGCAATGCGGAGAAATTACTGTTTGTGCATTTACAATATTCATTGATTTTTGCCATTGAAAAACGTCCAGAAATGATTGAAGCTACTGACTGAATGAAAGGAGCTGGCATCTCACTCTCTTTGAATCTTGTTTATCATGCTAAGAGGAGCAGGAAAAAGCAAAAATTTCAGAATTGCACCTTGCAATGCGGAGAAATTACTGTTTGTGCATTTACAATATTCATTGATTTTTGCCATTGAAAAACATCATGTTATTCATATACCAGAAATGTTTGAAGCTACTGACTGAATGAAAGGAGCTTGCATCTCACTCTCTTTGAATCTTCTTTATCATGCTAAGAGGAGCAGGAAAAAGCAAAAAATTTCAGAATTGCACCTTGCAATGCGGAGAAATTACTGTTTGTGCATTTACAATATTCATTGATTTTTGCCATTGAAAAACGTCCAGAAATGATTGAAGCTACTGACTGAATGAAAGGAGCTGGCATCTCACTCTCTTTGAATCTTCTTTATCATGCTAAGAGGAGCAGGAAAAAGCAAAAAATTTCAGAATTGCACCTTGCAATGCGGAGAAATTACTGTTTGTGCATTTACAATATTCATTGATTTTTGCCATTGAAAAACATCATGTTATTCATATACCAGAAATGATTGAAGCTACTGACTGAATGAAAGGAGCTGGCATCTCACTCTCTTTGAATCTTCTTTATCATGCTAAGAGGAGCAGGAAAAAGCAAAAAATTTCAGAATTGCACCTTGCAATGCGGAGAAATTACTGTTTGTGCATTTACAATATTCATTGATTTTTGCAATTGAAAAACATCCAGAAATGATTGAAGCTACTGACTGAATGAAAGGAGCTGGCATCTCACTCTCTTTGAATCTTCTTTATCATGCTAAGAGGAGCAGGAAAAAGCAAAAAATTTCAGAATTGAACCTTGCAATGCGGAGAAATTACTGTTTGTGCATTTACAATATTCATTGATTTTTGCCATTGAAAAACATCATGTTATTCATATACCAGGAATGTTTGAAGTTACTGACTGAATGAAAGGAGCTGGCATCTCACTCTCTTTGAATCTTCTTTATCATGCTAAGAGGAGCAGGAAAAAGCAAAAAATTTCAGAATTGCACCTTGCAATGCGGAGAAATTACTGTTTGTGCATTTACAATATTCATTGATTTTTGCCATTGAAAAACTTCATGTTATTCATATACCAGAAATGTTTGAAGCTACTGACTGAATGAAAGGAGCTGGCATCTCACTCTCTTTGAATCTTCTTTATCATGCTAAGAGGAGCAGGAAAAAGCAAAAAATTTCAGAATTGCACCTTGCAATGCGGAGAAATTACTGTTTGTGCATTTACAATATTCATTGATTTTTGCCATTGAAAAACGTCCAGAAATGATTGAAGCTACTGACTGAATGAAAGGAGCTGGCATCTCACTCTCTTTGAATCTTGTTTATCATGCTAAGAGGAGCAGGAAAAAGCAAAAATTTCAGAATTGCACCTTGCAATGCGGAGAAATTACTGTTTGTGCATTTACAATATTCATTGATTTTTGCCATTGAAAAACATCATGTTATTCATATACCAGAAATGATTGAAGCTACTGACTGAATGAAAGGAGCTGGCATCTCACTCTCTTTGAATCTTCTTTATCATGCTAGGAGGAGCAGGAAAAAGTAAAAAATTTCAGAATTGCACCTTGCAATGCGGAGAAATTACTGTTTGTGCATTTACAATATTCAATGATTTTTGCCATTGAAAAACGTCCAGAAATGATTGAAGCTACTGACTGAACGAAAGGAGCTGGCATCTCACTCTCTTTGAATCTTCTTTATCATGCTAAGAGGAGCAGGAAAAAGCAAAAAATTTCAGAATTGCACCTTGCAATGCGGAGAAATTACTGTTTGTGCATTTACAATATTCATTGATTTTTGCCATTGAAAAACATCATGTTATTCATATACCAGAAATGTTTGAAGCTACTGACTGAATGAAAGGAGCTGGCATCTCACTCTCTTTGAATCTTCTTTATCATGCTAAGAGGAGCAGGAAAAAGCAAAAAATTTCAGAATTGCACCTTGCAATGCGGAGAAATTACTGTTTGTGCATTTACAATATTCATTGATTTTTGCCATTGAAAAACGTCCAGAAATGATTGAAGCTACTGACTGAATGAAAGGAGCTGGCATCTCACTCTCTTTGAATCTTCTTTATCATGCTAAGAGGAGCAGGAAAAAGCAAAAAATTTCAGAATTGCACCTTGCAATGCGGAGAAATTACTGTTTGTGCATTTACAATATTCATTGATTTTTGCCATTGAAAAACATCATGTTATTCATATACCAGAAATGTTTGAAGCTACTGACTGAATGAAAGGAGCTGGCATCTCACTCTCTTTGAATCTTCTTTATCATGCTAAGAGGAGCAGGAAAAAGCAAAAAATTTCAGAATTGCACCTTGCAATGCGGAGAAATTACTGTTTGTGCATTTACAATATTCATTGATTTTTGCCATTGAAAAACGTCCAGAAATGATTGAAGCTACTGACTGAATGAAAGGAGCTGGCATCTCACTCTCTTTGAATCTTCTTTATCATGCTAAGAGAAGCAGGAAAAAGCAAAAAATTTCAGAATTGCACCTTGCAATGCGGAGAAATTACTGTTTGTGCATTTACAATATTCATTGATTTTTGCCATTGAAAAACATCATGTTATTCATATACCAGAAATGTTTGAAGCTACTGACTGAATGAAAGGAGCTGGCATCTCACTCTCTTTGAATCTTCTTTATCATGCTAAGAGGAGCAGGAAAAAGCAAAAAATTTCAGAATTGCACCTTGCAATGCGGAGAAATTACTGTTTGTGCATTTACAATATTCATTGATTTTTGCAATTGAAAAACGTCCAGAAATGATTGAAGCTACTGACTGAATGAAAGGAGCTGGCATCTCACTCTCTTTGAATCTTCTTTATCATGCTAAGAGGAGCAGGAAAAAGCAAAAAATTTCAGAATTGCACCTTGCAATGCGGAGAAATTACTGTTTGTGCATTTACAATATTCATTGATTTTTGCCATTGAAAAACATCATGTTATTCATATACCTGAAATGTTTGAAGCTACTGACTGAATGAAAGGAGCTGGCATCTCACTCTCTTTGAATCTTCTTTATCATGCTAAGAGGAGCAGGAAAAAGCAAAAAATTTCAGAATTGCACCTTGCAATGCGGAGAATTACTGTTTGTGCATTTACAATATTCATTGATTTTTGCCATTGAAAAACATCATGTTATTCATATACCAGAAATGTTTGAAGCTACTGACTGAATGAAAGGAGCTGGCATCTCACTCTCTTTGAATCTTCTTTATCATGCTAAGAGGAGCAGGAAAAAGCAAAAAATTTCAGAATTGCACCTTGCAATGCGGAGAAATTACTGTTTGTGCATTTACAATATTCATTGATTTTTACCATTGAAAAACGTCCAGAAATGATTGAAGCTACTGACTGAATGAAAGTAGCTGGCATCTCACTCTCTTTGAATCTTCTTTACCATGCTAAGAGAAGCAGGAAAAAGCAAAAAATTTCAGACTTGCACCTTGCAATGCGGAGAAATTACTGTTTGTGCATTTACAATATTCATTGATTTTTGCCATTGAAAAACATCATGTTATTCATATACCAGAAATGTTTGAAGCTACTGACTGAATGAAAGGAGCTGGCATCTCACTCTCTTTGAATCTTCTTTATCATGCTAAGAGGAGCAGGAAAAAGCAAAAAATTTCAGAATTGCACCTTGCAATGAGGAGAAATTACTGTTTGTGCATTTACAATATTCATTGATTTTTGCCATTGAAAAACGTCCAGAAACGATTGAAGCTACTGACTGAATGAAAGGAGCTGGCATCTCACTCTCTTTGAATCTTCTTTATCATGCTAAGAGGAGCAGGAAAAAGCAAAAAATTTCAGAATTGCACCTTGCAATGCGGAGAAATTACAGTTTGTGCATTTACAATATTCATTGATTTTTGCCATTGAAAAACGTCCAGAAATGATTGAAGCTACTGACTGAATGAAAGGAGCTGGCATCTCACTCTCTTTGAATCTTCTTTATCATGCTAAGAGGAGCAGGAAAAAGCAAAAAATTTCAGAATTGCACCTTGCAATGCGGAGAAATTACTGTTTGTGCATTTACAATATTCATTGATTTTTGCCATTGAAAAACGTCCAGAAATGATTGAAGCTACTGACTGAATGAAAGGAGCTGGCATCTCACTCTCTTTGAATCTTCTTTATCATGCTAAGAGGAGCAGGAAAAAGCAAAAAATTTCAGAATTGCACCTTGCAATGCGGAGAAATTACTGTTTGTGCATTTACAATATTCATTGATTTTTGCCATTGAAAAACATCATGTTATTCATATACCAGAAATGTTTGAAGCTACTGACTGAATGAAAGGAGCTGGCATCTCACTCTCTTTGAATCTTCTTTATCATGCTAAGAGGAGCAGGAAAAAGCAAAAAATTTCAGAATTGCACCTTGCAATGCGGAGAAATTACTGTTTGTGCATTTACAATATTCATTGATTTTTGCAATTGAAAAACGTCCAGAAATGATTGAAGCTACTGACTGAACGAAAGGAGCTGGCATCTCACTCTCTTTGAATCTTCTTTATCATGCTAAGAGGAGCAGGAAAAAGCAAAAAATTTCAGAATTGCACCTTGCAATGCGGAGAAATTACTGTTTGTGCATTTACAATATTCATTGATTTTTGCCATTGAAAAACATCATGTTATTCATATACCAGAAATGTTTGAAGCTACTGACTGAATGAAAGGAGCTGGCATCTCACTCTCTTTGAATCTTCTTTATCATGCTAAGAGGAGCAGGAAAAAGCAAAAAATTTCAGAATTGCACCTTGCAATGCGGAGAAATTACTGTTTGTGCATTTACAATATTCATTGATTTTTGCCATTGAAAAACGTCCAGAAATGATTGAAGCTACTGACTGAATGAAAGGAGCTGGCATCTCACTCTCTTTGAATCTTCTTTATCATGCTAAGAGGAGCAGGAAAAAGCAAAAAATTTCAGAATTGCACCTTGCAATGCGGAGAAATTACTGTTTGTGCATTTACAATATTCATTGATTTTTGCCATTGAAAAACATCATGTTATTCATATACCAGAAATGTTTGAAGCTACTGACTGAATGAAAGGAGCTGGCATCTCACTCTCTTTGAATCTTCTTTATCATGCTAAGAGGAGCAGGAAAAAGCAAAAAATTTCAGAATTGCACCTTGCAATGCGGAGAAATTACTGTTTGTGCATTTACAATATTCATTGATTTTTGCAATTGAAAAACGTCCAGAAATGATTGAAGCTACTGACTGAATGAAAGGAGCTGGCATCTCACTCTCTTTGAATCTTCTTTATCATGCTAAGAGGAGCAGGAAAAAGCAAAAAATTTCAGAATTGCACCTTGCAATGCGGAGAAATTACTGTTTGTGCATTTACAATATTCATTGATTTTTGCCATTGAAAAACATCATGTTATTCATATACCTGAAATGTTTGAAGCTACTGACTGAATGAAAGGAGCTGGCATCTCACTCTCTTTGAATCTTCTTTATCATGCTAAGAGGAGCAGGAAAAAGCAAAAAATTTCAGAATTGCACCTTGCAATGCGGAGAATTACTGTTTGTGCATTTACAATATTCATTGATTTTTGCCATTGAAAAACATCATGTTATTCATATACCAGAAATGTTTGAAGCTACTGACTGAATGAAAGGAGCTGGCATCTCTCTTTGAATCTTCTTTATCATGCTAAGAGGAGCAGGAAAAAGCAAAAAATTTCAGAATTGCACCTTGCAATGAGGAGAAATTACTGTTTGTGCATTTACAATATTCATTGATTTTTGCCATTGAAAAACGTCCAGAAACGATTGAAGCTACTGACTGAATGAAAGGAGCTGGCATCTCACTCTCTTTGAATCTTCTTTATCATGCTAAGAGGAGCAGGAAAAAGCAAAAAATTTCAGAATTGCACCTTGCAATGCGGAGAAATTACAGTTTGTGCATTTACAATATTCATTGATTTTTGCCATTGAAAAACGTCCAGAAATGATTGAAGCTACTGACTGAATGAAAGGAGCTGGCATCTCACTCTCTTTGAATCTTCTTTATCATGCTAAGAGGAGCAGGAAAAAGCAAAAAATTTCAGAATTGCACCTTGCAATGCGGAGAAATTACTGTTTGTGCATTTACAATATTCATTGATTTTTGCCATTGAAAAACGTCCAGAAATGATTGAAGCTACTGACTGAATGAAAGGAGCTGGCATCTCACTCTCTTTGAATCTTCTTTATCATGCTAAGAGGAGCAGGAAAAAGCAAAAAATTTCAGAATTGCACCTTGCAATACGGAGAAATTACTGTTTGTGCATTTACAATATTCATTGATTTTTGCCATTGAAAAACATGTTATTCATATACCAGAAATGTTTGAAGCTACTGACTGAATGAAAGGAGCTGGCACCTCACTCTCTTTGAATCTTCTTTATCATGCTAAGAGGAGCAGGAAAAAGCAAAAAATTTCAGAATTGCACCTTGCAATGCGGAGAAATTACTGTTTGTGCATTTACAATATTCATTGATTTTTGCCATTGAAAAACGTCCAGAAATGATTGAAGCTACTGACTGAATGAAAGGAGCTGGCATCTCACTCTCTTTGAATCTTCTTTATCATGCTAAGAGGAGCAGGAAAAAGCAAAAAATTTCAGAATTGCACCTTGCAATGCAGAGAAATTACTGTTTGTGCATTTACAATATTCATTGATTTTTGCCATTGAAAAACGTCCAGAAATGATTGAAGCTACTGACTGAATGAAAGGAGCTGGCATCTCACTCTCTTTGAATCTTCTTTATCATGCTAAGAGGAGCAGGAAAAAGCAAAAAATTTCAGAATTGCACCTTGCAATGCGGAGAAATTACTGTTTGTGCATTTACAATATTCATTGATTTTTGCCATTGAAAAACATGTTATTCATATACCAGAAATGTTTGAAGCTACTGACTGAATGAAAGGAGCTGGCACCTCACTCTCTTTGAATCTTCTTTATCATGCTAAGAGGAGCAGGAAAAAGCAAAAAATTTCAGAATTGCACCTTGCAATGCGGAGAAATTACTGTTTGTGCATTTACAATATTCATTGATTTTTGCCATTGAAAAACGTCCAGAAATGATTGAAGCTACTGACTGAATGAAAGGAGCTGGCATCTCACTCTCTTTGAATCTTCTTTATCATGCTAAGAGGAGCAGGAAAAAGCAAAAAATTTCAGAATTGCACCTTGCAATGCGGAGAAATTACTGTTTGTGCATTTACAATATTCATTGATTTTTGCCATTGAAAAACGTCCAGAAATGATTGAAGCTACTGACTGAATGAAAGGAGCTGGCATCTCACTCTCTTTGAATCTTCTTTATCATGCTAAGAGGAGCAGGAAAAAGCAAAAAATTTCAGAATTGCGCCTTGCAATGCGGAGAAATTACTGTTTGTGCATTTACAAAATTCATTGATTTTTGCCATTGAAAAACATCATGTTATTCATTTACCAGAAATGATTGAAGCTACTGACTGAATGAAAGGAGCTGGCATCTCACTCACTTTGAATCTTCTTTATCATGCTAAGAGGAGCAGGAAAAAGTAAAAAATTTCAGAATTGCACCTTGCAATGCGGAGAAATTACTGTTTGTGCATTTACAATATTCAATGATTTTTGCCATTGAAAACCGTCCAGAAATGATTGAAGCTACTGACTGAACGAAAGGAGCTGGCATCTCACTCTCTTTGAATCTTCTTTATCATGCTAAGAGGAGCAGGAAAAAGCAAAAAATTTCAGAATTGCACCTTGCAATGCGGAGAAATTACTGTTTGTGCATTTACAATATTCATTGATTTTTGCCATTGAAAAACATCATGTTATTCATATACCAGAAATGTTTGAAGCTACTGACTGAATGAAAGGAGCTGGCATCTCACTCTCTTTGAATCTTCTTTATCATGCTAAGAGGAGCAGGAAAAAGCAAAAAATTTCAGAATTGCACCTTGCAATGCGGAGAAATTACTGTTTGTGCATTTACAATATTCATTGATTTTTGCCATTGAAAAACGTCCAGAAATGATTGAAGCTACTGACTGAATGAAAGGAGCTGGCATCTCACTCTCTTTGAATCTTCTTTATCATGCTAAGAGGAGCAGGAAAAAGCAAAAAATTTCAGAATTGCACCTTGCAATGCGGAGAAATTACTGTTTGTGCATTTACAATATTCATTGATTTTTGCCATTGAAAAACATCATGTTATTCATATACCAGAAATGTTTGAAGCTACTGACTGAATGAAAGGAGCTGGCATCTCACTCTCTTTGAATCTTCTTTATCATGCTAAGAGGAGCAGGAAAAAGCAAAAAATTTCAGAATTGCACCTTGCAATGCGGAGAAATTACTGTTTGTGCATTTACAATATTCATTGATTTTTGCCATTGAAAAACGTCCAGAAATGATTGAAGCTACTGACTGAATGAAAGGAGCTGGCATCTCACTCTCTTTGAATCTTCTTTATCATGCTAAGAGGAGCAGGAAAAAGCAAAAAATTTCAGAATTGCACCTTGCAATGCGGAGAAATTACAGTTTGTGCATTTACAATATTCATTGATTTTTGCCATTGAAAAACGTCCAGAAATGATTGAAGCTACTGACTGAATGAAAGGAGCTGGCATCTCACTCTCTTTGAATCTTCTTTATCATGCTAAGAGGAGCAGGAAAAAGCAAAAAATTTCAGAATTGCACCTTGCAATGCGGAGAAATTACTGTTTGTGCATTTACAATATTCAATGATTTTTGCCATTGAAAAACGTCCAGAAATGATTGAAGCTACTGACTGAATGAAAGGAGCTGGCATCTCACTCTCTTTGAATCTTCTTTATCATGCTAAGAGGAGCAGGAAAAAGCAAAAAATTTCAGAATTGCACCTTGCAATGCGGAGAAATTACAGTTTGTGCATTTACAATATTCATTGATTTTTGCCATTGAAAAACGTCCAGAAATGATTGAAGCTACTGACTGAATGAAAGGAGCTGGCATCTCACTCTCTTTGAATCTTCTTTATCATGCTAAGAGGAGCAGGAAAAAGCAAAAAATTTCAGAATTGCACCTTGCAATGCGGAGAAATTACTGTTTGTGCATTTACAATATTCATTGATTTTTGCCATTGAAAAACGTCCTGAAATGATTGAAGCTACTGACTGAATGAAAGGAGCTGGCATCTCACTCTCTTTGAATCTTCTTTATCATGCTAAGAGGAGCAGGAAAAAGCAAAAAATTTCAGAATTGCACCTTGCAATGCGGAGAAATTACTGTTTGTGCATTTACAATATTCATTGATTTTTGCCATTGAAAAACATGTTATTCATATACCAGAAATGTTTGAAGCTACTGACTGAATGAAAGGAGCTGGCACCTCACTCTCTTTGAATCTTCTTTATCATGCTAAGAGGAGCAGGAAAAAGCAAAAAATTTCAGAATTGCACCTTGCAATGCGGAGAAATTACTGTTTGTGCATTTACAATATTCATTGATTTTTGCCATTGAAAAACGTCCAGAAATGATTGAAGCTACTGACTGAATGAAAGGAGCTGGCATCTCACTCTCTTTGAATCTTCTTTATCATGCTAAGAGGAGCAGGAAAAAGCAAAAAATTTCAGAATTGCACCTTGCAATGCGGAGAAATTACTGTTTGTGCATTTACAATATTCATTGATTTTTGCCATTGAAAAACGTCCAGAAACGATTGAAGCTACTGACTGAATGAAAGGAGCTGGCATCTCACTCTCTTTGAATCTTCTTTATCATGCTAAGAGGAGCAGGAAAAAGCAAAAAATTTCAGAATTGCAACTTGCAATGCGGAGAAATTACAGTTTGTGCATTTACAATATTCATTGATTTTTGCCATTGAAAAACGTCCAGAAATGATTGAAGCTACTGACTGAATGAAAGGAGCTGGCATCTCACTCTCTTTGAATCTTCTTTATCATGCTAAGAGGAGCAGGAAAAAGCAAAAAATTTCAGAATTGCACCTTGCAATGCGGAGAAATTACTGTTTGTGCATTTACAATATTCATTGATTTTTGCCATTGAAAAACGTCCAGAAATGATTGAAGCTACTGACTGAATGAAAGGAGCTGGCATCTCACTCTCTTTGAATCTTCTTTATCATGCTAAGAGGAGCAGGAAAAAGCAAAAAATTTCAGAATTGCACCTTGCAATACGGAGAAATTACTGTTTGTGCATTTACAATATTCATTGATTTTTGCCATTGAAAAACATGTTATTCATATACCAGAAATGTTTGAAGCTACTGACTGAATGAAAGGAGCTGGCACCTCACTCTCTTTGAATCTTCTTTATCATGCTAAGAGGAGCAGGAAAAATCAAAAAATTTCAGAATTGCACCTTGCAATGCGAAGAAATTACTGTTTGTGCATTTACAATATTCATTGATTTTTGCCATTGAAAAACGTCCAGAAATGATTGAAGCTACTGACTGAATGAAAGGAGCTGGCATCTCACTCTCTTTGAATCTTCTTTATCATGCTAAGAGGAGCAGGAAAAAGCAAAAAATTTCAGAATTGCACCTTGCAATGCGGAGAAATTACTGTTTGTGCATTTACAATATTCATTGATTTTTGCCATTGAAAAACGTCCAGAAATGATTGAAGCTACTGACTGAATGAAAGGAGCTGGCATCTCACTCTCTTTGAATCTTCTTTATCATGCTAAGAGGAGCAGGAAAAAGCAAAAAATTTCAGAATTGCACCTTGCAATGCGGAGAAATTACTGTTTGTGCATTTACAATATTCATTGATTTTTGCCATTGAAAAACATGTTATTCATATACCAGAAATGTTTGAAGCTACTGACTGAATGAAAGGAGCTGGCACCTCACTCTCTTTGAATCTTCTTTATCATGCTAAGAGGAGCAGGAAAAAGCAAAAAATTTCAGAATTGCACCTTGCAATGCGGAGAAATTACTGTTTGTGCATTTACAATATTCATTGATTTTTGCCATTGAAAAACGTCCAGAAATGATTGAAGCTACTGACTGAATGAAAGGAGCTGGCATCTCACTCTCTTTGAATCTTCTTTATCATGCTAAGAGGAGCAGGAAAAAGCAAAAAATTTCAGAATTGCACCTTGCAATGCGGAGAAATTACTGTTTGTGCATTTACAATATTCATTGATTTTTGCCATTGAAAAACGTCCAGAAATGATTGAAGCTACTGACTGAATGAAAGGAGCTGGCATCTCACTCTCTTTGAATCTTCTTTATCATGCTAAGAGGAGCAGGAAAAAGCAAAAAATTTCAGAATTGCGCCTTGCAATGCGGAGAAATTACTGTTTGTGCATTTACAAAATTCATTGATTTTTGCCATTGAAAAACATCATGTTATTCATTTACCAGAAATGATTGAAGCTACTGACTGAATGAAAGGAGCTGGCATCTCACTCTCTTTGAATCTTCTTTATCATGCTAAGAGGAGCAGGAAAAAGTAAAAAATTTCAGAATTGCACCTTGCAATGCGGAGAAATTACTGTTTGTGCATTTACAATATTCAATGATTTTTGCCATTGAAAAACGTCCAGAAATGATTGAAGCTACTGGCTGAACGAAAGGAGCTGGCATCTCACTCTCTTTGAATCTTCTTTATCATGCTAAGAGGAGCAGGAAAAAGCAAAAAATTTCAGAATTGCACCTTGCAATGCGGAGAAATTACTGTTTGTGCATTTACAATATTCATTGATTTTTGCCATTGAAAAACATCATGTTATTCATATACCAGAAATGTTTGAAGCTACTGACTGAATGAAAGGAGCTGGCATCTCACTCTCTTTGAATCTTCTTTATCATGCTAAGAGGAGCAGGAAAAAGCAAAAAATTTCAGAATTGCACCTTGCAATGCGGAGAAATTACTGTTTGTGCATTTACAATATTCATTGATTTTTGCCATTGAAAAACGTCCAGAAATGATTGAAGCTACTGACTGAATGAAAGGAGCTGGCATCTCACTCTCTTTGAATCTTCTTTATCATGCTAAGAGGAGCAGGAAAAAGCAAAAAATTTCAGAATTGCACCTTGCAATGCGGAGAAATTACTGTTTGTGCATTTACAATATTCATTGATTTTTGCCATTGAAAAACATCATGTTATTCATATACCAGAAATGTTTGAAGCTACTGACTGAATGAAAGGAGCTGGCATCTCACTCTCTTTGAATCTTCTTTATCATGCTAAGAGGAGCAGGAAAAAGCAAAAAATTTCAGAATTGCACCTTGCAATGCGGAGAAATTACTGTTTGTGCATTTACAATATTCATTGATTTTTGCCATTGAAAAACGTCCAGAAATGATTGAAGCTACTGACTGAATGAAAGGAGCTGGCATCTCACTCTCTTTGAATCTTCTTTATCATGCTAAGAGGAGCAGGAAAAAGCAAAAAATTTCAGAATTGCACCTTGCAATGCGGAGAAATTACTGTTTGTGCATTTACAATATTCATTGATTTTTGCCATTGAAAAACATCATGTTATTCATATACCAGAAATGTTTGAAGCTACTGACTGAATGAAAGGAGCTGGCATCTCACTCTCTTTGAATCTTCTTTATCATGCTAAGAGGAGCAGGAAAAAGCAAAAAATTTCAGAATTGCACCTTGCAATGCGGAGAAATTACTGTTTGTGCATTTACAATATTCATTGATTTTTGCCATTGAAAAACGTCCAGAAATGATTGAAGCTACTGACTGAATGAAAGGAGCTGGCATCTCACTCTCTTTGAATCTTCTTTATCATGCTAAGAGGAGCAGGAAAAAGCAAAAAATTTCAGAATTGCACCTTGCAATGCGGAGAAATTACAGTTTGTGCATTTACAATATTCATTGATTTTTGCCATTGAAAAACGTCCAGAAATGATTGAAGCTACTGACTGAATGAAAGGAGCTGGCATCTCACTCTCTTTGAATCTTCTTTATCATGCTAAGAGGAGCAGGAAAAAGCAAAAAATTTCAGAATTGCACCTTGCAATGCGGAGAAATTACTGTTTGTGCATTTACAATATTCAATGATTTTTGCCATTGAAAAACGTCCAGAAATGATTGAAGCTACTGACTGAATGAAAGGAGCTGGCATCTCACTCTCTTTGAATCTTCTTTATCATGCTAAGAGGAGCAGGAAAAAGAAAAAATTTCAGAATTGCACCTTGCAATGCGGAGAAATTACAGTTTGTGCATTTACAATATTCATTGATTTTTGCCATTGAAAAACGTCCAGAAATGATTGAAGCTACTGACTGAATGAAAGGAGCTGGCATCTCACTCTCTTTGAATCTTCTTTATCATGCTAAGAGGAGCAGGAAAAAGCAAAAAATTTCAGAATTGCACCTTGCAATGCGGAGAAATTACTGTTTGTGCATTTACAATATTCATTGATTTTTGCCATTGAAAAACGTCCAGAAATGATTGAAGCTACTGACTGAATGAAAGGAGCTGGCATCTCACTCTCTTTGAATCTTCTTTATCATGCTAAGAGGAGCAGGAAAAAGCAAAAAATTTCAGAATTGCACCTTGCAATGCGGAGAAATTACTGTTTGTGCATTTACAATATTCATTGATTTTTGCCATTGAAAAATATGTTATTCATATACCAGAAATGTTTGAAGCTACTGACTGAATGAAAGGAGCTGGCACCTCACTCTCTTTGAATCTTCTTTATCATGCTAAGAGGAGCAGGAAAAAGCAAAAAATTTCAGAATTGCACCTTGCAATGCGGAGAAATTACTGTTTGTGCATTTACAATATTCATTGATTTTTGCCATTGAAAAACGTCCAGAAATGATTGAAGCTACTGACTGAATGAAAGGAGCTGGCATCTCACTCTCTTTGAATCTTCTTTATCATGCTAAGAGGAGCAGGAAAAAGCAAAAAATTTCAGAATTGCACCTTGCAATGCGGAGAAATTACTGTTTGTGCATTTACAATATTCATTGATTTTTGCCATTGAAAAACGTCCAGAAATGATTGAAGCTACTGACTGAATGAAAGGAGCTGGCATCTCACTCTCTTTGAATCTTCTTTATCATGCTAAGAGGAGCAGGAAAAAGCAAAAAATTTCAGAATTGCACCTTGCAATGCGGAGAAATTACTGTTTGTGCATTTACAATATTCATTGATTTTTGCCATTGAAAAACATGTTATTCATATACCAGAAATGTTTGAAGCTACTGACTGAATGAAAGGAGCTGGCACCTCACTCTCTTTGAATCTTCTTTATCATGCTAAGAGGAGCAGGAAAAAGCAAAAAATTTCAGAATTGCACCTTGCAATGCGGAGAAATTACTGTTTGTGCATTTACAATATTCATTGATTTTTGCCATTGAAAAACGTCCAGAAATGATTGAAGCTACTGACTGAATGAAAGGAGCTGGCATCTCACTCTCTTTGAATCTTCTTTATCATGCTAAGAGGAGCAGGAAAAAGCAAAAAATTTCAGAATTGCACCTTGCAATGCGGAGAAATTACTGTTTGTGCATTTACAATATTCGTTGATTTTTGCCATTGAAAAACGTCCAGAAATGATTGAAGCTACTGACTGAATGAAAGGAGCTGGCATCTCACTCTCTTTGAATCTTCTTTATCATGCTAAGAGGAGCAGGAAAAAGCAAAAAATTTCAGAATTGCGCCTTGCAATGCGGAGAAATTACTGTTTGTGCATTTACAAAATTCATTGATTTTTGCCATTGAAAAACATCATGTTATTCATTTACCAGAAATGATTGAAGCTACTGACTGAATGAAAGGAGCTGGCATCTCACTCACTTTGAATCTTCTTTATCATGCTAAGAGGAGCAGGAAAAAGTAAAAAATTTCAGAATTGCACCTTGCAATGCGGAGAAATTACTGTTTGTGCATTTACAATATTCAATGATTTTTGCCATTGAAAAACGTCCAGAAATGATTGAAGCTACTGACTGAACGAAAGGAGCTGGCATCTCACTCTCTTTGAATCTTCTTTATCATGCTAAGAGGAGCAGGAAAAAGCAAAAAATTTCAGAATTGCACCTTGCAATGCGGAGAAATTACTGTTTGTGCATTTACAATATTCATTGATTTTTGCCATTGAAAAACATCATGTTATTCATATACCAGAAATGTTTGAAGCTACTGACTGAATGAAAGGAGCTGGCATCTCACTCTCTTTGAATCTTCTTTATCATGCTAAGAGGAGCAGGAAAAAGCAAAAAATTTCAGAATTGCACCTTGCAATGCGGAGAAATTAGTGTTTGTGCATTTACAATATTCATTGATTTTTGCCATTGAAAAACGTCCAGAAATGATTGAAGCTACTGACTGAATGAAAGGAGCTGGCATCTCACTCTCTTTGAATCTTCTTTATCATGCTAAGAGGAGCAGGAAAAAGCAAAAAATTTCAGAATTGCACCTTGCAATGCGGAGAAATTACTGTTTGTGCATTTACAATATTCATTGATTTTTGCCATTGAAAAACATCATGTTATTCATATACCAGAAATGTTTGAAGCTACTGACTGAATGAAAGGAGCTGGCATCTCACTCTCTTTGAATCTTCTTTATCATGCTAAGAGGAGCAGGAAAAAGCAAAAAATTTCAGAATTGCACCTTGCAATGCGGAGAAATTACTGTTTGTGCATTTACAATATTCATTGATTTTTGCCATTGAAAAACGTCCAGAAATGATTGAAGCTACTGACTGAATGAAAGGAGCTGGCATCTCACTCTCTTTGAATCTTCTTTATCATGCTAAGAGGAGCAGGAAAAAGCAAAAAATTTCAGAATTGCACCTTGCAATGCGGAGAAATTACTGTTTGTGCATTTACAATATTCATTGATTTTTGCCATTGAAAAACATGTTATTCATATACCAGAAATGTTTGAAGCTACTGACTGAATGAAAGGAGCTGGCACCTCACTCTCTTTGAATCTTCTTTATCATGCTAAGAGGAGCAGGAAAAAGCAAAAAATTTCAGAATTGCACCTTGCAATGCGGAGAAATTACTGTTTGTGCATTTACAATATTCATTGATTTTTGCCATTGAAAAACGTCCAGAAATGATTGAAGCTACTGACTGAATGAAAGGAGCTGGCATCTCACTCTCTTTGAATCTTCTTTATCATGCTAAGAGGAGCAGGAAAAAGCAAAAAATTTCAGAATTGCGCCTTGCAATGCGGAGAAATTACTGTTTGTGCATTTACAAAATTCATTGATTTTTGCCATTGAAAAACATCATGTTATTCATTTACCAGAAATGATTGAAGCTACTGACTGAATGAAAGGAGCTGGCATCTCACTCTCTTTGAATCTTCTTTATCATGCTAAGAGGAGCAGGAAAAAGCAAAAAATTTCAGAATTGCACCTTGCAATGCGGAGAAATTACTGTTTGTGCATTTACAATATTCATTGATTTTTGCCATTGAAAAACGTCCAGAAATGATTGAAGCTACTGACTGAATGAAAGGAGCTGGTATCTCACTCTCTTTGAATCTTCTTTATCATGCTAAGAGGAGCAGGAAAAAGCAAAAAATTTCAGAATTGCACCTTGCAATGCGGAGAAATTACTGTTTGTGCATTTACAATATTCATTGATTTTTACCATTGAAAAACGTCCAGAAATGATTGAAGCTACTGACTGAATGAAAGGAGCTGGCATCTCACTCTCTTTGAATCTTCTTTATCATGCTAAGAGGAGCAGGAAAAAGCAAAACATTTCAGACTTGCACCTTGCAATGCGGAGAAATTACTGTTTGTGCATTTACAATATTCATTGATTTTTGCCATTGAAAAACATCATGTTATTCATATACCAGAAATGTTTGAAGCTACTGACTGAATGAAAGGAGCTGGCATCTCACTCTCTTTGAATCTTCTTTATCATGCTAAGAGGAGCAGGAAAAAGCAAAAAATTTCAGAATTGCACCTTGCAATGCGGAGAAATTACTGTTTGTGCATTTACAATATTCATTGATTTTTGCCATTGAAAAACGTCCAGAAATGATTGAAGCTACTGACTGACTGAAAGGAGCTGGCATCTCACTCTCTTTGAATCTTCTTTATCATGCTAAGAGGAGCAGGAAAAAGCAAAAAATTTCAGAATTGCAGCTTGCAATGCGGAGAAATTACAGTTTGTGCATTTACAATATTCATTGATTTTTGCCATTTTAAAACATCCAGAAATGATTGAAGCTACTGACTGAATGAAAGGAGCTGGCATCTCACTCTCTTTGAATCTTCTTTATCATGCTAAGAGGAGCAGGAAAAAGCAAAAAATTTCAGAATTGCACCTTGCAATGCGGAGAAATTACTGTTTGTGCATTTACAATATTCATTGATTTTTGCCATTGAAAAACGTCCAGAAATGATTGAAGCTACTGACTGAATGAAAGGATCTGGCATCTCACTCTCTTTGAATCTTCTTTATCATGCTAAGAGGAGCAGGAAAAAGCAAAAAATTTCAGAATTGCACCTTGCAATGCGGAGAAATTACTGTTTGTGCATTTACAATATTCATTGATTTTTGCCATTGAAAAACATGTTATTCATATACCAGAAATGTTTGAAGCTACTGACTGAATGAAAGGAGCTGGCACCTCACTCTCTTTGAATATTCTTTATCATGCTAAGAGGAGCAGGAAAAAGCAAAAAATTTCAGAATTGCACCTTGCAATGCGGAGAAATTACTGTTTGTGCATTTACAATATTCATTGATTTTTGCCATTGAAAAACATCCAGAAATGATTGAAGCTACTGACTGAATGAAAGGAGCTGGCATCTCACTCTCTTTGAATCTCCTTTATCATGCTAAGAGGAGCAGGAAAAATCAAAAAATTTCAGAATTGCACCTTGCAATGCGGAGAAATTACTGTTTGTGCATTTACAATATTCATTGATTTTTGCCATTGAAAAACGTCCAGAAATGATTGAAGCTACTGACTGAATGAAAGGAGCTGGCATCTCACTCTCTTTGAATCTTCTTTATCATGCTAAGAGGAGCAGGAAAAAGCAAAAAATTTCAGAATTGTGCCTTGCAATGCGGAGAAATTACTGTTTGTGCATTTACAAAATTCATTGATTTTTGCCATTGAAAAACATCATGTTATTCATTTACCAGAAATGATTGAAGCTACTGACTGAATGAAAGGAGCTGGCATCTCACTCTCTTTGAATCTTCTTTATCATGCTAAGAGGAGCAGGAAAAAGCAAAAAATTTCAGAATTGCACCTTGCAATGCGGAGAAATTACTGTTTGTGCATTTACAATATTCATTGATTTTTGCCATTGAAAAACGTCCAGAAATGATTGAAGCTACTGACTGAATGAAAGGAGCTGGCATCTCACTCTCTTTGAATCTTCTTTATCATGCTAAGAGGAGCAGGAAAAAGCAAAAAATTTCAGAATTGCACCTTGCAATGCGGAGAAATTACTGTTTGTGCATTTACAATATTCATTGATTTTTGCCATTGAAAAACATCATGTTATTCATTTACCAGAAATGATTGAAGCTACTGACTGAATGAAAGGAGCTGGCATCTCACTCTCTTTGAATCTTCTTTATCATGCTAAGAGGAGCAGGAAAAAGTAAAAAATTTCAGAATTGCACCTTGCAATGCGGAGAAATTACTGTTTGTGCATTTACAATATTCAATGATTTTTGCCATTGAAAAACGTCCAGAAATGATTGAAGCTACTGACTGAACGAAAGGAGCTGGCATCTCACTCTCTTTGAATCTTCTTTATCATGCTAAGAGGAGCAGGAAAAAGCAAAAAATTTCAGAATTGCACCTTGCAATGCGGAGAAATTACTGTTTGTGCATTTACAATATTCATTGATTTTTGCCATTGAAAAACATCATGTTATTCATATACCAGAAATGTTTGAAGCTACTGACTGAATGAAAGGAGCTGGCATCTCACTCTCTTTGAATCTTCTTTATCATGCTAAGAGGAGCAGGAAAAAGCAAAAAATTTCAGAATTGCACCTTGCAATGCGGAGAAATTACTGTTTGTGCATTTTCAATATTCATTGATTTTTGCCATGGAAAAACGTCCAGAAATGATTGAAGCTACTGACTGAATGAAAGGAGCTGGCATCTCACTCTCTTTGAATCTTCTTTATCATGCTAAGAGGAGCAGGAAAAAGCAAAAAATTTCAGAATTGCACCTTGCAATGCGGAGAAATTACTGTTTGTGCATTTACAATATTCATTGATTTTTGCCATTGAAAAACGTCCAGAAATGATTGAAGCTACTGACTGAATGAAAGGATCTGGCATCTCACTCTCTTTGAATCTTCTTTATCATGCTAAGAGGAGCAGGAAAAAGCAAAAAATTTCAGAATTGCACCTTGCAATGCGGAGAAATTACTGTTTGTGCACTTACAATATTCATTGATTTTTGCCATTGAAAAACATCATGTTATTCATATACCAGAAATGATTGAAGCTCCTGACTGAATGAAAGGAGCTGGCATCTCACTCTCTTTGAATCTTCTTTATCATGCTAAGAGGAGCAGGAAAAAGCAAAAAATTTCAGAATTGCACCTTGCAATGCGGAGAAATTACTGTTTGTGCATTTACAATATTCATTGATTTTTGCCATTGAAAAACATCATGTTATTCATATACCAGAAATGATTGAAGCTACTGACTGAATGAAAGGAGCTGGCATCTCACTCTCTTTGAATCTTCTTTATCATGCTAAGAGGAGCAGGAAAAAGCAAAAAAATTCAGAATTGCACCTTGCAATGCGGAGAAATTACTGTTTGTGCATTTACAATATTCATTGATTTTTGCCATTGAAAAGCATCATGTTATTCATATACCAGGAATGTTTGAAGCTACTGACTGAATGAAAGGAGCTGGCATCTCACTCTCTTTGAATCTTCTTTATCATGCTAAGAGGAGCAGGAAAAAGCAAAAAATTTCAGAATTGCACCTTGCAATGCGGAGAAATTACTGTTTGTGCATTTACAATATTCATTGATTTTTGCCATTGAAAAACGTCCAGAAATGATTGAAGCTACTGACTGAATGAAAGGAGCTGGCATCTCACTCTCTTTGAATCTTGTTTATCATGCTAAGAGGAGCAGGAAAAAGCAAAAAATTTCAGAATTGCACCTTGCAATGCGGAGAAATTACTGTTTGTGCATTTACAATATTCATTGATTTTTGCCATTGAAAAACGTCCAGAAATGATTGAAGCTACTGACTGAATGAAAGGAGCTGGCATCTCACTCTCTTTGAATCTTCTTTATCATGCTAAGAGGAGCAGGAAAAAGCAAAAAATTTCAGAATTGCACCTTGCAATGCGGAGAAATTACTGTTTGTGCATTTACAATATTCATTGATTTTTGCCATTGAAAAACATCATGTTATTCATATACCAGAAATGTTTGAAGCTACTGACTGAATGAAAGGAGCTGGCATCTCACTCTCTTTGAATCTTCTTTATCATGCTAAGAGGAGCAGGAAAAAGCAAAAAATTTCAGAATTGCACCTTGCAATGCGGAGAAATTACTGTTTGTGCATTTCCAATATTCATTGATTTTTGCCATTGAAAAACGTCCAGAAATGATTGAAGCTACTGACTGAATGAAAGGAGCTGGCATTTCACTCTCTTTGAATCTTCTTTATCATGCTAAGAGGAGCAGGAAAAAGCAAAAAATTTCAGAATTGCACCTTGCAATGCGGAGAAATTACTGTTTGTGCATTTACAACATTCATTGATTTTTGCCATTGAAAAACATCATGTTATTCATATACCAGAAATGTTTGAAGCTACTGACTGAATGAAAGGAGCTGGCATCTCACTCTCTTTGAATCTTCTTTATCATGCTAAGAGGAGCAGGAAAAAGCAAAAAATTTCAGAATTGCACCTTGCAATGCGGAGAAATTACTGTTTGTGCATTTACAATATTCATTGATTTTTGCCATTGAAAAACGTCCAGAAATGATTGAAGCTACTGACTGAATGAAAGGAGCTGGCATCTCACTCTCTTTGAATCTTCTTTATCATGCTAAGAGGAGCAGGAAAAAGCAAAAAATTTCAGAATTGCACCTTGCAATGCGGAGAAATTACTGTTTGTGCATTTACAATATTCATTGATTTTTGCCATTGAAAAACATCATGTTATTCATATACCAGAAATGTTTGAAGCTACTGACTGAAGGAAAGGAGCTGGCATCTCACTCTCGTTGAATCTTCTTTATCATGCTAAGAGGAGCAGGAAAAAGCAAAAAATTTCAGAATTGCACCTTGCAATGCGGAGAAATTACTGTTTGTGCATTTACAATATTCATTGATTTTTGCCATTGAAAAACATCATGTTATTCATATACCAGAAATGTTTGAAGCTACTGACTGAATGAAAGGAGCTGGCATCTCACTCTCTTTGAATCTTCTTTATCATGCTAAGAGGAGCAGGAAAAAGCAAAAAATTTCAGAATTGCACCTTGCAATGCGGAGAAATTACTGTTTGTGCATTTACAATATTCATTGATTTATGTCATTGAAAAACATCATGTTATTCATATACCAGAAATGTTTGAAGCTACTGACTGAATGAAAGGAGCTGGCATCTCACTCTCTTTGAATCTTCTTTATCATGCTAAGAGGAGCAGGAAAAAGAAAAAATTTCAGAATTGCACCTTGCAATGCGGAGAAATTACTGTTTGTGCATTTACAATATTCATTGATTTTTGCCATTGAAAAACGTCCAGAAATGATTGAAGCTACTGACTGAATGAAAGGAGCTGGCATCTCACTCTCTTTGAATCTTCTTTATCATGCTAAGAGGAGCAGGAAAAAGCAAAAAATTTCAGAATTGCACCTTGCAATGCGGAGAAATTACTGTTTGTGCATTTACAATATTCATTGATTTTTGCCATTGAAAAACGTCCAGAAATGATTGAAGCTACTGACTGAATGAAAGGAGCTGGCATCTCACTCTCTTTGAATCTTCTTTATCATGCTAAGAGGAGCAGGAAAAAGCAAAAAATTTCATTATTGCACCTTGCAATGCGGAGAAATTACTGTTTGTGCATTTACAATATTCATTCATTTTTGCCATTGAAAAACATCATGTTATTCATATACCAGAAATGTTTGAAGCTACTGACTGAATGAAAGGAGCTGGCATCTCACTCTCTTTGAATCTTCTTTATCATGCTAAGAGGAGCAGGAAAAAGCAAAAAATTTCAGAATTGCACCTTGCAATGCGGAGAAATTACTGTTTGTGCATTTACAATATTCATTGATTTTTGCCATTGAAAAACGTCCAGAAATGATTGAAGCTACTGACTGAATGAAAGGAGCTGGCATCTCACTCTCTTTGAATCTTCTTTATCATGCTAAGAGGAGCAGGAAAAAGCAAAAAATTTCAGAATTGCACCTTGCAATGCGGAGAAATTACTGTTTGTGCATTTACAATATTCATTGATTTTTGCCATTGAAAAACATCATGTTATTCATATACCAGAAATGTTTGAAGCTACTGACTGAATGAAAGGAGCTGGCATCTCACTCTCTTTGAATCTTCTTTATCATGCTAAGAGGAGCAGGAAAAAGCAAAAAATTTCAGAATTGCACCTTGCAATGCGGAGAAATTACTGTTTGTGCATTTACAATATTCATTGATTTTTGCCATTGAAAAACGTCCAGAAATGATTGAAGCTACTGACTGAATGAAAGGAGCTGGCATCTCACTCTCTTTGAATCTTCTTTATCATGCTAAGAGGAGCAGGAAAAAGCAAAAAATTTCAGAATTGCACCTTGCAATGCGGAGAAATTACTGTTTGTGCATTTACAATATTCATTGATTTTTGCCATTGAAAAACATCCAGAAATGATTGAAGCTACTGACTGAATGAAAGGAGCTGGCATCTCACTCTCTTTGAATCTTCTTTATCATGCTAAGAGGAGCAGGAAAAAGCAATAAATTTCAGAATTGCACCTTGCAATGCGGAGAAATTACTGTTTGTGCATTTACAATATTCATTGATTTTTGCCATTGAAAAACATCATGTTATTCATATACCAGAAATGTTTGAAGCTACTGACTGAATGAAAGGAGCTGGCATCTCACTCTCTTTGAATCTTCTTTATCATGCTAAGAGGAGCAGGAAAAAGCAAAAAATTTCAGAATTGCACCTTGCAATGCGGAGAAATTACTGTTTGTGCATTTACAATATTCATTGATTTTTGCCATTGAAAAACATCATGTTATTCATATACCAGAAATGTTTGAAGCTACTGACTGAATGAAAGGAGCTGGCATCTCACTCTCTTTGAATCTTCTTTATCATGCTAAGAGGAGCAGGAAAAAGCAAAAAATTTCAGAATTGCACCTTGCAATGCGGAGAAATTACTGTTTGTGCATTTACAATATTCATTGATTTTTATCATTGAAAAACATCATGTTATTCATATACCAGAAATGTTTGAAGCTACTGACTGAATGAAAGGAGCTGGCATCTCACTCTCTTTGAATCTTCTTTATCATGCTAAGAGGAGCAGGAGAAAGAAAAAATTTCAGAATTGCACCTTGCAATGCGGAGAAATTACTGTTTGTGCATTTACAATATTCATTGATTTTTGCCATTGAAAAACGTCCAGAAATGATTGAAGCTACTGACTGAATGAAAGGAGCTGGCATCTCACTCTCTTTGAATCTTCTTTATCATGCTAAGAGGAGCAGGAAAAAGCAAAAAATTTCAGAATTGCACCTTGCAATGCGGAGAAATTACTGTTTGTGCATTTACAATATTCATTGATTTTTGCCATTGAAAAACGTCCAGAAATGATTGAAGCTACTGACTGAATGAAAGGAGCTGGCATCTCACTCTCTTTGAATCTTCTTTATCATGCTAAGAGGAGCAGGAAAAAGCAAAAAATTTCATTATTGCACCTTGCAATGCGGAGAAATTACTGTTTGTGCATTTACAATATTCATTGATTTTTGCCATTGAAAAACATCATGTTATTCATATACCAGAAATGTTTGAAGCTACTGACTGAATGAAAGGAGCTGGCATCTCACTCTCTTTGAATCTTCTTTATCATGCTAAGAGGAGCAGGAAAAAGCAAAAAATTTCAGAATTGCACCTTGCAATGCGGAGAAATTACTGTTTGTGCATTTACAATATTCATTGATTTTTGCCATTGAAAAACGTCCAGAAATGACTGAAGCTACTGACTGAATGAAAGGAGCTGGCATCTCACTCTCTTTGAATCTTCTTTATCATGCTAAGAGGAGCAGGAAAAAGCAAAAAATTTCAGAATTGCACCTTGCAATGCGGAGAAATTACTGTTTGTGCATTTACAATATTCATTGATTTTTGCCATTGAAAAACATCATGTTATTCATATACCAGAAATGTTTGAAGCTACTGACTGAATGAAAGGAGCTGGCATCTCACTCTCTTTGAATCTTCTTTATCATGCTAAGAGGAGCAGGAAAAAGCAAAAAATTTCAGAATTGCACCTTGCAATGCGGAGAAATTACTGTTTGTGCATTTACAATATTCATTGATTTTTGCCATTGAAAAACGTCCAGAAATGATTGAAGCTACTGACTGAATGAAAGGAGCTGGCATCTCACTCTCTTTGAATCTTCTTTATCATGCTAAGAGGAGCAGGAAAAAGCAAAAAATTTCAGAATTGCACCTTGTAATGCGGAGAAATTACTGTTTGTGCATTTACAATATTCATTGATTTTTGCCATTGAAAAACATCATGTTATTCATATACCAGAAATGTTTGAAGCTACTGACTGAATGAAAGGAGCTGGCATCTCACTCTGTTTGAATCTTCTTTATCATGCTAAGAGGAGCAGGAAAAAGCAAAAAATTTCAGAATTGCACCTTGCAATGCGGAGAAATTACTGTTTGTGCATTTACAATATTCATTGATTTTTGCCATTGAAAAACATCCAGAAATGATTGAAGCTACTGACTGAATGAAAGGAGCTGGCATCTCACTCTCTTTGAATATTCTTTATCATGCTATGAGGAGCAGGAAAAAGCAAAAAATTTCAGAATTGCACATTGCAATGTGGAGAAATTACTGTTTGTGCATTTACAATATTCATTGATTTTTGCCATTGAAAAACATCATGTTATTCATATACCAGAAATGTTTGAAGCTACTGACTGAATGAAAGGAGCTGGCATCTCACTCTCTTTGAATTTTCTTTATCATGCTAAGAGGAGCAGGAAAAAGCAAAAAATTTCAGAATTGCACCTTGCAATGCGGAGAAATTACTGTTTGTGCATTTACAATATTCATTGATTTTTGCCATTGAAAAACTTCCAGAAATGATTGAAGCTACTGACTGAATGAAAGGAGCTGGCATCTCACTCTCTTTGAATCTTCTTTATCATGCTAAGAGGAGCAGGAAAAAGCAAAAAATTTCAGAATTGCACCTTGCAATGCGGAGAAATTACTGTTTGTGTATTTACAATATTCATTGATTTTTGCCATTGAAAAACGTCCAGAAATGATTGAAGCTACTGACTGAATGAAAGGAGCTGGCATCTCACTCTTTGAATCTTCTTTATCATGCTAAGAGGAGCAGGAAAAAGCAAAAAATTTCAGAATTGCACCTTGCAATGCGGAGAAATTACTGTTTGTGCATTTACAATATTCATTGATTTTTGCCATTGAAAAACATCATGTTATTCATATACCAGAAATGTTTGAAGCTACTGACTGAATGAAAGGAGCTGGCATCTCACTCTCTTTGAATCTTCTTTATCATGCTAAGAGGAGCAGGAAAAAGAAAAAATTTCAGAATTGCACCTTGCAATGCGGAGAAATTACTGTTTGTGCATTTACAATATTCATTGATTTTTGCCATTGAAAAACGTCCAGAAATGATTGAAGCTACTGACTGAATGAAAGGAGCTGGCATCTCACTCTCTTTGAATCTTCTTTATCATGCTAAGAGGAGCAGGAAAAAGCAAAAAATTTCAGAATTGCACCTTGCAATGCGGAGAAATTACTGTTTGTGCATTTACAATATTCATTGATTTTTGCCATTGAAAAACGTCCAGAAATGATTGAAGCTACTGACTGAATGAAAGGAGCTGGCATCTCACTCTCTTTGAATCTTCTTTATCATGCTAAGAGGAGCAGGAAAAAGCAAAAAATTTCATTATTGCACCTTGCAATGCGGAGAAATTACTGTTTGTGCATTTACAATATTCATTCATTTTTGCCATTGAAAAACATCATGTTATTCATATACCAGAAATGTTTGAAGCTACTGACTGAATGAAAGGAGCTGGCATCTCACTCTCTTTGAATCTTCTTTATCATGCTAAGAGGAGCAGGAAAAAGCAAAAAATTTCAGAATTGCACCTTGCAATGCGGAGAAATTACTGTTTGTGCATTTACAATATTCATTGATTTTTGCCATTGAAAAACGTCCAGAAATGATTGAAGCTACTGACTGAATGAAAGGAGCTGGCATCTCACTCTCTTTGAATCTTCTTTATCATGCTAAGAGGAGCAGGAAAAAGCAAAAAATTTCAGAATTGCACCTTGCAATGCGGAGAAATTACTGTTTGTGCATTTACAATATTCATTGATTTTTGCCATTGAAAAACATCATGTTATTCATATACCAGAAATGTTTGAAGCTACTGACTGAATGAAAGGAGCTGGCATCTCACTCTCTTTGAATCTTCTTTATCATGCTAAGAGGAGCAGGAAAAAGCAAAAAATTTCAGAATTGCACCTTGCAATGCGGAGAAATTACTGTTTGTGCATTTACAATATTCATTGATTTTTGCCATTGAAAAACGTCCAGAAATGATTGAAGCTACTGACTGAATGAAAGGAGCTGGCATCTCACTCTCTTTGAATCTTCTTTATCATGCTAAGAGGAGCAGGAAAAAGCAAAAAATTTCAGAATTGCACCTTGCAATGCGGAGAAATTACTGTTTGTGCATTTACAATATTCATTGATTTTTGCCATTGAAAAACATCCAGAAATGATTGAAGCTACTGACTGAATGAAAGGAGCTGGCATCTCACTCTCTTTGAATCTTCTTTATCATGCTAAGAGGAGCAGGAAAAAGCAATAAATTTCAGAATTGCACCTTGCAATGCGGAGAAATTACTGTTTGTGCATTTACAATATTCATTGATTTTTGCCATTGAAAAACATCATGTTATTCATATACCAGAAATGTTTGAAGCTACTGACTGAATGAAAGGAGCTGCATCTCACTCTCTTTGAATCTTCTTTATCATGCTAAGAGGAGCAGGAAAAAGCAAAAAATTTCAGAATTGCACCTTGCAATGCGGAGAAATTACTGTTTGTGCATTTACAATATTCATTGATTTTTGCCATTGAAAAACATCATGTTATTCATATACCAGAAATGTTTGAAGCTACTGACTGAATGAAAGGAGCTGGCATCTCACTCTCTTTGAATCTTCTTTATCATGCTAAGAGGAGCAGGAAAAAGCAAAAAATTTCAGAATTGCACCTTGCAATGCGGAGAAATTACTGTTTGTGCATTTACAATATTCATTGATTTTTGTCATTGAAAAACATCATGTTATTCATATACCAGAAATGTTTGAAGCTACTGACTGAATGAAAGGAGCTGGCATCTCACTCTCTTTGAATCTTCTTTATCATGCTAAGAGGAGCAGGAGAAAGAAAAAATTTCAGAATTGCACCTTGCAATGCGGAGAAATTACTGTTTGTGCATTTACAATATTCATTGATTTTTGCCATTGAAAAACGTCCAGAAATGATTGAAGCTACTGACTGATTGAAAGGAGCTGGCATCTCACTCTCTTTGAATCTTCTTTATCATGCTAAGAGGAGCAGGAAAAAGCAAAAAATTTCAGAATTGCACCTTGCAATGCGGAGAAATTACTGTTTGTGCATTTACAATATTCATTGATTTTTGCCATTGAAAAACGTCCAGAAATGATTGAAGCTACTGACTGAATGAAAGGAGCTGGCATCTCACTCTCTTTGAATCTTCTTTATCATGCTAAGAGGAGCAGGAAAAAGCAAAAAATTTCATTATTGCACCTTGCAATGCGGAGAAATTACTGTTTGTGCATTTACAATATTCATTGATTTTTGCCATTGAAAAACATCATGTTATTCATATACCAGAAATGTTTGAAGCTACTGACTGAATGAAAGGAGCTGGCATCTCACTCTCTTTGAATCTTCTTTATCATGCTAAGAGGAGCAGGAAAAAGCAAAAAATTTCAGAATTGCACCTTGCAATGCGGAGAAATTACTGTTTGTGCATTTACAATATTCATTGATTTTTGCCATTGAAAAACATCCAGAAATGATTGAAGCTACTGACTGAATGAAAGGAGCTGGCATCTCACTCTCTTTGAATCTTCTTTATCATGCTAAGAGGAGCAGGAAAAAGCAAAAAATTTCAGAATTGCACCTTGCAATGCGGAGAAATTACTGTTTGTGCATTTACAATATTCATTGATTTTTGCCATTGAAAAACATCATGTTATTCATATACCAGAAATGTTTGAAGCTACTGACTGAATGAAAGGAGCTGGCATCTCACTCTCTTTGAATCTTCTTTATCATGCTAAGAGGAGCAGGAAAAAGCAAAAAATTTCAGAATTGCACCTTGCAATGCGGAGAAATTACTGTTTGTGCATTTACAATATTCATTGATTTTTGCCATTGAAAAACGTCCAGAAATGATTGAAGCTACTGACTGAATGAAAGGAGCTGGCATCTCACTCTCTTTGAATCTTCTTTATCATGCTGAGGAGCAGGAAAAAGAAAAAAATTTCAGAATTGCACCTTGCAATGCGGAGAAATTACTGTTTGTGCATTTACAATATTCATTGATTTTTGCCATTGAAAAACATCATGTTATTCATATACCAGAAATGATTGAAGCTACTGACTGAATGAAAGGAGCTGGCATCTCACTCTGTTTGAATCTTCTTTATCATGCTAAGAGGAGCAGGAAAAAGCAAAAAATTTCAGAATTGCACCTTGCAATGCGGAGAAATTACTGTTTGTGCATTTACAATATTCATTGATTTTTGCCATTGAAAAACATCCAGAAATGATTGAAGCTACTGACTGAATGAAAGGAGCTGGCATCTCACTCTCTTTGAATATTCTTTATCATGCTATGAGGAGCAGGAAAAAGCAAAAAATTTCAGAATTGCACATTGCAATGCGGAGAAATTACTGTTTGTGCATTTACAATATTCATTGATTTTTGCCATTGAAAAACATCATGTTATTCATATACCAGAAATGTTTGAAGCTACTGACTGAATGAAAGGAGCTGGCATCTCACTCTCTTTGAATTTTCTTTATCATGCTAAGAGGAGCAGGAAAAAGCAAAAAATTTCAGAATTGCACCTTGCAATGCGGAGAAATTACTGTTTGTGCATTTACAATATTCATTGATTTTTGCCATTGAAAAACTTCCAGAAATGATTGAAGCTACTGACTGAACGAAAGGAGCTGGCATCTCACTCTCTTTGAATCTTCTTTATCATGCTAAGAGGAGCAGGAAAAAGCAAAAAATTTCAGAATTGCACCTTGCAATGCGGAGAAATTACTGTTTGTGTATTTACAATATTCATTGATTTTTGCCATTGAAAAACGTCCAGAAATGATTGAAGCTACTGACTGAATGAAAGGAGCTGGCATCTCACTCTTTGAATCTTCTTTATCATGCTAAGAGGAGCAGGAAAAAGCAAAAAATTTCAGAATTGCACCTTGCAATGCGGAGAAATTACTGTTTGTGCATTTACAATATTCATTGATTTTTGCCATTGAAAAACATCATGTTATTCATATACCAGAAATGTTTGAAGCTACTGACTGAATGAAAGGAGCTGGCATCTCACTCTCTGTGAATTTTCTTTATCATGCTAAGAGGAGCAGGAAAAAGCAAAAAATTTCAGAATTGCACCTTGCAATGCGGAGAAATTACTGTTTGTGCATTTACAATATTCATTGATTTTTGCCATTGAAAAACGTTCAGAAATGATTGAAGCTACTGACTGAATGAAAGGAGCTGGCATCTCACTCTCTTTGAATCTTCTTTATCATGTTAAGAGGAGCAGGAAAAAGCAAAAAATTTCAGAATTGCACCTTGCAATGCGGAGAAATTACTGTTTGTGCATTTACAATATTCATTGATTTTTGCCATTGAAAAACGTCCAGAAATGATTGAAGCTACTGACTGAATGAAAGGAGCTGGCATCTCACTCTCTTTGAATCTTCTTTATCATGCTAAGAGGAGCAGGAAAAAGCAAAAAATTTCAGAATTGCACCTTGCAATGCGGAGAAATTACTGTTTGTGCATTTACAATATTCATTGATTTTTGCCATTGAAAAACATCATGTTATTCATATACCAGAAATGTTTGAAGCTACTGACTGAAAGGAGATGACATCTCACTCTCTTTGAATCTTCTTTATCATGCTAAGAGGAGCAGGAAAAAGCAAAAAATTTCAGAATTGCACCTTGCAATGCGGAGAAATTACTGTTTGTGCATTTACAATATTCATTGATTTTTGCCATTGAAAAACGTCCAGAAATGATTGAATCTACTGACTGAATGAAAGGAGCTGGCATCTCACTCTCTTTGAATCTTCTTTATCATGCTAAGAGGAGCAGGAAAAAGCAAAAAATTTCAGAATTGCACCTTGCAATGCGGAGAAATTACTGTTTGTGCATTTACAATATTCATTGATTTTTGCCATTGAAAAACATCATGTTATTCATATACCAGAAATGTTTGAAGCTACTGACTGAATGAAAGGAGCTGGCATCTCACTCTCTTTGAATCTTCTTTATCATGCTAAGAGGAGCAGGAAAAAGCAAAAAATTTCAGAATTGCACCTTGCAATGCGGAGAAATTACTGTTTGTGCATTTACAATATTCATTGATTTTTTCCATTGAAAAACGTCCAGAAATGATTGAAGCTACTGACTGAATGAAAGGAGCTGGCATCTCACTCTCTTTGAATCTTCTTTATCATGCTAAGAGGAGCAGGAAAAAGCAAAAAATTTCAGAATTGCACCTTGCAATGCGGAGAAATTACTGTCTGTGCATTTACAATATTCATTGATTTTTGCCATTGAAAAACATCATGTTATTCATATACCAGAAATGTTTGAAGCTACTGACTGAATGAAAGGAGCTGGCATCTCACTCTCTTTGAATCTTCTTTATCATGCTAAGAGGAGCAGGAAAAAGCAAAAAATTTCAGAATTGCACCTTGCAATGCGGAGAAATTACTGTTTGTGCATTTACAATATTCATTGATTTTTGCCATTGAAAAACGTCCAGAAATGATTGAAGCTACTGACTGAATGAAAGGAGCTGGCATCTAACTCTCTTTGAATCTTATTTATCATGCTAAGAGGAGCAGGAAAAAGCAAAAAATTTCAGAATTGCACCTTGCAATGAGGAGAAATTACTGATTGTGCATTAACAATATTCATTGATTTTTGCCATTGAAAAACATGTTATTCATATACCAGAAATGTTTGAAGCTACTGACTGAATGAAAGGAGCTGGCATCTCACTCTCTTTGAATCTTCTTTATCATGCTAAGAGGAGCAGGAAAAAGCAAAAAATTTCAGAATTGCACCTTGCAATGCGGAGAAATTACTGTTTGTGCATTTACAATATTCATTGATTTTTGCCATTGAAAAATGTCCAGAAATGATTGAAGCTACTGACTGAATGAAAGGAGCTGGCATCTCACTCTCTTTGAATCTTCTTTGTCATGCTAAGAGGAGCAGGAAAAAGCAAAAAATTTCAGAATTGCACCTTGCAATGCGGAGAAATTACTGTTTGTGCATTTACAATATTCATTGATTTTTGCCATTGAAAAACATCATGTTATTCATATACCAGAAATGTTTGAAGCTACTGACTGAATGAAAGGAGCTGGCATCTCACTCTCATTGAATCTTCTTTATCATGCTAAGAGGAGCAGGAAAAAGCAAAAAATTTCAGAATTGCACCTTGCAATGCGGAGAAATTACTGTTTGTGCATTTACAATATTCATTGATTTTTGCCATTGAAAAACGTCCAGAAATGATTGAAGCTACTGACTGAATGAAAGGAGCTGGCATCTAACTCTCTTTGAATCTTATTTATCATGCTAAGAGGAGCAGGAAAAAGCAAAAAATTTCAGAATTGCACCTTGCAATGAGGAGAAATTACTGTTTGTGCATTAACAATATTCATTGATTTTTGCCATTGAAAAACATGTTATTCATATACCAGAAATGTTTGAAGCTACTGACTGAATGAAAGGAGCTGGCATCTCACTCTCTTTGAATCTTCTTTATCATGCTAAGAGGAGCAGGAAAAAGCAAAAAATTTCAGAATTGCACCTTGCAATGCGGAGAAATTACTGTTTGTGCATTTACAATATTCATTGATTTTTGCCATTGAAAAATGTCCAGAAATGATTGAAGCTACTGACTGAATGAAAGGAGCTGGCATCTCACTCTCTTTGAATCTTCTTTGTCATGCTAAGAGGAGCAGGAAAAAGCAAAAAATTTCAGAATTGCACCTTGCAATGCGGAGAAATTACTGTTTGTGCATTTACAATATTCATTGATTTTTGCCATTGAAAAACATCATGTTATTCATATACCAGAAAAGTTTGAAGCTACTGACTGAATGAAAGGAGCTGGCATCTCACTCTCATTGAATCTTCTTTATCATGCTAAGAGGAGCAGGAAAAAGCAAAAAATTTCAGAATTGCACCTTGCAATGCGGAGAAATTACTGTTTGTGCATTTACAATATTCATTGATTTTTGCCATTGAAAAACGTCCAGAAGTGATTGAAGCTACTGACTGAATGAAAGGAGCTGGCATCTCACTCTCTTTGAATCTTCTTTATCATGCTAAGAGGAGCAGGAAAAAGCAAAAAATTTCAGAATTGCACCTTGCAATGCGGAGAAATTACTGTTTGTGCATTTACAATATTCATTGATTTTTGCCATTGAAAAACGTCCAGAAATGATTGAAGCTACTGACTGAATGAAAGGAGCTGGCATCTCACTCTCTTTGAATCTTCTTTATCATGCAAAGAGGAGCAGGAAAAAGCAAAAAATTTCAGAATTGCACCTTGCAATGCGGAGAAATTACTGTTTGTGCATTTACAATATTCATTGATTTTTGCCATTGAAAAACATCATGTTATTCATATACCAGAAATGTTTGAAGCTACTGACTGAATGAAAGGAGCTGACATCTCACTCTCTTTGAATCTTCTTTATCATGCTAAGAGGAGCAGGAAAAAGCAAAAAATTTCAGAATTGCACCTTGCAATGTGGAGAAATTACTGTTTGTGCATTTACAATATTCATTGATTTTTGCCATTGAAAAACGTCCAGAAATGATTGAAGCTACTGACTGAATGAAAGGAGCTGGCATCTCACTCTCTTTGAATCTTCTTTATAATGCTAAGAGGAGCAGGAAAAAGCAAAAAATTTCAGAATTGCACCTTGCAATGCGGAGAAATTACTGTTTGTGCATTTACAATATTCATTGATTTTTGCCATTGAAAAACATCATGTTATTCATATACCAGAAATGTTTGAAGCTACTGACTGAATGAAAGGAGCTGGCATCTCACTCTCTTTGAATCTTCTTTATCATGCTAAGAGGAGCAGGAAAAAGCAAAAAATTTCAGAATTGCACCTTGCAATGCGGAGAAATTACTGTTTGTGCATTTACAATATTCATTGATTTTTGCCATTGAAAAACGTCCAGAAATGATTGAAGCTACTGACTGAATGAAAGGAGCTGGCATCTCACTCTCTTTGAATCTTATTTATCATGCTAAGAGGAGCAGGAAAAAGCAAAAAATTTCAGAATTGCACCTTGCAATGAGGAGAAATTACTGTTTGTGCATTAACAATATTCATTGATTTTTGCCATTGAAAAACATGTTATTCATATACCAGAAATGTTTGAAGCTACTGACTGAATGAAAGGAGCTGGCATCTCACTCTCTTTGAATCTTCTTTATCATGCTAAGAGGAGCAGGAAAAAGCAAAAAATTTCAGAATTGCACCTTGCAATGCGGAGAAATTACTGTTTGTGCATTTACAATATTCATTGATTTTTGCCATTGAAAAACGTCCAGAAATGATTGAAGCTACTGACTGAATGAAAGGAGCTGGCATCTCACTCTCTTTGAATCTTCTTTGTCATGCTAAGAGGAGCAGGAAAAAGCAAAAAATTTCAGAATTGCACCTTGCAATGCGGAGAAATTACTGTTTGTGCATTTACAATATTCATTGATTTTTGCCATTGAAAAACATCATGTTATTCATATACCAGAAATGTTTGAAGCTACTGACTGAATGAAAGGAGCTGGCATCTCACTCTCATTGAATCTTCTTTATCATGCTAAGAGGAGCAGGACAAAGCAAAAAATTTCAGAATTGCACCTTGCAATGCGGAGAAATTACTGTTTGTGCATTTACAATATTCATTGATTTTTGCCTTTGAAAAACGTCCAGAAATGATTGAAGCTACTGACTGAATGAAAGGAGCTGGCATCTCACTCTCTTTGAATCTTCTTTATCATGCTAAGAGGAGCAGGAAAAAGCAAAAAATTTCAGAATTGCACCTTGCAATGCGGAGAAATTACTGTTTGTGCATTTACAATATTCATTGATTTTTGCCATTGAAAAACGTCCAGAAATGATTGAAGCTACTGACTGAATGAAAGGAGCTGGCATCTCACTCTCTTTGAATCTTCTTTATCATGCAAAGAGGAGCAGGAAAAAGCAAAAAATTTCAGAATTGCACCTTGCAATGCGGAGAAATTACTGTTTGTGCATTTACAATATTCATTGATTTTTGCCATTGAAAAACATCATGTTATTCATATACCAGAAATGTTTGAAGCTACTGACTGAATGAAAGGAGCTGACATCTCACTCTCTTTGAATCTTCTTTATCATGCTAAGAGGAGCAGGAAAAAGCAAAAAATTTCAGAATTGCACCTTGCAATGCGGAGAAATTACTGTTTGTGCATTTACAATATTCATTGATTTTTGCCATTGAAAAACGTCCAGAAATGATTGAAGCTACTGACTGAATGAAAGGAGCTGGCATCTCACTCTCGTTGAATCTTCTTTATAATGCTAAGAGGAGCAGGAAAAAGCAAAAAATTTCAGAATTGCACCTTGCAATGCGGAGAAATTACTGTTTGTGCATTTACAATATTCATTGATTTTTGCCATTGAAAAACATCATGTTATTCATATACCAGAAATGTTTGAAACTACTGACTGAATGAAAGGAGCTGGCATCTCACTCTCTTTGAATCTTCTTTATCATGCTAAGAGGAGCAGGAAAAAGCAAAAAATTTCATAATTGCACCTTGCAATGCGGAGAAATTACTGTTTGTGCATTTACAATATTCATTGATTTTTGCCATTGAAAAACGTCCAGAAATGATTGAAGCTACTGACTGAATGAAAGGAGCTGGCATCTCACTCTCTTTGAATCTTCTTTATCATGCTAAGAGGAGCAGGAAAAAGCAAAAAATTTCAGAATTGCACCTTGCAATGAGGAGAAATTACTGTTTGTGCATTTACAATATTCATTGATTTTTGCCATTGAAAAACATGTTATTCATATACCAGAAATGTTTGAAGCTACTGACTGAATGAAAGGAGCTGGCATCTCACTCTCTTTGAATCTTCTTTATCATGCTAAGAGGAGCAGGAAAAAGCAAAAAATTTCAGAATTGCACCTTGCAATGCGGAGAAATTACTGTTTGTGCATTTACAATATTCATTGATTTTTGCCATTGAAAAACATCATGTTATTCATATACCAGAAATGTTTGAAGCTACTGACTGAATGAAAGGAGCTGGCATCTCACTCTCTTTGAATCTTCTTTATCATGCTAAGAGGAGCAGGAAAAAGCAAAAAATTTCAGAATTGCACCTTGCAATGCGGAGAAATTACTGTTTGTGCATTTACAATATTCATTGATTTTTGCCATTGAAAAACGTCCAGAAATGATTGAAGCTACTGACTGAATGAAAGGAGCTGGCATCTCACTCTCTTTGAATCTTCTTTATCATGCTAAGAGGAGCAGGAAAAAGCAAAAAATTTCAGAATTGCACCTTGCAATGCGGAGAAATTACTGTTTGTGCATTTACAATATTCATTGATTTTTGCCATTGAAAAACATCATGTTATTCATATACCAGAAATGTTTGAAGCTACTGACTGAATGAAAGGAGCTGGCATCTCACTCTCATAGAATCTTCTTTATCATGCTAAGAGGAGCAGGAAAAAGCAAAAAATTTCAGAATTGCACCTTGCAATGCGGAGAAATTACTGTTTGTGCATTTACAATATTCATTGATTTTTGCCATTGAAAAACGTCCAGAAATGATTGAAGATACTGACTGAATGAAAGGAGCTGGCATCTCACTCTCTTTGAATCTTCTTTACCATGCTAAGAGGAGCAGGAAAAAGCAAAAAATTTCAGAATTGCACCTTGCAATGCGGAGAAATTACTGTTTGTGCATTTACAATATTCATTGATTTTTGCCATTGAAAAACATCATGTTATTCATATACCAGAAATGTTTGAAACTACTGACTGAATGAAAGGAGCTGGCATCTCACTCTCTTTGAATCTTCTTTATCATGCTAAGAGGAGCAGGAAAAAGCAAAAAATTTCAGAATTGCACCTTGCAATGCGGAGAAATTACTGTTTGTGCATTTACAATATTCATTGATTTTTGCCATTGAAAAACGTCCAGAAATGATTGAAGCTACTGACTGAATGAAAGGAGCTGACATCTCACTCTCTTTGAATCTTCTTTATCATGCTAAGAGGAGCAGGAAAAAGCAAAAAATTTCAGAATTGCACCTTGCAATGAGGAGAAATTACTGTTTGTGCATTTACAATATTCATTGATTTTTGCCATTGAAAAACATGTTATTCATATACCAGAAATGTTTGAAGCTACTGACTGAATGAAAGGAGCTGGCATCTCACTCTCTTTGAATCTTCTTTATCATGCTAAGAGGAGCAGGAAAAAGCAAAAAATTTCAGAATTGCACCTTGCAATGCGGAGAAATTACTGTTTGTGCATTTACAATATTCATTGATTTTTGCCATTGAAAAACATCATGTTATTCATATACCAGAAATGTTTGAAGCTACTGACTGAATGAAAGGAGCTGGCATCTCACTCTCTTTGAATCTTCTTTATCATGCTAAGAGGAGCAGGAAAAAGCAAAAAATTTCAGAATTGCACCTTGCAATGCGGAGAAATTACTGTTTGTGCATTTACAATATTCATTGATTTTTGCCATTGAAAAACGTCCAGAAATGATTGAAGCTACTGACTGAATGAAAGGAGCTGGCATCTCACTCTCTTTGAATCTTCTTTATCATGCTAAGAGGAGCAGGAAAAAGCAAAAAATTTCAGAATTGCACCTTGCAATGCGGAGAAATTACTGTTTGTGCATTTACAATATTCATTGATTTTTGCCATTGAAAAACATCATGTTATTCATATACCAGAAATGTTTGAAGCTACTGACTGAATGAAAGGAGCTGGCATCTCACTCTCATTGAATCTTCTTTATCATGCTAAGAGGAGCAGGAAAAAGCAAAAAATTTCAGAATTGCACCTTGCAATGCGGAGAAATTACTGTTTGTGCATTTACAATATTCATTGATTTTTGCCATTGAAAAACGTCCAGAAATGATTGAAGATACTGACTGAATGAAAGGAGCTGGCATCTCACTCTCTTTGAATCTTCTTTACCATGCTAAGAGGAGCAGGAAAAAGCAAAAAATTTCAGAATTGCACCTTGCAATGCGGAGAAATTACTGTTTGTGCATTTACAATATTCATTGATTTTTGCCATTGAAAAACGTCCAGAAATGATTGAAGCTACTGACTGAATGAAAGGAGCTGGCATCTCACTCTCTTTGAATCTTCTTTATCATGCAAAGAGGAGCAGGAAAAAGCTAAAAATTTCAGAATTGCACCTTGCAATGCGGAGAAATTACTGTTTGTGCATTTACAATATTCATTGATTTTTGCCATTGAAAAACATCATGTTATTCATATACCAGAAATGTTTGAAGCTACTGACTGAATGAAAGGAGCTGACATCTCACTCTCTTTGAATCTTCTTTATCATGCTAAGAGGAGCAGGAAAAAGCAAAACATTTCAGAATTGCACCTTGCAATGCGGAGAAATTACTGTCTGTGCATTTACAATATTCATTGATTTTTGCCATTGAAAAACGTCCAGAAATGATTGAAGCTACTGACTGAATGAAAGGAGCTGGCATCTCACTCTCCTTGAATCTTCTTTATCATGCTAAGAGGAGCAGGAAAAAGCAAAAAATTTCAGAATTGCACCTTGCAATGCGGAGAAATTACTGTTTGTGCATTTACAATATTCATTGATTTTTGCCATTGAAAAACGTCCAGAAATGATTGAAGCTACTGACTGAATGAAAGGAGCTGGTATCTCACTCTCTTTGAATCTTCTTTATCATGCTAAGAGGAGCAGGAAAAAGCAAAAAATTTCAGAATTGCACCTTGCAATGCGGAGAAATTACTGTTTGTGCATTTACAATATTCATTGATTTTTGCCATTGAAAAACATCGTTATTCATATACCAGAAATGTTTGAAGCTACTGACTGAATGAAAGGAGCTGGCATCTCACTCTCTTTGAATCTTCTTTATCATGCTAAGAGGAGCAGGAAAAAGCAAAAAATTTCAGAATTGCACCTTGCAATGCGGAGAAATTAATGTTTGTGCATTTACAATATTCATTGATTTTTGCCATTGAAAAACGTCCAGAAATGATTAAAGCTACTGACTGAATGAAAGGAGCTGGCATCTCACTCTCTTTGAAACTTCTTTATCATGCTAAGAGGAGCAGGAAAAAGCAAAAAATTTCAGAATTGCACCTTGCAATGCGGAGAAATTACTGTTTGTGCATATTTAATATTCATTGATTTTTGCCATTGAAAAACGTCCAGAAATGATTGAAGCTACTGACTGAATGAAAGGAGCTGGCATCTCACTCTCTTTGAATCTTCTTTATCATGCTAAGAGGAGCAGGAAAAAGCAAAAAATTTCAGAATTGCACCTTGCAATGCGGAGAAATTACTGTTTGTGCATTTACAATATTCATTGATTTTTGCCATTGAAAAACATCATGTTATTCATATACCAGAAATGATTGAAGCTACTGACTGAATGAAAGGAGCTGGCATCTCACTCTCTTTGAATCTTCTTTATCATGCTAAGAGGAGCAGGAAAAAGCAAAAAATTTCAGAATTGCACCTTGCAATGCGGAGAAATTACTGTTTGTGCATTTACAATATTCATTGATTTTTGCCATTGAAAAACATCCAGAAATAATTGAAGCTACTGACTGAATGAAAGGAGCTGGCATCTCACTCTCTTTGAATCTTATTTATCATGCTAAGAGGAGCAGGAAAAAGCAAAAAATTTCAGAATTGCACCTTGCAATGCGGAGAAATTACTGTTTGTGCATTTACAATATTCATTGATTTTTGCCATTGAAAAACATCATGTTATTCATATACCAGAAATGTTTGAAGCTACTGACTGAATGAAAGGAGCTGGCATCTCACTCTCTTTGAATCTTCTTTATCATGCTAAGAGGAGCAGGAAAAAGCAAAAAATTTCAGAATTGCACCTTGCAATGCGGAGAAATTACTGTTTGTGCATTTACAATATTCATTGATTTTTGCCATTGAAAAACGTCCAGAAATGATTGAAGCTACTGACTGAATGAAAGAAGCTGGCATCTCACTCTCTTTGAATCTTCTTTATCATGCTAAGAGGAGCAGGAAAAAGCAAAAAATTTCAGAATTGCACCTTGCAATGCGGAGAAATTACTGTTTGTGCATTTACAATATTCATTGATTTTTGCCATTGAAAAACGTCCAGAAATGATTGAAGCTACTGACTGAATGAAAGGAGCTGGCATCTTACTCTCTTTGAATCTTCTTTATCATTCTAAGAGGAGCAGGAAAAAGCAAAAAATTTCAGAATTGCACCTTGCAATGCGGAGAAATTACTGTTTGTACATTTACAATATTCATTGATTTTTGCCATTGAAAAACGTCCAGAAATGATTGAAGCTACTGACTGAATGAAAGGAGCTGGTATCTCACTCTCTTTGAATCTTCTTTATCATGCTAAGAGGAGCAGGAAAAAGCAAAAAATTTCAGAATTGCACCTTGCAATGCGGAGAAATTACTGTTTGTGCATTTACAATATTCATTGATTTTTGCCATTGAAAAACATCATGTTATTCATATACCAGAAATGTTTGAAGCTACTGACTGAATGAAAGGAGCTGGCATCTCACTCTCATTGAATCTTCTTTATCATGCTAAGAGGAGCAGGAAAAAGCAAAAAATTTCAGAATTGCACCTTGCAATGCGGAGAAATTACTGTTTGTGCATTTACAATATTCATTGATTTTTGCCATTGAAAAACGTCCAGAAATGATTGAAGCTACTGACTGAATGAAAGGAGCTGGCATCTCACTCTCTTTGAATCTTCTTTATCATGCTAAGAGGAGCAGGAAAAAGCAAAAAATTTCAGAATTGCACCTTGCAATGCGGAGAAATTACTGTTTGTGCATTTACAATATTCATTGATTTTTGCCATTGAAAAACGTCCAGAAATGATTGAAGCTACTGAGTGAATGAAAGGAGCTGACATCTCACTCTCTTTGAATCTTCTTTATCATGCTAAGAGGAGCAGGAAAAAGCAAAAAATTTCAGAATTGCACCTTGCAATGCGGAGAAATTACTGTTTGTGCATTTACAATATTCATTGATTTTTGCCATTGAAAAACATCATGTTATTCATATACCAGAAATGTTTGAAGCTACTGACTGAATGAAAGGAACTGACATCTCACTCTCTTTGAATCTTCTTTATCATGCTAAGAGGAGCAGGAAAAAGCAAAAAATTTCAGAATTGCACCTTGCAATGCGGAGAAATTACTGTTTGTGCATTTACAATATTCATTGATTTTTGCCATTGAAAAACGTCCAGAAATGATTGAAGCTACTGACTGAATGAAAGGAGCTGGCATCTCACTCTCTTTGAATCTTCTTTATAATGCTAAGAGGAGCAGGAAAAAGTAAAAAATTTCAGAATTGCACCTTGCAATGCGGAGAAATTACTGTTTGTGCATTTACAATATTCATTGATTTTTGCCATTGAAAAACCATGTTATTCATATACCAGAAATGTTTGAAACTACTGACTGAATGAAAGGAGCTGGCATCTCACTCTCTTTGAATCTTCTTTATCATGCTAAGAGGAGCAGGAAAAAGCAAAAAATTTCAGAATTGCACCTTGCAATGCGGAGAAATTACTGTTTGTGCATTTACAATATTCATTGATTTTTGCCATTGAAAAACGTCCAGAAATGATTGAAGCTACTGACTGAATGAAAGGAGCTGGCATCTCACTCTCTTTGAATCTTCTTTATCATGCTAAGAGGAGCAGGAAAAAGCAAAAAATTTCAGAATTGCACCTTGCAATGCGGAGAAATTACTGTTTGTGCATTTACAATATTCATTGATTTTTGCCATTGAAAAACGTCCAGAAATGATTGAAGCTACTGACTGAATGAAAGGAGCTGGCATCTTACTCTCTTTGAATCTTCTTTATCATTCTAAGAGGAGCAGGAAAAAGCAAAAAATTTCAGAATTGCACCTTGCAATGCGGAGAAATTACTGTTTGTTCATTTACAATATTCATTGATTTTTGCCATTGAAAAACGTCCAGAAATGATTGAAGCTACTGACTGAATGAAAGGAGCTGGTATCTCACTCTCTTTCAATCTTCTTTATCATGCTAAGAGGAGCAGGAAAAAGCAAAAAATTTCAGAATTGCACCTTGCAATGCGGAGAAATTACTGTTTGTGCATTTACAATATTCATTGATTTTTGCCATTGAAAAACATCATGTTATTCATATACCAGAAATGTTTGAAGCTACTGACTGAATGAAAGGAGCTGGCATCTCACTCTCATTGAATCTTCTTTATCATGCTAAGAGGAGCAGGAAAAAGCAAAAAATTTCAGAATTGCACCTTGCAATGCGGAGAAATTACTGTTTGTGCATTTACAATATTCATTGATTTTTGCCATTGAAAAACGTCCAGAAATGATTGAAGCTACTGACTGAATGAAAGGAGCTGGCATCTCACTCTCTTTGAATCTTCTTTATCATGCTAAGAGGAGCAGGAAAAAGCAAAAAATTTCAGAATTGCACCTTGCAATGCGGAGAAATTACTGTTTGTGCATTTACAATATTCATTGATTTTTGCCATTGAAAAACGTCCAGAAATGATTGAAGCTACTGACTGAATGAAAGGAGCTGACATCTCACTCTCTTTGAATCTTCTTTAGCATGCTAAGAGGAGCAGGAAAAAGCAAAAAATTTCAGAATTGCACCTTGCAATGCGGAGAAATTACTGTTTGTGCATTTACAATATTCATTGATTTTTGCCATTGAAAAACATCATGTTATTCATATACCAGAAATGTTTGAAGCTACTGACTGAATGAAAGGAACTGACATCTCACTCTCTTTGAATCTTCTTTATAATGCTAAGAGGAGCAGGAAAAAGCAAAACATTTCAGAATTGCACCTTGCAATGCGGAGAAATTACTGTCTGTGCATTTACAATATTCATTGATTTTTGCCATTGAAAAACGTCCAGAAATGATTGAAGCTACTGACTGAATGAAAGGAGCTGGTATCTCACTCTCTTTGAATCTTCTTTATCATGCTAAGAGGAGCAGGAAAAAGCAAAAAATTTCAGAATTGCACCTTGCAATGCGGAGAAATTACTGTTTGTGCATTTACAATATTCATTGATTTTTGCCATTGAAAAACGTCCAGAAATGATTGAAGCTACTGACTGAATGAAAGGAGCTGACATCTCACTCTCTTTGAATCTTCTTTAGCATGCTAAGAGGAGCAGGAAAAAGCAAAAAATTTCAGAATTGCACCTTGCAATGCGGAGAAATTACTGTTTGTGCATTTACAATATTCATTGATTTTTGCCATTGAAAAACATCGTTATTCATATACCAGAAATGTTTGAAGCTACTGACTGAATGAAAGGAGCTGGCATCTCACTCTCTTTGAATCTTCTTTATCATGCTAAGAGGAGCAGGAAAAAGCAAAAAATTTCAGAATTGCACCTTGCAATGCGGAGAAATTAATGTTTGTGCATTTACAATATTCATTGATTTTTGCCATTGAAAAACGTCCAGAAATGATTAAAGCTACTGACTGAATGAAAGGAGCTGGCATCTCACTCTCTTTGAATCTTCTTTATCATGCTAAGAGGAGCAGGAAAAAGCAAAAAATTTCAGAATTGCACCTTGCAATGCGGAGAAATTACTGTTTGTGCATTTACAATATTCATTGATTTTTGCCATTGAAAAACATCATGTTATTCATATACCAGAAATGATTGAAGCTACTGACTGAATGAAAGGAGCTGGCATCTCACTCTCTTTGAATCTTCTTTATCATGCTAAGAGGAGCAGGAAAAAGCAAAAAATTTCAGAATTGCACCTTGCAATGCGGAGAAGTTACTGTTTGTGCATTTACAATATTCATTGATTTTTGCCATTGAAAAACATCCAGAAATGATTGAAGCTACTGACTGAATGAAAGGAGCTGGCATCTCACTCTCTTTGAATCTTATTTATCATGCTAAGAGGAGCAGGAAAAAGCAAAAAATTTCAGAATTGCACCTTGCAATGCGGAGAAATTACTGTTTGTGCATTTACAATATTCATTGATTTTTGCCATTGAAAAACATCATGTTATTCATATACCAGAAATGTTTGAAGCTACTGACTGAATGAAAGGAGCTGGCATCTCACTCTCTTTGAATCTTCTTTATCATGCTAAGAGGAGCAGGAAAAAGCAAAAAATTTCAGAATTGCACCTTGCAATGCGGAGAAATTACTGTTTGTGTATTTACAATATTCATTGATTTTTGCCATTGAAAAACGTCCAGAAATGATTGAAGCTACTGACTGAATGAAAGAAGCTGGCATCTCACTCTCTTTGAATCTTCTTTATCATGCTAAGAGGAGCAGGAAAAAGCAAAAAATTTCAGAATTGCACCTTGCAATGCGGAGAAATTACTGTTTGTGCATTTACAATATTCATTGATTTTTGCCATTGAAAAACGTCCAGAAATGATTGAAGCTACTGACTGAATGAAAGGAGCTGGCATCTTACTCTCTTTGAATCTTCTTTATCATTCTAAGAGGAGCAGGAAAAAGCAAAAAATTTCAGAATTGCACCTTGCAATGCGGAGAAATTACTGTTTGTACATTTACAATATTCATTGATTTTTGCCATTGAAAAACGTCCAGAAATGATTGAAGCTACTGACTGAATGAAAGGAGCTGGTATCTCACTCTCTTTGAATCTTCTTTATCATGCTAAGAGGAGCAGGAAAAAGCAAAAAATTTCAGAATTGCACCTTGCAATGCGGAGAAATTACTGTTTGTGCATTTACAATATTCATTGATTTTTGCCATTGAAAAACATCATGTTATTCATATACCAGAAATGTTTGAAGCTACTGACTGAATGAAAGGAGCTGGCATCTCACTCTCATTGAATCTTCTTTATCATGCTAAGAGGAGCAGGAAAAAGCAAAAAATTTCAGAATTGCACCTTGCAATGCGGAGAAATTACTGTTTGTGCATTTACAATATTCATTGATTTTTGCCATTGAAAAACGTCCAGAAATGATTGAAGCTACTGACTGAATGAAAGGAGCTGGCATCTCACTCTCTTTGAATCTTCTTTATCATGCTAAGAGGAGCAGGAAAAAGCAAAAAATTTCAGAATTGCACCTTGCAATGCGGAGAAATTACTGTTTGTGCATTTACAATATTCATTGATTTTTGCCATTGAAAAACGTCCAGAAATGATTGAAGCTACTGAGTGAATGAAAGGAGCTGACATCTCACTCTCTTTGAATCTTCTTTATCATGCTAAGAGGAGCAGGAAAAAGCAAAAAATTTCAGAATTGCACCTTGCAATGCGGAGAAATTACTGTTTGTGCATTTACAATATTCATTGATTTTTGCCATTGAAAAACATCATGTTATTCATATACCAGAAATGTTTGAAGCTACGGACTGAATGAAAGGAACTGACATCTCACTCTCTTTGAATCTTCTTTATCATGCTAAGAGGAGCAGGAAAAAGCAAAAAATTTCAGAATTGCACCTTGCAATGCGGAGAAATTACTGTTTGTGCATTTACAATATTCATTGATTTTTGCCATTGAAAAACGTCCAGAAATGATTGAAGCTACTGACTGAATGAAAGGAGCTGGCATCTCACTCTCTTTGAATCTTCTTTATAATGCTAAGAGGAGCAGGAAAAAGTAAAAAATTTCAGAATTGCACCTTGCAATGCGGAGAAATTACTGTTTGTGCATTTACAATATTCATTGATTTTTGCCATTGAAAAACATCATGTTATTCATATACCAGAAATGTTTGAAACTACTGACTGAATGAAAGGAGCTGGCATCTCACTCTCTTTGAATCTTCTTTATCATGCTAAGAGGAGCAGGAAAAAGCAAAAAATTTCAGAATTGCACCTTGCAATGCGGAGAAATTACTGTTTGTGCATTTACAATATTCATTGATTTTTGCCATTGAAAAACGTCCAGAAATGATTGAAGCTACTGACTGAATGAAAGGAGCTGGCATCTTACTCTCTTTGAATCTTCTTTATCATTCTAAGAGGAGCAGGAAAAAGCAAAAAATTTCAGAATTGCACCTTGCAATGCGGAGAAATTACTGTTTGTACATTTACAATATTCATTGATTTTTGCCATTGAAAAACGTCCAGAAATGATTGAAGCTACTGACTGAATGAAAGGAGCTGGTATCTCACTCTCTTTGAATCTTCTTTATCATGCTAAGAGGAGCAGGAAAAAGCAAAAAATTTCAGAATTGCACCTTGCAATGCGGAGAAATTACTGTTTGTGCATTTACAATATTCATTGATTTTTGCCATTGAAAAACATCATGTTATTCATATACCAGAAATGTTTGAAGCTACTGACTGAATGAAAGGAGCTGGCATCTCACTCTCATTGAATCTTCTTTATCATGCTAAGAGGAGCAGGAAAAAGCAAAAAATTTCAGAATTGCACCTTGCAATGCGGAGAAATTACTGTTTGTGCATTTACAATATTCATTGATTTTTGCCATTGAAAAACGTCCAGAAATGATTGAAGCTACTGACTGAATGAAAGGAGCTGGCATCTCACTCTCTTTGAATCTTCTTTATCATGCTAAGAGGAGCAGGAAAAAGCAAAAAATTTCAGAATTGCACCTTGCAATGCGGAGAAATTACTGTTTGTGCATTTACAATATTCATTGATTTTTGCCATTGAAAAACGTCCAGAAATGATTGAAGCTACTGAGTGAATGAAAGGAGCTGACATCTCACTCTCTTTGAATCTTCTTTATCATGCTAAGAGGAGCAGGAAAAAGCAAAAAATTTCAGATTTGCACCTTGCAATGCGGAGAAATTACTGTTTGTGCATTTACAATATTCATTGATTTTTGCCATTGAAAAACATCATGTTATTCATATACCAGAAATGTTTGAAGCTACTGACTGAATGAAAGGAACTGACATCTCACTCTCTTTGAATCTTCTTTATCATGCTAAGAGGAGCAGGAAAAAGCAAAAAATTTCAGAATTGCACCTTGCAATGCGGAGAAATTACTGTTTGTGCATTTACAATATTCATTGATTTTTGCCATTGAAAAACGTCCAGAAATGATTGAAGCTACTGACTGAATGAAAGGAGCTGGCATCTCACTCTCTTTGAATCTTCTTTATAATGCTAAGAGGAGCAGGAAAAAGTAAAAAATTTCAGAATTGCACCTTGCAATGCGGAGAAATTACTGTTTGTGCATTTACAATATTCATTGATTTTTGCCATTGAAAAACATCATGTTATTCATATACCAGAAATGTTTGAAACTACTGACTGAATGAAAGGAGCTGGCATCTCACTCTCTTTGAATCTTCTTTATCATGCTAAGAGGAGCAGGAAAAAGCAAAAAATTTCAGAATTGCACCTTGCAATGCGGAGAAATTACTGTTTGTGCATTTACAATATTCATTGATTTTTGCCATTGAAAAACGTCCAGAAATGATTGAAGCTACTGACTGAATGAAAGGAGCTGGCATCTCACTCTCTTTGAATCTTCTTTATCATGCTAAGAGGAGCAGGAAAAAGCAAAAAATTTCAGAATTGCACCTTGCAATGCGGAGAAATTACTGTTTGTGCATTTACAATATTCATTGATTTTTGCCATTGAAAAACGTCCTGAAATGATTGAAGCTACTGACTGAATGAAAGGAGCTGGCATCTTACTCTCTTTGAATCTTCTTTATCATTCTAAGAGGAGCAGGAAAAAGCAAAAAATTTCAGAATTGCACCTTGCAATGCGGAGAAATTACTGTTTGTACATTTACAATATTCATTGATTTTTGCCATTGAAAAACGTCCAGAAATGATTGAAGCTACTGACTGAATGAAAGGAGCTGGTATCTCACTCTCTTTGAATCTTCTTTATCATGCTAAGAGGAGCAGGAAAAAGCAAAAAATTTCAGAATTGCACCTTGCAATGCGGAGAAATTACTGTTTGTGCATTTACAATATTCATTGATTTTTGCCATTGAAAAACATCATGTTATTCATATACCAGAAATGTTTGAAGCTACTGACTGAATGAAAGGAGCTGGCATCTCACTCTCATTGAATCTTCTTTATCATGCTAAGAGGAGCAGGAAAAAGCAAAAAATTTCAGAATTGCACCTTGCAATGCGGAGAAATTACTGTTTGTGCATTTACAATATTCATTGATTTTTGCCATTGAAAAACGTCCAGAAATGATTGAAGCTACTGACTGAATGAAAGGAGCTGGCATCTCACTCTCTTTGAATCTTCTTTATCATGCTAAGAGGAGCAGGAAAAAGCAAAAAATTTCAGAATTGCACCTTGCAATGCGGAGAAATTACTGTTTGTGCATTTACAATATTCATTGATTTTTGCCATTGAAAAACGTCCAGAAATGATTGAAGCTACTGACTGAATGAAAGGAGCTGACATCTCACTCTCTTTGAATCTTCTTTATCATGCTAAGAGGAGCAGGAAAAAGCAAAAAATTTCAGAATTGCACCTTGCAATGCGGAGAAATTACTGTTTGTGCATTTACAATATTCATTGATTTTTGCCATTGAAAAACATCATGTTATTCATATACCAGAAATGTTTGAAGCTACTGACTGAATGAAAGGAACTGACATCTCACTCTCTTTGAATCTTCTTTATCATGCTAAGAGGAGCAGGAAAAAGCAAAAAATTTCAGAATTGCACCTTGCAATGCGGAGAAATTACTGTTTGTGCATTTACAATATTCATTGATTTTTGCCATTGAAAAACGTCCAGAAATGATTGAAGCTACTGACTGAATGAAAGGAGCTGGCATCTCACTCTCTTTGAATCTTCTTTATAATGCTAAGAGGAGCAGGAAAAAGTAAAAAATTTCAGAATTGCACCTTGCAATGCGGAGAAATTACTGTTTGTGCATTTACAATATTCATTGATTTTTGCCATTGAAAAACATCATGTTATTCATATACCAGAAATGTTTGAAACTACTGACTGAATGAAAGGAGCTGGCATCTCACTCTCTTTGAATCTTCTTTATCATGCTAAGAGGAGCAGGAAAAAGCAAAAAATTTCAGAATTGCACCTTGCAATGCGGAGAAATTACTGTTTGTGCATTTACAATATTCATTGATTTTTGCCATTGAAAAACGTCCAGAAATGATTGAAGCTACTGACTGAATGAAAGGAGCTGGCATCTCACTCTCTTTGAATCTTCTTTATCATGCTAAGAGGAGCAGGAAAAAGCAAAAAATTTCAGAATTGCACCTTGCAATGCGGAGAAATTACTGTTTGTGCATTTACAATATTCATTGATTTTTGCCATTGAAAAACGTCCAGAAATGATTGAAGCTACTGACTGAATGAAAGGAGCTGGCATCTTACTCTCTTTGAATCTTCTTTATCATTCTAAGAGGAGCAGGAAAAAGCAAAAAATTTCAGAATTGCACCTTGCAATGCGGAGAAATTACTGTTTGTACATTTACAATATTCATTGATTTTTGCCATTGAAAAACGTCCAGAAATGATTGAAGCTACTGACTGAATGAAAGGAGCTGGTATCTCACTCTCTTTGAATCTTCTTTATCATGCTAAGAGGAGCAGGAAAAAGCAAAAAATTTCAGAATTGCACCTTGCAATGCGGAGAAATTACTGTTTGTGCATTTACAATATTCATTGATTTTTGCCATTGAAAAACATCATGTTATTCATATACCAGAAATGTTTGAAGCTACTGACTGAATGAAAGGAGCTGGCATCTCACTCTCATTGAATCTTCTTTATCATGCTAAGAGGAGCAGGAAAAAGCAAAAAATTTCAGAATTGCACCTTGCAATGCGGAGAAATTACTGTTTGTGCATTTACAATATTCATTGATTTTTGCCATTGAAAAACGTCCAGAAATGATTGAAGCTACTGACTGAATGAAAGGAGCTGGCATCTCACTCTCTTTGAATCTTCTTTATCATGCTAAGAGGAGCAGGAAAAAGCAAAAAATTTCAGAATTGCACCTTGCAATGCGGAGAAATTACTGTTTGTGCATTTACAATATTCATTGATTTTTGCCATTGAAAAACGTCCAGAAATGATTGAAGCTACTGACTGAATGAAAGGAGCTGACATCTCACTCTCTTTGAATCTTCTTTATCATGCTAAGAGGAGCAGGAAAAAGCAAAAAATTTCAGAATTGCACCTTGCAATGCGGAGAAATTACTGTTTGTGCATTTACAATATTCATTGATTTTTGCCATTGAAAAACATCATGTTATTCATATACCAGAAATGTTTGAAGCTACTGACTGAATGAAAGGAACTGACATCTCACTCTCTTTGAATCTTCTTTATCATGCTAAGAGGAGCAGGAAAAAGCAAAAAATTTCAGAATTGCACCTTGCAATGCGGAGAAATTACTGTTTGTGCATTTACAATATTCATTGATTTTTGCCATTGAAAAACGTCCAGAAATGATTGAAGCTACTGACTGAATGAAAGGAGCTGGCATCTCACTCTCTTTGAATCTTCTTTATAATGCTAAGAGGAGCAGGAAAAAGTAAAAAATTTCAGAATTGCACCTTGCAATGCGGAGAAATTACTGTTTGTGCATTTACAATATTCATTGATTTTTGCCATTGAAAAACATCATGTTATTCATATACCAGAAATGTTTGAAACTACTGACTGAATGAAAGGAGCTGGCATCTCACTCTCTTTGAATCTTCTTTATCATGCTAAGAGGAGCAGGAAAAAGCAAAAAATTTCAGAATTGCACCTTGCAATGCGGAGAAATTACTGTTTGTGCATTTACAATATTCATTGATTTTTGCCATTGAAAAACGTCCAGAAATGATTGAAGCTACTGACTGAATGAAAGGAGCTGGCATCTCACTCTCTTTGTTTTACCGTATTTTTTATTTTTCATTAACGACATTGACAAGTAATTGACAGTAGCATAATTCTAAATACAAGGGAAAAAATCAGGGATAACTGGGACGCGGGAAAAGGGGGAAGACCAAAGGGAGGGGAGGGAAGGGAAACAACAAGGATAAAATAACAAGGGGTAGAAGAGATTGATTCATCAAATAATACTGTAATCAATAAGGAATAATAAAAAACAATCTAACAAAACACAAAACAATTTCAACACACATTATCATGTTAGCAATAATACAAACAAAGTGAATAAACAGTCTGTAAGACATATTAAGAACTACCAGTATTATAGGCAGGACGGGGGAATTTGTTTGACCAGATATCCCATTTCTTAGAAAATTTGGAAAGGTTATCATTGATATAGGCAAATCTAAATTCGTATATTCTATGTTGGTTCATCCTATCTACTAATTCCTCCAAAGTAGGAACAGACGATTTTCTCCAATGAAAGGATAAAGCATTTTTGCAAACCGAAAATATGTGGATCATGATAGCTCTCTCATAAGATTTATATGTTTCCAATTCTAATGATAATAGAGCTGTTTGAGGAGTCAAAATTAAAGGTCTGCCCAAAAGGTCATTAATCAGAGAAGAAATCTGAGCCCACAGATTACGAATCTTAGGGCAGCTCCAAAAAATATGCAAAAGATCTCCTTTAATGCCACAATCCCTCCAACAAAGGGGAGAATTACTGGACCTTATGTGATGGAGCCTGATTGGGGTATAATACCACCTTGATAAAACCTTGAAATAGGCCTCTTGCAGAGGCATGGAAATATTGGAGGCTTGAGTAAAAAGTACAGCATTCTCCCACTGGTCGAGAGGGAAGTTGAGTTTCAGGTCTTTTTCCCATCGTAACATGTAAATATTTTTTTTGAAGGATAGATCATTGTTGAAGTTGTTGTAAATGTGTCTCAAGCTCCAAAAAATTTTGTGGGATGGGTTACACAGCAGGTTCGCCGAGGTTTTGGAAACAAGGAATTTACCAGCCAAAAATTCTAGAATAATACTTTTAAAATGGGAGTATAAGAAAAAATCAGAAGAAGGGAGATTAAATTTTTTTTTGAGAGTTTGGAAAGGAGAAAAAGTAGAAATCTCGAAGAGGTCCCCAATTTTCCTTAACCCTCTACTATTCCAGTGATCCGGAATGCAGGAGTTATGTAAGGCAGCAACAAAATTGATTGGAAAGTTTTTAACCAGAGAGAGTTTGTCTACACTGGAGTCTCTAGAAAGATTCCCCCTCCCTCTCCTAGCAATTTTCTTCCAAGCTTCGATAGTCGCTTGAAAGATAGGGTGGGAAGGATCATGAGTGCATTTTTTAAAGAGATGTTTAAATAGCAAATCTCGGGGAGGGGAGTCGCCGTTCAGAAAGGTCTCCAAAATTAGCCATGCCGGGGGATTTGTAGAGTTAAGCCAATTTCTACTCTGCTTGATAAGGTTAGCATAATAATAGGCGGATATGTTAGGGAGACTCAGGCCTCCATTGCTTTTGTTTTTATATAAGATTTCAGCAGATATCCTCGCACGTTTTTTGTCCCAGATATAAGAGTTAATCTGGTTCTGTATTTTTTGGATGAAACAAAGGGGTATATTTAATGGTAAGTTACGAAAGAAATACAAGATTTTGGGGAGGACAAACATTTTAATGGATAGAACCCTACCCCACCATGACAAATCCTTTTTCAGGAGATTCGTCAGATCTCCTCGGACGACGTCATTAATTAAGTCTAAGTTGGCAGAGAGAGTTGAATCAATAGATTTACCAACTACAATCCCCAAATAGGACAGATTGTCCTTGGCTGAATCAAAGGAAAATTTTGAATGTAAAGCTTCTCTCGTTTGATGGTCCAAATTAATGTTTAAAAGTTTTGATTTTTTTTTATTAATCTTAAAGTAAGAGATCTGGGAGAATGAATCCAGAACTTCCAAGACCTTATTAACCGACTTTATTGGATCCAGCAAGGAAAGCATGACGTCATCTGCGAAGAGACTAATTTTGAATTCCCGGGAAGGAGTAGAGATCCCCTTAATGTCAGTGCTTTCTCTAATCTTCTGTGCCAAAGGCTCCATAGCTAAGACGAAAAGTAGGGGGGAGAGAGGGCAACCCTGTCTAGTCCCATTTGTAATGGGGATTGGGTGGGAAAGATAATTGTTGACATAAATTTTAGCTTGGGGGTTAGAATAAAGGGCCAAAATTGAGGAAAGAAAATTATTATTAAAACCAAATTTATTAAGAGTAAGTTCTAAATATAGCCAATTTAATCTATCGAATGCTTTTTCAGCATCTAATGCGAGCAAGGAGGTTGGAACCCTAACTGTATTAATCAATCTCAAAATATTCAAAATTCTTCTAGTGCCGTCAGTAGCTTGTCTCCCACCAACGAAGCCAATTTGGTCATCGTTGATGAGATTTGGGAGAATAGTTGAAAGACGATTGGCCAGAATTTTCGAATAAATTTTTATATCGGTATTGATTAGTGAGATAGGTCTATAATTCTTGACATTATCTCTCTCATCTTTTGACTTAGGAATCAAAGTGATGGTGGCCTCCAACATTTCTTGGGGGAAGGAGCAGTTTGAAGATGCCAAATTAAAGATTTTAGTAAGAGGAAGGGAAAGGAGTTCACAAAAGGTCTTATAGTATTCATTAATGAACCCGTCTGGACCCGGGGCCTTGAAAGATTTAAGTTGCTTAATTGTGTTCATAACTTCGAGGGAAGTAAAAGGTTCATTCAATGCCTCAAGGTCCAGAGGGCTCAATTTGGGTAATTTAATTGAAGAGAGAAAATTGTTAATTTCTTCTGATTTAGGTTGGGAAATTAAAGGATCAGATTTGATATTATAGAGTTTCTCATAAAATTCTGCGAACCGATCAGCTATATCTTTCGGATGATAGAGCAATGATCCGTTAACATTTTTTATTTTATCAATTCTATTGTTCGCTCTTTGTTGTTTAACTAATCGGGCCATAAAACGAGTAGGTTTGTTAAGGGCGGCATAATGATTAAACTTTGATTTTTGGATGATCGAGTCGTAGGAAGAAAAAATTTCGGATTTTAGGTCAATCCTTAGATTTAATAGCTCCTTTTGAATTGTTGGGGAAGGGGAAGGAAGGTTAATCTGGGCTAGTTCTTTTTCTTTGATAAGTTTTTGAAGGGAATTTATTTTGGCTCTTTTTTCTTTTTTTTCCGATGAGGATATCTGTATTAGTACACCCCGAAGTACAGCCTTGTGGGCACACCAACTAGAGAAGGGGTTAGACAGATCCGGGGTTTCATTTTCCTTAAAATAATTTGAAATTGCATTTTCAATAGTTTTTTTATTCTTTGGATTATGAATAAGGGAAGATTTGCACTTCCAGAGAAATCCGTTTCTTAGAAGAGGGCCAATGTGAAGTTCACACGTTATAGGGGCATGATCCGATATAGACCTGGGACCTATGGAGATATTTGAGAATTTGGATAGAGAGAAGACGTCGGTTAACATTAGATCAATTCTGGAGGCCGTTTGATGTGCATCTGAAAAGTGAGAAAACTCTTTGGAAGTAGTATTGAAACATCTGAAAATGTCGAAAAGTTCATTTCTATGGAGCCAATTATTTAGAGTAGCATAAAGGTGACGACTAGAAGAAGAAGAGTCAATTAACCCATCTGGTACCATATTAAAATCCCCCAAAAGGATCAATTCACCTCTCCTAACCTCCTCCACTTTCCTCAAAACTTTATTTAAAAAGGAAATTTGCTTCTTATTTGGGGCATATACGTTTGCAATTGTACACTCATGATTGTTCAATTTGCAGATCAGTATGTGATATCTGCCATTGACATCACCATGCTGATCTAATAGTTCAAATGGAACTGAATTTTTAATCAATGTTGCTACACCAGCTTTTTTCCGTTCGCTAATGGATTCAAAAATATGAGGATATTCTTTATGGGAAAATTTAGGATGTTTCCCCTCAGCGAACCTGGTCTCTTGTAGACACGCCACATCCGCTCCAAAATGAACTAATTCCTTCCATAAGGAGAATCTTTTGTTAGGGCTATTCAGACCTCTTACATTATATGAGACAACCTTAATAGGCATAGACCAGGGAGACAGTCAAAATGTATCCAAAAAGGAGAAAAGCAAAAATCAATTGATCCTGCAGACCACCCCAAGCGGTGAAACCACCGGCAATCAAAACTAGGAGATGGTATTCTAGATTGAAAATGTGTTACAGACTACAATTCAAAGGAGAAAATTTGTCAAACAAACAACAACAATAACAGTCACTAGGTATTCAAGATACCAGTAAAAGAAATAAAAAGTGAATCAAAAACTTCCTGAGGGAACCTTTACCTGAAAGGTTCTCCCTCGGTTTTGGGGGAAAAAAGTGTGTGGACACTACCTGAGGGCATGGTATAAAGAAGATTAGTATGAGTTTTGGAACTCCAAATCCAACCAGGACTCAAAAGGACAAAATTAACGTTATAAGATTTAACTAAATCAGACAATGATTGCCACACTATAAATTTTCAGAATTAGGTTCAGTAATATAGTAACCCAGATGTTATGTCATATAAGGAATAAAGTTTTAGAAAGGATCCAATAATAACTCCCCCACATCTCAGCGGTTTGGAGCTTTCGGATCCTTCAGGGGAATGTCTTTTATAAATTCAAAGAATTTGGGGCCTTCGTCTGGATCTGAGAGAGTATAAGTTTTTCCCTTAAAAAAAATCAGCAGTTTCACTGGGAAACCCCACCTATACGGAGTACCCATTTCTCTCAATCTGTCAGTGGTTAATTTGTAGGCCCTTCTCGCATCCATCGTTTCCTTAGAAAAATCTGAGAAGATTTTTAGGTGCGAAAAGGGTTCAGGAAATTTCTTTTCCTTTCTAATAAAACTTAAAATTCTCTCCTTAGTGGAGAAGAAGTGCAATCTTATTATCGTGTCTCTAGGTAAATCAGGGGAGATAAACGACGGGCGAAATAGGCGGTGTGCCCTGTCTATAATAAGGTCCTGTTCAGACAAAGAAGGGATGGATTTGTGAAGTAAGTCTTGAACATAAGAGAGAAGGTCAGAGGGAGAGACACTTTCAGAGATACCCCTAATTTTCAGGTTATTTCTTCTGCTTCTGTCTTCTAGATCAGCCACTTTTAATCTAAGTCTATGAAGCTCAGATTTAATCTCAAGATTTTCTGAGGAGACTTTATCTATTTTACCTTCTACTGTATTAAGTCTCTTGGTATTTTCCTCTAATTTAACACCGAAGGCGCTCAAAGTAGACTTCATGGAGTCAACCTGTCTATCAAATCCCAACTTCATGTTGTTATCAATCCTTTTGGTCAGGTTGTCCAGGAAAGAGGAAAGGTCAAAATTTTCTGGATTTTGAGAAGTGGGTAATTTTAACGGAACACTGATCATAGAATCAGGAGATAAAGGAGATGGATCTTTTTTTAAACGCCTCCTTTCTGGGCTTGGATTAGGAGAAGTATCTGAGGAATCATCCTCTGAATTAGTTGCGAGGGGGGAAAATTTATTGCCCCAGTCACCAGGATCTCTTCTTTTTGAGGACACGGACAAATCCATATCCTCCTCTTTTTTACCTCTGGCTGTTGTAACAGAGGCAGGTTTAGAAATAGAAACCCTTTGCTGTTTTGGGGAAGTTACAGTTTTAGGGGAATCTTTGGTGGGAGTATACATTTTAGAGGTTGGATTATCTTCAGGGTTTCTATGGGGTGATCTAGACTTGACTGGGCTAATAATATTAACAGAATCTTCTGAAGGGTTAGAGAAGGAAAAACGCTGGGAGGTCTTCCCTCTTACCGCATTAGTTTTAAGGGGTATCTCTAGAGATTTTTGGGAATTTTTTTTATTTGTTGCCATTATAAACCCTAAAATACACCAAAGGAGTATCAATAGACAACAATTGGAACTATTGGCTAGAATAGGATTACAGTACCTAAAGTAATTCCAGCAAGCGGCTGGAGTATACACAAGGAATATATAACCTAAAAAAAAGGAAAATTGCAGAAATATGTCCTTCTTCTCAATATTTTAAATAACAGACAGTTATAATACGAGTCAAGGAGTATATGATTATCCGGTCAATGTGACAACAAATAAAACACCTTTAACCATATATAATTCACAATCAGCAGATTATAAAAAAAGAAAAAGAGAAAAAAGTAAATAAAAATATATATAGTCAATCAGTACTCAAAAATAGCCGAGTGACAGTTTTCAAAGTTAAAGACAAACAGGAGTAGATCAGCAGTTCCGTAGAATTCCATGAGCACCAACTGTAATATGTATATCAAGTAGCGTGATCACAAAATATATATTTGGAGGTAGTAACAGATCCACTCAACCCTCCCCTCCCCCTCAGGGTCAAACTCCGTGTCCAGGTTGCTGTCACACTATATAATGGGTATTAGACCACTTTAAAAGTACTGATATAAAATCAGCACCTTGGACAGCGGGGCAGAGCGGCACTTCAGTAGAACAGCAGGGGGCGGGAGATTTGAATGTAGCAGCAGGAGAAAGATGCCGGTGTCAGGTGGTATCACAGCAGCGCTGCAATAGGTGGAGGCATGCAGACCGTGGGAGTCAATGAGGACCCGACACTGGAGGCACACAAGTGGCAGAACGGCGCAGCAGGCAGAAGAAGGAGGTGGACCGTGGGTGCCGGCGGTGTCTGACAGCTGGGAGCCGGGGGGGTCAAATAGTCCCGCAGTCAGAGGAGGGGGGCACCTCTATCAAAGTCACAACTCCGGGATCATCTGTCACAGTTTGGCGGCAGGGGAGGAAGCGGGCTATATATACCGGCGTTGTCTGACAGCCGGGGACAAGGAGCAGAGCGGACCCACAGCGGAGGGACAGGCACCCCCAGCCCCGGAACAGCCCCGGGATCGCAGAGGACACACTTCGGAGGAAGGAGAGACCGGCCGTGGACACCGGCGGTGCCAGTCAGTTGGAGGTAGACAGGAGCACAGCGGCCTCCCAGCAGCAGGTAAATAATGTCACCGTCACTATATCAGCCTCAGAGCCATGAGGAGGCTGGTACTAGTCATCAGGGGTGCCCGGCCACAGTAAAAGGAACGGAGCAGACAGCTCCGGGACAAAGGAGGGGGCACCGCCACACAGGGAACAGCCACACAGGAGAGGAGGGAGCCGGGTCGCAGATACCAACGGTGGCAGACAGTTAAGGGGGGAAGCAAGGCACAGCAGCTTCCCAGCAACAAAAGGGGACACCACTGCCACCAGAGCAGCCCCCGGATCGCGGGCAAAAACTCTCAGAGACCCGGTAAGAGCCCTGGCATCAGCCTGGGCTTATCTGACCTTAGCTTGATGTATGAGGTCCCGCTCCGTCTCCCGGTCTCAGCGACGTTCAGGTATGGGGTATGAGGTCCCGTTCTTCATCCGGTGTCAGGGGTCCTGTCCTCGGGGTCCCGTAGAAGAAGGAGGTTTAATTCAAAGGAACAGTGCCGTTACTTCAAAGGCTCTGAGGTCCGCAGTCTTTCCTGCACATCGCCGGCCGGTGGTTTCAGTTCAGGAGTCCGGTCCCCGGTCGCAGCTGGTAGTGGGGTGACCAGCAAGCAGGGGCAGTATGCAGGCTGGCGGTCCGATTCAGTGGGGCCGATTTCAGGGATATAATGACCCGTAGGTCTAATTAGGACTCAGTCTGTGTTTCTCCCCAGCACAAGCTGCATAAGCTGGGGTATAGAACCGGCTTGTCCCGCGGCCACCGGCACCTCACAACAGCAGAGCAGGCTTTAAGGGCTCCGTGCCACCGTCCTTTTTAGATGGTATCTACAGTTCCTCTCCTCTGTGTAGCCGCGTCAGCTGTGAGCAGGGCCGGGTCTTCGGGCTGCTGCCGGCGTCCTGAAGCAGGAAGGTCCCGTAGCTTGGCGTCCGTGTGCTGGACTTCTCTGGGCTCCGGACTCACAATCTTCTTACTTGATTGTAGATCTGGAAGGTCCCCGGGGTCCGCGATCCTCCACAGAAAGTGCCGGCCGGTGTTTTTAACTTCCGGAGTCCTGTCACTGGTCGCAGCTAGTAGCAGGGTGGTACAGCGCCGGGCGGTGATATCTCTGTAGGAGTCTTACCCCCGGTCGCAGCTGGTAGTGGGGTGGATAGCAGGCAGGGACAGCTTGCAGGCTGGCGGTCCAGTACAGTGGGGCCGTTTTCAGGGTTACAGGGTCCCGTGGGTCTAGTTAGGACTCGGTCCTTGTTACTTCCCAGCACAGGCTGTAAAAGCTGAAGTATATAATCGGCTCGTCCCGCAGCCACCGGCCTCCCACAACAGCAGAGCAGGCTTAAGGGCTCCGTGCCACCTTCCTCAAAATATGAATCCTCTGCAAATTGTCCGATAACACCTGATAAGTAGTGTTCCTAGGTCCAGAGGAAGGGAGTAGGGAGGGTCCCCTTGCAGAGACACACAGACCTGCAAGCCTGCAGGTCTATGTCACAATACCCACGACTGGCATGAAATCAAGGACGCACCTCACTGCTTCCAAACGAAATATCTCCCAGAATAACGGGTCAGGGAGAGTCTTTTCAGTATCCAGATGATCCTTAAGCTTTAGGGAGTTAATCCATGTAAGAATTGAACGAATAAATCTTCTTAAGTTGCTTTTATCGTCGCTTTGTAGTTTTAGCCCTCAGGGAGCTCAGGATCAAGCTGCCATCTCGTCCTGTGCTCAGGCCACTCCCCCCATCTCACTCTCTTTGAATCTTCTTTATCATGCTAAGAGGAGCAGGAAAAAGCAAAAAATTTCAGAATTGCACCTTGCAATGAGGAGAAATTACTGTTTGTGCATTTACAATATTCATTGATTTTTGCCATTGAAAAACATGTTATTCATATACCAGAAATGTTTGAAGCTACTGACTGAATGAAAGGAGCTGGCATCTCACTCTCTTTGAATCTTCTTTATCATGCTAAGAGGAGCAGGAAAAAGCAAAAAATTTCAGAATTGCACCTTGCAATGCGGAGAAATTACTGTTTGTGCATTTACAATATTCATTGATTTTTGCCATTGAAAAACATCATGTTATTCATATACCAGAAATGTTTGAAGCTACTGACTGAATGAAAGGAGCTGGCATCTCACTCTCTTTGAATCTTCTTTATCATGCTAAGAGGAGCAGGAAAAAGCAAAAAATTTCAGAATTGCACCTTGCAATGCGGAGAAATTACTGTTTGTGCATTTACAATATTCATTGATTTTTGCCATTGAAAAACATCATGTTATTCATATACCAGAAATGTTTGAAGCTACTGACTGAATGAAAGGAGCTGGCATCTCACTCTCTTTGAATCTTCTTTATCATGCTAAGAGGAGCAGGAAAAAGCAAAAAATTTCAGAATTGCACCTTGCAATGCGGAGAAATTACTGTTTGTGCATTTACAATATTCATTGATTTTTGCCATTGAAAAACGTCCAGAAATGATTGAAGCTACTGACTGAATGAAAGGAGCTGGCATCTTACTCTCTTTGAATCTTCTTTATCATTCTAAGAGGAGCAGGAAAAAGCAAAAAATTTCAGAATTGCACCTTGCAATGCGGAGAAATTACTGTTTGTACATTTACAATATTCATTGATTTTTGCCATTGAAAAACGTCCAGAAATGATTGAAGCTACTGACTGAATGAAAGGAGCTGGTATCTCACTCTCTTTGAATCTTCTTTATCATGCTAAGAGGAGCAGGAAAAAGCAAAAAATTTCAGAATTGCACCTTGCAATGCGGAGAAATTACTGTTTGTGCATTTACAATATTCATTGATTTTTGCCATTGAAAAACATCATGTTATTCATATACCAGAAATGTTTGAAGCTACTGACTGAATGAAAGGAGCTGGCATCTCACTCTCATTGAATCTTCTTTATCATGCTAAGAGGAGCAGGAAAAAGCAAAAAATTTCAGAATTGCACCTTGCAATGCGGAGAAATTACTGTTTGTGCATTTACAATATTCATTGATTTTTGCCATTGAAAAACGTCCAGAAATGATTGAAGCTACTGACTGAATGAAAGGAGCTGGCATCTCACTCTCTTTGAATCTTCTTTATCATGCTAAGAGGAGCAGGAAAAAGCCAAAAAAATTCAGAATTGCACCTTGCAATGCGGAGAAATTACTGTTTGTGCATTTACAATATTCATTGATTTTTGCCATTGAAAAACGTCCAGAAATGATTGAAGCTACTGACTGAATGAAAGGAGCTGACATCTCACTCTCTTTGAATCTTCTTTATCATGCTAAGAGGAGCAGGAAAAAGCAAAAAATTTCAGAATTGCACCTTGCAATGCGGAGAAATTACTGTTTGTCCATTTACAATATTCATTGATTTTTGCCATTGAAAAACATCATGTTATTCATATACCAGAAATGTTTGAAGCTACTGACTGAATGAAAGGAGCTGACATCTCACTCTCTTTGAATCTTCTTTATCATGCTAAGAGGAGCAGGAAAAAGCAAAAAATTTCAGAATTGCACCTTGCAATGCGGAGAAATTACTGTTTGTGCATTTACAATATTCATTGATTTTTGCCATTGAAAAACGTCCAGAAATGATTGAAGCTACTGACTGAAATAAAGGAGCTGGCATCTCACTCTCTTTGAATCTTCTTTATAATGCTAAGAGGAGCAGGAAAAAGTAAAAAATTTCAGAATTGCACCTTGCAATGCGGAGAAATTACTGTTTGTGCATTTACAATATTCATTGATTTTTGCCATTGAAAAACATCATGTTATTCATATACCAGAAATGTTTGAAACTACTGACTGAATGAAAGGAGCTGGCATCTCACTCTCTTTGAATCTTCTTTATCATGCTAAGAGGAGCAGGAAAAAGCAAAAAATTTCAGAATTGCACCTTGCAATGCGGAGAAATTACTGTTTGTGCATTTACAATATTCATTGATTTTTGCCATTGAAAAACGTCCAGAAATGATTGAAGCTACTGACTGAATGAAAGGAGCTGGCATCTCACTCTCTTTGAATCTTCTTTATCATGCTAAGAGGAGCAGGAAAAAGCAAAAAATTTCAGAATTGCACCTTGCAATGAGGAGAAATTACTGTTTGTGCATTTACAATATTCATTGATTTTTGCCATTGAAAAACATGTTATTCATATACCAGAAATGTTTGAAGCTACTGACTGAATGAAAGGAGCTGGCATCTCACTCTCTTTGAATCTTCTTTATCATGCTAAGAGGAGCAGGAAAAAGCAAAAAATTTCAGAATTGCACCTTGCAATGCGGAGAAATTACTGTTTGTGCATTTACAATATTCATTGATTTTTGCCATTGAAAAACATCATGTTATTCATATACCAGAAATGTTTGAAGCTACTGACTGAATGAAAGGAGCTGGCATCTCACTCTCTTTGAATCTTCTTTATCATGCTAAGAGGAGCAGGAAAAAGCAAAAAATTTCAGAATTGCACCTTGCAATGCGGAGAAATTACTGTTTGTGCATTTACAATATTCATTGATTTTTGCCATTGAAAAATGTCCAGAAATGATTGAAGCTACTGACTGAATGAAAGGAGCTGGCATCTCTCTCTCTTTGAATCTTCTTTATCATGCTAAGAGGAGCAGGAAAAAGCAAAAAATTTCAGAATTGCACCTTGCAATGCGGAGAAATTACTGTTTGTGCATTTACAATATTCATTGATTTTTTCCATTGAAAAACATCATGTTATTCATATACCAGAAATGTTTGAAGCTACTGACTGAATGAAAGGAGCTGGCATCTCACTCTCATTGAATCTTCTTTATCATGCTAAGAGGAGCAGGAAAAAGCAAAAAATTTCAGAATTGCACCTTGCAATGCGGAGAAATTACTGTTTGTGCATTTACAATATTCATTGATTTTTGCCATTGAAAAACGTCCAGAAATGATTGAAGATACTGACTGAATGAAAGGAGCTGGCATCTCACTCTCTTTGAATCTTCTTTATCATGCTAAGAGGAGCAGGAAAAAGCAAAAAATTTCAGAATTACACCTTGCAATGCGGAGAAATTACTGTTTGTGCATTTACAATATTCATTGATTTTTGCCATTGAAAAACGTCCAGAAATGATTGAAGCTACTGACTGAATGAAAGGAGCTGGCATTTCACTCTCTTTGAATCTTCTTTATCATGCAAAGAGGAGCAGGAAAAAGCTAAAAATTTCAGAATTGCACCTTGCAATGCGGAGAAATTACTGTTTGTGCATTTACAATATTCATTGATTTTTGCCATTGAAAAACATCATGTTATTCATATACCAGAAATGTTTGAAGCCTATGACTGAATGAAAGGAGCTGACATCTCACTCTCTTTGAATCTTCTTTATCATGCTAAGAGGAGCAGGAAAAAGCAAACAATTTCAGAATTGCACCTTGCAATGCGGAGAAATTACTGTCTGTGCATTTACAATATTCATTGATTTTTGCCATTGAAAAACGTCCAGAAATTATTGAAGCTACTGACTGAATGAAAGCAGCTGGCATCTCACTCTCCTTGAATCTTCTTTATCATGCTAAGAGGAGCAGGAAAAAGCAAAAAATTTCAGAATTGCACCTTGCAATGCGGAGAAATTACTGTTTGTGCATTTACAATATTCATTGATTTTTGCCATTGAAAAACGTCCAGAAATGATTGAAGCTACTGACTGAATGAAAGGAGCTGGCATCTCACTCTCTTTGAATCTTCTTTATCATGCTAAGAGGAGCAGGAAAAAGCAAAAAATTTCAGAATTGCACCTTGCAATGCGGAGAAATTACTGTTTGTGCATTTACAATATTCATTGATTTTTGCCATTGAAAAACGTCCAGAAATGATTGAAGCTACTGACTGAATGAAAGGAGCTGACATCTCACTCTCTTTGAATCTTCTTTATCATGCTAAGAGGAGCAGGAAAAAGCAAAAAATTTCAGAATTGCACCTTGCAATGCGGAGAAATTACTGTTTGTGCATTTACAATATTCATTGATTTTTGCCATTGAAAAACATCATGTTATTCATATACCAGAAATGTTTGAAGCTACTGACTGAATGAAAGGAGCTGACATCTCACTCTCTTTGAATCTTCTTTATCATGCTAAGAGGAGCAGGAAAAAGCAAAAAATTTCAGAATTGCACCTTGCAATGCGGAGAAATTACTGTTTGTGCATTTACAATATTCATTGATTTTTGCCATTGAAAAACGTCCAGAAATGATTGAAGCTACTGACTGAATGAAAGGAGCTGGCATCTCACTCTCTTTGAATCTTCTTTATAATGCTAAGAGGAGCAGGAAAAAGTAAAAAATTTCAGAATTGCACCTTGCAATGCGGAGAAATTACTGTTTGTGCATTTACAATATTCATTGATTTTTGCCATTGAAAAACATCATGTTATTCATATACCAGAAATGTTTGAAACTACTGACTGAATGAAAGGAGCTGGCATCTCACTCTCTTTGAATCTTCTTTATCATGCTAAGAGGAGCAGGAAAAAGCAAAAAATTTCAGAATTGCACCTTGCAATGCGGAGAAATTACTGTTTGTGCATTTACAATATTCATTGATTTTTGCCATTGAAAAACGTCCAGAAATGATTGAAGCTACTGACTGAATGAAAGGAGCTGGCATCTCACTCTCTTTGAATCTTCTTTATCATGCTAAGAGGAGCAGGAAAAAGCAAAAAATTTCAGAATTGCACCTTGCAATGAGGAGAAATTACTGTTTGTGCATTTACAATATTCATTGATTTTTGCCATTGAAAAACATGTTATTCATATACCAGAAATGTTTGAAGCTACTGACTGAATGAAAGGAGCTGGCATCTCACTCTCTTTGAATCTTCTTTATCATGCTAAGAGGAGCAGGAAAAAGCAAAAAATTTCAGAATTGCACCTTGCAATGCGGAGAAATTACTGTTTGTGCATTTACAATATTCATTGATTTTTGCCATTGAAAAACATCATGTTATTCATATACCAGAAATGTTTGAAGCTACTGACTGAATGAAAGGAGCTGGCATCTCACTCTCTTTGAATCTTCTTTATCATGCTAAGAGGAGCAGGAAAAAGCAAAAAATTTCAGAATTGCACCTTGCAATGCGGAGAAATTACTGTTTGTGCATTTACAATATTCATTGATTTTTGCCATTGAAAAACGTCCAGAAATGATTGAAGCTACTGACTGAATGAAAGGAGCTGGCATCTCACTCTCTTTGAATCTTCTTTATCATGCTAAGAGGAGCAGGAAAAAGCAAAAAATTTCAGAATTGCACCTTGCAATGCGGAGAAATTACTGTTTGTGCATTTACAATATTCATTGATTTTTGCCATTGAAAAACATCATGTTATTCATATACCAGAAATGTTTGAAGCTACTGACTGAATGAAAGGAGCTGGCATCTCACTCTCATTGAATCTTCTTTATCATGCTAAGAGGAGCAGGAAAAAGCAAAAAATTTCAGAATTGCACCTTGCAATGCGGAGAAATTACTGTTTGTGCATTTACAATATTCATTGATTTTTGCCATTGAAAAACGTCCAGAAATGATTGAAGATACTGACTGAATGAAAGGAGCTGGCATCTCACTCTCTTTGAATCTTCATTATCATGCTAAGAGGAGCAGGAAAAAGCAAAAAATATCAGAATTGCACCTTGCAATGCGGAGAAATTACTGTTTGTGCATTTACAATATTCATTGATTTTTGCCATTGAAAAACGTCCAGAAATGATTGAAGCTACTGACTGAATGAAAGGAGCTGGCATCTCACTCTCTTTAAATCTTCTTTATCATGCAAAGAGGAGCAGGAAAAAGCTAAAAATTTCAGAATTGCACCTTGCAATGCGGAGAAATTACTGTTTGTGCATTTACAATATTCATTGATTTTTGCCATTGAAAAACATCATGTTATTCATATACCAGAAATGTTTGAAGCCTATGACTGAATGAAAGGAGCTGACATCTCACTCTCTTTGAATCTTCTTTATCATGCTAAGAGGAGCAGGAAAAAGCAAAAAATTTCAGAATTGCACCTTGCAATGCGGAGAAATTACTGTCTGTGCATTTACAATATTCATTGATTTTTGCCATTGAAAAACGTCCAGAAATGATTGAAGCTACTGACTGAATGAAAGCAGCTGGCATCTCACTCTCCTTGAATCTTCTTTATCATGCTAAGAGGAGCAGGAAAAAGCAAAAAATTTCAGAATTGCACCTTGCAATGCGGAGAAATTACTGTCTGTGCATTTACAATATTCATTGATTTTTGCCATTGAAAAACGTCCAGAAATGATTGAAGCTACTGACTGAATGAAAGCAGCTGGCATTTCACTCTCCTTGAATCTTCTTTATCATGCTAAGAGGAGCAGGAAAAAGCAAAAAATTTCAGAATTGCACCTTGCAATGCGGAGAAATTACTGTCTGTGCATTTACAATATTCATTGATTTTTGCCATTGAAAAACGTCCAGAAATGATTGAAGCTACTGACTGAATGAAAGCAGCTGGCATCTCACTCTCCTTGAATCTTCTTTATCATGCTAAGAGGAGCAGGAAAAAGCAAAAAATTTCAGAATTGCACCTTGCAATGCGGAGAAATTACTGTTTGTGCATTTACAATATTCATTGATTTTTGCCATTGAAAAACGTCCAGAAATGATTGAAGCTACTGACTGAATGAAAGGAGCTGGTATCTCACTCTCTTTGAATCTTCTTTATCATGCTAAGAGGAGCAGGAAAAAGCAAAAAATTTCAGAATTGCACCTTGCAATGCGGAGAAATTACTGTTTGTGCATTTACAATATTCATTGATTTTTGCCATTGAAAAACATCATGTTATTCATATACCAGAAATGTTTGAAGCTACTGACTGAATGAAAGGAGCTGGCATCTCACTCTCTTTGAATCTTCTTTATCATGCTAAGAGGAGCAGGAAAAAGCAAAAAATTTCAGAATTGCACCTTGCAATGCGGAGAAATTACTCTTTGTGCATTTACAATATTCATTGATTTTTGCCATTGAAAAACGTCCAGAAATGATTGAAGCTACTGACTGAATGAAAGGAGCTGGCATCTCACTCTCTTTGAATCTTCTTTATCATGCTAAGAGGAGCAGGAAAAAGCAAAAAATTTCAGAATTGCACCTTGCAATGCGGAGAAATTACTGTTTGTGCATTTTTAATATTCATTGATTTTTGCCATTGAAAAACGTCCAGAAATGATTGAAGCTACTGACTGAATGAAAGGAGCTGGCATCTCACTCTCTTTGAATCTTCTTTATCATGCTAAGAGGAGCAGGAAAAAGCAAAAAATTTCAGAATTGCACCTTGCAATGCGGAGAAATTACTGTTTGTGCATTTACAATATTCATTGATTTTTGCCATTGAAAAACATCATGTTATTCATATACCAGAAATGTTTGAAGCTACTGACTGAATGAAAGGAGCTGGCATCTCACTCTCTTTGAATCTTCTTTATCATGCTAAGAGGAGCAGGAAAAAGCAAAAAATTTCAGAATTGCACCTTGCAATGCGGAGAAATTACTGTTTGTGCATTTACAATATTCATTGATTTTTGCCATTGAAAAACGTCCAGAAATGATTGAAGCTACTGACTGAATGAAAGGAGCTGGCATCTCACTCTCTTTGAATCTTCTTTATCATGCTAAGAGGAGCAGGAAAAAGCAAAAAATTTCAGAATTGCACCTTGCAATGCGGAGAAATTACTGTTTGTGCATTTTTAATATTCATTGATTTTTGCCATTGAAAAACGTCCAGAAATGATTGAAGCTACTGACTGAATGAAAGGAGCTGGCATCTCACTCTCTTTGAATCTTCTTTATCATGCTAAGAGGAGCAGGAAAAAGCAAAAAATTTCAGAATTGCACCTTGCAATGCGGAGAAATTACTGTTTGTGCATTTACAATATTCATTGATTTTTGCCATTGAAAAACATCCAGAAATGATTGAAGCTACTGACTGAATGAAAGGAGCTGGCATCTCACTCTCTTTGAATCTTCTTTATCATGCTAAGAGGAGCAGGAAAAAGCAAAAAATTTCAGAATTGCACCTTGCAATGCGGAGAAATTACTGTTTGTGCATTTACAATATTCATTGATTTTTGCCATTGAAAAACATCATGTTATTCATATACCAGAAATGTTTGAAGCTACTGACTGAATGAAAGGAGCTGGCATCTCACTATCATTGAATCTTCTTTATCATGCTAAGAGGAGCAGGAAAAAGCAAAAAATTTCAGAATTGCACCTTGCAATGCGGAGAAATTACTGTTTGTGCATTTACAATATTCATTGATTTTTGCCATTGAAAAACGTCCAGAAATGATTGAAGATACTGACTGAATGAAAGGAGCTGGCATCTCACTCTCTTTGAATCTTCTTTATCATGCTAAGAGGAGCAGGAAAAAGCAAAAAATTTCAGAATTGCATCTTGCAATGCGGAGAAATTACTGTTTGTGCATTTACAATATTCATTGATTTTTGCCATTGAAAAACGTCCAGAAATGATTGAAGCTACTGACTGAATGAAAGGAGCTGGCATCTTACTCTCTTTGAATCTTCTTTATCATGCTAAGAGGAGCAGGAAAAAGCAAAAAATTTCAGAATTGCACCTTGCAATGCGGAGAAATTACTGTTTGTGCATTTACAATATTCATTGATTTTTGCCATTGAAAAACATCATGTTATTCATATACCAGAAATGTTTGAAGCTACTGACTGAATGAAAGGAGCTGACATCTCACTCTCTTTGAATCTTCTTTATCATGCTAAGAGGAGCAGGAAAAAGCAAAAAATTTCAGAATTGCACCTTGCAATGCGGAGAAATTACTGTTTGTGCATTTACAATATTCATTGATTTTTGCCATTGAAAAACGTCCAGAAATGATTGAAGCTACTGACTGAATGAAAGGAGCTGGCATCTCACTCTCTTTGAATCTTCTTTATCATGCTAAGAGGAGCAGGAAAAAGCAAAAAATTTCAGAAATGCACCTTGCAATGCGGAGAAATTACTGTTTGTGCATTTACAATATTCATTGATTTTTGCCATTGAAAAACATCATGTTATTCATATACCAGAAATGTTTGAAGCTACTGACTGAATGAAAGGAGCTGGCATCTCACTCTCTTTGAATCTTCTTTATCATGCTAAGAGGAGCAGGAAAAAGCAAAAAATTTCAGAATTGCACCTTGCAATGCGGAGAAATTACTGTTTGTGCATTTACAATATTCATTGATTTTTGCCATTGAAAAATGTCCAGAAATGATTGAAGCTACTGACTGAATGAAAGGAGCTGACATCTCACTCTCTTTGAATCTTCTTTATCATGCTAAGAGGAGCAGGAAAAAGCAAAAAATTTCAGAATTGCACCTTGCAATGCGGAGAAATTACTGTTTGTGCATTTACAATATTCATTGATTTTTGCCATTGAAAAACATCATGTTATTCATATACCAGAAATGTTTGAAGCTACTGACTGAATGAAAGGAGCTGGCATCTCACTCTCTTTGAATCTTCTTTATCATGCTAAGAGGAGCAGGAAAAAGCAAAAAATTTCAGAATTGCACCTTGCAATGCGGAGAAATTACTGTTTGTGCATTTAAAATATTCATTGATTTTTGCCATTGAAAAACGTCCAGAAATGATTGAAGCTACTGACTGAATGAAAGGAGCTGGCATCTCACTCTTTTTGAATCTTCTTTATCATGCTAAGAGGAGCAGGAAAAAGCAAAAAATTTCAGAATTGCACCTTGCAATGAGGAGAAATTACTGTTTGTGCATTAACAATATTCATTGATTTTTGCCATTGAAAAACATGTTATTCATATACCAGAAATGTTTGAAGCTACTGACTGAATGAAAGGAGCTGGCATCTCACTCTCTTTGAATCTTCTTTATCATGCTAAGAGGAGCAGGAAAAAGCAAAAAATTTCAGAATTGCACCTTGCAATGCGGAGAAATTACTGTTTGTGCATTTACAATATTCATTGATTTTTGCCATTGAAAAACGTCCAGAAATGATTGAAGCTACTGACTGAATGAAAGGAGCTGGCATCTCACTCTCTTTGAATCTTCTTTATCATGCTAAGAGGAGCAGGAAAAAGCAAAAAATTTCAGAATTGCACCTTGCAATGCGGAGAAATTACTGTTTGTGCATTTACAATATTCATTGATTTTTGCCATTGAAAAACGTCCAGAAATGATTGAAGCTACTGACTGAATGAAAGGAGCTGGCATCTCACTCTCTTTGAATCTTCTTTATAATGCTAAGAGGAGCAGGAAAAAGTAAAAAATTTCAGAATTGCACCTTGCAATGCGGAGAAATTACTGTTTGTGCATTTACAATATTCATTGATTTTTGCCATTGAAAAACATCATGTTATTCATATACCAGAAATGTTTGAAACTACTGACTGAATGAAAGGAGCTGGCATCTCACTCTCTTTGAATCTTCTTTATCATGCTAAGAGGAGCAGGAAAAAGCAAAAAATTTCAGAATTGCACCTTGCAATGCGGAGAAATTACTGTTTGTGCATTTACAATATTCATTGATTTTTGCCATTGAAAAACGTCCAGAAATGATTGAAGCTACTGACTGAATGAAAGGAGCTGGCATCTCACTCTCTTTGAATCTTCTTTATCATGCTAAGAGGAGCAGGAAAAAGCAAAAAATTTCAGAATTGCACCTTGCAATGAGGAGAAATTACTGTTTGTGCATTTACAATATTCATTGATTTTTGCCATTGAAAAACATGTTATTCATATACCAGAAATGTTTGAAGCTACTGACTGAATGAAAGGAGCTGGCATCTCACTCTCTTTGAATCTTCTTTATCATGCTAAGAGGAGCAGGAAAAAGCAAAAAATTTCAGAATTGCACCTTGCAATGCGGAGAAATTACTGTTTGTGCATTTACAATATTCATTGATTTTTGCCATTGAAAAACATCATGTTATTCATATACCAGAAATGTTTGAAGCTACTGACTGAATGAAAGGAGCTGGCATCTCACTCTCTTTGAATCTTCTTTATCATGCTAAGAGGAGCAGGAAAAAGCAAAAAATTTCAGAATTGCACCTTGCAATGCGGAGAAATTACTGTTTGTGCATTTACAATATTCATTGATTTTTGCCATTGAAAAATGTCCAGAAATGATTGAAGCTACTGACTGAATGAAAGGAGCTGGCATCTCACTCTCTTTGAATCTTCTTTATCATGCTAAGAGGAGCAGGAAAAAGCAAAAAATTTCAGAATTGCACCTTGCAATGCGGAGAAATTACTGTTTGTGCATTTACAATATTCATTGATTTTTGCCATTGAAAAACATCATGTTATTCATATACCAGAAATGTTTGAAGCTACTGACTGAATGAAAGGAGCTGGCATCTCACTCTCATTGAATCTTCTTTATCATGCTAAGAGGAGCAGGAAAAAGCAAAAAATTTCAGAATTGCACCTTGCAATGCGGAGAAATTACTGTTTGTGCATTTACAATATTCATTGATTTTTGCCATTGAAAAACGTCCAGAAATGATTGAAGATACTGACTGAATGAAAGGAGCTGGCATCTCACTCTCTTTGAATCTTCTTTATCATGCTAAGAGGAGCAGGAAAAAGCAAAAAATTTCAGAATTGCACCTTGCAATGCGGAGAAATTACTGTTTGTGCATTTACAATATTCATTGATTTTTGCCATTGAAAAACGTCCAGAAATGATTGAAGCTACTGACTGAATGAAAGGAGCTGGCATCTCACTCTCTTTGAATCTTCTTTATCATGCAAAGAGGAGCAGGAAAAAGCTAAAAATTTCAGAATTGCACCTTGCAATGCGGAGAAATTACTGTTTGTGCATTTACAATATTCATTGATTTTTGCCATTGAAAAACATCATGTTATTCATATACCAGAAATGTTTGAAGCCTATGACTGAATGAAAGGAGCTGACATCTCACTCTCTTTGAATCTTCTTTATCATGCTAAGAGGAGCAGGAAAAAGCAAAAAATTTCAGAATTGCACCTTGCAATGCGGAGAAATTACTGTCTGTGCATTTACAATATTCATTGATTTTTGACATTGAAAAACGTCCAGAAATGATTGAAGCTACTGACTGAATGAAAGCAGCTGGCATCTCACTCTCCTTGAATCTTCTTTATCATGCTAAGAGGAGCAGGAAAAAGCAAAAAATTTCAGAATTGCACGTTGCAATGCGGAGAAATTACTGTTTGTGCATTTACAATATTCATTGATTTTTGCCATTGAAAAACGTCCAGAAATGATTGAAGCTACTGACTGAATGAAAGGTGCTGGCATCTCACTCTCTTTGAATCTTCTTTATCATGCTAAGAGGAGCAGGAAAAAGCAAAAAATTTCAGAATTGCACCTTGCAATGCGGAGAAATTACTGTTTGTGCATTTACAATATTCATTGATTTTTGCCATTGAAAAACGTCCAGAAATGATTGAAGCTACTGACTGAATGAAAGGAGCTGACATCTCACTCTCTTTGAATCTTCTTTATCATGCTAAGAGGAGCAGGAAAAAGCAAAAAATTTCAGAATTGCACCTTGCAATGCGGAGAAATTACTGTTTGTGCATTTACAATATTCATTGATTTTTGCCATTGAAAAACATCATGTTATTCATATACCAGAAATGTTTGAAGCTACTGACTGAATGAAAGGAGCTGACATCTCACTCTCTTTGAATCTTCTTTATCATGCTAAGAGGAGCAGGAAAAAGCAAAAAATTTCAGAATTGCACCTTGCAATGCGGAGAAATTACTGTTTGTGAATTTACAATATTCATTGATTTTTGCCATTGAAAAACGTCCAGAAATGATTGAAGCTACTGACTGAATGAAAGGAGCTGGCATCTCACTCTCTTTGAATCTTCTTTATAATGCTAAGAGGAGCAGGAAAAAGTAAAAAATTTCAGAATTGCACCTTGCAATGCGGAGAAATTACTGTTTGTGCATTTACAATATTCATTGATTTTTGCCATTGAAAAACATCATGTTATTCATATACCAGAAATGTTTGAAACTACTGACTGAATGAAAGGAGCTGGCATCTCACTCTCTTTGAATCTTCTTTATCATGCTAAGAGGAGCAGGAAAAAGCAAAAAATTTCAGAATTGCACCTTGCAATGCGGAGAAATTACTGTTTGTGCATTTACAATATTCATTGATTTTTGCCATTGAAAAACGTCCAGAAATGATTGAAGCTACTGACTGAATGAAAGGAGCTGGCATCTCACTCTCTTTGAATCTTCTTTATCATGCTAAGAGGAGCAGGAAAAAGCAAAAAATTTCAGAATTGCACCTTGCAATGAGGAGAAATTACTGTTTGTGCATTTACAATATTCATTGATTTTTGCCATTGAAAAACATGTTATTCATATACCAGAAATGTTTGAAGCTACTGACTGAATGAAAGGAGCTGGCATCTCACTCTCTTTGAATCTTCTTTATCATGCTAAGAGGAGCAGGAAAAAGCAAAAAATTTCAGAATTGCACCTTGCAATGCGGAGAAATTACTGTTTGTGCATTTACAATATTCATTGATTTTTGCCATTGAAAAACATCATGTTATTCATATACCAGAAATGTTTGAAGCTACTGACTGAATGAAAGGAGCTGGCATCTCACTCTCTTTGAATCTTCTTTATCATGCTAAGAGGAGCAGGAAAAAGCAAAAAATTTCAGAATTGCACCTTGCAATGCGGAGAAATTACTGTTTGTGCATTTACAATATTCATTGATTTTTGCCATTGAAAAACGTCCAGAAATGATTGAAGCTACTGACTGAATGAAAGGAGCTGGCATCTCACTCTCTTTGAATCTTCTTTATCATGCTAAGAGGAGCAGGAAAAAGCAAAAAATTTCAGAATTGCACCTTGCAATGCGGAGAAATTACTGTTTGTGCATTTACAATATTCATTGATTTTTGCCATTGAAAAACATCATGTTATTCATATACCAGAAATGTTTGAAGCTACTGACTGAATGAAAGGAGCTGGCATCTCACTCTCATTGAATCTTCTTTATCATGCTAAGAGGAGCAGGAAAAAGCAAAAAATTTCAGAATTGCACCTTGCAATGCGGAGAAATTACTGTTTGTGCATTTACAATATTCATTGATTTTTGCCATTGAAAAACGTCCAGAAATGATTGAAGATACTGACTGAATGAAAGGAGCTGGCATCTCACTCTCTTTGAATCTTCATTATCATGCTAAGAGGAGCAGGAAAAAGCAAAAAATATCAGAATTGCACCTTGCAATGCGGAGAAATTACTGTTTGTGCATTTACAATATTCATTGATTTTTGCCATTGAAAAACGTCCAGAAATGATTGAAGCTACTGACTGAATGAAAGGAGCTGGCATCTCACTCTCTTTAAATCTTCTTTATCATGCAAAGAGGAGCAGGAAAAAGCTAAAAATTTCAGAATTGCACCTTGCAATGCGGAGAAATTACTGTTTGTGCATTTACAATATTCATTGATTTTTGCCATTGAAAAACATCATGTTATTCATATACCAGAAATGTTTGAAGCTACTGACTGAATGAAAGGAGCTGGCATCTCACTCTCTTTGAATCTTCTTTATCATGCTAAGAGGAGCAGGAAAAAGCAAAAAATTTCAGAATTGCACCTTGCAATGCGGAGAAATTACTCTTTGTGCATTTACAATATTCATTGATTTTTGCCATTGAAAAACGTCCAGAAATGATTGAAGCTACTGACTGAATGAAAGGAGCTGGCATCTCACTCTCTTTGAATCTTCTTTATCATGCTAAGAGGAGCAGGAAAAAGCAAAAAATTTCAGAATTGCACCTTGCAATGCGGAGAAATTACTGTTTGTGCATTTTTAATATTCATTGATTTTTGCCATTGAAAAACGTCCAGAAATGATTGAAGCTACTGACTGAATGAAAGGAGCTGGCATCTCACTCTCTTTGAATCTTCTTTATCATGCTAAGAGGAGCAGGAAAAAGCAAAAAATTTCAGAATTGCACCTTGCAATGTGGAGAAATTACTGTTTGTGCATTTACAATATTCATTGATTTTTGCCATTGAAAAACATCATGTTATTCATATACCAGAAATGTTTGAAGCTACTGACTGAATGAAAGGAGCTGGCATCTCACTCTCTTTGAATCTTCTTTATCATGCTAAGAGGAGCAGGAAAAAGCAAAAAATTTCAGAATTGCACCTTGCAATGCGGAGAAATTACTGTTTGTGCATTTACAATATTCATTGATTTTTGCCATTGAAAAACGTCCAGAAATGATTGAAGCTACTGACTGAATGAAAGGAGCTGGCATCTCACTCTCTTTGAATCTTCTTTATCATGCTAAGAGGAGCAGGAAAAAGCAAAAAATTTCAGAATTGCACCTTGCAATGCGGAGAAATTACTGTTTGTGCATTTTTAATATTCATTGATTTTTTCCATTGAAAAACGTCCAGAAATGATTGAAGCTACTGACTGAATGAAAGGAGCTGGCATCTCACTCTCTTTGAATCTTCTTTATCATGCTAAGAGGAGCAGGAAAAAGCAAAAAATTTCAGAATTGCACCTTGCAATGCGGAGAAATTACTGTTTGTGCATTTACAAAATTCATTGATTTTTGCCATTGAAAAACATCCAGAAATGATTGAAGCTACTGACTGAATGAAAGGAGCTGGCATCTCACTCTCTTTGAATCTTCTTTATCATGCTAAGAGGAGCAGGAAAAAGCAAAAAATTTCAGAATTGCACCTTGCAATGCGGAGAAATTACTGTTTGTGCATTTACAATATTCATTGATTTTTGCCATTGAAAAACATCATGTTATTCATATACCAGAAATGTTTGAAGCTACTGACTGAATGAAAGGAGCTGGCATCTCACTATCATTGAATCTTCTTTATCATGCTAAGAGGAGCAGGAAAAAGCAAAAAATTTCAGAATTGCACCTTGCAATGCGGAGAAATTACTGTTTGTGCATTTACAATATTCATTGATTTTTGCCATTGAAAAACGTCCAGAAATGATTGAAGATACTGACTGAATGAAAGGAGCTGGCATCTCACTCTCTTTGAATCTTCTTTATCATGCTAAGAGGAGCAGGAAAAAGCAAAAAATTTCAGAATTGCATCTTGCAATGCGGAGAAATTACTGTTTGTGCATTTACAATATTCATTGATTTTTGCCATTGAAAAACGTCCAGAAATGATTGAAGCTACTGACTGAATGAAAGGAGCTGGCATCTTACTCTCTTTGAATCTTCTTTATCATGCTAAGAGGAGCAGGAAAAAGCAAAAAATTTCAGAATTGCACCTTGCAATGCGGAGAAATTACTGTTTGTGCATTTACAATATTCATTGATTTTTGCCATTGAAAAACATCATGTTATTCATATACCAGAAATGTTTGAAGCTACTGACTGAATGAAAGGAGCTGACATCTCACTCTCTTTGAATCTTCTTTATCATGCTAAGAGGAGCAGGAAAAAGCAAAAAATTTCAGAATTGCACCTTGCAATGAGGAGAAATTACTGTTTGTGCATTTACAATATTCATTGATTTTTGCCATTGAAAAACATGTTATTCATATACCAGAAATGTTTGAAGCTACTGACTGAATGAAAGGAGCTGGCATCTCACTCTCTTTGAATCTTCTTTATCATGCTAAGAGGAGCAGGAAAAAGCAAAAAATTTCAGAATTGCACCTTGCAATGCGGAGAAATTACTGTTTGTGCATTTACAATATTCATTGATTTTTGCCATTGAAAAACATCATGTTATTCATATACCAGAAATGTTTGAAGCTACTGACTGAATGAAAGGAGCTGGCATCTCACTCTCTTTGAATCTTCTTTATCATGCTAAGAGGAGCAGGAAAAAGCAAAAAATTTCAGAATTGCACCTTGCAATGCGGAGAAATTACTGTTTGTGCATTTACAATATTCATTGATTTTTGCCATTGAAAAACGTCCAGAAATGATTGAAGCTACTGACTGAATGAAAGGAGCTGGCATCTCACTCTCTTTGAATCTTCTTTATCATGCTAAGAGGAGCAGGAAAAAGCAAAAAATTTCAGAATTGCACCTTGCAATGCGGAGAAATTACTGTTTGTGCATTTACAATATTCATTGATTTTTGCCATTGAAAAACATCATGTTATTCATATACCAGAAATGTTTGAAGCTACTGACTGAATGAAAGGAGCTGGCATCTCACTCTCATTGAATCTTCTTTATCATGCTAAGAGGAGCAGGAAAAAGCAAAAAATTTCAGAATTGCACCTTGCAATGCGGAGAAATTACTGTTTGTGCATTTACAATATTCATTGATTTTTGCCATTGAAAAACGTCCAGAAATGATTGAAGATACTGACTGAATGAAAGGAGCTGGCATCTCACTCTCTTTGAATCTTCATTATCATGCTAAGAGGAGCAGGAAAAAGCAAAAAATATCAGAATTGCACCTTGCAATGCGGAGAAATTACTGTTTGTGCATTTACAATATTCATTGATTTTTGCCATTGAAAAACGTCCAGAAATGATTGAAGCTACTGACTGAATGAAAGGAGCTGGCATCTCACTCTCTTTAAATCTTCTTTATCATGCAAAGAGGAGCAGGAAAAAGCTAAAAATTTCAGAATTGCACCTTGCAATGCGGAGAAATTACTGTTTGTGCATTTACAATATTCATTGATTTTTGCCATTGAAAAACATCATGTTATTCATATACCAGAAATGTTTGAAGCTACTGACTGAATGAAAGGAGCTGGCATCTCACTCTCTTTGAATCTTCTTTATCATGCTAAGAGGAGCAGGAAAAAGCAAAAAATTTCAGAATTGCACCTTGCAATGCGGAGAAATTACTCTTTGTGCATTTACAATATTCATTGATTTTTGCCATTGAAAAACGTCCAGAAATGATTGAAGCTACTGACTGAATGAAAGGAGCTGGCATCTCACTCTCTTTGAATCTTCTTTATCATGCTAAGAGGAGCAGGAAAAAGCAAAAAATTTCAGAATTGCACCTTGCAATGCGGAGAAATTACTGTTTGTGCATTTTTAATATTCATTGATTTTTGCCATTGAAAAACGTCCAGAAATGATTGAAGCTACTGACTGAATGAAAGGAGCTGGCATCTCACTCTCTTTGAATCTTCTTTATCATGCTAAGAGGAGCAGGAAAAAGCAAAAAATTTCAGAATTGCACCTTGCAATGTGGAGAAATTACTGTTTGTGCATTTACAATATTCATTGATTTTTGCCATTGAAAAACATCATGTTATTCATATACCAGAAATGTTTGAAGCTACTGACTGAATGAAAGGAGCTGGCATCTCACTCTCTTTGAATCTTCTTTATCATGCTAAGAGGAGCAGGAAAAAGCAAAAAATTTCAGAATTGCACCTTGCAATGCGGAGAAATTACTGTTTGTGCATTTACAATATTCATTGATTTTTGCCATTGAAAAACGTCCAGAAATGATTGAAGCTACTGACTGAATGAAAGGAGCTGGCATCTCACTCTCTTTGAATCTTCTTTATCATGCTAAGAGGAGCAGGAAAAAGCAAAAAATTTCAGAATTGCACCTTGCAATGCGGAGAAATTACTGTTTGTGCATTTTTAATATTCATTGATTTTTTCCATTGAAAAACGTCCAGAAATGATTGAAGCTACTGACTGAATGAAAGGAGCTGGCATCTCACTCTCTTTGAATCTTCTTTATCATGCTAAGAGGAGCAGGAAAAAGCAAAAAATTTCAGAATTGCACCTTGCAATGCGGAGAAATTACTGTTTGTGCATTTACAAAATTCATTGATTTTTGCCATTGAAAAACATCCAGAAATGATTGAAGCTACTGACTGAATGAAAGGAGCTGGCATCTCACTCTCTTTGAATCTTCTTTATCATGCTAAGAGGAGCAGGAAAAAGCAAAAAATTTCAGAATTGCACCTTGCAATGCGGAGAAATTACTGTTTGTGCATTTACAATATTCATTGATTTTTGCCATTGAAAAACATCATGTTATTCATATACCAGAAATGTTTGAAGCTACTGACTGAATGAAAGGAGCTGGCATCTCACTATCATTGAATCTTCTTTATCATGCTAAGAGGAGCAGGAAAAAGCAAAAAATTTCAGAATTGCACCTTGCAATGCGGAGAAATTACTGTTTGTGCATTTACAATATTCATTGATTTTTGCCATTGAAAAACGTCCAGAAATGATTGAAGATACTGACTGAATGAAAGGAGCTGGCATCTCACTCTCTTTGAATCTTCTTTATCATGCTAAGAGGAGCAGGAAAAAGCAAAAAATTTCAGAATTGCATCTTGCAATGCGGAGAAATTACTGTTTGTGCATTTACAATATTCATTGATTTTTGCCATTGAAAAACGTCCAGAAATGATTGAAGCTACTGACTGAATGAAAGGAGCTGGCATCTTACTCTCTTTGAATCTTCTTTATCATGCTAAGAGGAGCAGGAAAAAGCAAAAAATTTCAGAATTGCACCTTGCAATGCGGAGAAATTACTGTTTGTGCATTTACAATATTCATTGATTTTTGCCATTGAAAAACATCATGTTATTCATATACCAGAAATGTTTGAAGCTACTGACTGAATGAAAGGAGCTGACATCTCACTCTCTTTGAATCTTCTTTATCATGCTAAGAGGAGCAGGAAAAAGCAAAAAATTTCAGAATTGCACCTTGCAATGCGGAGAAATTACTGTTTGTGCATTTACAATATTCATTGATTTTTGCCATTGAAAAACGTCCAGAAATGATTGAAGCTACTGACTGAATGAAAGGAGCTGGCATCTCACTCTCTTTGAATCTTCTTTATAATGCTAAGAGGAGCAGGAAAAAGTAAAAAATTTCAGAATTGCACCTTGCAATGCGGAGAAATTACTGTTTGTGCATTTACAATATTCATTGATTTTTGCCATTGAAAAACATCATGTTATTCATATACCAGAAATGTTTGAAACTACTGACTGAATGAAAGGAGCTGGCATCTCACTCTCTTTGAATCTTCTTTATCATGCTAAGAGGAGCAGGAAAAAGCAAAAAATTTCAGAATTGCACCTTGCAATGCGGAGAAATTACTGTTTGTGCATTTACAATATTCATTGATTTTTGCCATTGAAAAACGTCCAGAAATGATTGAAGCTACTGACTGAATGAAAGGAGCTGGCATCTCACTCTCTTTGAATCTTCTTTATCATGCTAAGAGGAGCAGGAAAAAGCAAAAAATTTCAGAATTGCACCTTGCAATGAGGAGAAATTACTGTTTGTGCATTTACAATATTCATTGATTTTTGCCATTGAAAAACATGTTATTCATATACCAGAAATGTTTGAAGCTACTGACTGAATGAAAGGAGCTGGCATCTCACTCTCTTTGAATCTTCTTTATCATGCTAAGAGGAGCAGGAAAAAGCAAAAAATTTCAGAATTGCACCTTGCAATGCGGAGAAATTACTGTTTGTGCATTTACAATATTCATTGATTTTTGCCATTGAAAAACATCATGTTATTCATATACCAGAAATGTTTGAAGCTACTGACTGAATGAAAGGAGCTGGCATCTCACTCTCTTTGAATCTTCTTTATCATGCTAAGAGGAGCAGGAAAAAGCAAAAAATTTCAGAATTGCACCTTGCAATGCGGAGAAATTACTGTTTGTGCATTTACAATATTCATTGATTTTTGCCATTGAAAAACGTCCAGAAATGATTGAAGCTACTGACTGAATGAAAGGAGCTGGCATCTCACTCTCTTTGAATCTTCTTTATCATGCTAAGAGGAGCAGGAAAAAGCAAAAAATTTCAGAATTGCACCTTGCAATGCGGAGAAATTACTGTTTGTGCATTTACAATATTCATTGATTTTTGCCATTGAAAAACATCATGTTATTCATATACCAGAAATGTTTGAAGCTACTGACTGAATGAAAGGAGCTGGCATCTCACTCTCATTGAATCTTCTTTATCATGCTAAGAGGAGCAGGAAAAAGCAAAAAATTTCAGAATTGCACCTTGCAATGCGGAGAAATTACTGTTTGTGCATTTACAATATTCATTGATTTTTGCCATTGAAAAACGTCCAGAAATGATTGAAGATACTGACTGAATGAAAGGAGCTGGCATCTCACTCTCTTTGAATCTTCATTATCATGCTAAGAGGAGCAGGAAAAAGCAAAAAATATCAGAATTGCACCTTGCAATGCGGAGAAATTACTGTTTGTGCATTTACAATATTCATTGATTTTTGCCATTGAAAAACGTCCAGAAATGATTGAAGCTACTGACTGAATGAAAGGAGCTGGCATCTCACTCTCTTTAAATCTTCTTTATCATGCAAAGAGGAGCAGGAAAAAGCTAAAAATTTCAGAATTGCACCTTGCAATGCGGAGAAATTACTGTTTGTGCATTTACAATATTCATTGATTTTTGCCATTGAAAAACATCATGTTATTCATATACCAGAAATGTTTGAAGCCTATGACTGAATGAAAGGAGCTGACATCTCACTCTCTTTGAATCTTCTTTATCATGCTAAGAGGAGCAGGAAAAAGCAAAAAATTTCAGAATTGCACCTTGCAATGCGGAGAAATTACTGTCTGTGCATTTACAATATTCATTGATTTTTGCCATTGAAAAACGTCCAGAAATGATTGAAGCTACTGACTGAATGAAAGCAGCTGGCATCTCACTCTCCTTGAATCTTCTTTATCATGCTAGGAGGAGCAGGAAAAAGCAAAAAATTTCAGAATTGCACCTTGCAATGCGGAGAAATTACTGTTTGTGCATTTACAATATTCATTGATTTTTGCCATTGAAAAACGTCCAGAAATGATTGAAGCTACTGACTGAATGAAAGGAGCTGGTATCTCACTCTCTTTGAATCTTCTTTATCATGCTAAGAGGAGCAGGAAAAAGCAAAAAATTTCAGAATTGCACCTTGCAATGCGGAGAAATTACTGTTTGTGCATTTACAATATTCATTGATTTTTGCCATTGAAAAACATCATGTTATTCATATACCAGAAATGTTTGAAGCTACTGACTGAATGAAAGGAGCTGGCATCTCACTCTCTTTGAATCTTCTTTATCATGCTAAGAGGAGCAGGAAAAAGCAAAAAATTTCAGAATTGCACCTTGCAATGCGGAGAAATTACTCTTTGTGCATTTACAATATTCATTGATTTTTGCCATTGAAAAACGTCCAGAAATGATTGAAGCTACTGACTGAATGAAAGGAGCTGGCATCTCACTCTCTTTGAATCTTCTTTATCATGCTAAGAGGAGCAGGAAAAAGCAAAAAATTTCAGAATTGCACCTTGCAATGCGGAGAAATTACTGTTTGTGCATTTTTAATATTCATTGATTTTTGCCATTGAAAAACGTCCAGAAATGATTGAAGCTACTGACTGAATGAAAGGAGCTGGCATCTCACTCTCTTTGAATCTTCTTTATCATGCTAAGAGGAGCAGGAAAAAGCAAAAAATTTCAGAATTGCACCTTGCAATGCGGAGAAATTACTGTTTGTGCATTTACAATATTCATTGATTTTTGCCATTGAAAAACATCATGTTATTCATATACCAGAAATGTTTGAAGCTACTGACTGAATGAAAGGAGCTGGCATCTCACTCTCTTTGAATCTTCTTTATCATGCTAAGAGGAGCAGGAAAAAGCAAAAAATTTCAGAATTGCACCTTGCAATGCGGAGAAATTACTGTTTGTGCATTTACAATATTCATTGATTTTTGCCATTGAAAAACGTCCAGAAATGATTGAAGCTACTGACTGAATGAAAGGAGCTGGCATCTCACTCTCTTTGAATCTTCTTTATCATGCTAAGAGGAGCAGGAAAAAGCAAAAAATTTCAGAATTGCACCTTGCAATGCGGAGAAATTACTGTTTGTGCATTTTTAATATTCATTGATTTTTGCCATTGAAAAACGTCCAGAAATGATTGAAGCTACTGACTGAATGAAAGGAGCTGGCATCTCACTCTCTTTGAATCTTCTTTATCATGCTAAGAGGAGCAGGAAAAAGCAAAAAATTTCAGAATTGCACCTTGCAATGCGGAGAAATTACTGTTTGTGCATTTACAATATTCATTGATTTTTGCCATTGAAAAACATCCAGAAATGATTGAAGCTACTGACTGAATGAAAGGAGCTGGCATCTCACTCTCTTTGAATCTTCTTTATCATGCTAAGAGGAGCAGGAAAAAGCAAAAAATTTCAGAATTGCACCTTGCAATGCGGAGAAATTACTGTTTGTGCATTTACAATATTCATTGATTTTTGCCATTGAAAAACATCATGTTATTCATATACCAGAAATGTTTGAAGCTACTGACTGAATGAAAGGAGCTGGCATCTCACTATCATTGAATCTTCTTTATCATGCTAAGAGGAGCAGGAAAAAGCAAAAAATTTCAGAATTGCACCTTGCAATGCGGAGAAATTACTGTTTGTGCATTTACAATATTCATTGATTTTTGCCATTGAAAAACGTCCAGAAATGATTGAAGATACTGACTGAATGAAAGGAGCTGGCATCTCACTCTCTTTGAATCTTCTTTATCATGCTAAGAGGAGCAGGAAAAAGCAAAAAATTTCAGAATTGCATCTTGCAATGCGGAGAAATTACTGTTTGTGCATTTACAATATTCATTGATTTTTGCCATTGAAAAACGTCCAGAAATGATTGAAGCTACTGACTGAATGAAAGGAGCTGGCATCTTACTCTCTTTGAATCTTCTTTATCATGCTAAGAGGAGCAGGAAAAAGCAAAAAATTTCAGAATTGCACCTTGCAATGCGGAGAAATTACTGTTTGTGCATTTACAATATTCATTGATTTTTGCCATTGAAAAACATCATGTTATTCATATACCAGAAATGTTTGAAGCTACTGACTGAATGAAAGGAGCTGACATCTCACTCTCTTTGAATCTTCTTTATCATGCTAAGAGGAGCAGGAAAAAGCAAAAAATTTCAGAATTGCACCTTGCAATGCGGAGAAATTACTGTTTGTGCATTTACAATATTCATTGATTTTTGCCATTGAAAAACGTCCAGAAATGATTGAAGCTACTGACTGAATGAAAGGAGCTGGCATCTCACTCTCTTTGAATCTTCTTTATCATGCTAAGAGGAGCAGGAAAAAGCAAAAAATTTCAGAATTGCACCTTGCAATGCGGAGAAATTACTGTTTGTGCATTTACAATATTCATTGATTTTTGCCATTGAAAAACGTCCAGAAATGATTGAAGCTACTGACTGAATGAAAGGAGCTGGCATCTTACTCTCTTTGAATCTTCTTTATCATGCTAAGAGGAGCAGGAAAAAGCAAAAAATTTCAGAAATGCACCTTGCAATGCGGAGAAATTACTGTTTGTGCATTTACAATATTCATTGATTTTTGCCATTGAAAAACATCATGTTATTCATATACCAGAAATGTTTGAAGCTACTGACTGAATGAAAGGAGCTGGCATCTCACTCTCTTTGAATCTTCTTTATCATGCTAAGAGGAGCAGGAAAAAGCAAAAAATTTCAGAATTGCACCTTGCAATGCGGAGAAATTACTGTTTGTGCATTTACAATATTCATTGATTTTTGCCATTGAAAAACGTCCAGAAATGATTGAAGCTACTGACTGAATGAAAGGAGCTGGTATCTCACTCTCTTTGAATCTTCTTTATCATGCTAAGAGGAGCATGAAAAAGCAAAAAATTTCAGAATTGCACCTTGCAATGTGGAGAAATTACTGTTTGTGCATTTACAATATTCATTGATTTTTGCCATTGAAAAACATCATGTTATTCATATACCAGAAATGTTTGAAGCTACTGACTGAATGAAAGGAGCTGGCATCTCACTCTCTTTGAATCTTCTTTATCATGCTAAGAGGAGCAGGAAAAAGCAAAAAATTTCAGAATTGCACCTTGCAATGCGGAGAAATTACTGTTTGTGCATTTACAATATTCATTGATTTTTGCCATTGAAAAACGTCCAGAAATGATTGAAGCTACTGACTGAATGAAAGGAGCTGGCATCTCACTCTCTTTGAATCTTCTTTATCATGCTAAGAGGAGCAGGAAAAAGCAAAAAATTTCAGAATTGCACCTTGCAATGCGGAGAAATTACTGTTTGTGCATTTTTAATATTCATTGATTTTTGCCATTGAAAAACGTCCAGAAATGATTGAAGATACTGACTGAATGAAAGGAGCTGGCATCTCACTCTCCTTGAATCTTCTTTATCATGCTAAGAGGAGCAGGAAAAAGCAAAAAATTTCAGAATTGCACCTTGCAATGCGGAGAAATTACTGTTTCTGCATTTACAATATTCATTGATTTTTGCCATTGAAAAACGTCCAGAAATGATTGAAGCTACTGACTGAATGAAAGGAGCTGGTATTTCACTCTCTTTGAATCTTCTTTATCATGCTAAGAGGAGCATGAAAAAGCAAAAAATTTCAGAATTGCACCTTGCAATGCGGAGAAATTACTGTTTGTGCATTTACAATATTCATTGATTTTTGCCATTGAAAAACATCATGTTATTCATATACCAGAAATGTTGGAAGGTACTGACTGAATGAAAGGAGCTGGCATCTCACTCTCTTTGAATCTTCTTTATCATGCTAAGAGGAGCAGGAAAAAGCAAAAAATTTCAGAATTGCACCTTGCAATGCGGAGAAATTACTGTTTGTGCATTTTTAATATTCATTGATTTTTGCCATTGAAAAACGTCCAGAAATGATTGAAGCTACTGACTGAATGAAAGGAGCTGGCATCTCACTCTCTTTGAAACTTCTTTATCATGCTAAGAGGAGCAGGAAAAAGCAAAAAATTTCAGAATTGCACCTTGCAATGCGGAGAAATTACTGTTTGTGCATTTACAATATTCATTGATTTTTGCCATTGAAAAACATCATGTTATTCATATACCAGAAATGTTTGAAGGTACTGACTGAATGAAAGGAGCTGGCATCTCACTCTCTTTGAATCTTCTTTATCATGCTAAGAGGAGCAGGAAAAAGCAAAAAATTTCAGAATTGCACCTTGCAATGCGGAGAAATTACTGTTTGTGCATTTTTAATATTCATTGATTTTTGCCATTGAAAAACGTCCAGAAATGATTGAAGCTACTGACTGAATGAAAGGAGCTGGCATCTCACTCTCTTTGAAACTTCTTTATCATGCTAAGAGGAGCAGGAAAAAGCAAAAAATTTCAGAATTGCACCTTGCAATGCGGAGAAATTACTGTTTGTGCATTTACAATATTCATTGATTTTTGCCATTGAAAAACATCATGTTATTCATATACCAGGAATGATTGAAGCTACTGACTGAATGAAAGGAGCTGGCATCTCACTCTCTTTGAATCTTCTTTATCATGCTAAGAGGAGCAGGAAAAAGCAAAAAATTTCAGAATTGCACCTTGCAATGCGGAGAAATTACTGTTTGTGTATTTACAATATTCATTGATTTTTGCCATTGAAAAACGTCCAGAAATGATTGAAGCTACTGACTGAATGAAAGGAGCTGGCATCTCACTCTCTTTGAAACTTCTTTATCATGCTAAGAGGAGCAGGAAAAAGCAAAAAATTTCAGAATTGCACCTTGCAATGCGGAGAAATTACTGTTTGTGCATTTACAATATTCATTGATTTTTGCCATTGAAAAACATCATGTTATTCATATACCAGAAATGTTTGAAGCTACTGACTGAATGAAAGGAGCTGACATCTCACTCTCTTTGAATCTTCTTTATCATGCTAAGAGGAGCAGGAAAAAGCAAAAAATTTCAGAATTGCACTTTGCAATGCGGAGAAATTACTGTTTGTGCATTTACAATATTCATTGATTTTTGCCATTGAAAAACGTCCAGAAATGATTGAAGCTACTGACTGAATGAAAGGAGCTGGCATCTCACTCTCTTTGAATCTTCTTTATCATGCTAAGAGGAGCAGGAAAAAGCAAAAAATTTCAGAATTGCACCTTGCAATGCGGAGAAATTACTGTTTGTGCATTTACAATATTCATTGATTTTTGCCATTGAAAAACGTCCAGAAATGATTGAAGCTACTGACTGAATGAAAGGAGCTGGCATCTTACTCTCTTTGAATCTTCTTTATCATGCTAAGAGGAGCAGGAAAAAGCAAAAAATTTCAGAAATGCACCTTGCAATGCGGAGAAATTACTGTTTGTGCATTTACAATATTCATTGATTTTTGCCATTGAAAAACATCATGTTATTCATATACCAGAAATGTTTGAAGCTACTGACTGAATGAAAGGAGCTGGCATCTCACTCTCTTTGAATCTTCTTTATCATGCTAAGAGGAGCAGGAAAAAGCAAAAAATTTCAGAATTGCACCTTGCAATGCGGAGAAATTACTGTTTGTGCATTTACAATATTCATTGATTTTTGCCATTGAAAAATGTCCAGAAATGATTGAAGCTACTGACTGAATGAAAGGAGCTGGCATCTCACTCTCTTTGAATCTTCTTTATCATGCTAAGAGGAGCAGGAAAAAGCAAAAAATTTCAGAATTGCACCTTGCAATGCGGAGAAATTACTGTTTGTGCATTTACAATATTCATTGATTTTTGCCATTGAAAAACATCATGTTATTCATATACCAGAAATGTTTGAAGCTACTGACTGAATGAAAGGAGCTGGCATCTCACTCTCTTTGAATCTTCTTTATCATGCTAAGAGGAGCAGGAAAAAGCAAAAAATTTCAGAATTGCACCTTGCAATGCGGAGAAATTACTGTTTGTGCATTTAAAATATTCATTGATTTTTGCCATTGAAAAACGTCCAGAAATGATTGAAGCTACTGACTGAATGAAAGGAGCTGGCATCTCACTCTTTTTGAATCTTCTTTATCATGCTAAGAGGAGCAGGAAAAAGCAAAAAATTTCAGAATTCCACCTTGCAATGAGGAGAAATTACTGTTTGTGCATTAACAATATTCATTGATTTTTGCCATTGAAAAACATGTTATTCATATACCAGAAATGTTTGAATCTACTGACTGAATGAAAGGAGCTGGCATCTCACTCTCTTTGAATCTTCTTTATCATGCTAAGAGGAGCAGGAAAAAGCAAAAAATTTCAGAATTGCACCTTGCAATGCGGAGAAATTACTGTTTGTGCATTTACAATATTCATTGATTTTTGCCATTGAAAAACGTCCAGAAATGATTGAAGCTACTGACTGAATGAAAGGAGCTGGCATCTCACTCTCTTTGAATCTTCTTTATCATGCTAAGAGGAGCAGGAAAAAGCAAAAAATTTCAGAATTGCACCTTGCAATGCGGAGAAATTACTGTTTGTGCATTTACAATATTCATTGATTTTTGCCATTGAAAAACATCATGTTATTCATATACCAGAAATGTTTGAAGCTACTGACTGAATGAAAGGAGCTGGCATCTCACTCTCATTGAATCTTCTTTATCATGCTAAGAGGAGCAGGAAAAAGCAAAAAATTTCAGAATTGCACCTTGCAATGCGGAGAAATTACTGTTTGTGCATTTACAATATTCATTGATTTTTGCCATTGAAAAACGTCCAGAAATGATTGAAGATACTGACTGAATGAAAGGAGCTGGCATCTCACTCTCTTTGAATCTTCTTTATCATGCTAAGAGGAGCAGGAAAAAGCAAAAAATTTCAGAATTGCACCTTGCAATGCGGAGAAATTACTGTTTGTGCATTTACAATATTCATTGATTTTTGCCATTGAAAAACGTCCAGAAATGATTGAAGCTACTGACTGAATGAAAGGAGCTGGCATCTCACTCTCTTTGAATCTTCTTTATCATGCTAAGAGGAGCAGGAAAAAGCAAAAAATTTCAGAATTGCACCTTGCAATGCGGAGAAATTACTGTTTGTGCATTTTTAATATTCATTGATTTTTGCCATTGAAAAACGTCCAGAAATGATTGAAGCTACTGACTGAATGAAAGGAGCTGGCATCTCACTCTCCTTGAATCTTCTTTATCATGCTAAGAGGAGCAGGAAAAAGCAAAAAATTTCAGAATTGCACCTTGCAATGCGGAGAAATTACTGTTTCTGCATTTACAATATTCATTGATTTTTGCCATTGAAAAACGTCCAGAAATGATTGAAGCTACTGACTGAATGAAAGGAGCTGGTATTTCACTCTCTTTGAATCTTCTTTATCATGCTAAGAGGAGCATGAAAAAGCAAAAAATTTCAGAATTGCACTTTGCAATGCGGAGAAATTACTGTTTGTGCATTTACAATATTCATTGATTTTTGCCATTGAAAAACATCATGTTATTCATATACCAGAAATGCTTGAAGGTACTGACTGAATGAAAGGAGCTGGCATCTCACTCTCTTTGAATCTTCTTTATCATGCTAAGAGGAGCAGGAAAAAGCAAAAAATTTCAGAATTGCACCTTGCAATGCGGAGAAATTACTGTTTGTGCATTTTTAATATTCATTGATTTTTGCCATTGAAAAACGTCCAGAAATGATTGAAGCTACTGACTGAATGAAAGGAGCTGGCATCTCACTCTCCTTGAATCTTCTTTATCATGCTAAGAGGAGCAGGAAAAAGCAAAAAATTTCAGAATTGCACCTTGCAATGCGGAGAAATTACTGTTTCTGCATTTACAATATTCATTGATTTTTGCCATTGAAAAACGTCCAGAAATGATTGAAGCTACTGACTGAATGAAAGGAGCTGGTATTTCACTCTCTTTGAATCTTCTTTATCATGCTAAGAGGAGCATGAAAAAGCAAAAAATTTCAGAATTGCACCTTGCAATGCGGAGAAATTACTGTTTGTGCATTTACAATATTCATTGATTTTTGCCATTGAAAAACATCATGTTATTCATATACCAGAAATGCTTGAAGGTACTGACTGAATGAAAGGAGCTGGCATCTCACTCTCTTTGAATCTTCTTTATCATGCTAAGAGGAGCAGGAAAAAGCAAAAAATTTCAGAATTGCACCTTGCAATGCGGAGAAATTACTGTTTGTGCATTTTTAATATTCATTGATTTTTGCCATTGAAAAACGTCCAGAAATGATTGAAGCTACTGACTGAATGAAAGGAGCTGGCATCTCACTCTCTTTGAAACTTCTTTATCATGCTAAGAGGAGCAGGAAAAAGCAAAAAATTTCAGAATTGCACCTTGCAATGCGGAGAAATTACTGTTTGTGCATTTACAATATTCATTGATTTTTGCCATTGAAAAACATCATGTTATTCATATACCAGAAATGTTTGAAGGTACTGACTGAATGAAAGGAGCTGGCATCTCACTCTCTTTGAATCTTCTTTATCATGCTAAGAGGAGCAGGAAAAAGCAAAAAATTTCAGAATTGCACCTTGCAATGCGGAGAAATTACTGTTTGTGCATTTTTAATATTCATTGATTTTTGCCATTGAAAAACGTCCAGAAATGATTGAAGCTACTGACTGAATGAAAGGAGCTGGCATCTCACTCTCTTTGAAACTTCTTTATCATGCTAAGAGGAGCAGGAAAAAGCAAAAAATTTCAGAATTGCACCTTGCAATGCGGAGAAATTACTGTTTGTGCATTTACAATATTCATTGATTTTTGCCATTGAAAAACATCATGTTATTCATATACCAGGAATGATTGAAGCTACTGACTGAATGAAAGGAGCTGGCATCTAACTCTCTTTGAATCTTCTTTATCATGCTAAGAGGAGCAGGAAAAAGCAAAAAATTTCAGAATTGCACCTTGCAATGCGGAGAAATTACTGTTTGTGTATTTACAATATTCATTGATTTTTGCCATTGAAAAACGTCCAGAAATGATTGAAGCTACTGACTGAATGAAAGGAGCTGGCATCTCACTCTCTTTGAATCTTCTTTATCATGCTAAGAGGAGCAGGAAAAAGCAAAAAATTTCAGAATTGCACCTTGCAATGCGGAGAAATTACTGTTTGTGCATTTACAATATTCATTGATTTTTGCCATTGAAAAACGTCCAGAAATGATTGAAGCTACTGACTGAATGAAAGGAGCTGGCATCTTACTCTCTTTGAATCTTCTTTATCATGCTAAGAGAAGCAGGAAAAAGCAAAAAATTTCAGAAATGCACCTTGCAATGCGGAGAAATTACTGTTTGTGCATTTACAATATTCATTGATTTTTGCCATTGAAAAACATCATGTTATTCATATACCAGAAATGTTTGAAGCTACTGACTGAATGAAAGGAGCTGGCATCTCACTCTCTTTGAATCTTCTTTATCATGCTAAGAGGAGCAGGAAAAAGCAAAAAATTTCAGAATTGCACCTTGCAATGCGGAGAAATTACTGTTTGTGCATTTACAATATTCATTGATTTTTGCCATTGAAAAATGTCCAGAAATGATTGAAGCTACTGACTGAATGAAAGGAGCTGGCATCTCACTCTCTTTGAATCTTCTTTATCATGCTAAGAGGAGCAGGAAAAAGCAAAAAATTTCAGAATTGCACCTTGCAATGCGGAGAAATTACTGTTTGTGCATTTACAATATTCATTGATTTTTGCCATTGAAAAACATCATGTTATTCATATACCAGAAATGTTTGAAGCTACTGACTGAATGAAAGGAGCTGGCATCTCACTCTCTTTGAATCTTCTTTATCATGCTAAGAGGAGCAGGAAAAAGCAAAAAATTTCAGAATTGCACCTTGCAATGCGGAGAAATTACTGTTTGTGCATTTAAAATATTCATTGATTTTTGCCATTGAAAAACGTCCAGAAATGATTGAAGCTACTGACTGAATGAAAGGAGCTGGCATCTCACTCTTTTTGAATCTTCTTTATCATGCTAAGAGGAGCAGGAAAAAGCAAAAAATTTCAGAATTGCACCTTGCAATGAGGAGAAATTACTGTTTGTGCATTAACAATATTCATTGATTTTTGCCATTGAAAAACATGTTATTCATATACCAGAAATGTTTGAATCTACTGACTGAATGAAAGGAGCTGGCATCTCACTCTCTTTGAATCTTCTTTATCATGCTAAGAGGAGCAGGAAAAAGCAAAAAATTTCAGAATTGCACCTTGCAATGCGGAGAAATTACTGTTTGTGCATTTACAATATTCATTGATTTTTGCCATTGAAAAACGTCCAGAAATGATTGAAGCTACTGACTGAATGAAAGGAGCTGGCATCTCACTCTCTTTGAATCTTCTTTATCATGCTAAGAGGAGCAGGAAAAAGCAAAAAATTTCAGAATTGCACCTTGCAATGCGGAGAAATTACTGTTTGTGCATTTACAATATTCATTGATTTTTGCCATTGAAAAACATCATGTTATTCATATACCAGAAATGTTTGAAGCTACTGACTGAATGAAAGGAGCTGGCATCTCACTCTCATTGAATCTTCTTTATCATGCTAAGAGGAGCAGGAAAAAGCAAAAAATTTCAGAATTGCACCTTGCAATGCGGAGAAATTACTGTTTGTGCATTTACAATATTCATTGATTTTTGCCATTGAAAAACGTCCAGAAATGATTGAAGATACTGACTGAATGAAAGGAGCTGGCATCTCACTCTCTTTGAATCTTCTTTATCATGCTAAGAGGAGCAGGAAAAAGCAAAAAATTTCAGAATTGCACCTTGCAATGCGGAGAAATTACTGTTTGTGCATTTACAATATTCATTGATTTTTGCCATTGAAAAACGTCCAGAAATGATTGAAGCTACTGACTGAATGAAAGGAGCTGGCATCTCACTCTCTTTGAATCTTCTTTATCATGCTAAGAGGAGCAGGAAAAAGCAAAAAATTTCAGAATTGCACCTTGCAATGCGGAGAAATTACTGTTTGTGCATTTTTAATATTCATTGATTTTTGCCATTGAAAAACGTCCAGAAATGATTGAAGCTACTGACTGAATGAAAGGAGCTGGCATCTCACTCTCCTTGAATCTTCTTTATCATGCTAAGAGGAGCAGGAAAAAGCAAAAAATTTCAGAATTGCACCTTGCAATGCGGAGAAATTACTGTTTCTGCATTTACAATATTCATTGATTTTTGCCATTGAAAAACGTCCAGAAATGATTGAAGCTACTGACTGAATGAAAGGAGCTGGTATTTCACTCTCTTTGAATCTTCTTTATCATGCTAAGAGGAGCATGAAAAAGCAAAAAATTTCAGAATTGCACCTTGCAATGCGGAGAAATTACTGTTTGTGCATTTACAATATTCATTGATTTTTGCCATTGAAAAACATCATGTTATTCATATACCAGAAATGCTTGAAGGTACTGACTGAATGAAAGGAGCTGCCATCTCACTCTCTTTGAATCTTCTTTATCATGCTAAGAGGAGCAGGAAAAAGCAAAAAATTTCAGAATTGCACCTTGCAATGCGGAGAAATTACTGTTTGTGCATTTTTAATATTCATTGATTTTTGCCATTGAAAAACGTCCAGAAATGATTGAAGCTACTGACTGAATGAAAGGAGCTGGCATCTCACTCTCTTTGAAACTTCTTTATCATGCTAAGAGGAGCAGGAAAAAGCAAAAAATTTCAGAATTGCACCTTGCAATGCGGAGAAATTACTGTTTGTGCATTTACAATATTCATTGATTTTTGCCATTGAAAAACATCATGTTATTCATATACCAGAAATGTTTGAAGGTACTGACTGAATGAAAGGAGCTGGCATCTCACTCTCTTTGAATCTTCTTTATCATGCTAAGAGGAGCAGGAAAAAGCAAAAAATTTCAGAATTGCACCTTGCAATGCGGAGAAATTACTGTTTGTGCATTTTTAATATTCATTGATTTTTGCCATTGAAAAACGTCCAGAAATGATTGAAGCTACTGACTGAATGAAAGGAGCTGGCATCTCACTCTCTTTGAAACTTCTTTATCATGCTAAGAGGAGCAGGAAAAAGCAAAAAATTTCAGAATTGCACCTTGCAATGCGGAGAAATTACTGTTTGTGCATTTACAATATTCATTGATTTTTGCCATTGAAAAACATCATGTTATTCATATACCAGGAATGATTGAAGCTACTGACTGAATGAAAGGAGCTGGCATCTCACTCTCTTTGAATCTTCTTTATCATGCTAAGAGGAGCAGGAAAAAGCAAAAAATTTCAGAATTGCACCTTGCAATGCGGAGAAATTACTGTTTGTGTATTTACAATATTCATTGATTTTTGCCATTGAAAAACGTCCAGAAATGATTGAAGCTACTGACTGAATGAAAGGAGCTGGCATCTCACTCTCTTTGAATCTTCTTTATCATGCTAAGAGGAGCAGGAAAAAGCAAAAAATTTCAGAATTGCACCTTGCAATGCGGAGAAATTACTGTTTGTGCATTTACAATATTCATTGATTTTTGCCATTGAAAAACATCATGTTATTCATATACCAGAAATGTTTGAAGCTACTGACTGAATGAAAGGAGCTGACATCTCACTCTCTTTGAATCTTCTTTATCATGCTAAGAGGAGCAGGAAAAAGCAAAAAATTTCAGAATTGCACTTTGCAATGCGGAGAAATTACTGTTTGTGCATTTACAATATTCATTGATTTTTGCCATTGAAAAACGTCCAGAAATGATTGAAGCTACTGACTGAATGAAAGGAGCTGGCATCTCACTCTCTTTGAATCTTCTTTATCATGCTAAGAGGAGCAGGAAAAAGCAAAAAATTTCAGAATTGCACCTTGCAATGCGGAGAAATTACTGTTTGTGCATTTACAATATTCATTGATTTTTGCCATTGAAAAACGTCCAGAAATGATTGAAGCTACTGACTGAATGAAAGGAGCTGGCATCTTACTCTCTTTGAATCTTCTTTATCATGCTAAGAGGAGCAGGAAAAAGGAAAAAAATTCAGAAATGCACCTTGCAATGCGGAGAAATTACTGTTTGTGCATTTACAATATTCATTGATTTTTGCCATTGAAAAACATCATGTTATTCATATACCAGAAATGTTTGAAGCTACTGACTGAATGAAAGGAGCTGGCATCTCACTCTCTTTGAATCTTCTTTATCATGCTAAGAGGAGCAGGAAAAAGCAAAAAATTTTAGAATTGCACCTTGCAATGCGGAGAAATTACTGTTTGTGCATTTACAATATTCATTGATTTTTGCCATTGAAAAATGTCCAGAAATGATTGAAGCTACTGACTGAATGAAAGGAGCTGGCATCTCACTCTCTTTGAATCTTCTTTATCATGCTAAGAGGAGCAGGAAAAAGCAAAAAATTTCAGAATTGCACCTTGCAATGCGGAGAAATTACTGTTTGTGCATTTACAATATTCATTGATTTTTGCCATTGAAAAACATCATGTTATTCATATACCAGAAATGTTTGAAGCTACTGACTGAATGAAAGGAGCTGGCATCTCACTCTCTTTGAATCTTCTTTATCATGCTAAGAGGAGCAGGAAAAAGCAAAAAATTTCAGAATTGCACCTTGCAATGCGGAGAAATTACTGTTTGTGCATTTAAAATATTCATTGATTTTTGCCATTGAAAAACGTCCAGAAATGATTGAAGCTACTGACTGAATGAAAGGAGCTGGCATCTCACTCTTTTTGAATCTTCTTTATCATGCTAAGAGGAGCAGGAAAAAGCAAAAAATTTCAGAATTGCACCTTGCAATGAGGAGAAATTACTGTTTGTGCATTAACAATATTCATTGATTTTTGCCATTGAAAAACATGTTATTCATATACCAGAAATGTTTGAATCTACTGACTGAATGAAAGGAGCTGGCATCTCACTCTCTTTGAATCTTCTTTATCATGCTAAGAGGAGCAGGAAAAAGCAAAAAATTTCAGAATTGCACCTTGCAATGCGGAGAAATTACTGTTTGTGCATTTACAATATTCATTGATTTTTGCCATTGAAAAACGTCCAGAAATGATTGAAGCTACTGACTGAATGAAAGGAGCTGGCATCTCACTCTCTTTGAATCTTCTTTATCATGCTAAGAGGAGCAGGAAAAAGCAAAAAATTTCAGAATTGCACCTTGCAATGCGGAGAAATTACTGTTTGTGCATTTACAATATTCATTGATTTTTGCCATTGAAAAACATCATGTTATTCATATACCAGAAATGTTTGAAGCTACTGACTGAATGAAAGGAGCTGGCATCTCACTCTCATTGAATCTTCTTTATCATGCTAAGAGGAGCAGGAAAAAGCAAAAAATTTCAGAATTGCACCTTGCAATGCGGAGAAATTACTGTTTGTGCATTTACAATATTCATTGATTTTTGCCATTGAAAAACGTCCAGAAATGATTGAAGATACTGACTGAATGAAAGGAGCTGGCATCTCACTCTCTTTGAATCTTCTTTATCATGCTAAGAGGAGCAGGAAAAAGCAAAAAATTTCAGAATTGCACCTTGCAATGCGGAGAAATTACTGTTTGTGCATTTACAATATTCATTGATTTTTGCCATTGAAAAACGTCCAGAAATGATTGAAGCTACTGACTGAATGAAAGGAGCTGGTATCTCACTCTCTTTGAATCTTCTTTATCATGCTAAGAGGAGCATGAAAAAGCAAAAAATTTCAGAATTGCACCTTGCAATGTGGAGAAATTACTGTTTGTGCATTTACAATATTCATTGATTTTTGCCATTGAAAAACATCATGTTATTCATATACCAGAAATGTTTGAAGCTACTGACTGAATGAAAGGAGCTGGCATCTCACTCTCTTTGAATCTTCTTTATCATGCTAAGAGGAGCAGGAAAAAGCAAAAAATTTCAGAATTGCACCTTGCAATGCGGAGAAATTACTGTTTGTGCATTTACAATATTCATTGATTTTTGCCATTGAAAAACGTCCAGAAATGATTGAAGCTACTGACTGAATGAAAGGAGCTGGCATCTCACTCTCTTTGAATCTTCTTTATCATGCTAAGAGGAGCAGGAAAAAGCAAAAAATTTCAGAATTGCACCTTGCAATGCGGAGAAATTACTGTTTGTGCATTTTTAATATTCATTGATTTTTGCCATTGAAAAACGTCCAGAAATGATTGAAGCTACTGACTGAATGAAAGGAGCTGGCATCTCACTCTCCTTGAATCTTCTTTATCATGCTAAGAGGAGCAGGAAAAAGCAAAAAATTTCAGAATTGCACCTTGCAATGCGGAGAAATTACTGTTTCTGCATTTACAATATTCATTGATTTTTGCCATTGAAAAACGTCCAGAAATGATTGAAGCTACTGACTGAATGAAAGGAGCTGGTATCTCACTCTCTTTGAATCTTCTTTATCATGCTAAGAGGAGCATGAAAAAGCAAAAAATTTCAGAATTGCACCTTGCAATGCGGAGAAATTACTGTTTGTGCATTTACAATATTCATTGATTTTTGCCATTGAAAAACATCATGTTATTCATATACCAGAAATGTTTGAAGCTACTGACTGAATGAAAGGAGCTGGCATCTCACTCTCTTTGAATCTTCTTTATCATGCTAAGAGGAGCAGGAAAAAGCAAAAAATTTCAGAATTGCACCTTGCAATGCGGAGAAATTACTGTTTGTGCATTTTTAATATTCATTGATTTTAGCCATTGAAAAACGTCCAGAAATGATTGAAGCTACTGACTGAATGAAAGGAGCTGGCATCTCACTCTCTTTGAAACTTCTTTATCATGCTAAGAGGAGCAGGAAAAAGCAAAAAATTTCAGAATTGCACCTTGCAATGCGGAGAAATTACTGTTTGTGCATTTACAATATTCATTGATTTTTGCCATTGAAAAACATCATGTTATTCATATACCAGGAATGATTGAAGCTACTGACTGAATGAAAGGAGCTGGCATCTCACTCTCTTTGAATCTTCTTTATCATGCTAAGAGGAGCAGGAAAAAGCAAAAAATTTCAGAATTGCACCTTGCAATGCGGAGAAATTACTGTTTGTGTATTTACAATATTCATTGATTTTTGCCATTGAAAAACGTCCAGAAATGATTGAAGCTACTGACTGAATCAAAGGAGCTGGCATCTCACTCTCTTTGAATCTTCTTTATCATGCTAAGAGGAGCAGGAAAAAGCAAAAAATTTCAGAATTGCACCTTGCAATGCGGAGAAATTACTGTTTGTGCATTTACAATATTCATTGATTTTTGCCATTGAAAAACATCATGTTATTCATATACCAGAAATGTTTGAAGCTACTGACTGAATGAAAGGAGCTGGCATCTCACTCTCTTTGAATCTTCTTTATCATGCTAAGAGGAGCAGGAAAAAGCAAAAAATTTCAGAATTGCACCTTGCAATGCGGAGAAATTACTGTTTGTGCATTTACAATATTCATTGATTTTTGCCATTGAAAAACGTCCAGAAATGATTGAAGCTACTGACTGAATGAAAGGAGCTGGCATCTCACTCTCTTTGAATCTTCTTTATCATGCTAAGAGGAGCAGGAAAAAGCAAAAAATTTCAGAATTGCACCTTGCAATGCGGAGAAATTACTGTTTGTGCATTTACAATATTCATTGATTGTTGCCATTGAAAAACGTCCAGAAATGATTGAAGCTACTGACTGAATGAAAGGAGCTGGCATCTCACTCTCTTTGAATCTTCTTTATCATGCAAAGAGGAGCAGGAAAAAGCAAAAAATTTCAGAATTACACCTTGCAATGCGGAGAAATTACTGTTTGTGCATTTACAATATTCATTGATTTTTGCCATTGAAAAACATCATGTTATTCATATACCAGAAATGTTTGAAGCTACTGACTGAATGAAAGGATCTGACATCTCACTCTCTTTGAATCTTCTTTATCATGCTAAGAGGAGCAGGAAAAAGCAAAAAATTTCAGAATTGCACCTTGCAATGCGGAGAAATTACTGTCTGTGCATTTACAATATTCATTGATTTTTGCCATTGAAAAACGTCCAGAAATGATTGAAGCTACTGACTGAATGAAAGGAGCTGGTATCTCACTCTCTTTGAATCTTCTTTATCATGCTAAGAGGAGCATGAAAAAGCAAAAAATTTCAGAATTGCACCTTGCAATGCGGAGAAATTACTGTTTGTGCATTTACAATATTCATTGATTTTTGCCATTGAAAAACATCATGTTATTCATATACCAGAAATGTTTGAAGCTACTGACTGAATGAAAGGAGCTGGCATCTCACTCTCTTTGAATCTTCTTTATCATGCTAAGAGGAGCAGGAAAAAGCAAAAAATTTCAGAATTGCACCTTGCAATGCGGAGAAATTACTGTCTGTGCATTTACAATATTCATTGATTTTTGCCATTGAAAAACGTCCAGAAATGATTGAAGCTACTGACTGAATGAAAGGAGCTGGCATCTCACTCTCTTTGAATCTTCTTTATAATGTTAAGAGGAGCAGGAAAAAGCAAAAAATTTCAGAATTGCACCTTGCAATGCGGAGAAATTACTGTTTGTGCATTTACAATATTCATTGATTTTTGCCATTGAAAAACGTCCAGAAATGATTGAAGCTACTGACTGAATGAAAGGAGCTGGCATCTCACTCTCTTTGAATCTTCTTTATCATGCAAAGAGGAGCAGGAAAAAGCAAAAAATTTCAGAATTGCACCTTGCAATGCGGAGAAATTACTGTTTGTGCATTTACAATATTCATTGATTTTTGCCATTGAAAAACATCATGTTATTCATATACCAGAAATGTTTGAAGCTACTGACTGAATGAAAGGAGCTGACATCTCACTCTCTTTGAATCTTCTTTATCATGCTAAGAGGAGCAGGAAAAAGCAAAAAATTTCAGAATTGCACCTTGCAATGCGGAGAAATTACTGTTTGTGCATTTTTAATATTCATTGATTTTTGCCATTGAAAAACGTCCAGAAATGATTGAAGCTACTGACTGAATGAAAGGAGCTGGCATCTCACTCTCTTTGAAACTTCTTTATCATGCTAAGAGGAGCAGGAAAAAGCAAAAAATTTCAGAATTGCACCTTGCAATGCGGAGAAATTACTGTTTGTGCATTTACAATATTCATTGATTTTTGCCATTGAAAAACATCATGTTATTCATATACCAGGAATGATTGAAGCTACTGACTGAATGAAAGGAGCTGGCATCTCACTCTCTTTGAATCTTCTTTATCATGCTAAGAGGAGCAGGAAAAAGCAAAAAATTTCAGAATTGCACCTTGCAATGCGGAGAAATTACTGTTTGTGTATTTACAATATTCATTGATTTTTGCCATTGAAAAACGTCCAGAAATGATTGAAGCTACTGACTGAATGAAAGGAGCTGGCATCTCACTCTCTTTGAATCTTCTTTATCATGCTAAGAGGAGCAGGAAAAAGCAAAAAATTTCAGAATTGCACCTTGCAATGCGGAGAAATTACTGTTTGTGCATTTACAATATTCATTGATTTTTGCCATTGAAAAACATCATGTTATTCATATACCAGAAATGTTTGAAGCTACTGACTGAATGAAAGGAGCTGGCATCTCACTCTCTTTGAATCTTCTTTATCATGCTAAGAGGAGCAGGAAAAAGCAAAAAATTTCAGAATTGCACCTTGCAATGCGGAGAAATTACTGTTTGTGCATTTACAATATTCATTGATTTTTGCCATTGAAAAACGTCCAGAAATGATTGAAGCTACTGACTGAATGAAAGGAGCTGGCATCTCACTCTCTTTGAATCTTCTTTATCATGCTAAGAGGAGCAGGAAAAAGCAAAAAATTTCAGAATTGCACCTTGCAATGCGGAGAAATTACTGTTTGTGCATTTACAATATTCATTGATTGTTGCCATTGAAAAACGTCCAGAAATGATTGAAGCTACTGACTGAATGAAAGGAGCTGGCATCTCACTCTCTTTGAATCTTCTTTATCATGCAAAGAGGAGCAGGAAACAGCAAAAAATTTCAGAATTACACCTTGCAATGCGGAGAAATTACTGTTTGTGCATTTACAATATTCATTGATTTTTGCCATTGAAAAACATCATGTTATTCATATACCAGAAATGTTTGAAGCTACTGACTGAATGAAAGGAGCTGACATCTCACTCTCTTTGAATCTTCTTTATCATGCTAAGAGGAGCAGGAAAAAGCAAAAAATTTCAGAATTGCACCTTGCAATGCGGAGAAATTACTGTCTGTGCATTTACAATATTCATTGATTTTTGCCATTGAAAAACGTCCAGAAATGATTGAAGCTACTGACTGAATGAAAGGAGCTGGTATCTCACTCTCTTTGAATCTTCTTTATCATGCTAAGAGGAGCATGAAAAAGCAAAAAATTTCAGAATTGCACCTTGCAATGCGGAGAAATTACTGTTTGTGCATTTACAATATTCATTGATTTTTGCCATTGAAAAACATCATGTTATTCATATACCAGAAATGTTTGAAGCTACTGACTGAATGAAAGGAGCTGGCATCTCGCTCTCTTTGAATCTTCTTTATCATGCTAAGAGGAGCAGGAAAAAGCAAAAAATTTCAGAATTGCACCTTGCAATGCGGAGAAATTACTGTCTGTGCATTTACAATATTCATTGATTTTTGCCATTGAAAAACGTCCAGAAATGATTGAAGCTACTGACTGAATGAAAGGAGCTGGCATCTCACTCTCTTTGAATCTTCTTTATAATGTTAAGAGGAGCAGGAAAAAGCAAAAAATTTCAGAATTGCACCTTGCAATGCGGAGAAATTACTGTTTGTGCATTTACAATATTCATTGATTTTTGCCATTGAAAAACGTCCAGAAATGATTGAAGCTACTGACTGAATGAAAGGAGCTGGCATCTCACTCTCTTTGAATCTTCTTTATCATGCAAAGAGGAGCAGGAAAAAGCAAAAAATTTCAGAATTGCACCTTGCAATGCGGAGAAATTACTGTTTGTGCATTTACAATATTCATTGATTTTTGCCATTGAAAAACATCATGTTATTCATACACCAGAAATGTTTGAAGCTACTGACTGAATGAAAGGAGCTGACATCTCACTCTCTTTGAATCTTCTTTATCATGCTAAGAGGAGCAGGAAAAAGCAAAAAATGTCAGAATTGCACCTTGCAATGCGGAGAAATTACTGTCTGTGCATTTACAATATTCATTGATTTTTGCCATTGAAAAACGTCCAGAAATGATTGAAGCTACTGACTGAATGAAAGGAGCTGGTATCTCACTCTCTTTGAATCTTCTTTATCATGCTAAGAGGAGCATGAAAAAGCAAAAAATTTCAGAATTGCACCTTGCAATGCGGAGAAATTACTGTTTGTGCATTTACAATATTCATTGATTTTTGCCATTGAAAAACATCATGTTATTCATATACCAGAAATGTTTGAAGCTACTGACTGAATGAAAGGAGCTGGCATCTCACTCTCTTTGAATCTTCTTTATCATGCTAAGAGGAGCAGGAAAAAGCAAAAAATTTCAGAATTGCACCTTGCAATGCGGAGAAATTACTGTTTGTGCATTTACAATATTCATTGATTTTTGCCATTGAAAAACGTCCAGAAATGATTGAAGCTACTGACTGAATGAAAGGAGCTGGCATCTTACTCTCTTTGAATCTTCTTTATCATGCTAAGAGGAGCAGGAAAAAGCAAAAAATTTCAGAATTGCACCTTGCAAGGCGGAAAAATTACTGTTTGTGCATTTACAATATTCATTGATTTTTGCCATTGAAAAACATCATGTTATTCATATACCAGAAATGTTTGAAGCTACTGACTGAATGAAAGGAGCTGGCATCTCACTCTCTTTGAATCTTCTTTATCATGCTAAGAGGAGCAGGAAAAAGCAAAAAATTTCAGAATTGCACCTTGCAATGCGGAGAAATTACTGTTTGTGCATTTACAATATTCATTGATTTTTGCCATTGAAAAACGTCCAGAAATGATTGAAGCTACTGACTGAATGAAAGGAGCTGGCATCTCACTCTCTTTGAATCTTCTTTATCATGCAAAGAGGAGCAGGAAAAAGCAAAAAATTTCAGAATTGCACCTTGCAATGCGGAGAAATTACTGTTTGTGCATTTACAATATTCATTGATTTTTGCCATTGAAAAACATCATGTTATTCATATACCAGAAATGTTTGAAGCTACTGACTGAATGAAAGGAGCTGACATCTCACTCTCTTTGAATCTTCTTTATCATGCTAAGAGGAGCAGGAAAAAGCAAAAAATTTCAGAATTGCACCTTGCAATGCGGAGAAATTACTGTCTGTGCATTTACAATATTCATTGATTTTTGCCATTGAAAAACGTCCAGAAATGATTGAAGCTACTGACTGAATGAAAGAAGCTGGTATCTCACTTTCTTTGAATCTTCTTTATCATGCTAAGAGGAGCATGAAAAAGCAAAAAATTTCAGAATTGCACCTTGCAATGCGGAGAAATTACTGTTTGTGCATTTACAATATTCATTGATTTTTGCCATTGAAAAACATCATGTTATTCATATACCAGAAATGTTTGAAGCTACTGACTGAATGAAAGGAGCTGGCATCTCACTCTCTTTGAATCTTCTTTATCATGCTAAGAGGAGCAGGAAAAAGCAAAAAATTTCAGAATTACACCTTGCAATGCGGAGAAATTACTGTTTGTGCATTTACAATATTCATTGATTTTTGCCATTGAAAAACGTCCAGAAATGATTGAAGCTACTGACTGAATGAAAGGAGCTGGCATCTCACTCTCTTTGAATCTTCTTTATCATGCTAAGAGGAGCAGGAAAAAGCAAAAAATTTCAGAATTGCACCTTGCAATGCGGAGAAATTACTGTTTGTGCATTTACAATATTCATTGATTTTTGCCATTGAAAAACGTCCAGAAATGATTGAAGCTACTGACTGAATGAAAGGAGCTGGCATCTTACTCTCTTTGAAACTTCTTTATCATGCTAAGAGGAGCAGGAAAAAGCAAAAAATTTCAGAATTGCATGTTGCAATGCGGAGAAATTACTGTTTGTGCATTTACAATATTCATTGATTTTTGCCATTGAAAAACATCATGTTATTCATATACCAGAAATGTTTGAAGCTACTGACTGAATGAAAGGAGCTGACATCTCACTCTCTTTGAATCTTCTTTATCATGCTAAGAGGAGCAGGAAAAAGCAAAAAATTTCAGAATTGCACCTTGCAATGCGGAGAAATTACTGTTTGTGCATTTACAATATTCATTGATTTTTGCCATTGAAAAACGTCCAGAAATGATTAAAGCTACTGACTGAATGAAAGGAGCTGGCATCTTACTCTCTTTGAATCTTCTTTATCATGCTAAGAGGAGCAGGAAAAAGCAAAAAATTTCAGAAATGCACCTTGCAATGCGGAGAAATTACTGTTTGTGCATTTACAATATTCATTGATTTTTGCCATTGAAAAACATCATGTTATTCATATACCAGAAATGTTTGAAGCTACTGACTGAATGAAAGGAGCTGGCATCTCACTCTCTTTGAATCTTCTTTATCATGCTAAGAGGAGCAGGAAAAAGCAAAAAATTTCAGAATTGCACCTTGCAATGCGGAGAAATTACTGTTTGTGCATTTACAATATTCATTGATTTTTGCCATTGAAAAACATCATGTTATTCATATACCAGAAATGTTTGAAGCTACTGACTGAATGAAAGGAGCTGACATCTCACTCTCTTTGAATCTTCTTTATCATGCTAAGAGGAGCAGGAAAAAGCAAAAAATTTCAGAATTGCACCTTGCAATGCGGAGAAATTACTGTCTGTGCATTTACAATATTCATTGATTTTTGCCATTGAAAAACGTCCAGAAATGATTGAAGCTACTGACTGAATGAAAGAAGCTGGTATCTCACTCTCTTTGAATCTTCTTTATAATGCTAAGAGGAGCATGAAAAAGCAAAAAATTTCAGAATTGCACCTTGCAATGCGGAGAAATTACTGTTTGTGCATTTACAATATTCATTGATTTTTGCCATTGAAAAACATCATGTTATTCATATACCAGAAATGTTTGAAGCTACTGACTGAATGAAAGGAGCTGGCATCTCACTCTCTTTGAATCTTCTTTATCATGCTAAGAGGAGCAGGAAAAAGCAAAAAATTTCGGAATTGCACCTTGCAATGCGGAGAAATTACTGTTTGTGCATTTACAATATTCATTGATTTTTGCCATTGAAAAACGTCCAGAAATGATTGAAGCTACTGACTGAATGAAAGGAGCTGGCATCTTACTCTCTTTGATTCTTCTTTATCATGCTAAGAGGAGCAGGAAAAAGCAAAAAATTTCAGAATTGCACCTTGCAATGCGGAGAAATTACTGTTTGTGCATTTACAATATTCATTGATTTTTGCCATTGAAAAACATCATGTTATTCATATACCAGAAATGTTTGAAGCTACTGACTGAATGAAAGGAGCTGGCATCTCACTCTCTTTGAATCTTCTTTATCATGCTAAGAGGAGCAGGAAAAAGCAAAAAATTTCAGAATTACACCTTGCAATGCGGAGAAATTACTGTTTGTGCATTTACAATATTCATTGATTTTTGCCATTGAAAAACGTCCAGAAATGATTGAAGCTACTGACTGAATGAAAGGAGCTGGCATCTCACTCTCTTTGAATCTTCTTTATCATGCTAAGAGGAGCAGGAAAAAGCAAAAAATTTCAGAATTGCACCTTGCAATGCGGAGAAATTACTGTTTGTGCATTTACAATATTCATTGATTTTTGCCATTGAAAAACGTCCAGAAATGATTGAAGCTACTGACTGAATGAAAGGAGCTGGCATCTTACTCTCTTTGAAACTTCTTTATCATGCTAAGAGGAGCAGGAAAAAGCAAAAAATTTCAGAATTGCATGTTGCAATGCGGAGAAATTACTGTTTGTGCATTTACAATATTCATTGATTTTTGCCATTGAAAAACATCATGTTATTCATATACCAGAAATGTTTGAAGCTACTGACTGAATGAAAGGAGCTGACATCTCACTCTCTTTGAATCTTCTTTATCATGCTAAGAGGAGCAGGAAAAAGCAAAAAATTTCAGAATTGCACCTTGCAATGCGGAGAAATTACTGTTTGTGCATTTACAATATTCATTGATTTTTGCCATTGAAAAACGTCCAGAAATGATTGAAGATACTGACTGAATGAAAGGAGCTGGCATCTCACTCTCTTTGAATCTTCTTTATCATGCTAAGAGGAGCAGGAAAAAGCAAAAAATTTCAGAATTGCACCTTGCAATGCGGAGAAATTACTGTTTGTGCATTTACAATATTCATTGATTTTTGCCATTGAAAAACGTCCAGAAATGATTAAAGCTACTGACTGAATGAAAGGAGCTGGCATCTTACTCTCTTTGAATCTTCTTTATCATGCTAAGAGGAGCAGGAAAAAGCAAAAAATTTCAGAAATGCACCTTGCAATGCGGAGAAATTACTGTTTGTGCATTTACAATATTCATTGATTTTTGCCATTGAAAAACATCATGTTATTCATATACCAGAAATGTTTGAAGCTACTGACTGAATGAAAGGAGCTGGCATCTCACTCTCTTTGAATCTTCTTTATCATGCTAAGAGGAGCAGGAAAAAGCAAAAAATTTCAGAATTGCACCTTGCAATGCGGAGAAATTACTGTTTGTGCATTTACAATATTCATTGATTTTTGCCATTGAAAAACATCATGTTATTCATATACCAGAAATGTTTGAAGCTACTGACTGAATGAAAGGAGCTGACATCTCACTCTCTTTGAATCTTCTTTATCATGCTAAGAGGAGCAGGAAAAAGCAAAAAATTTCAGAATTGCACCTTGCAATGCGGAGAAATTACTGTCTGTGCATTTACAATATTCATTGATTTTTGCCATTGAAAAACGTCCAGAAATGATTGAAGCTACTGACTGAATGAAAGGAGCTGGCATCTCACTCTCTTTGAATCTTCTTTATCATGCTAAGAGGAGCAGGAAAAAGCAAAAAATTTCAGAATTGCACCTTGCAATGCGGAGAAATTACTGTTTGTGCATTTACAATATTCATTGATTTTTGCCATTGAAAAACGTCCAGAAATGATTAAAGCTACTGGCTGAATGAAAGGAGCTGGCATCTTACTCTCTTTGAATCTTCTTTAACATGCTAAGAGGAGCAGGAAAAAGCAAAAAATTTCAGAAATGCACCTTGCAATGCGGAGAAATTACTGTTTGTGCATTTACAATATTCATTGATTTTTGCCATTGAAAAACATCATGTTATTCATATACCAGAAATGTTTGAAGCTACTGACTGAATGAAAGGAGCTGGCATCTCACTCTCTTTGAATCTTCTTTATCATGCTAAGAGGAGCAGGAAAAAGCAAAAAATTTCAGAATTGCACCTTGCAATGCGGAGAAATTACTGTTTGTGCATTTAAAATATTCATTGATTTTTGCCATTGAAAAAAGTCCAGAAATGATTGAAGCTACTGACTGAATGAAAGGAGCTGGCATCTCACTCTCTTTGAATCTTCTTTATCATGCTAAGAGGAGCAGGAAAAAGCAAAAAATTTCAGAATTGCACCTTGCAATGCGGAGAAATTACTGTTTGTGCATTTACAATATTCATTGATTTTTGCCATTGAAAAACATCATGTTATTCATATACCAGAAATGTTTGAAGCTACTGACTGAATGAAAGGAGCTGGCATCTCACTCTCTTTGAATCTTCTTTATCATGCTAAGAGGAGCAGGAAAAAGCAAAAAATTTCGGAATTGCACCTTGCAATGCGGAGAAATTACTGTTTGTGCATTTACAATATTCATTGATTTTTGCCATTGAAAAACGTCCAGAAATGATTGAAGCTACTGACTGAATGAAAGGAGCTGGCATCTTACTCTCTTTGATTCTTCTTTATCATGCTAAGAGGAGCAGGAAAAAGCAAAAAATTTCAGAATTGCACCTTGCAATGCGGAGAAATTACTGTTTGTGCATTTACAATATTCATTGATTTTTGCCATTGAAAAACATCATGTTATTCATATACCAGAAATGTTTGAAGCTACTGACTGAATGAAAGGAGCTGGCATCTCACTCTCTTTGAATCTTCTTTATCATGCTAAGAGGAGCAGGAAAAAGCAAAAAATTTCAGAATTACACCTTGCAATGCGGAGAAATTACTGTTTGTGCATTTACAATATTCATTGATTTTTGCCATTGAAAAACGTCCAGAAATGATTGAAGCTACTGACTGAATGAAAGGAGCTGGCATCTCACTCTCTTTGAATCTTCTTTATCATGCTAAGAGGAGCAGGAAAAAGCAAAAAATTTCAGAATTGCACCTTGCAATGCGGAGAAATTACTGTTTGTGCATTTACAATATTCATTGATTTTTGCCATTGAAAAACGTCCAGAAATGATTGAAGCTACTGACTGAATGAAAGGAGCTGGCATCTTACTCTCTTTGAAACTTCTTTATCATGCTAAGAGGAGCAGGAAAAAGCAAAAAATTTCAGAATTGCATGTTGCAATGCGGAGAAATTACTGTTTGTGCATTTACAATATTCATTGATTTTTGCCATTGAAAAACATCATGTTATTCATATACCAGAAATGTTTGAAGCTACTGACTGAATGAAAGGAGCTGACATCTCACTCTCTTTGAATCTTCTTTATCATGCTAAGAGGAGCAGGAAAAAGCAAAAAATTTCAGAATTGCACCTTGCAATGCGGAGAAATTACTGTTTGTGCATTTACAATATTCATTGATTTTTGCCATTGAAAAACGTCCAGAAATGATTGAAGATACTGACTGAATGAAAGGAGCTGGCATCTCACTCTCTTTGAATCTTCTTTATCATGCTAAGAGGAGCAGGAAAAAGCAAAAAATTTCAGAATTGCACCTTGCAATGCGGAGAAATTACTGTTTGTGCATTTACAATATTCATTGATTTTTGCCATTGAAAAACGTCCAGAAATGATTAAAGCTACTGACTGAATGAAAGGAGCTGGCATCTTACTCTCTTTGAATCTTCTTTATCATGCTAAGAGGAGCAGGAAAAAGCAAAAAATTTCAGAAATGCACCTTGCAATGCGGAGAAATTACTGTTTGTGCATTTACAATATTCATTGATTTTTGCCATTGAAAAACATCATGTTATTCATATACCAGAAATGTTTGAAGCTACTGACTGAATGAAAGGAGCTGACATCTCACTCTCTTTGAATCTTCTTTATCATGCTAAGAGGAGCAGGAAAAAGCAAAAAATTTCAGAATTGCACCTTGCAATGCGGAGAAATTACTGTCTGTGCATTTACAATATTCATTGATTTTTGCCATTGAAAAACGTCCAGAAATGATTGAAGCTACTGACTGAATGAAAGAAGCTGGTATCTCACTCTCTTTGAATCTTCTTTATCATGCTAAGAGGAGCATGAAAAAGCAAAAAATTTCAGAATTGCACCTTGCAATGCGGAGAAATTACTGTTTGTGCATTTACAATATTCATTGATTTTTGCCATTGAAAAACATCATGTTATTCATATACCAGAAATGTTTGAAGCTACTGACTGAATGAAAGGAGCTGGCATCTCACTCTCTTTGAATCTTCTTTATCATGCTAAGAGGAGCAGGAAAAAGCAAAAAATTTCGGAATTGCACCTTGCAATGCGGAGAAATTACTGTTTGTGCATTTACAATATTCATTGATTTTTGCCATTGAAAAACGTCCAGAAATGATTGAAGCTACTGACTGAATGAAAGGAGCTGGCATCTTACTCTCTTTGATTCTTCTTTATCATGCTAAGAGGAGCAGGAAAAAGCAAAAAATTTCAGAATTGCACCTTGCAATGCGGAGAAATTACTGTTTGTGCATTTACAATATTCATTGATTTTTGCCATTGAAAAACATCATGTTATTCATATACCAGAAATGTTTGAAGCTACTGACTGAATGGAAGGAGCTGGCATCTCACTCTCTTTGAATCTTCTTTATCATGCTAAGAGGAGCAGGAAAAAGCAAAAAATTTCAGAATTACACCTTGCAATGCGGAGAAATTACTGTTTGTGCATTTACAATATTCATTGATTTTTGCCATTGAAAAACGTCCAGAAATGATTGAAGCTACTGACTGAATGAAAGGAGCTGGCATCTCACTCTCTTTGAATCTTCTTTATCATGCTAAGAGGAGCAGGAAAAAGCAAAAAATTTCAGAATTGCACCTTGCAATGCGGAGAAATTACTGTTTGTGCATTTACAATATTCATTGATTTTTGCCATTGAAAAACGTCCAGAAATGATTGAAGCTACTGACTGAATGAAAGGAGCTGGCATCTTACTCTCTTTGAAACTTCTTTATCATGCTAAGAGGAGCAGGAAAAAGCAAAAAATTTCAGAATTGCATGTTGCAATGCGGAGAAATTACTGTTTGTGCATTTACAATATTCATTGATTTTTGCCATTGAAAAACATCATGTTATTCATATACCAGAAATGTTTGAAGCTACTGACTGAATGAAAGGAGCTGACATCTCACTCTCTTTGAATCTTCTTTATCATGCTAAGAGGAGCAGGAAAAAGCAAAAAATTTCAGAATTGCACCTTGCAATGCGGAGAAATTACTGTTTGTGCATTTACAATATTCATTGATTTTTGCCATTGAAAAACGTCCAGAAATGATTGAAGATACTGACTGAATGAAAGGAGCTGGCATCTCACTCTCTTTGAATCTTCTTTATCATGCTAAGAGGAGCAGGAAAAAGCAAAAAATTTCAGAATTGCACCTTGCAATGCGGAGAAATTACTGTTTGTGCATTTACAATATTCATTGATTTTTGCCATTGAAAAACGTCCAGAAATGATTAAAGCTACTGACTGAATGAAAGGAGCTGGCATCTTACTCTCTTTGAATCTTCTTTATCATGCTAAGAGGAGCAGGAAAAAGCAAAAAATTTCAGAAATGCACCTTGCAATGCGGAGAAATTACTGTTTGTGCATTTACAATATTCATTGATTTTTGCCATTGAAAAACATCATGTTATTTATATACCAGAAATGTTTGAAGCTACTGACTGAATGAAAGGAGCTGGCATCTCACTCTCTTTGAATCTTCTTTATCATGCTAAGAGGAGCAGGAAAAAGCAAAAAATTTCAGAATTGCACCTTGCAATGCGGAGAAATTACTGTTTGTGCATTTACAATATTCATTGATTTTTGCCATTGAAAAACATCATGTTATTCATATACCAGAAATGTTTGAAGCTACTGACTGAATGAAAGGAGCTGACATCTCACTCTCTTTGAATCTTCTTTATCATGCTAAGAGGAGCAGGAAAAAGCAAAAAATTTCAGAATTGCACCTTGCAATGCGGAGAAATTACTGTCTGTGCATTTACAATATTCATTGATTTTTGCCATTGAAAAACGTCCAGAAATGATTGAAGCTACTGACTGAATGAAAGGAGCTGGTATCTCACTCTCTTTGAATCTTCTTTATCATGCTAAGAGGAGCATGAAAAAGCAAAAAATTTCAGAATTGCACCTTGCAATGCGGAGAAATTACTGTTTGTGCATTTACAATATTCATTGATTTTTGCCATTGAAAAACATCATGTTATTCATATACCAGAAATGTTTGAAGCTACTGACTGAATGAAAGGAGCTGGCATCTCACTCTCTTTGAATCTTCTTTATCATGCTAAGAGGAGCAGGAAAAAGCAAAAAATTTCAGAATTGCACCTTGCAATGCGGAGAAATTACTGTTTGTGCATTTACAATATTCATTGATTTTTGCCATTGAAAAACGTCCAGAAATGATTGAAGCTACTGACTGAATGAAAGGAGCTGGCATCTTACTCTCTTTGAATCTTCTTTATCATGCTAAGAGGAGCAGGAAAAAGCAAAAAATTTCAGAATTGCACCTTGCAATGCGGAGAAATTACTGTTTGTGCATTTACAATATTCATTGATTTTTGCCATTGAAAAACATCATGTTATTCATATACCAGAAATGTTTGAAGCTACTGACTGAATGAAAGGAGCTGGCATCTCACTCTCTTTGAATCTTCTTTATCATGCTAAGAGGAGCAGGAAAAAGCAAAAAATTTCAGAATTGCACCTTGCAATGCGGAGAAATTACTGTTTGTGCATTTACAATATTCATTGATTTTTGCCATTGAAAAACGTCCAGAAATGATTGAAGCTACTGACTGAATGAAAGGAGCTGGCATCTCACTCTCTTTGAATCTTCTTTATCATGCTAAGAGGAGCAGGAAAAAGCAAAAAATTTCAGAATTGCACCTTGCAATGCGGAGAAATTACTGTTTGTGCATTTACAATATTCATTGATTTTTGCCATTGAAAAACGTCCAGAAATGATTAAAGCTACTGGCTGAATGAAAGGAGCTGGCATCTTACTCTCTTTGAATCTTCTTTATCATGCTAAGAGGACCAGGAAAAAGCAAAAAATTTCAGAAATGCACCTTGCAATGCGGAGAAATTACTGTTTGTGCATTTACAATATTCATTGATTTTTGCCATTGAAAAACATCATGTTATTCATATACCAGAAATGTTTGAAGCTACTGACTGAATGAAAGGAGCTGGCATCTCACTCTCTTTGAATCTTCTTTATCATGCTAAGAGGAGCAGGAAAAAGCAAAAAATTTCAGAATTGCACCTTGCAATGCGGAGAAATTACTGTTTGTGCATTTACAATATTCATTGATTTTTGCCATTGAAAAACGTCCAGAAATGATTGAAGCTACTGACTGAATGAAAGGAGCTGGCATCTTACTCTCTTTGAATCTTCTTTATCATGCTAAGAGGAGCAGGAAAAAGCAAAAAATTTCAGAATTGCACCTTGCAATGCGGAGAAATTACTGTTTGTGCATTTACAATATTCATTGATTTTTGCCATTGAAAAACATCATGTTATTCATATACCAGAAATGTTTGAAGCTACTGACTGAATGAAAGGAGCTGGCATCTCACTCTCTTTGAATCTTCTTTATCATGCTAAGAGGAGCAGGAAAAAGCAAAAAATTTCAGAATTGCACCTTGCAATGCGGAGAAATTACTGTTTGTGCATTTACAATATTCATTGATTTTTGCCATTGACAAACGTCCAGAAATGATTGAAGCTACTGACTGAATGAAAGGAGCTGGCATCTCACTCTCTTTGAATCTTCTTTATCATGCTAAGAGGAGCAGGAAAAAGCAAAAAATTTCAGAATTGCACCTTGCAATGCGGAGAAATTACTGTTTGTGCATTTACAATATTCATTGATTTTTGCCATTGAAAAACGTCCAGAAATGATTAAAGCTACTGGCTGAATGAAAGGAGCTGGCATCTTACTCTCTTTGAATCTTCTTTATCATGCTAAGAGGAGCAGGAAAAAGCAAAAAATTTCAGAAATGCACCTTGCAATGCGGAGAAATTACTGTTTGTGCATTTACAATATTCATTGATTTTTGCCATTGAAAAACCATGTTATTCATATACCAGAAATGTTTGAAGCTACTGACTGAATGAAAGGAGCTGGCATCTCACTCTCTTTGAATCTTCTTTATCATGCTAAGAGGAGCAGGAAAAAGCAAAAAATTTCAGAATTGCACCTTGCAATGCGGAGAAATTACTGTTTGTGCATTTAAAATATTCATTGATTTTTGCCATTGAAAAACGTCCAGAAATGATTGAAGCTACTGACTGAATGAAAGGAGCTGGCATCTCACTCTCTTTGAATCTTCTTTATCATGCTAAGAGGAGCAGGAAAAAGCAAAAAATTTCAGAATTGCACCTTGCAATGAGGAGAAATTACTGTTTGTGCATTAACAATATTCATTGATTTTTGCCATTGAAAAACATGTTATTCATATACCAGAAATGTTTGAAGCTACTGAATGAATGAAAGGAGCTGGCATCTCACTCTCTTTGAATCTTCTTTATCATGCTAAGAGGAGCAGGAAAAAGCAAAAAATTTCAGAATTGCACCTTGCAATGCGGAGAAATTACTGTTTGTGCATTTACAATATTCATTGATTTTTGCCATTGAAAAACGTCCAGAAATGATTGAAGCTACTGACTGAATGAAAGGAGCTGGCATCTCACTCTCTTTGAATCTTCTTTATCATGCTAAGAGGAGCAGGAAAAAGCAAAAAATTTCAGAATTGCACCTTGCAATGCGGAGAAATTACTGTTTGTGCATTTACAATATTCATTGATTTTTGCCTTTGAAAAACATCATGTTATTCATATACCAGAAATGTTTGAAGCTACTGACTGAATGAAAGGAGCTGGCATCTCACTCTCATTGAATCTTCTTTATCATGCTAAGAGGAGCAGGAAAAAGCAAAAAATTTCAGAATTGCACCTTGCAATGCGGAGAAATTACTGTTTGTGCATTTACAATATTCATTGATTTTTGCCATTGAAAAACGTCCAGAAATGATTGAAGATACTGACTGAATGAAAGGAGATGGCATCTCACTCTCTTTGAATCTTCTTTATCATGCTAAGAGGAGCAGGAAAAAGCAAAAAATTTCAGAATTGCACCTTGCAATGCGGAGAAATTTCTGTTTGTGCATTTACAATATTCATTGATTTTTGCCATTGAAAAACGTCCAGAAATGATTGAAGCTACTGACTGAATGAAAGGAGCTGGCATCTCACTCTGAATCTTCTTTATCATGCTAAGAGGAGCAGGAAAAAGCAAAAAATTTCAGAATTGCACCTTGCAATGAGGAGAAATTACTGTTTGTGCATTAACAATATTCATTGATTTTTGCCATTGAAAAACATGTTATTCATATACCAGAAATGTTTGAAGCTACTGACTGAATGAAAGGAGCTGGCATCTCACTCTCTTTGAATCTTCTTTATCATGCTGAGAGGAGCAGGAAAAAGCAAAAAATTTCAGAATTGCACCTTGCAATGCGGAGAAATTACTGTTTGTGCATTTACAATATTCATTGATTTTTGCCATTGAAAAACGTCCAGAAATGATTGAAGCTACTGACTGAATGAAAGGAGCTGGCATCTCACTCTCTTTGAATCTTCTTTATCATGCTAAGAGGAGCAGGAAAAAGCAAAAAATTTCAGAATTGCACCTTGCAATGCGGAGAAATTACTGTTTGTGCATTTACAATATTCATTGATTTTTGCCTTTGAAAAACATCATGTTATTCATATACCAGAAATGTTTGAAGCTACTGACTGAATGAAAGGAGCTGGCATCTCACTCTCATTGAATCTTCTTTATCATGCTAAGAGGAGCAGGAAAAAGCAAAAAATTTCAGAATTGCCCCTTACTATGCGGAGAAATTACTGTTTGTGCATTTACAATATTCATTGATTTTTGCCATTGAAAAACGTCCAGAAATGATTGAAGATACTGACTGAATGAAAGGAGCTGGCATCTCACTCTCTTTGAATCTTCTTTATCATGCTAAGAGGAGCAGGAAAAAGCAAAAAATTTCAGAATTGCACCTTGCAATGCGGAGAAATTACTGTTTGTGCATTTACAATATTCATTGATTTTTGCCATTGAAAAACGTCCAGAAATGATTGAAGCTACTGACTGAATGAAAGGAGCTGGCATCTCACTCTCTTTGAATCTTCTTTATCATGCAAAGAGGAGCAGGAAAAAGCAAAAAATTTCAGAATTACACCTTGCAATGCGGAGAATTTACTGTTTGTGCATTTACAATATTCATTGATTTTTGCCATTGAAAAACGTCCAGAAATGATTGAAGATACTGACTGAATGAAAGGAGGTGGCATCTCACTCTCTTTGAATCTTCTTTATCATGCTAAGAGGAGCAGGAAAAAGCAAAAAATTTCAGAATTGCACCTTGCAATGCGGAGAAATTACTGTTTGTGCATTTACAATATTCATTGATTTTTGCCATTGAAAAACGTCCAGAAATGATTGAAGCTACTGACTGAATGAAAGGAGCTGGCATCTCACTCTCTTTGAATCTTCTTTATCATGCAAAGAGGAGCAGGAAAAAGCAAAAAATTTCAGAATTACACCTTGCAATGCGGAGAAATTACTGTTTGTGCATTGACAATATTCATTGATTTTTGCCATTGAAAAACATCATGTTATTCATATACCAGAAATGTTTGAAGCTACTGACTGAATGAAAGGAGCTGACATCTCACTCTCTTTGAATCTTCTTTATCATGCTAAGAGGAGCAGGAAAAAGCAAAAAATTTCAGAATTGCACCTTGCAATGCGGAGAAATTACTGTTTGTGCATTTACAATATTCATTGATTTTTGCCATTGAAAAACATCATGTTATTCATATACCAGAAATGTTTGAAGCTACTGACTGAATGAAAGGAGCTGGCATCTCACTCTCATTGAATCTTCTTTATCATGCTAAGAGGAGCAGGAAAAAGCAAAAAATTTCAGAATTGCACCTTGCAATGCGGAGAAATTACTGTTTGTGCATTTACAATATTCATTGATTTTTGCCATTGAAAAACGTCCAGAAATGATTGAAGATACTGACTGAATGAAAGGAGCTGGCATCTCATTCTCTTTGAATCTTCTTTATCATGCAAAGAGGAGCAGGAAAAAGCAAAAAATTTCAGAATTATACCTTGCAATGCGGAGAAATTACTGTTTGTGCATTTACAATATTCATTGATTTTTGCCATTGAAAAACATCATGTTATTCATATACCAGAAATGTTTGAAGCTACTGACTGAATGAAAGGAGCTGGCATCTCACTCTCTTTGAATCTTCTTTATCATGCTAAGAGGAGCAGGAAAAAGCAAAAAATTTCAGAATTGTACCTTGCAATGCGGAGAAATTACTGTTTGTGCATTTACAATATTCATTGATTTTTGCCATTGAAAAACGTCCAGAAATGATTGAAGCTACTGACTGAATGAAAGGAGCTGGCATCTCACTCTCTTTGAATCTTCTTTATCATGCTAAGAGGAGCAGGAAAAAGCAAAAAATTTCAGAATTGCACCTTGCAATGCGGAGAAATTACTGTTTGTGCATTTTTAATATTCATTGATTTTTGCCATTGAAAAACGTCCAGAAATGATTGAAGCTACTGACTGAATGAAAGGAGCTGGCATCTCACTCTCTTTGAATCTTCTTTATCATGCTAAGAGGAGCAGGAAAAAGCAAAAAATTTCAGAATTGCACCTTGCAATGCGGAGAAATTACTGTTTGTGCATTTACAATATTCATTGATTTTTGCCATTGAAAAACGTCCAGAAATGATTGAAGCTACTGACTGAATGAAAGGAGCTGGCATCTTACTCTCTTTGAATCTTCTTTATCATGCTAAGAGGAGCAGGAAAAAGCAAAAAATTTCAGAATTGCACCTTGCAATGCGGAGAAATTACTGTTTGTGCATTTACAATATTCATTGATTTTTGCCATTGAAAAACATCATGTTATTCATATACCAGAAATGTTTGAAGCTACTGACTGAATGAAAGGAGCTGACATCTCACTCTCTTTGAATCTTCTTTATCATGCTAAGAGGAGCAGGAAAAAGCAAAAAATTTCAGAATTGCACCTTGCAATGCGGAGAAATTACTGTTTGTGCATTTACAATATTCATTGATTTTTGCCATTGAAAAACGTCCAGAAATGATTGAAGCTACTGACTGAATGAAAGGACCTGGCATCTCACTCTCTTTGAATCTTCTTTATCATGCTAATAGGAGCAGGAAAAAGCAAAAAATTTCAGAATTGCACCTTGCAATGCGGAGAAATTACTGTTTGTGCATTTACAATATTCATTGATTTTTGCCATTGAAAAACGTCCAGAAATGATTGAAGCTACTGACTGAATGAAAGGAGCTGGCATCTTACTCTCTTTGAATCTTCTTTATCATGATAAGAGGAGCATGAAAAAGCAAAAAATTTCAGAATTGCACCTTGCAATGCGGAGAAATTACTGTTTGTGCATTTACAATATTCATTGATTTTTGCCATTGAAAAACATCACGTTATTCATATACCAGAAATGTTTGAAGCTACTGACTGAATGAAAGGAGCTGACATCTCACTCTCTTTGAATCTTCTTTATCATGCTAAGAGGAGCAGGAAAAAGCAAAAAATTTCAGAATTGCACCTTGCAATGCGGAGAAATTACTGTCTGTGCATTTACAATATTCATTGATTTTTGCCATTGAAAAACGTCCAGAAATGATTGAAGCTACTGACTGAATGAAAGGAGCTGGTATCTCACTCTCTTTGAATCTTCTTTATCATGCTAAGAGGAGCATGAAAAAGCAAAAAATTTCAGAAATGCACCTTGCAATGCGGAGAAATTACTGTTTGTGCATTTACAATATTCATTGATTTTTGCCATTGAAAAACATCATGTTATTCATATACCAGAAATGTTTGAAGCTACTGACTGAATGAAAGGAACTGGCATCTCACTCTCTTTGAATCTTCTTTATCATGCTAAGAGGAGCAGGAAAAAGCAAAAAATTTCAGAATTGCACCTTGCAATGCGGAGAAATTACTGTTTGTGCATTTAAAATATTCATTGATTTTTGCCATTGAAAAACGTCCAGAAATGATTGAAGCTACTGACTGAATGAAAGGAGCTGGCATCTCACTCTCTTTGAATCTTCTTTATCATGCTAAGAGGAGCAGGAAAAAGCAAAAAATTTCAGAATTGCACCTTGCAATGAGGAGAAATTACTGTTTGTGCATTAACAATATTCATTGATTTTTGCCATTGAAAAACATGTTATTCATATACCAGAAATGTTTGAAGCTACTGACTGAATGAAAGGAGCTGGCATCTCACTCTCTTTGAATCTTCTTTATCATGCTAAGAGGAGCAGGAAAAAGCAAAAAATTTCAGAATTGCACCTTGCAATGCGGAGAAATTACTGTTTGTGCATTTACAATATTCATTGATTTTTGCCATTGAAAAACGTCCAGAAATGATTGAAGATACTGACTGAATGAAAGGAGCTGGCATCTCACTCTCTTTGAATCTTCTTTATCATGCTAAGAGGAGCAGGAAAAAGCAAAAAATTTCAGAATTGCACCTTGCAATGCGGAGAAATTACTGTTTGTGCATTTACAATATTCATTGATTTTTGCCATTGAAAAACGTCCAGAAATGATTGAAGCTACTGACTGAATGAAAGGAGCTGGCATCTCACTCTCTTTGAATCTTCTTTATCATGCAAAGAGGAGCAGGAAAAAGCAAAAAATTTCAGAATTACACCTTGCAATGCGGAGAATTTACTGTTTGTGCATTTACAATATTCATTGATTTTTGCCATTGAAAAACATCATGTTATTCATATACCAGAAATGTTTGAAGCTACTGACTGAATGAAAGGAGCTGACATCTCACTCTCTTTGAATCTTCTTTATCATGCTAAGAGGAGCAGGAAAAAGCAAAAAATTTCAGAATTGCACCTTGCATTGCGGAGAAATTACTGTCTGTGCATTTACAATATTCATTGATTTTTGCCATTGAAAAACGTCCAGAAATGATTGAAGCTACTGACTGAATGAAAGGAGCTGGTATCTCACTCTCTTTGAATCTTCTTTATCATGCTAAGAGGAGCATGAAAAAGCAAAAAATTTCAGAATTGCACCTTGCAATGCGGAGAAATTACTGTTTGTGCATTTACAATATTCATTGATTTTTGCCATTGAAAAACATCATGTTATTCATATACCAGAAATGTTTGAAGCTACTGACTGAATGAAAGGAGCTGGCATCTCACTCTCTTTGAATCTTCTTTATCATGCTAAGAGGAGCAGGAAAAAGCAAAAAATTTCAGAATTGCACCTTGCAATGCGGAGAAATTACTGTTTGTGCATTTACAATATTCATTGATTTTTGCCATTGAAAAACGTCCAGAAATGATTGAAGCTACTGACTGAATGAAAGGAGCTGGCATCTCACTCTCTTTGAATATTCTTTATCATGCTAAGAGGAGCAGGAAAAAGCAAAAAATTTCAGAATTGCACCTTGCAATGCGGAGAAATTACTGTTTGTGCATTTTTAATATTCATTGATTTTTGCCATTGAAAAACGTCCAGAAATGATTGAAGCTACTGACTGAATGAAAGGAGCTGGCATCTCACTCTCTTTGAATCTTCTTTATCATGCTAAGAGGAGCAGGAAAAAGCAAAAAATTTCAGAATTGCACCTTGCAATGCGGAGAAATTACTGTTTGTGCATTTACAATATTCATTGATTTTTGCCATTGAAAAACATCATGTTATTCATATACCAGAAATGTTTGAAGCTACTGACTGAATGAAAGGAGCTGGCATCTCACTCTCATTGAATCTTCTTTATCATGCTAAGAGGAGCAGGAAAAAGCAAAAAATTTCAGAATTGTACCTTGCAATGCGGAGAAATTACTGTTTGTGCATTTACAATATTCATTGATTTTTGCCATTGAAAAACGTCCAGAAATGATTGAAGCTACTGACTGAATGAAAGGAGCTGGCATCTCACTCTCTTTGAATCTTCTTTATCATGCTAAGAGGAGCAGGAAAAAGCAAAAAATTTCAGAATTGCACCTTGCAATGCGGAGAAATTACTGTTTGTGCATTTACAATATTCATTGATTTTTGCCATTGAAAAACATCATGTTATTCATATACCAGAAATGTTTGAAGCTACTGACTGAATGAAAGGAGCTGGCATCTCACTCTCATTGAATCTTCTTTATCATGCTAAGAGGAGCAGGAAAAAGCAAAAAATTTCAGAATTGTACCTTGCAATGCGGAGAAATTACTGTTTGTGCATTTACAATATTCATTGATTTTTGCCATTGAAAAACGTCCAGAAATGATTGAAGCTACTGACTGAATGAAAGGAGCTGGCATCTCACTCTCTTTGAATCTTCTTTATCATGCAAAGAGGAGCAGGAAAAAGCAAAAAATTTCAGAATTACACCTTGCAATGCGGAGAAATTACTGTTTGTGCATTGACAATATTCATTGATTTTTGCCATTGAAAAACATCATGTTATTCATATACCAGAAATGTTTGAAGCTACTGACTGAATGAAAGGAGCTGACATCTCACTCTCTTTGAATCTTCTTTATCATGCTAAGAGGAGCAGGAAAAAGCAAAAAATTTCAGAATTGCACCTTGCAATGCGGAGAAATTACTGTTTGTGCATTTACAATATTCATTGATTTTTGCCATTGAAAAACATCATGTTATTCATATACCAGAAATGTTTGAAGCTACTGACTGAATGAAAGGAGCTGGCATCTCACTCTCATTGAATCTTCTTTATCATGCTAAGAGGAGCAGGAAAAAGCAAAAAATTTCAGAATTGCACCTTGCAATGCGGAGAAATTACTGTTTGTGCATTTACAATATTCATTGATTTTTGCCATTGAAAAACGTCCAGAAATGATTGAAGATACTGACTGAATGAAAGGAGCTGGCATCTCACTCTCTTTGAATCTTCTTTATCATGCAAAGAGGAGCAGGAAAAAGCAAAAAATTTCAGAATTATACCTTGCAATGCGGAGAAATTACTGTTTGTGCATTTACAATATTCATTGATTTTTGCCATTGAAAAACATCATGTTATTCATATACCAGAAATGTTTGAAGCTACTGACTGAATGAAAGGAGCTGGCATCTCACTCTCTTTGAATCTTCTTTATCATGCTAAGAGGAGCAGGAAAAAGCAAAAAATTTCAGAATTGTACCTTGCAATGCGGAGAAATTACTGTTTGTGCATTTACAATATTCATTGATTTTTGCCATTGAAAAACGTCCAGAAATGATTGAAGCTACTGACTGAATGAAAGGAGCTGGCATCTTACTCTCTTTGAATCTTCTTTATCATGCTAAGAGGAGCAGGAAAAAGCAAAAAATTTCAGAATTGCACCTTGCAATGCGGAGAAATTACTGTTTGTGCATTTACAATATTCATTGATTTTTGCCATTGAAAAACATCATGTTATTCATATACCAGAAATGTTTGAAGCTACTGACTGAATGAAAGGAGCTGGCATCTCACTCTCTTTGAATCTTCTTTATCATGCTAAGAGGAGCAGGAAAAAGCAAAAAATTTCAGAATTGCACCTTGCAATGCGGAGAAATTACTGTTTGTGCATTTACAATATTCATTGATTTTTGCCATTGACAAACGTCCAGAAATGATTGAAGCTACTGACTGAATGAAAGGAGCTGGCATCTCACTCTCTTTGAATCTTCTTTATCATGCTAAGAGGAGCAGGAAAAAGCAAAAAATTTCAGAATTGCACCTTGCAATGCGGAGAAATTACTGTTTGTGCATTTACAATATTCATTGATTTTTGCCATTGAAAAACGTCCAGAAATGATTAAAGCTACTGGCTGAATGAAAGGAGCTGGCATCTTACTCTCTTTGAATCTTCTTTATCATGCTAAGAGGAGCAGGAAAAAGCAAAAAATTTCAGAAATGCACCTTGCAATGCGGAGAAATTACTGTTTGTGCATTTACAATATTCATTGATTTTTGCCATTGAAAAACCATGTTATTCATATACCAGAAATGTTTGAAGCTACTGACTGAATGAAAGGAGCTGGCATCTCACTCTCTTTGAATCTTCTTTATCATGCTAAGAGGAGCAGGAAAAAGCAAAAAATTTCAGAATTGCACCTTGCAATGCGGAGAAATTACTGTTTGTGCATTTAAAATATTCATTGATTTTTGCCATTGAAAAACGTCCAGAAATGATTGAAGCTACTGACTGAATGAAAGGAGCTGGCATCTCACTCTCTTTGAATCTTCTTTATCATGCTAAGAGGAGCAGGAAAAAGCAAAAAATTTCAGAATTGCACCTTGCAATGAGGAGAAATTACTGTTTGTGCATTAACAATATTCATTGATTTTTGCCATTGAAAAACATGTTATTCATATACCAGAAATGTTTGAAGCTACTGAATGAATGAAAGGAGCTGGCATCTCACTCTCTTTGAATCTTCTTTATCATGCTAAGAGGAGCAGGAAAAAGCAAAAAATTTCAGAATTGCACCTTGCAATGCGGAGAAATTACTGTTTGTGCATTTACAATATTCATTGATTTTTGCCATTGAAAAACGTCCAGAAATGATTGAAGCTACTGACTGAATGAAAGGAGCTGGCATCTCACTCTCTTTGAATCTTCTTTATCATGCTAAGAGGAGCAGGAAAAAGCAAAAAATTTCAGAATTGCACCTTGCAATGCGGAGAAATTACTGTTTGTGCATTTACAATATTCATTGATTTTTGCCTTTGAAAAACATCATGTTATTCATATACCAGAAATGTTTGAAGCTACTGACTGAATGAAAGGAGCTGGCATCTCACTCTCATTGAATCTTCTTTATCATGCTAAGAGGAGCAGGAAAAAGCAAAAAATTTCAGAATTGCACCTTGCAATGCGGAGAAATTACTGTTTGTGCATTTACAATATTCATTGATTTTTGCCATTGAAAAACGTCCAGAAATGATTGAAGATACTGACTGAATGAAAGGAGATGGCATCTCACTCTCTTTGAATCTTCTTTATCATGCTAAGAGGAGCAGGAAAAAGCAAAAAATTTCAGAATTGCACCTTGCAATGCGGAGAAATTACTGTTTGTGCATTTACAATATTCATTGATTTTTGCCATTGAAAAACGTCCAGAAATGATTGAAGCTACTGACTGAATGAAAGGAGCTGGCATCTCACTCTGAATCTTCTTTATCATGCTAAGAGGAGCAGGAAAAAGCAAAAAATTTCAGAATTGCACCTTGCAATGAGGAGAAATTACTGTTTGTGCATTAACAATATTCATTGATTTTTGCCATTGAAAAACATGTTATTCATATACCAGAAATGTTTGAAGCTACTGACTGAATGAAAGGAGCTGGCATCTCACTCTCTTTGAATCTTCTTTATCATGCAAAGAGGAGCAGGAAAAAGCAAAAAATTTCAGAATTACACCTTGCAATGCGGAGAAATTACTGTTTGTGCATTGACAATATTCATTGATTTTTGCCATTGAAAAACATCATGTTATTCATATACCAGAAATGTTTTAAGCTACTGACTGAATGAAAGGAGCTGACATCTCACTCTCTTTGAATCTTCTTTATCATGCTAAGAGGAGCAGGAAAAAGCAAAAAATTTCAGAATTGCACCTTGCAATGCGGAGAAATTACTGTTTGTGCATTTACAATATTCATTGATTTTTGCCATTGAAAAACATCATGTTATTCATATACCAGAAATGTTTGAAGCTACTGACTGAATGAAAGGAGCTGGCATCTCACTCTCATTGAATCTTCTTTATCATGCTAAGAGGAGCAGGAAAAAGCAAAAAATTTCAGAATTGCACCTTGCAATGCGGAGAAATTACTGTTTGTGCATTTACAATATTCATTGATTTTTGCCATTGAAAAACGTCCAGAAATGATTGAAGATACTGACTGAATGAAAGGAGCTGGCATCTCACTCTCTTTGAATCTTCTTTATCATGCAAAGAGGAGCAGGAAAAAGCAAAAAATTTCAGAATTATACCTTGCAATGCGGAGAAATTACTGTTTGTGCATTTACAATATTCATTGATTTTTGCCATTGAAAAACATCATGTTATTCATATACCAGAAATGTTTGAAGCTACTGACTGAATGAAAGGAGCTGGCATCTCACTCTCTTTGAATCTTCTTTATCATGCTAAGAGGAGCAGGAAAAAGCAAAAAATTTCAGAATTGTACCTTGCAATGCGGAGAAATTACTGTTTGTGCATTTACAATATTCATTGATTTTTGCCATTGAAAAACGTCCAGAAATGATTGAAGCTACTGACTGAATGAAAGGAGCTGGCATCTTACTCTCTTTGAATCTTCTTTATCATGCTAAGAGGAGCAGGAAAAAGCAAAAAATTTCAGAATTGCACCTTGCAATGCGGAGAAATTACTGTTTGTGCATTTACAATATTCATTGATTTTTGCCAATGAAAAACATCATGTTATTCATATACCAGAAATGTTTGAAGCTACTGACTGAATGAAAGGAGCTGGCATCTCACTCTCTTTGAATCTTCTTTATCATGCTAAGAGGAGCAGGAAAAAGCAAAAAATTTCAGAATTGCACCTTGCAATGCGGAGAAATTACTGTTTGTGCATTTACAATATTCATTGATTTTTGCCATTGACAAACGTCCAGAAATGATTGAAGCTACTGACTGAATGAAAGGAGCTGGCATCTCACTCTCTTTGAATCTTCTTTATCATGCTAAGAGGAGCAGGAAAAAGCAAAAAATTTCAGAATTGCACCTTGCAATGCGGAGAAATTACTGTTTGTGCATTTACAATATTCATTGATTTTTGCCATTGAAAAACGTCCAGAAATGATTAAAGCTACTGGCTGAATGAAAGGAGCTGGCATCTTACTCTCTTTGAATCTTCTTTATCATGCTAAGAGGAGCAGGAAAAAGCAAAAAATTTCAGAAATGCACCTTGCAATGCGGAGAAATTACTGTTTGTGCATTTACAATATTCATTGATTTTTGCCATTGAAAAACCATGTTATTCATATACCAGAAATGTTTGAAGCTACTGACTGAATGAAAGGAGCTGGCATCTCACTCTCTTTGAATCTTCTTTATCATGCTAAGAGGAGCAGGAAAAAGCAAAAAATTTCAGAATTGCACCTTGCAATTCGGAGAAATTACTGTTTGTGCATTTAAAATATTCATTGATTTTTGCCATTGAAAAACGTCCAGAAATGATTGAAGCTACTGACTGAATGAAAGGAGCTGGCATCTCACTCTCTTTGAATCTTCTTTATCATGCTAAGAGGAGCAGGAAAAAGCAAAAAATTTCAGAATTGCACCTTGCAATGAGGAGAAATTACTGTTTGTGCATTAACAATATTCATTGATTTTTGCCATTGAAAAACATGTTATTCATATACCAGAAATGTTTGAAGCTACTGAATGAATGAAAGGAGCTGGCATCTCACTCTCTTTGAATCTTCTTTATCATGCTAAGAGGAGCAGGAAAAAGCAAAAAATTTCAGAATTGCACCTTGCAATGCGGAGAAATTACTGTTTGTGCATTTACAATATTCATTGATTTTTGCCATTGAAAAACGTCCAGAAATGATTGAAGCTACTGACTGAATGAAAGGAGCTGGCATCTCACTCTCTTTGAATCTTCTTTATCATGCTAAGAGGAGCAGGAAAAAGCAAAAAATTTCAGAATTGCACCTTGCAATGCGGAGAAATTACTGTTTGTGCATTTACAATATTCATTGATTTTTGCCTTTGAAAAACATCATGTTATTCATATACCAGAAATGTTTGAAGCTACTGACTGAATGAAAGGAGCTGGCATCTCACTCTCATTGAATCTTCTTTATCATGCTAAGAGGAGCAGGAAAAAGCAAAAAATTTCAGAATTGCACCTTGCAATGCGGAGAAATTACTGTTTGTGCATTTACAATATTCATTGATTTTTGCCATTGAAAAACGTCCAGAAATGATTGAAGATACTGACTGAATGAAAGGAGATGGCATCTCACTCTCTTTGAATCTTCTTTATCATGCTAAGAGGAGCAGGAAAAAGCAAAAAATTTCAGAATTGCACCTTGCAATGCGGAGAAATTACTGTTTGTGCATTTACAATATTCATTGATTTTTGCCATTGAAAAACGTCCAGAAATGATTGAAGCTACTGACTGAATGAAAGGAGCTGGCATCTCACTCTGAATCTTCTTTATCATGCTAAGAGGAGCAGGAAAAAGCAAAAAATTTCAGAATTGCACCTTGCAATGAGGAGAAATTACTGTTTGTGCATTAACAATATTCATTGATTTTTGCCATTGAAAAACATGTTATTCATATACCAGAAATGTTTGAAGCTACTGACTGAATGAAAGGAGCTGGCATCTCACTCTCTTTGAATCTTCTTTATCATGCTAAGAGGAGCAGGAAAAAGCAAAAAATTTCAGAATTGCACCTTGCAATGCGGAGAAATTACTGTTTGTGCATTTACAATATTCATTGATTTTTGCCATTGAAAAACGTCCAGAAATGATTGAAGCTACTGACTGAATGAAAGGAGCTGGCATCTCACTCTCTTTGAATCTTCTTTATCATGCTAAGAGGAGCAGGAAAAAGCAAAAAATTTCAGAATTGCACCTTGCAATGCGGAGAAATTACTGTTTGTGCATTTACAATATTCATTGATTTTTGCCTTTGAAAAACATCATGTTATTCATATACCAGAAATGTTTGAAGCTACTGACTGAATGAAAGGAGCTGGCATCTCACTCTCATTGAATCTTCTTTATCATGCTAAGAGGAGCAGGAAAAAGCAAAAAATTTCAGAATTGCCCCTTACTATGCGGAGAAATTACTGTTTGTGCATTTACAATATTCATTGATTTTTGCCATTGAAAAACGTCCAGAAATGATTGAAGATACTGACTGAATGAAAGGAGCTGGCATCTCACTCTCTTTGAATCTTCTTTATCATGCTAAGAGGAGCAGGAAAAAGCAAAAAATTTCAGAATTGCACCTTGCAATGCGGAGAAATTACTGTTTGTGCATTTACAATATTCATTGATTTTTGCCATTGAAAAACGTCCAGAAATGATTGAAGCTACTGACTGAATGAAAGGAGCTGGCATCTCACTCTCTTTGAATCTTCTTTATCATGCAAAGAGGAGCAGGAAAAAGCAAAAAATTTCAGAATTACACCTTGCAATGCGGAGAATTTACTGTTTGTGCATTGACAATATTCATTGATTTTTGCCTTTGAAAAACATCATGTTATTCATATACCAGAAATGTTTGAAGCTACTGACTGAATGAAAGGAGCTGACATCTCACTCTCTTTGAATCTTCTTTATCATGCTAAGAGGAGCAGGATAAAGCAAAAAATTTCAGAATTGCACCTTGCATTGCGGAGAAATTACTGTCTGTGCATTTACAATATTCATTGATTTTTGCCATTGAAAAACGTCCAGAAATGATTGAAGCTACTGACTGAATGAAAGGAGCTGGCATCTCACTCTCTTTGAATCTTCTTTATCATGCTAAGAGGAGCAGGAAAAAGCAAAAAATTTCAGAATTGCACCTTGCAATGCGGAGAAATTACTGTTTGTGCATTTACAATATTCATTGATTTTTGCCTTTGAAAAACATCATGTTATTCATATACCAGAAATGTTTGAAGCTACTGACTGAATGAAAGGAGCTGGCATCTCACTCTCATTGAATCTTCTTTATCATGCTAAGAGGAGCAGGAAAAAGCAAAAAATTTCAGAATTGCACCTTGCAATGCGGAGAAATTACTGTTTGTGCATTTACAATATTCATTGATTTTTGCCATTGAAAAACGTCCAGAAATGATTGAAGATACTGACTGAATGAAAGGAGATGGCATCTCACTCTCTTTGAATCTTCTTTATCATGCTAAGAGGAGCAGGAAAAAGCAAAAAATTTCAGAATTGCACCTTGCAATGCGGAGAAATTACTGTTTGTGCATTTACAATATTCATTGATTTTTGCCATTGAAAAACGTCCAGAAATGATTGAAGATACTGACTGAATGAAAGGAGCTGGCATCTCACTCTCTTTGAATCTTCTTTATCATGCTAAGAGGAGCAGGAAAAAGCAAAAAATTTCAGAATTGCACCTTGCAATGCGGAGAAATTACTGTTTGTGCATTTACAATATTCATTGATTTTTGCCATTGAAAAACGTCCAGAAATGATTGAAGCTACTGACTGAATGAAAGGAGCTGGCATCTCACTCTCTTTGAATCTTCTTTATCATGCAAAGAGGAGCAGGAAAAAGCAAAAAATTTCAGAATTACACCTTGCAATGCGGAGAATTTACTGTTTGTGCATTTACAATATTCATTGATTTTTGCCTTTGAAAAACATCATGTTATTCATATACCAGAAATGTTTGAAGCTACTGACTGAATGAAAGGAGCTGACATCTCACTCTCTTTGAATCTTCTTTATCATGCTAAGAGGAGCAGGATAAAGCAAAAAATTTCAGAATTGCACCTTGCAATGCGGAGAAATTACTGTTTGTGCATTTACAATATTCATTGATTTTTGCCATTGAAAAACGTCCAGAAATGATTGAAGATACTGACTGAATGAAAGGAGATGGCATCTCACTCTCTTTGAATCTTCTTTATCATGCTAAGAGGAGCAGGAAAAAGCAAAAAATTTCAGAATTGCACCTTGCAATGCGGAGAAATTACTGTTTGTGCATTTACAATATTCATTGATTTTTGCCATTGAAAAACGTCCAGAAATGATTGAAGCTACTGACTGAATGAAAGGAGCTGGCATCTCACTCTGAATCTTCTTTATCATGCTAAGAGGAGCAGGAAAAAGCAAAAAATTTCAGAATTGCACCTTGCAATGAGGAGAAATTACTGTTTGTGCATTAACAATATTCATTGATTTTTGCCATTGAAAAACATGTTATTCATATACCAGAAATGTTTGAAGCTACTGACTGAATGAAAGGAGCTGGCATCTCACTCTCTTTGAATCTTCTTTATCATGCTAAGAGGAGCAGGAAAAAGCAAAAAATTTCAGAATTGCACCTTGCAATGCGGAGAAATTACTGTTTGTGCATTTACAATATTCATTGATTTTTGCCATTGAAAAACGTCCAGAAATGATTGAAGCTACTGACTGAATGAAAGGAGCTGGCATCTCACTCTCTTTGAATCTTCTTTATCATGCTAAGAGGAGCAGGAAAAAGCAAAAAATTTCAGAATTGCACCTTGCAATGCGGAGAAATTACTGTTTGTGCATTTACAATATTCATTGATTTTTGCATTTGAAAAACATCATGTTATTCATATACCAGAAATGTTTGAAGCTACTGACTGAATGAAAGGAGCTGGCATCTCACTCTCATTGAATCTTCTTTATCATGCTAAGAGGAGCAGGAAAAAGCAAAAAATTTCAGAATTGCCCCTTACTATGCGGAGAAATTACTGTTTGTGCATTTACAATATTCATTGATTTTTGCCATTGAAAAACGTCCAGAAATGATTGAAGATACTGACTGAATGAAAGGAGCTGGCATCTCACTCTCTTTGAATCTTCTTTATCATGCTAAGAGGAGCAGGAAAAAGCAAAAAATTTCAGAATTGCACCTTGCAATGCGGAGAAATTACTGTTTGTGCATTTACAATATTCATTGATTTTTGCCATTGAAAAACGTCCAGAAATGATTGAAGCTACTGACTGAATGAAAGGAGCTGGCATCTCACTCTCTTTGAATCTTCTTTATCATGCAAAGAGGAGCAGGAAAAAGCAAAAAATTTCAGAATTACACCTTGCAATGCGGAGAATTTACTGTTTGTGCATTTACAATATTCATTGATTTTTGCCTTTGAAAAACATCATGTTATTCATATACCAGAAATGTTTGAAGCTACTGACTGAATGAAAGGAGCTGACATCTCACTCTCTTTGAATCTTCTTTATCATGCTAAGAGGAGCAGGATAAAGCAAAAAATTTCAGAATTGCACCTTGCATTGCGGAGAAATTACTGTCTGTGCATTTACAATATTCATTGATTTTTGCCATTGAAAAACGTCCAGAAATGATTGAAGCTACTGACTGAATGAAAGGAGCTGGTATCTCACTCTCTTTGAATCTTCTTTATCATGCTAAGAGGAGCATGAAAAAGCAAAAAATTTCAGAATTGCACCTTGCAATGCGGAGAAATTACTGTTTGTGCATTTACAATATTCATTGATTTTTGCCATTGAAAAACATCATGTTATTCATATACCAGAAATGTTTGAAGCTACTGACTGAATGAAAGGAGCTGGCATCTCACTCTCTTTGAATCTTCTTTATCATGCTAAGAGGAGCAGGAAAAAGCAAAAAATTTCAGAATTGCACCTTGCAATGCGGAGAAATTACTGTTTGTGCATTTACAATATTCATTGATTTTTGCCATTGAAAAATGTCCAGAAATGATTGAAGCTACTGACTGAATGAAAGGAGCTGGCATCTCACTCTCTTTGAATATTCTTTATCATGCTAAGAGGAGCAGGAAAAAGCAAAAAATTTCAGAATTGCACCTTGCAATGCGGAGAAATTACTGTTTGTGCATTTTTAATATTCATTGATTTTTGCCATTGAAAAACGTCCAGAAATGATTGAAGCTACTGACTGAATGAAAGGAGCTGGCATCTCACTCTCTTTGAATCTTCTTTATCATGCTAAGAGGAGCAGGAAAAAGCAAAAAATTTCAGAATTGCACCTTGCAATGCGGAGAAATTAATGTTTGTGCATTTACAATATTCATTGATTTTTGCCATTGAAAAACATCATGTTATTCATATACCAGAAATGTTTGAAGCTACTGACTGAATGAAAGGAGCTGGCATCTCACTCTCATTGAATCTTCTTTATAATGCTAAGAGGAGCAGGAAAAAGCAAAAAATTTCAGAATTGTACCTTGCAATGCGGAGAAATTACTGTTTGTGCATTTACAATATTCATTGATTTTTGCCATTGAAAAACGTCCAGAAATGATTGAAGATACTGACTGAATGAAAGGAGGTGGCATCTCACTCTCTTTGAATCTTCTTTATCATGCTAAGAGGAGCAGGAAAAAGCAAAAAATTTCAGAATTGCACCTTGCAATGCGGAGAAATTACTGTTTGTGCATTTACAATATTCATTGATTTTTGCCATTGAAAAACGTCCAGAAATGATTGAAGCTACTGACTGAATGAAAGGAGCTGGCATCTCACTCTCTTTGAATCTTCTTTATCATGCAAAGAGGAGCAGGAAAAAGCAAAAAATTTCAGAATTACACCTTGCAATGCGGAGAAATTACTGTTTGTGCATTGACAATATTCATTGATTTTTGCCATTGAAAAACATCATGTTATTCATATACCAGAAATGTTTGAAGCTACTGACTGAATGAAAGGAGCTGACATCTCACTCTCTTTGAATCTTCTTTATCATGCTAAGAGGAGCAGGAAAAAGCAAAAAATTTCAGAATTGCACCTTGCAATGCGGAGAAATTACTGTTTGTGCATTTACAATATTCATTGATTTTTGCCATTGAAAAACATCATGTTATTCATATACCAGAAATGTTTGAAGCTACTGACTGAATGAAAGGAGCTGGCATCTCACTCTCATTGAATCTTCTTTATCATGCTAAGAGGAGCAGGAAAAAGCAAAAAATTTCAGAATTGCACCTTGCAATGCGGAGAAATTACTGTTTGTGCATTTACAATATTCATTGATTTTTGCCATTGAAAAACGTCCAGAAATGATTGAAGATACTGACTGAATGAAAGGAGCTGGCATCTCACTCTCTTTGAATCTTCTTTATCATGCAAAGAGGAGCAGGAAAAAGCAAAAAATTTCAGAATTATACCTTGCAATGCGGAGAAATTACTGTTTGTGCATTTACAATATTCATTGATTTTTGCCATTGAAAAACATCATGTTATTCATATACCAGAAATGTTTGAAGCTACTGACTGAATGAAAGGAGCTGGCATCTCACTCTCTTTGAATCTTCTTTATCATGCTAAGAGGAGCAGGAAAAAGCAAAAAATTTCAGAATTGTACCTTGCAATGCGGAGAAATTACTGCTTGTGCATTTACAATATTCATTGATTTTTGCCATTGAAAAACGTCCAGAAATGATTGAAGCTACTGACTGAATGAAAGGAGCTGGCATCTCACTCTCTTTGAATCTTCTTTATCATGCTAAGAGGAGCAGGAAAAAGCAAAAAATTTCAGAATTGCACCTTGCAATGCGGAGAAATTACTGTTTGTGCATTTTTAATATTCATTGATTTTTGCCATTGAAAAACGTCCAGAAATGATTGAAGCTACTGACTGAATGAAAGGAGCTGGCATCTCACTCTCTTTGAATCTTCTTTATCATGCTAAGAGGAGCAGGAAAAAGCAAAAAATTTCAGAATTGCACCTTGCAATGCGGAGAAATTACTGTTTGTGCATTTACAATATTCATTGATTTTTGCCATTGAAAAACGTCCAGAAATGATTGAAGCTACTGACTGAATGAAAGGAGCTGGCATCTTACTCTCTTTGAATCTTCTTTATCATGCTAAGAGGAGCAGGAAAAAGCAAAAAATTTCAGAATTGCACCTTGCAATGCGGAGAAATTACTGTTTGTGCATTTACAATATTCATTGATTTTTGCCATTGAAAAACATCATGTTATTCATATACCAGAAATGTTTGAAGCTACTGACTGAATGAAAGGAGCTGACATCTCACTCTCTTTGAATCTTCTTTATCATGCTAAGAGGAGCAGGAAAAAGCAAAAAATTTCAGAATTGCACCTTGCAATGCGGAGAAATTACTGTTTGTGCATTTACAATATTCATTGATTTTTGCCATTGAAAAACGTCCAGAAATGATTGAAGCTACTGACTGAATGAAAGGACCTGGCATCTCACTCTCTTTGAATCTTCTTTATCATGCTAAGAGGAGCAGGAAAAAGCAAAAAATTTCAGAATTGCACCTTGCAATGCGGAGAAATTACTGTTTGTGCATTTACAATATTCATTGATTTTTGCCATTGAAAAACGTCCAGAAATGATTGAAGCTACTGACTGAATGAAAGGAGCTGGCATCTTACTCTCTTTGAATCTTCTTTATCATGATAAGAGGAGCATGAAAAAGCAAAAAATTTCAGAATTGCACCTTGCAATGCGGAGAAATTACTGTTTGTGCATTTACAATATTCATTGATTTTTGCCATTGAAAAACATCACGTTATTCATATACCAGAAATGTTTGAAGCTACTGACTGAATGAAAGGAGCTGACATCTCACTCTCTTTGAATCTTCTTTATCATGCTAAGAGGAGCAGGAAAAAGCAAAAAATTTCAGAATTGCACCTTGCAATGCGGAGAAATTACTGTCTGTGCATTTACAATATTCATTGATTTTTGCCATTGAAAAACGTCCAGAAATGATTGAAGCTACTGACTGAATGAAAGGAGCTGGTATCTCACTCTCTTTGAATCTTCTTTATCATGCTAAGAGGAGCATGAAAAAGCAAAAAATTTCAGAAATGCACCTTGCAATGCGGAGAAATTACTGTTTGTGCATTTACAATATTCATTGATTTTTGCCATTGAAAAACATCATGTTATTCATATACCAGAAATGTTTGAAGCTACTGACTGAATGAAAGGAGCTGGCATCTCACTCTCTTTGAATCTTCTTTATCATGCTAAGAGGAGCAGGAAAAAGCAAAAAATTTCAGAATTGCACCTTGCAATGCGGAGAAATTACTGTTTGTGCATTTAAAATATTCATTGATTTTTGCCATTGAAAAACGTCCAGAAATGATTGAAGCTACTGACTGAATGAAAGGAGCTGGCATCTCACTCTCTTTGAATCTTCTTTATCATGCTAAGAGGAGCAGGAAAAAGCAAAAAATTTCAGAATTGCACCTTGCAATGAGGAGAAATTACTGTTTGTGCATTAACAATATTCATTGATTTTTGCCATTGAAAAACATGTTATTCATATACCAGAAATGTTTGAAGCTACTGACTGAATGAAAGGAGCTGGCATCTCACTCTCTTTGAATCTTCTTTATCATGCTAAGAGGAGCAGGAAAAAGCAAAAAATTTCAGAATTGCACCTTGCAATGCGGAGAAATTACTGTTTGTGCATTTACAATATTCATTGATTTTTGCCATTGAAAAACGTCCAGAAATGATTGAAGATACTGACTGAATGAAAGGAGCTGGCATCTCACTCTCTTTGAATCTTCTTTATCATGCTAAGAGGAGCAGGAAAAAGCAAAAAATTTCAGAATTGCACCTTGCAATGCGGAGAAATTACTGTTTGTGCATTTACAATATTCATTGATTTTTGCCATTGAAAAACGTCCAGAAATGATTGAAGCTACTGACTGAATGAAAGGAGCTGGCATCTCACTCTCTTTGAATCTTCTTTATCATGCAAAGAGGAGCAGGAAAAAGCAAAAAATTTCAGAATTACACCTTGCAATGCGGAGAATTTACTGTTTGTGCATTTACAATATTCATTGATTTTTGCCATTGAAAAACATCATGTTATTCATATACCAGAAATGTTTGAAGCTACTGACTGAATGAAAGGAGCTGACATCTCACTCTCTTTGAATCTTCTTTATCATGCTAAGAGGAGCAGGAAAAAGCAAAAAATATCAGAATTGCACCTTGCATTGCGGAGAAATTACTGTCTGTGCATTTACAATATTCATTGATTTTTGCCATTGAAAAACGTCCAGAAATGATTGAAGCTACTGACTGAATGAAAGGAGCTGGTATCTCACTCTCTTTGAATCTTCTTTATCATGCTAAGAGGAGCATGAAAAAGCAAAAAATTTCAGAATTGCACCTTGCAATGCGGAGAAATTACTGTTTGTGCATTTACAATATTCATTGATTTTTGCCATTGAAAAACATCATGTTATTCATATACCAGAAATGTTTGAAGCTACTGACTGAATGAAAGGAGCTGGCATCTCACTCTCTTTGAATCTTCTTTATCATGCTAAGAGGAGCAGGAAAAAGCAAAAAATTTCAGAATTGCACCTTGCAATGCGGAGAAATTACTGTTTGTGCATTTACAATATTCATTGATTTTTGCCATTGAAAAACGTCCAGAAATGATTGAAGCTACTGACTGAATGAAAGGAGCTGGCATCTCACTCTCTTTGAATATTCTTTATCATGCTAAGAGGAGCAGGAAAAAGCAAAAAATTTCAGAATTGCACCTTGCAATGCGGAGAAATTACTGTTTGTGCATTTTTAATATTCATTGATTTTTGCCATTGAAAAACGTCCAGAAATGATTGAAGCTACTGACTGAATGAAAGGAGCTGGCATCTCACTCTCTTTGAATCTTCTTTATCATGCTAAGAGGAGCAGGAAAAAGCAAAAAATTTCAGAATTGCACCTTGCAATGCGGAGAAATTACTGTTTGTGCATTTACAATATTCATTGATTTTTGCCATTGAAAAACATCATGTTATTCATATACCAGAAATGTTTGAAGCTACTGACTGAATGAAAGGAGCTGGCATCTCACTCTCATTGAATCTTCTTTATCATGCTAAGAGGAGCAGGAAAAAGCAAAAAATTTCAGAATTGTACCTTGCAATGCGGAGAAATTACTGTTTGTGCATTTACAATATTCATTGATTTTTGCCATTGAAAAACGTCCAGAAATGATTGAAGATACTGACTGAATGAAAGGAGGTGGCATCTCACTCTCTTTGAATCTTCTTTATCATGCTAAGAGGAGCAGGAAAAAGCAAAAAATTTCAGAATTGCACCTTGCAATGCGGAGAAATTACTGTTTGTGCATTTACAATATTCATTGATTTTTGCCATTGAAAAACGTCCAGAAATGATTGAAGCTACTGACTGAATGAAAGGAGCTGGCATCTCACTCTCTTTGAATCTTCTTTATCATGCAAAGAGGAGCAGGAAAAAGCAAAAAATTTCAGAATTACACCTTGCAATGCGGAGAAATTACTGTTTGTGCATTGACAATATTCATTGATTTTTGCCATTGAAAAACATCATGTTATTCATATACCAGAAATGTTTGAAGCTACTGACTGAATGAAAGGAGCTGACATCTCACTCTCTTTGAATCTTCTTTATCATGCTAAGAGGAGCAGGAAAAAGCAAAAAATTTCAGAATTGCACCTTGCAATGCGGAGAAATTACTGTTTGTGCATTTAAAATATTCATTGATTTTTGCCATTGAAAAACATCATGTTATTCATATACCAGAAATGTTTGAAGCTACTGACTGAATGAAAGGAGCTGGCATCTCACTCTCTTTGAATCTTCTTTATCATGCTAAGAGGAGCAGGAAAAAGCAAAAAATTTCAAAATTGTACCTTGCAATGCGGAGAAATTACTGTTTGTGCATTTACAATATTCATTGATTTTTGCCATTGAAAAACGTCCAGAAATGATTGAAGCTACTGACTGAATGAAAGGAGCTGGCATCTCACTCTCTTTGAATCTTCTTTATCATGCTAAGAGGAGCAGGAAAAAGCAAAAAATTTCAGAATTGCACCTTGCAATGCGGAGAAATTACTGTTTGTGCATTTTTAATATTCATTGATTTTTGCCATTGAAAAACGTCCAGAAATGATTGAAGCTACTGACTGAATGAAAGGAGCTGGCATCTCACTCTCTTTGAATCTTCTTTATCATGCTAAGAGGAGCAGGAAAAAGCAAAAAATTTCAGAATTGCTCCTTGCAATGCGGAGAAATTACTGTTTGTGCATTTACAATATTCATTGATTTTTGCCATTGAAAAACGTCCAGAAATGATTGAAGCTACTGACTGAATGAAAGGAGCTGGCATCTTACTCTCTTTGAATCTTCTTTATCATGCTAAGAGGAGCAGGAAAAAGCAAAAAATTTCAGAATTGCACCTTGCAATGCGGAGAAATTACTGTTTGTGCATTTACAATATTCATTGATTTTTGCCATTGAAAAACATCATGTTATTCATATACCAGAAATGTTTGAAGCTACTGACTGAATGAAAGGAGCTGACATCTCACTCTCTTTGAATCTTCTTTATCATGCTAAGAGGAGCAGGAAAAAGCAAAAAATTTCAGAATTGCACCTTGCAATGCGGAGAAATTACTGTTTGTGCATTTACAATATTCATTGATTTTTGCCATTGAAAAACGTCCAGAAATGATTGAAGCTACTGACTGAATGAAAGGACCTGGCATCTCACTCTCTTTGAATCTTCTTTATCATGCTAAGAGGAGCAGGAAAAAGCAAAAAATTTCAGAATTGCACCTTGCAATGCGGAGAAATTACTGTTTGTGCATTTACAATATTCATTGATTTTTGCCATTGAAAAACGTCCAGAAATGATTGAAGCTACTGACTGAATGAAAGGAGCTGGCATCTTACTCTCTTTGAATCTTCTTTATCATGATAAGAGGAGCATGAAAAAGCAAAAAATTTCAGAATTGCACCTTGCAATGCGGAGAAATTACTGTTTGTGCATTTACAATATTCATTGATTTTTGCCATTGAAAAACATCACGTTATTCATATACCAGAAATGTTTGAAGCTACTGACTGAATGAAAGGAGCTGACATCTCACTCTCTTTGAATCTTCTTTATCATGCTAAGAGGAGCAGGAAAAAGCAAAAAATTTCAGAATTGCACCTTGCAATGCGGAGAAATTACTGTCTGTGCATTTACAATATTCATTGATTTTTGCCATTGAAAAACGTCCAGAAATGATTGAAGCTACTGACTGAATGAAAGGAGCTGGTATCTCACTCTCTTTGAATCTTCTTTATCATGCTAAGAGGAGCATGAAAAAGCAAAAAATTTCAGAAATGCACCTTGCAATGCGGAGAAATTACTGTTTGTGCATTTACAATATTCATTGATTTTTGCCATTGAAAAACATCATGTTATTCATATACCAGAAATGTTTGAAGCTACTGACTGAATGAAAGGAGCTGGCATCTCACTCTCTTTGAATCTTCTTTATCATGCTAAGAGGAGCAGGAAAAAGCAAAAAATTTCAGAATTGCACCTTGCAATGCGGAGAAATTACTGTTTGTGCATTTAAAATATTCATTGATTTTTGCCATTGAAAAACGTCCAGAAATGATTGAAGCTACTGACTGAATGAAAGGAGCTGGCATCTCACTCTCTTTGAATCTTCTTTATCATGCTAAGAGGAGCAGGAAAAAGCAAAAAATTTCAGAATTGCACCTTGCAATGAGGAGAAATTACTGTTTGTGTATTAACAATATTCATTGATTTTTGCCATTGAAAAACATGTTATTCATATACCAGAAATGTTTGAAGCTACTGACTGAATGAAAGGAGCTGGCATCTCACTCTCTTTGAATCTTCTTTATCATGCTAAGAGGAGCAGGAAAAAGCAAAAAATTTCAGAATTGCACCTTGCAATGCGGAGAAATTACTGTTTGTGCATTTACAATATTCATTGATTTTTGCCATTGAAAAACGTCCAGAAATGATTGAAGCTACTGACTGAATGAAAGGAGCTGGCATCTCACTCTCTTTGAATCTTCTTTATCATGCTGAGGAGCAGGAAAAAGCAAAAAATTTCAGAATTGCACCTTGCAATGCGGAGAAATTACTGTTTGTGCATTTACAATATTCATTGATTTTTGCCTTTGAAAAACATCATGTTATTCATATACCAGAAATGTTTGAAGCTACTGACTGAATGAAAGGAGCTGGCATCTCACTCTCATTGAATCTTCTTTATCATGCTAAGAGGAGCAGGAAAAAGCAAAAAATTTCAGAATTGCACCTTGCAATGCGGAGAAATTACTGTTTGTGCATTTACAATATTCATTGATTTTTGCCATTGAAAAACGTCCAGAAATGATTGAAGATACTGACTGAATGAAAGGAGCTGGCATCTCACTCTCTTTGAATCTTCTTTATCATGCTAAGAGGAGCAGGAAAAAGCAAAAAATTTCAGAATTGCACCTTGCAATGCGGAGAAATTACTGTTTGTGCATTTACAATATTCATTGATTTTTGCCATTGAAAAACGTCCAGAAATGATTGAAGCTACTGACTGAATGAAAGGAGCTGGCATCTCACTCTCTTTGAATCTTCTTTATCATGCTAAGAGGAGCAGGAAAAAGCAAAAAATTTCAGAATTGCACCTTGCAATGAGGAGAAATTACTGTTTGTGCATTAACAATATTCATTGATTTTTGCCATTGAAAAACATGTTATTCATATACCAGAAATGTTTGAAGCTACTGACTGAATGAAAGGAGCTGGCATCTCACTCTCTTTGAATCTTCTTTATCATGCTAAGAGGAGCAGGAAAAAGCAAAAAATTTCAGAATTGCACCTTGCAATGCGGAGAAATTACTGTTTGTGCATTTACAATATTCATTGATTTTTGCCATTGAAAAACGTCCAGAAATGATTGAAGCTACTGACTGAATGAAAGGAGCTGGCATCTCACTCTCTTTGAATCTTCTTTATCATGCTAAGAGGAGCAGGAAAAAGCAAAAAATTTCAGAATTGCACCTTGCAATTCGGAGAAATTACTGTTTGTGCATTTACAATATTCATTGATTTTTGCCTTTGAAAAACATCATGTTATTCATATACCAGAAATGTTTGAAGCTACTGACTGAATGAAAGGAGCTGGCATCTCACTCTCATTGAATCTTCTTTATCATGCTAAGAGGAGCAGGAAAAAGCAAAAAATTTCAGAATTGCCCCTTGCAATGCGGAGAAATTACTGTTTGTGCATTTACAATATTCATTGATTTTTGCCATTGAAAAACGTCCAGAAATGATTGAAGATACTGACTGAATGAAAGGAGCTGGCATCTCACTCTCTTTGAATCTTCTTTATCATGCTAAGAGGAGCAGGAAAAAGCAAAAAATTTCAGAATTGCCCCTTGCAATGCGGAGAAATTACTGTTTGTGCATTTACAATATTCATTGATTTTTGCCATTGAAAAACGTCCAGAAATGATTGAAGATACTGACTGAATGAAAGGAGCTGGCATCTCACTCTCTTTGAATCTTCTTTATCATGCTAAGAGGAGCAGGAAAAAGCAAAAAATTTCAGAATTGCACCTTGCAATGCGGAGAAATTACTGTTTGTGCATTTACAATATTCATTGATTTTTGCCATTGAAAAACGTCCAGAAATGATTGAAGCTACTGACTGAATGAAAGGAGCTGGCATCTCACTCTCTTTGAATCTTCTTTATCATGCAAAGAGGAGCAGGAAAAAGCAAAAAATTTCAGAATTACACCTTGCAATGCGGAGAAATTACTGTTTGTGCATTTACAATATTCATTGATTTTTGCCATTGAAAAACATCATGTTATTCATATACCAGAAATGTTTGAAGCTACTGACTGAATGAAAGGAGCTGGCATCTCACTCTCTTTGAATCTTCTTTATCATGCTAAGAGGAGCAGGAAAAAGCAAAAAATTTCAGAATTGCACCTTGCAATGCGGAGAAATTACTGTCTGTGCATTTACAATATTCATTGATTTTTGCCATTGAAAAACGTCCAGAAATGATTGAAGCTACTGACTGAATGAAAGGAGCTGGTATCTCACTCTCTTTGAATCTTCTTTATCATGCTAAGAGGAGCATGAAAAAGCAAAAAATTTCAGAAATGCACCTTGCAATGCGGAGAAATTACTGTTTGTGCATTTACAATATTCATTGATTTTTGCCATTGAAAAACGTCCAGAAATGATTGAAGCTACTGACTGAATGAAAGGAGCTGGCATCTCACTCTCTTTGAATCTTCTTTATCATGCTAAGAGGAGCAGGAAAAAGCAAAAAATTTCAGAATTGCACCTTGCAATGAGGAGAAATTACTGTTTGTGCATTAACAATATTCATTGATTTTTGCCATTGAAAAACATATTCATATACCAGAAATGTTTGAAGCTACTGACTGAATGAAAGGAGCTGGCATCTCACTCTCTTTGAATCTTCTTTATCATGCTAAGAGGAGCAGGAAAAAGCAAAAAATTTCAGAATTGCACCTTGCAATGCGGAGAAATTACTGTTTGTGCATTTACAATATTCATTGATTTTTGCCATTGAAAAACGTCCAGAAATGATTGAAGCTACTGACTGAATGAAAGGAGCTGGCATCTCACTCTCTTTGAATCTTCTTTATCATGCTAAGAGGAGCAGGAAAAAGCAAAAAATTTCAGAATTGCACCTTGCAATTCGGAGAAATTACTGTTTGTGCATTTACAATATTCATTGATTTTTGCCTTTGAAAAACATCATGTTATTCATATACCAGAAATGTTTGAAGCTACTGACTGAATGAAAGGAGCTGACATCTCACTCTCTTTGAATCTTCTTTATCATGCTAAGAGGAGCAGGAAAAAGCAAAAAATTTCAGAATTGCACCTTGCAATGCGGAGAAATTACTGTCTGTGCATTTACAATATTCATTGATTTTTGCCATTGAAAAACGTCCAGAAATGATTGAAGCTACTGACTGAATGAAAGGAGCTGGTATCTCACTCTCTTTGAATCTTCTTTATCATGCTAAGAGGAGCATGAAAAAGCAAAAAATTTCAGAATTGCACCTTGCAATGCGGAGAAATTACTGTTTGTGCATTTACAATATTCATTGATTTTTGCCATTGAAAAACATCATGTTATTCATATACCAGAAATGTTTGAAGCTACTGACTGAATGAAAGGAGCTGGCATCTCACTCTCTTTGAATCTTCTTTATCATGCTAAGAGGAGCAGGAAAAAGCAAAAAATTTCAGAATTGCACCTTGCAATGCGGAGAAATTACTGTTTGTGCATTTACAATATTCATTGATTTTTGCCATTGAAAAACGTCCAGAAATGATTGAAGCTACTGACTGAATGAAAGGAGCTGGCATCTCACTCTCTTTGAATATTCTTTATCATGCTAAGAGGAGCAGGAAAAAGCAAAAAATTTCAGAATTGCACCTTGCAATGCGGAGAAATTACTGTTTGTGCATTTTTAATATTCATTGATTTTTGCCATTGAAAAACGTCCAGAAATGATTGAAGCTACTGACTGAATGAAAGGAGCTGGCATCTCACTCTCTTTGAATCTTCTTTATCATGCTAAGAGGAGCAGAAAAAAGCAAAAAATTTCAGAATTGCACCTTGCAATGCGGAGAAATTACTGTTTGTGCATTTACAATATTCATTGATTTTTGCCATTGAAAAACATCATGTTATTCATATACCAGAAATGTTTGAAGCTACTGACTGAATGAAAGGAGCTGGCATCTCACTCTCATTGAATCTTCTTTATCATGCTAAGAGGAGCAGGAAAAAGCAAAAAATTTCAGAATTGCACCTTGCAATGCGGAGAAATTACTGTTTGTGCATTTACAATATTCATTGATTTTTGCCTTTGAAAAACGTCCAGAAATGATTGAAGATACTGACTGAATGAAAGGAGGTGGCATCTCACTCTCTTTGAATCTTCTTTATCATGCTAAGAGGAGCAGGAAAAAGCAAAAAATTTCAGAATTGCACCTTGCAATGCGGAGAAATTACTGTTTGTGCATTTACAATATTCATTGATTTTTGCCATTGAAAAACGTCCAGAAATGATTGAAGCTACTGACTGAATGAAAGGAGCTGGCATCTCACTCTCTTTGAATCTTCTTTATCATGCAAAGAGGAGCAGGAAAAAGCAAAAAATTTCAGAATTACACCTTGCAATGCGGAGAAATTACTGTTTGTGCATTGACAATATTCATTGATTTTTGCCATTGAAAAACATCATGTTATTCATATACCAGAAATGTTTGAAGCTACTGACTGAATGAAAGGAGCTGACATCTCACTCTCTTTGAATCTTCTTTATCATGCTAAGAGGAGCAGGAAAAAGCAAAAAATTTCAGAATTGCACCTTGCAATGCGGAGAAATTACTGTTTGTGCATTTACAATATTCATTGATTTTTGCCATTGAAAAACATCATGTTATTCATATACCAGAAATGTTTGAAGCTACTGACTGAATGAAAGGAGCTGGCATCTCACTCTCATTGAATCTTCTTTATCATGCTAAGAGGAGCAGGAAAAAGCAAAAAATTTCAGAATTGCACCTTGCAATGCGGAGAAATTACTGTTTGTGCATTGACAATATTCATTGATTTTTGCCATTGAAAAACATCCAGAAATGATTGAAGATACTGACTGAATGAAAGGAGCTGGCATCTCACTCTCTTTGAATCTTCTTTATCATGCAAAGAGGAGCAGGAAAAAGCAAAAAATTTCAGAATTATACCTTGCAATGCGGAGAAATTACTGTTTGTGCATTTACAATATTCATTGATTTTTGCCATTGAAAAACATCATGTTATTCATATACCAGAAATGTTTGAAGCTACTGACTGAATGAAAGGAGCTGGCATCTCACTCTCTTTGAATCTTCTTTATCATGCTAAGAGGAGCAGGAAAAAGCAAAAAATTTCAGAATTGTACCTTGCAATGCGGAGAAATTACTGTTTGTGCATTTACAATATTCATTGATTTTTGCCATTGAAAAACGTCCAGAAATGATTGAAGCTACTGACTGAATGAAAGGAGCTGGCATCTCACTCTCTTTGAATCTTCTTTATCATGCTAAGAGGAGCAGGAAAAAGCAAAAAATTTCAGAATTGCACCTTGCAATGCGGAGAAATTACTGTTTGTGCATTTACAATATTCATTGATTTTTGCCATTGAAAAACGTCCAGAAATGATTGAAGCTACTGACTGAATGAAAGGAGCTGGCATCTTACTCTCTTTGAATCTTCTTTATCATGCTAAGAGGAGCAGGAAAAAGCAAAAAATTTCAGAATTGCACCTTGCAATGCGGAGAAATTACTGTTTGTGCATTTACAATATTCATTGATTTTTGCCATTGAAAAACATCATGTTATTCATATACCAGAAATGTTTGAAGCTACTGACTGAATGAAAGGAGCTGACATCTCACTCTCTTTGAATCTTCTTTATCATGCTAAGAGGAGCAGGAAAAAGCAAAAAATTTCAGAATTGCACCTTGCAATGCGGAGAAATTACTGTTTGTGCATTTACAATATTCATTGATTTTTGCCATTGAAAAACGTCCAGAAATGATTGAAGCTACTGACTGAATGAAAGGAGCTGGTATCTCACTCTCTTTGAATCTTCTTTATCATGCTAAGAGGAGCATGAAAAAGCAAAAAATTTCAGAATTGCACCTTGCAATGCGGAGAAATTACTGTTTGTGCATTTACAATATTCATTGATTTTTGCCATTGAAAAACATCATGTTATTCATATACCAGAAATGTTTGAAGCTACTGACTGAATGAAAGGAGCTGGCATCTCACTCTCTTTGAATCTTCTTTATCATGCTAAGAGGAGCAGGAAAAGCAAAAAATTTCAGAATTGCACCTTGCAATGCGGAGAAATTACTGTTTGTGCATTTACAATATTCATTGATTTTTGCCATTGAAAAACGTCCAGAAATGATTGAAGCTACTGACTGAATGAAAGGAGCTGGCATCTCACTCTCTTTGAATCTTCTTTATCATGCTAAGAGGAGCAGGAAAAAGCAAAAAATTTCAGAATTGCACCTTGCAATGCGGAGAAATTACTGTTTGTGCATTTTTAATATTCATTGATTTTTGCCATTGAAAAACGTCCAGAAATGATTGAAGCTACTGACTGAATGAAAGGAGCTGGCATCTCACTCTCTTTGAATCTTCTTTATCATGCTAAGAGGAGCAGGAAAAAGCAAAAAATTTCAGAATTGCACCTTCCAATGCGGAGAAATTACTGTTTGTGCATTTACAATATTCATTGATTTTTGCCATTGAAAAACATCATGTTATTCATATACCAGAAATGTTTGAAGCTACTGACTGAATGAAAGGAGCTGACATCTCACTCTCTTTGAATCTTCTTTATCATGCTAAGAGGAGCATGAAAAAGCAAAAAATTTCAGAATTGCACCTTGCAATGCGGAGAAATTACTGTCTGTGCATTTACAATATTCATTGATTTTTGCCATTGAAAAACGTCCAGAAATGATTGAAGCTACTGACTGAATGAAAGGAGCTGGCATCTCACTCTCTTTGAATCTTCTTTATAATGTTAAGAGGAGCAGGAAAAAGCAAAAAATTTCAGAATTGCACCTTGCAATGCGGAGAAATTACTGTTTGTGCATTTACAATATTCATTGATTTTTGCCATTGAAAAACGTCCAGAAATGATTGAAGCTACTGACTGAATGAAAGGAGCTGGCATCTCACTCTCTTTGAATCTTCTTTATCATGCTAAGAGGAGCAGGAAAAAGCAAAAAATTTCAGAATTGCACCTTGCAATGCGGAGAAATTACTGTTTGTGCATTTACAATATTCATTGATTTTTGCCATTGAAAAACATCATGTTATTCATAAACCAGAAATGTTTGAAGCTACTGACTGAATGAAAGGAGATGACATGTCACTCTCTTTGAATCTTCTTTATCATGCTAAGAGGAGCAGGAAAAAGCAAAAAATTTCAGAATTGCACCTTGCAATGCGGAGAAATTACTGTTTGTGTATTTACAATATTCATTGATTTTTGCCATTGAAAAACGTCCAGAAATGATTGAAGCTACTGACTGAATGAAAGGAGCTGGCATCTCACTCTCTTTGAATCTTCTTTATCATGCTAAGAGGAGCAGGAAAAAGCAAAAAATTTCAGAATTGCACCTTGCAATGCGGAGAAATTACTGTTTGTGCATTTACAATATTCATTGATTTTTGCCATTGAAAAACATCATGTTATTCATATACCAGAAATGTTTGAAGCTACTGACTGAATGAAAGGAGCTGGCATCTCACTCTCTTTGAATCTTCTTTATCATGCTAAGAGGAGCAGGAAAAAGCAAAAAATTTCAGAATTGCACCTTGCAATGCGGAGAAATTACTGTTTGTGCATTTACAATATTCATTGATTTTTGCCATTGAAAAACGTCCAGAAATGATTGAAGCTACTGACTGAATGAAAGGAGCTGGTATCTCACTCTCTTTGAATCTTCTTTATCATGCTAAGAGGAGCAGGAAAAAGCAAAAAATTTCAGAATTGCACCTTGCAATGCGGAGAAATTACTGTTTGTGCATTTACAATATTCATTGATTTTTGCCATTGAAAAACGTCCAGAAATGATTGAAGCTACTGACTGAATGAAAGGAGCTGGCATCTCACTCTCTTTGAATCTTCTTTATAATGTTAAGAGGAGCAGGAAAAAGCAAAAAATTTCAGAATTGCACCTTGCAATGCGGAGAAATTACTGTTTGTGCATTTACAATATTCATTGATTTTTGCCATTGAAAAACGTCCAGAAATGATTGAAGCTACTGACTGAATGAAAGGAGCTGGCATCTCACTCTCTTTGAATCTTCTTTATCATGCTAAGAGGAGCAGGAAAAAGCAAAAAATTTCAGAATTGCACCTTGCAATGCGGAGAAATTACTGTTTGTGCATTTACAATATTCATTGATTTTTGCCATTGAAAAACATCATGTTATTCATATACCAGAAATGTTTGAAGCTACTGACTGAATGAAAGGAGATGACATGTCACTCTCTTTGAATCTTCTTTATCATGCTAAGAGGAGCAGGAAAAAGCAAAAAATTTCAGAATTGCACCTTGCAATGCGGAGAAATTACTGTTTGTGCATTTACAATATTCATTGATTTTTGCCATTGAAAAACATCATGTTATTCATATACCAGGAATGATTGAAGCTACTGACTGAATGAAAGGAGCTGGCATCTCACTCTCTTTGAATCTTCTTTATCATGCTAAGAGGAGCAGGAAAAAGCAAAAAATTTCAGAATTGCACCTTGCAATGCGGAGAAATTACTGTTTGTGTATTTACAATATTCATTGATTTTTGCCATTGAAAAACGTCCAGAAATGATTGAAGCTACTGACTGAATGAAAGGAGCTGGCATCTCACTCTCTTTGAATCTTCTTTATCATGCTAAGAGGAGCAGGAAAAAGCAAAAAATTTCAGAATTGCACCTTGCAATGCGGAGAAATTACTGTTTGTGCATTTACAATATTCATTGATTTTTGCCATTGAAAAACATCATGTTATTCATATACCAGAAATGTTTGAAGCTACTGACTGAATGAAAGGAGCTGGCATCTCACTCTCTTTGAATCTTCTTTATCATGCTAAGAGGAGCAGGAAAAAGCAAAAAATTTCAGAATTGCACCTTGCAATGCGGAGAAATTACTGTTTGTGCATTTACAATATTCATTGATTTTTGCCATTGAAAAACGTCCACAAATGATTGAAGCTACTGACTGAATGAAAGGAGCTGGCATCTCACTCTCTTTGAATCTTCTTTATCATGCTAAGAGGAGCAGGAAAAAGCAAAAAATTTCAGAATTGCACCTTGCAATGCGGAGAAATTACTGTTTGTGCATTTACAATATTCATTGATTTTTGCCATTGAAAAACGTCCAGAAATGATTGAAGCTACTGACTGAATGAAAGGAGCTGGCATCTTACTCTCTTTGAATCTTCTTTATCATGCTAAGAGGAGCAGGAAAAAGCAAAAAATTTCAGAATTGCACCTTGCAATGCGGAGAAATTACTGTTTGTGCATTTACAATATTCATTGATTTTTGCCATTGAAAAACATCATGTTATTCATATACCAGAAATGTTTGAAGCTACTGACTGAATGAAAGGAGCTGACATCTCACTCTCTTTGAATCTTTTTTATCATGCTAAGAGGAGCAGGAAAAAGCAAAAAATTTCAGAATTGCACCTTGCAATGCGGAGAAATTACTGTTTGTGCATTTACAATATTCATTGATTTTTGCCATTGAAAAACGTCCAGAAATGATTGAAGCTACTGACTGAATGAAAGGAGCTGGCATCTCACTCTCTTTGAATCTTCTTTATCATGCTAAGAGGAGCAGGAAAAAGCAAAAAATTTCAGAATTGCACCTTGCAATGCGGAGAAATTACTGTTTGTGTATTTACAATATTCATTGATTTTTGCCATTGAAAAACATCATGTTATTCATATACCAGAAATGTTTGAAGCTACTGACTGAATGAAAGGAGCTGGCATCTCACTCTCTTTGAATCTTCTTTATCATGCTAAGAGGAGCAGGAAAAAGCAAAAAATTTCAGAATTGCACCTTGCAATGCGGAGAAATTACTGTTTGTGCATTTACAATATTCATTGATTTTTGCCATTGAAAAACGTCCAGAAATGATTGAAGCTACTGACTGAATGAAAGGAGCTGGTATCTCACTCTCTTTGAATCTTCTTTATCATGCTAAGAGGAGCAGGAAAAAGCAAAAAATTTCAGAATTGCACCTTGCAATGCGGAGAAATTACTGTTTGTGCATTTACAATATTCATTGATTTTTGCCATTGAAAAACGTCCAGAAATGATTGAAGCTACTGACTGAATGAAAGGAGCTGGCATCTCACTCTCTTTGAATCTTCTTTATAATGTTAAGAGGAGCAGGAAAAAGCAAAAAATTTCAGAATTGCACCTTGCAATGCGGAGAAATTACTGTTTGTGCATTTACAATATTCATTGATTTTTGCCATTGAAAAACGTCCAGAAATGATTGAAGCTACTGACTGAATGAAAGGAGCTGGCATCTCACTCTCTTTGAATCTTCTTTATCATGCTAAGAGGAGCAGGAAAAAGCAAAAAATTTCAGAATTGCACCTTGCAATGCGGAGAAATTACTGTTTGTGCATTTACAATATTCATTGATTTTTGCCATTGAAAAACATCATGTTATTCATATACCAGAAATGTTTGAAGCTACTGACTGAATGAAAGGAGATGACATGTCACTCTCTTTGAATCTTCTTTATCATGCTAAGAGGAGCAGGAAAAAGCAAAAAATTTCAGAATTGCACCTTGCAATGCGGAGAAATTACTGTTTGTGCATTTACAATATTCATTGATTTTTGCCATTGAAAAACATCATGTTATTCATATACCAGGAATGATTGAAGCTACTGACTGAATGAAAGGAGCTGGCATCTCACTCTCTTTGAATCTTCTTTATCATGCTAAGAGGAGCAGGAAAAAGCAAAAAATTTCAGAATTGCACCTTGCAATGCGGAGAAATTACTGTTTGTGTATTTACAATATTCATTGATTTTTGCCATTGAAAAACGTCCAGAAATGATTGAAGCTACTGACTGAATGAAAGGAGCTGGCATCTCACTCTCTTTGAATCTTCTTTATCATGCTAAGAGGAGCAGGAAAAAGCAAAAAATTTCAGAATTGCACCTTGCAATGCGGAGAAATTACTGTTTGTGCATTTACAATATTCATTGATTTTTGCCATTGAAAAACATCATGTTATTCATATACCAGAAATGTTTGAAGCTACTGACTGAATGAAAGGAGCTGGCATCTCACTCTCTTTGAATCTTCTTTATCATGCTAAGAGGAGCAGGAAAAAGCAAAAAATTTCAGAATTGCACCTTGCAATGCGGAGAAATTACTGTTTGTGCATTTACAATATTCATTGATTTTTGCCATTGAAAAACGTCCAGAAATGATTGAAGCTACTGACTGAATGAAAGGAGCTGGCATCTCACTCTCTTTGAATCTTCTTTATCATGCTAAGAGGAGCAGGAAAAAGCAAAAAATTTCAGAATTGCACCTTGCAATGCGGAGAAATTACTGTTTGTGCATTTACAATATTCATTGATTTTTGCCATTGAAAAACGTCCAGAAATGATTGAAGCTACTGACTGAATGAAAGGAGCTGGCATCTTACTCTCTTTGAATCTTCTTTATCATGCTAAGAGGAGCAGGAAAAAGCAAAAAATTTCAGAATTGCACCTTGCAATGCGGAGAAATTACTGTTTGTGCACATACAATATTCATTGATTTTTGCCATTGAAAAACATCATGTTATTCATATACCAGAAATGTTTGAAGCTACTGACTGAATGAAAGGAGCTGACATCTCACTCTCTTTGAATCTTTTTTATCATGCTAAGAGGAGCAGGAAAAAGCAAAAAATTTCAGAATTGCACCTTGCAATGCGGAGAAATTACTGTTTGTGCATTTACAATATTCATTGATTTTTGCCATTGAAAAACGTCCAGAAATGATTGAAGCTACTGACTGAATGAAAGGAGCTGGCATCTCACTCTCTTTGAATCTTCTTTATCATGCTAAGAGGAGCAGGAAAAAGCAAAAAATTTCAGAATTGCACCTTGCAATGCGGAGAAATTACTGTTTGTGCATTTACAATATTCATTGATTTTTGCCATTGAAAAACGTCCAGAAATGATTGAAGCTACTGACTGAATGAAAGGAGCTGGCATCTTACTCTCTTTGAATCTTCTTTATCATGCTAAGAGGAGCAGGAAAAAGCAAAAAATTTCAGAATTGCACCTTGCAATGCGGAGAAATTACTGTTTGTGCATTTACAATATTCATTGATTTTTGCCATTGAAAAACATCATGTTATTCATATACCAGAAATGTTTGAAGCTACTGACTGAATGAAAGGAGCTGACATCTCACTCTCTTTGAATCTTCTTTATCATGCTAAGAGGAGCAGGAAAAAGCAAAAAATTTCAGAATTGCACCTTGCAATGCGGAGAAATTACTGTCTGTGCATTTACAATATTCATTTATTTTTGCCATTGAAAAACGTCCAGAAATGATTGAAGCTACTGACTGAATGAAAGGAGCTGGTATCTCACTCTCTTTGAATCTTCTTTATCATGCTAAGAGGAGCATGAAAAAGCAAAAAATTTCAGAATTGCACCTTGCAATGCGGAGAAATTACTGTTTGTGCATTTACAATATTCATTGATTTTTGCCATTGAAAAACATCATGTTATTCATATACCAGAAATGTTTGAAGCTACTGACTGAATGAAAGGAGCTGGCATCTCACTCTCTTTGAATCTTCTTTATCATGCTAAGAGGAGCAGGAAAAGCAAAAAATTTCAGAATTGCACCTTGCAATGCGGAGAAATTACTGTTTGTGCATTTACAATATTCATTGATTTTTGCCAGTGAAAAACGTCCAGAAATGATTGAAGCTACTGACTGAATGAAAGGAGCTGGCATCTCACTCTCTTTGAATCTTCTTTATCATGCTAAGAGGAGCAGGAAAAGCAAAAAATTTCAGAATTGCACCTTGCAATGCGGAGAAATTACTGTTTGTGCATTTACAATATTCATTGATTTTTGCCATTGAAAAACGTCCAGAAATGATTGAAGCTACTGACTGAATGAAAGGAGCTGGCATCTCACTCTCTTTGAATCTTCTTTATCATGCTAAGAGGAGCAGGAAAAAGCAAAAAATTTCAGAATTGCACCTTGCAATGCGGAGAAATTACTGTTTGTGCATTTTTAATATTCATTGATTTTTGCCATTGAAAAACGTCCAGAAATGATTGAAGCTACTGACTGAATGAAAGGAGCTGGCATCTCACTCTCTTTGAATCTTCTTTATCATGCTAAGAGTAGCAGGAAAAAGCAAAAAATTTCAGAATTGCACCTTCCAATGCGGAGAAATTACTGTTTGTGCATTTACAATATTCATTGATTTTTGCCATTGAAAAACATCATGTTATTCATATACCAGAAATGTTTGAAGCTACTGACTGAATGAAAGGAGCTGGCATCTCACTCTCATTGAATCTTCTTTATCATGCTAAGAGGAGCAGGAAAAAGCAAAAAATTTCAGAATTGCACCTTGCAATGCGGAGAAATTACTGTTTGTGCATTTACAATATTCATTGATTTTTGCCATTGAAAAACGTCCAGAAATGATTGAAGATACTGACTGAATGAAAGGAGCTGGCATCTCACTCTCTTTGAATCTTCTTTATCATGCTAAGAGGAGCAGGAAAAAGCAAAAAATTTCAGAATTGCACCTTGCAATGCGGAGAAATTACTGTTTGTGCATTTACAATATTCATTGATTTTTGCCATTGAAAAACGTCCAGAAATGATTGAAGCTACTGACTGAATGAAAGGAGCTGGCATCTCACTCTCTTTGAATCTTCTTTATCATGCAAAGAGGAGCAGGAAAAAGCAAAAAATTTCAGAATTACACCTTGCAATGCGGAGAAATTACTGTTTGTGCATTTACAATATTCATTGATTTTTGCCATTGAAAAACATCATGTTATTCACATACCAGAAATGTTTGAAGCTACTGACTGAAAGGAGCTGACATCTCACTCTCTTTGAATCTTCTTTATCATGCTAAGAGGAGCATGAAAAAGCAAAAAATTTCAGAATTGCACCTTGCAATGCGGAGAAATTACTGTCTGTGCATTTACAATATTCATTGATTTTTGCCATTGAAAAACGTCCAGAAATGATTGAAGCTACTGACTGAATGAAAGGAGCTGGCATCTCACTCTCTTTGAATCTTCTTTATAATGTTAAGAGGAGCAGGAAAAAGCAAAAAATTTCAGAATTGCACCTTGCAATGCGGAGAAATTACTGTTTGTGCATTTACAATATTCATTGATTTTTGCCATTGAAAAACGTCCAGAAATGATTGAAGCTACTGACTGAATGAAAGGAGCTGGCATCTCACTCTCTTTGAATCTTCTTTATCATGCAAAGAGGAGCAGGAAAAAGCAAAAAATTTCAGAATTGCACCTTGCAATGCGGAGAAATTACTGTTTGTGCATTTACAATATTCATTGATTTTTGCCATTGAAAAACATCATGTTATTCATATACCAGAAATGTTTGAAGCTACTGACTGAATGAAAGGAGCTGACATCTCACTCTCTTTGAATCTTCTTTATCATGCTAAGAGGAGCAGGAAAAAGCAAAAAATTTCAGAATTGCACCTTGGAATGCGGAGAAATTACTGTCTGTGCATTTACAATATTCATTGATTTTTGCCATTGAAAAACGTCCAGAAATGATTGAAGCTACTAACTGAATGAAAGGAGCTGGCATCTCACTCTCTTTGAATCTTCTTTATAATGTTAAGAGGAGCAGGAAAAAGCAAAAAATTTCAGAATTGCACCTTGCAATGCGGAGAAATTACTGTTTGTGCATTTACAATATTCATTGATTTTTGCCATTGAAAAACGTCCAGAAATGATTGAAGCTACTGACTGAATGAAAGGAGCTGGCATCTCACTCTCTTTGAATCTTCTTTATCATGCTAAGAGGAGCAGGAAAAAGCAAAAAATTTCAGAATTGCACCTTGCAATGCGGAGAAATTACTGTTTGTGCATTTACAATATTCATTGATTTTTGCCATTGAAAAACATCATGTTATTCATATACCAGAAATGTTTGAAGCTACTGACTGAATGAAAGGAGATGACATGTCACTCTCTTTGAATCTTCTTTATCATGCTAAGAGGAGCAGGAAAAAGCAAAAAATTTCAGAATTGCACCTTGCAATGCGGAGAAATTACTGTTTGTGCATTTATAATATTCATTGATTTTTGCCATTGAAAAACATCATGTTATTCATATACCAGGAATGATTGAAGCTACTGACTGAATGAAAGGAGCTGGCATCTCACTCTCTTTGAATCTTCTTTATCATGCTAAGAGGAGCAGGAAAAAGCAAAAAATTTCAGAATTGCACCTTGCAATGCGGAGAAATTACTGTTTGTGTATTTACAATATTCATTGATTTTTGCCATTGAAAAACGTCCAGAAATGATTGAAGCTACTGACTGAATGAAAGGAGCTGGCATCTCACTCTCTTTGAATCTTCTTTATCATGCTAAGAGGAGCAGGAAAAAGCAAAAAATTTCAGAATTGCACCTTGCAATGCGGAGAAATTACTGTTTGTGCATTTACAATATTCATTGATTTTTGCCATTGAAAAACATCATGTTATTCATATACCAGAAATGTTTGAAGCTACTGACTGAATGAAAGGAGCTGGCATCTCACTCTCTTTGAATCTTCTTTATCATGCTAAGAGGAGCAGGAAAAAGCAAAAAATTTCAGAATTGCACCTTGCAATGCGGAGAAATTACTGTTTGTGCATTTACAATATTCATTGATTTTTGCCATTGAAAAACGTCCAGAAATGATTGAAGCTACTGACTGAATGAAAGGAGCTGGTATCTCACTCTCTTTGAATCTTCTTTATCATGCTAAGAGGAGCAGGAAAAAGCAAAAAATTTCAGAATTGCACCTTGCAATGCGGAGAAATTACTGTTTGTGCATTTACAATATTCATTGATTTTTGCCATTGAAAAACGTCCAGAAATGATTGAAGCTACTGACTGAATGAAAGGAGCTGGCATCTTACTCTCTTTGAATCTTCTTTATCATGCTAAGAGGAGCAGGAAAAAGCAAAAAATTTCAGAATTGCACCTTGCAATGCGGAGAAATTACTGTTTGTGCATTTACAATATTCATTGATTTTTGCCATTGAAAAACATCATGTTATTCATATACCAGAAATGTTTGAAGCTACTGACTGAATGAAAGGAGCTGACATCTCACTCTCTTTGAATCTTTTTTATCATGCTAAGAGGAGCAGGAAAAAGCAAAAAATTTCAGAATTGCACCTTGCAATGCGGAGAAATTACTGTTTGTGCATTTACAATATTCATTGATTTTTGCCATTTAAAAACGTCCAGAAATGATTGAAGCTACTGACTGAATGAAAGGAGCTGGCATCTCACTCTCTTTGAATCTTCTTTATCATGCTAAGAGGAGCAGGAAAAAGCAAAAAATTTCAGAATTGCACCTTGCAATGCGGAGAAATTACTGTTTGTGCATTTACAATATTCATTGATTTTTGCCATTGAAAAACGTCCAGAAATGATTGAAGCTACTGACTGAATGAAAGGAGCTGGCATCTTACTCTCTTTGAATCTTCTTTATCATGCTAAGAGGAGCAGGAAAAAGCAAAAAATTTCAGAATTGCACCTTGCAATGCGGAGAAATTACTGTTTGTGCATTTACAATATTAATTGATTTTTGCCATTGAAAAACATCATGTTATTCATATACCAGAAATGTTTGAAGCTACTGACTGAATGAAAGGAGCTGACATCTCACTCTCTTTGAATCTTCTGTATCATGCTAAGAGGAGCAGGAAAAAGCAAAAAATTTCAGAATTGCACCTTGCAATGCGGAGAAATTACTGTCTGTGCATTTACAATATTCATTGATTTTTGCCATTGAAAAACGTCCAGAAATGATTGAAGCTACTGACTGAATGAAAGGAGCTGGTATCTCACTCTCTTTGAATCTTCTTTATCATGCTAAGAGGAGCAGGAAAAAGCAAAAAATTTCAGAATTGCACCTTGCAATGCGGAGAAATTACTGTTTGTGCATTTACAATATTCATTGATTTTTGCCATTGAAAAACGTCCAGAAATGATTGAAGCTACTGACTGAATGAAAGGAGCTGGTATCTCACTCTCTTTGAATCTTCTTTATCATGCTAAGAGGAGCAGGAAAAAGCAAAAAATTTCAGAATTGCACCTTGCAATGCGGAGAAATTACTGTTTGTGCATTTACAATATTCATTGATTTTTGCCATTGAAAAACATCATGTTATTCATATACCAGAAATGTTTGAAGCTACTGATTGAATGAAAGGAGATGAAATGTCACTCTCTTTGAATCTTCTTTATCATGCTCAGAGGAGCAGGAAAAAGCAAAAAATTTCAGAATTGCACCTTGCAATGCGGAGAAATTACTGTTTGTGCATTTACAATATTCATTGATTTTTGCCATTGAAAAACGTCCAGAAATGATTGAATCTACTGACTGAATGAAAGGAGCTGGCATCTCACTCTCTTTGAATCTTCTTTATCATGCTAAGAGGAGCAGGAAAAAGCAAAAAATTTCAGAATTGCACCTTGCAATGCGGAGAAATTACTGTTTGTGCATTTACAATATTCATTGATTTTTGCCATTGAAAAACATCATGTTATTCATATACCAGAAATATTTGAAGCTACTGACTGAATGAAAGTAGCTGGCATCTCACTCTCTTTGAATCTTCTTTATCATGCTAAGAGGAGCAGGAAAAAGCAAAAAATTTCAGAATTGCACCTTGCAATGCGTAGAAATTACTGTTTGTGCATTTACAATATTCATTGATTTTTGCCATTGAAAAATGTCCAGAAATGATTGAAGCTACTGACTGAATGAAAGGAGCTGGCATCTCACTCTCTTTGAATATTCTTTATCATGCTAAGAGGAGCAGTAAAAAGCAAAAAATTTCAGAATTGCACCTTGCAATGCGGAGAAATTACTGTTTGTGCATTTACAATATTCATTGATTTTTGCCATTGAAAAACATCATGTTATTCATATACCAGAAATGTTTGAAGCTACTGACTGAATGAAAGGAGCTGGCATCTCACTCTCTTTGAATCTTCTTTATCATGCTAAGAGGAGCAGGAAAAAGCAAAAAATTTCAGAATTGCACCTTGCAATGCGGAGAAATTACTGTTTGTGCATTTGCAATATTCATTGATTTTTCCATTGAAAAACGTCCAGAAATGATTGAAGCTACTGACTGAATGAAAGGAGCTGGCATCTCACTCTCTTTGAATCTTCTTTATCATGCTAAGAGGAGCAGGAAAAAGCAAAAAATTTCAGAATTGCACCGTGCAATGAGGAGAAATTACTGTTTGTGCATTAACAATATTCATTGATTTTTGCCATTGAAAAACATGTTATTCATATACCAGAAATGTTTGAAGCTACTGACTGAATGAAAGGAGCTGGCATCTCACTCTCTTTGAATCTTCTTTATCATGCTAAGAGGAGCAGGAAAAAGCAAAAAATTTCAGAATTGCACCTTGCAATGCGTAGAAATTACTGTTTGTGCATTTACAATATTCATTGATTTTTGCCATTGAAAAATGTCCAGAAATGATTGAAGCTACTGACTGAATGAAAGGAGCTGGCATCTCACTCTCTTTGAATCTTCTTTATCATGCTAAGAGGAGCAGTAAAAAGCAAAAAATTTCAGAATTGCACCTTGCAATGCGGAGAAATTACTGTTTGTGCATTTACAATATTCATTGATTTTTGCCATTGAAAAACATCATGTTATTCATATACCAGAAATGTTTGAAGCTACTGACTGAATGAAAGGAGCTGGCATCTCACTCTCTTTGAATCTTCTTTATCATGCTAAGAGGAGCAGGAAAAAGCAAAAAATTTCAGAATTGCACCTTGCAATGCGGAGAAATTACTGTTTGTGCATTTGCAATATTCATTGATTTTTGCCATTGAAAAACGTCCAGAAATGATTGAAGCTACTGACTGAATGAAAGGAGCTGGCATCTCACTCTCTTTGAATCTTCTTTATCATGCTAAGAGGAGCAGGAAAAAGCAAAAAATTTCAGAATTGCACCGTGCACTGAGGAGAAATTACTGTTTGTGCATTAACAATATTCATTGATTTTTGCCATTGAAAAACATGTTATTCATATACCAGAAATGTTTGAAGCTACTGACTGAATGAAAGGAGCTGGCATCTCACTCTCTTTGAATCTTCTTTATCATGCTAAGAGGAGCAGGAAAAAGCAAAAAATTTCAGAATTGCACCTTGCAATGCGGAGAAATTACTGTTTGTGCATTTACAATATTCATTGATTTTTGCCATTGAAAAACGTCCAGAAATTATTGAAGCTACTGACTGAATGAAAGGAGCTGGCATCTCACACTCTTTGAATCTTCTTTATCATGCTAAGAGGAGCAGGAAAAAGCAAAAAATTTCAGAATTGCACCGTGCAATGAGGAGAAATTACTGTTTGTGCATTAACAATATTCATTGATTTTTGCCATTGAAAAACATGTTATTCATATACCAGAAATGTTTGAAGCTACTGACTGAATGAAAGGAGCTGGCATCTCACTCTCTTTGAATCTTCTTTATCATGCTAAGAGGAGCAGGAAAAAGCAAAAAATTTCAGAATTGCACCTTGCAATGCGGAGAAATTACTGTTTGTGCATTTACAATATTCATTGATTTTTGCCATTGAAAAACGTCCAGAAATGATTGAAGCTACTGACTGAATGAAAGGAGCTGGCAATCTCACTCTCTTTGAATCTTCTTTATCATGCAAAGAGGAGCAGGATAAAGCAAAAAATTTCAGAATTGCACCTTGCAATGCGGAGAAATTACTGTTTGTGCATTTACAATATTCATTGATTTTTGCCATTGAAAAACGTCCAGAAATGATTGAAGCTACTGACTGAATGAAAGGAGCTGGCATCTCACTCTCTTTGAATCTTCTTTATCATGCTAAGAGGAGCAGGAAAAAGCAAAAAATTTCAGAATTGCACCTTGCAATGCGGAGAAATTACTGTTTGTGCATTTACAATATTCATTGATTTTTGCCATTGAAAAACGTCCAGAAATGATTGAAGCTACTGACTGAATGAAAGGAGCTGGCATCTCACTCTCTTTGAATCTTCTTTATCATGCAAAGAGGAGCAGGAAAAAGCAAAAAATTTCAGAATTGCACCTTGCAATGCGGAGAAATTACTGTTTGTGCATTTACAATATTCATTGATTTTTGCCATTGAAAAACGTCCAGAAATGATTGAAGCTACTGACTGAATGAAAGGAGCTGGCATCTCACTCTCTTTGAATCTTCTTTATCATGCTAAGAGGAGCAGGAAAAAGCAAAAAATTTCAGAATTGCACCTTGCAATGCGGAGAAATTACTGTTTGTGCATTTACAATATTCATTGATTTTTGCCATTGAAAAACGTCCAGAAATGATTGAAGCTACTGACTGAATGAAAGGAGCTGGTATCTCACTCTCTTTGAATCTTCTTTATCATGCTAAGAGGAGCAGGAAAAAGCAAAAAATTTCAGAATTGCACCTTGCAATGCGGAGAAATTACTGTTTGTGCATTTACAATATTCATTGATTTTTGCCATTGAAAAACGTCCAGAAATGATTGAAGCTACTGACTGAATGAAAGGAGCTGGCATCTCACTCTCTTTGAATCTTCTTTATAATGTTAAGAGGAGCAGGAAAAAGCAAAAAATTTCAGAATTGCACCTTGCAAAGCGGAGAAATTACTGTTTGTGCATTTACAATATTCATTGATTTTTGCCATTGAAAAACGTCCAGAAATGATTGAAGCTACTGACTGAATGAAAGGAGCTGGCATCTCACTCTCTTTGAATCTTCTTTATCATGCTAAGAGGAGCAGGAAAAAGCAAAAAATTTCAGAATTGCACCTTGCAATGCGGAGAAATTACTGTTTGTGCATTTACAATATTCATTGATTTTTGCGATTGAAAAACATCATGTTATTCATATACCAGAAATGTTTGAAGCTACTGACTGAATGAAAGGAGATGACATGTCACTCTCTTTGAATCTTCTTTATCATGCTAAGAGGAGCAGGAAAAAGCAAAAAATTTCAGAATTGCACCTTGCAATGCGGAGAAATTACTGTTTGTGCATTTACAATATTCATTGATTTTTGCCATTGAAAAACATCATGTTATTCATATACCAGGAATGATTGAAGCTACTGACTGAATGAAAGGAGCTGGCATCTCACTCTCTTTGAATCTTCTTTATCATGCTAAGAGGAGCAGGAAAAAGCAAAAAATTTCAGAATTGCACCTTGCAATGCGGAGAAATTACTGTTTGTGTATTTACAATATTCATTGATTTTTGCCATTGAAAAACGTCCAGAAATGATTGAAGCTACTGACTGAATGAAAGGAGCTGGCATCTCACTCTCTTTGAATCTTTTTTATCATGCTAAGAGGAGCAGGAAAAAGCAAAAAATTTCAGAATTGCACCTTGCAATGCGGAGAAATTACTGTTTGTGCATTTACAATATTCATTGATTTTTGCCATTGAAAAACATCATGTTATTCATATACCAGAAATGTTTGAAGCTACTGACTGAATGAAAGGAGCTGGCATCTCACTCTCTTTGAATCTTCTTTATCATGCTAAGAGGAGCAGGAAAAAGCAAAAAATTTCAGAATTGCACCTTGCAATGCGGAGAAATTACTGTTTGTGCATTTACAATATTCATTGATTTTTGCCATTGAAAAACGTCCAGAAATGATTGAAGCTACTGACTGAATGAAAGGAGCTGGCATCTCACTCTCTTTGAATCTTCTTTATCATGCTAAGAGGAGCAGGAAAAAGCAAAAAATTTCAGAATTGCACCTTGCAATGCGGAGAAATTACTGTTTGTGCATTTACAATATTCATTGATTTTTGCCATTGAAAAACGTCCAGAAATGATTGAAGCTACTGACTGAATGAAAGGAGCTGGCATCTTACTCTCTTTGAATCTTCTTTATCATGCTAAGAGGAGCAGGAAAAAGCAAAAAATTTCAGAATTGCACCTTGCAATGCGGAGAAATTACTGTTTGTGCATTTACAATATTCATTGATTTTTGCCATTGAAAAACATCATGTTATTCATATACCAGAAATGTTTGAAGCTACTGACTGAATGAAAGGAGCTGACATCTCACTCTCTTTGAATCTTCTTTATCATGCTAAGAGGAGCAGGAAAAAGCAAAAAATTTCAGAATTGCACCTTGCAATGCGGAGAAATTACTGTCTGTGCATTTACAATATTCATTGATTTTTGCCATTGAAAAACGTCCAGAAATGATTGAAGCTACTGACTGAATGAAAGGAGCTGGTATCTCACTCTCTTTGAATCTTCTTTATCATGCTAAGAGGAGCAGGAAAAAGCAAAAAATTTCAGAATTGCACCTTGCAATGCGGAGAAATTACTGTTTGTGCATTTACAATATTCATTGATTTTTGCCATTGAAAAACGTCCAGAAATGATTGAAGCTACTGACTGAATGAAAGGAGCTGGTATCTCACTCTCTTTGAATCTTCTTTATCATGCTAAGAGGAGCAGGAAAAAGCAAAAAATTTCAGAATTGCACCTTGCAATGCGGAGAAATTACTGTTTGTGCATTTACAATATTCATTGATTTTTGCCATTGAAAAACATGTTATTCATATACCAGAAATGTTTGAAGCTACTGACTGAATGAAAGGAGCTGGCATCTCACTCTCTTTGAATCTTCTTTATCATGCTAAGAGGAGCAGGAAAAAGCAAAAAATTTCAGAATTGCACCTTGCAATGCGGAGAAATTACTGTTTGTGCATTTACAATATTCATTGATTTTTGCCATTGAAAAACGTCCAGAAATGATTGAAGCTACTGACTGAATGAAAGGAGCTGGCAATCTCACTCTCTTTGAATCTTCTTTATCATGCAAAGAGGAGCAGGATAAAGCAAAAAATTTCAGAATTGCACCTTGCAATGCGGAGAAATTACTGTTTGTGCATTTACAATATTCATTGATTTTTGCCATTGAAAAACGTCCAGAAATGATTGAAGCTACTGACTGAATGAAAGGAGCTGGCATCTCACTCTCTTTGAATCTTCTTTATCATGCTAAGAGGAGCAGGAAAAAGCAAAAAATTTCAGAATTGCACCTTGCAATGCGGAGAAATTACTGTTTGTGCATTTACAATATTCATTGATTTTTGCCATTGAAAAACGTCCAGAAATGATTGAAGCTACTGACTGAATGAAAGGAGCTGGCATCTCACTCTCTTTGAATCTTCTTTATCATGCAAAGAGGAGCAGGAAAAAGCAAAAAATTTCAGAATTGCACCTTGCAATGCGGAGAAATTACTGTTTGTGCATTTACAATATTCATTGATTTTTGCCATTGAAAAACGTCCAGAAATGATTGAAGCTACTGACTGAATGAAAGGAGCTGGCATCTCACTCTCTTTGAATCTTCTTTATCATGCTAAGAGGAGCAGGAAAAAGCAAAAAATTTCAGAATTGCACCTTGCAATGCGGAGAAATTACTGTTTGTGCATTTACAATATTCATTGATTTTTGCCATTGAAAAACGTCCAGAAATGATTGAAGCTACTGACTGAATGAAAGGAGCTGGTATCTCACTCTCTTTGAATCTTCTTTATCATGCTAAGAGGAGCAGGAAAAAGCAAAAAATTTCAGAATTGCACCTTGCAATGCGGAGAAATTACTGTTTGTGCATTTACAATATTCATTGATTTTTGCCATTGAAAAACGTCCAGAAATGATTGAAGCTACTGACTGAATGAAAGGAGCTGGCATCTCACTCTCTTTGAATCTTCTTTATAATGTTAAGAGGAGCAGGAAAAAGCAAAAAATTTCAGAATTGCACCTTGCAAAGCGGAGAAATTACTGTTTGTGCATTTACAATATTCATTGATTTTTGCCATTGAAAAACGTCCAGAAATGATTGAAGCTACTGACTGAATGAAAGGAGCTGGCATCTCACTCTCTTTGAATCTTCTTTATCATGCTAAGAGGAGCAGGAAAAAGCAAAAAATTTCAGAATTGCACCTTGCAATGCGGAGAAATTACTGTTTGTGCATTTACAATATTCATTGATTTTTGCGATTGAAAAACATCATGTTATTCATATACCAGAAATGTTTGAAGCTACTGACTGAATGAAAGGAGATGACATGTCACTCTCTTTGAATCTTCTTTATCATGCTAAGAGGAGCAGGAAAAAGCAAAAAATTTCAGAATTGCACCTTGCAATGCGGAGAAATTACTGTTTGTGCATTTACAATATTCATTGATTTTTGCCATTGAAAAACATCATGTTATTCATATACCAGGAATGATTGAAGCTACTGACTGAATGAAAGGAGCTGGCATCTCACTCTCTTTGAATCTTCTTTATCATGCTAAGAGGAGCAGGAAAAAGCAAAAAATTTCAGAATTGCACCTTGCAATGCGGAGAAATTACTGTTTGTGTATTTACAATATTCATTGATTTTTGCCATTGAAAAACGTCCAGAAATGATTGAAGCTACTGACTGAATGAAAGGAGCTGGCATCTCACTCTCTTTGAATCTTTTTTATCATGCTAAGAGGAGCAGGAAAAAGCAAAAAATTTCAGAATTGCACCTTGCAATGCGGAGAAATTACTGTTTGTGCATTTACAATATTCATTGATTTTTGCCATTGAAAAACATCATGTTATTCATATACCAGAAATGTTTGAAGCTACTGACTGAATGAAAGGAGCTGGCATCTCACTCTCTTTGAATCTTCTTTATCATGCTAAGAGGAGCAGGAAAAAGCAAAAAATTTCAGAATTGCACCTTGCAATGCGGAGAAATTACTGTTTGTGCATTTACAATATTCATTGATTTTTGCCATTGAAAAACGTCCAGAAATGATTGAAGCTACTGACTGAATGAAAGGAGCTGGCATCTCACTCTCTTTGAATCTTCTTTATCATGCTAAGAGGAGCAGGAAAAAGCAAAAAATTTCAGAATTGCACCTTGCAATGCGGAGAAATTACTGTTTGTGCATTTACAATATTCATTGATTTTTGCCATTGAAAAACGTCCAGAAATGATTGAAGCTACTGACTGAATGAAAGGAGCTGGCATCTTACTCTCTTTGAATCTTCTTTATCATGCTAAGAGGAGCAGGAAAAAGCAAAAAATTTCAGAATTGCACCTTGCAATGCGGAGAAATTACTGTTTGTGCATTTACAATATTCATTGATTTTTGCCATTGAAAAACATCATGTTATTCATATACCAGAAATGTTTGAAGCTACTGACTGAATGAAAGGAGCTGACATCTCACTCTCTTTGAATCTTCTTTATCATGCTAAGAGGAGCAGGAAAAAGCAAAAAATTTCAGAATTGCACCTTGCAATGCGGAGAAATTACTGTCTGTGCATTTACAATATTCATTGATTTTTGCCATTGAAAAACGTCCAGAAATGATTGAAGCTACTGACTGAATGAAAGGAGCTGGTATCTCACTCTCTTTGAATCTTCTTTATCATGCTAAGAGGAGCAGGAAAAAGCAAAAAATTTCAGAATTGCACCTTGCAATGCGGAGAAATTACTGTTTGTGCATTTACAATATTCATTGATTTTTGCCATTGAAAAACGTCCAGAAATGATTGAAGCTACTGACTGAATGAAAGGAGCTGGTATCTCACTCTCTTTGAATCTTCTTTATCATGCTAAGAGGAGCAGGAAAAAGCAAAAAATTTCAGAATTGCACCTTGCAATGCGGAGAAATTACTGTTTGTGCATTTACAATATTCATTGATTTTTGCCATTGAAAAACATCATGTTATTCATATACCAGAAATGTGTGAAGCTACTGATTGAATGAAAGGAGATGACATGTCACTCTCTTTGAATCTTCTTTATCATGCTAAGAGGAGCAGGAAAAAGCAAAAAATTTCAGAATTGCACCTTGCAATGCGGAGAAATTACTGTTTGTGCATTTACAATATTCATTGATTTTTGCCATTGAAAAACGTCCAGAAATGATTGAATCTACTGACTGAATGAAAGGAGCTGGCATCTCACTCTCTTTGAATCTTCTTTATCATGCTAAGAGGAGCAGGAAAAAGCAACAAATTTCAGAATTGCACCTTGCAATGCGGAGAAATTACTGTTTGTGCATTTACAATATTCATTGATTTTTGCCATTGAAAAACATCATGTTATTCATATACCAGAAATGTTTGAAGCTACTGACTGAATGAAAGGAGCTGACATCTCACTCTCTTTGAATCTTTTTTATCATGCTAAGAGGAGCAGGAAAAAGCAAAAAATTTCAGAATTGCACCTTGCAATGCGGAGAAATTACTGTTTGTGCATTTACAATATTCATTGATTTTTGCCATTTAAAAACGTCCAGAAATGATTGAAGCTACTGACTGAATGAAAGGAGCTGGCATCTCACTCTCTTTGAATCTTCTTTATCATGCTAAGAGGAGCAGGAAAAAGCAAAAAATTTCAGAATTGCACCTTGCAATGCGGAGAAATTACTGTTTGTGCATTTACAATATTCATTGATTTTTGCCATTGAAAAACGTCCAGAAATGATTGAAGCTACTGACTGAATGAAAGGAGCTGGCATCTTACTCTCTTTGAATCTTCTTTATCATGCTAAGAGGAGCAGGAAAAAGCAAAAAATTTCAGAATTGCACCTTGCAATGCGGAGAAATTACTGTTTGTGCATTTACAATATTCATTGATTTTTGCCATTGAAAAACATCATGTTATTCATATACCAGAAATGTTTGAAGCTATTGACTGAATGAAAGGAGCTGACATCTCACTCTCTTTGAATCTTCTGTATCATGCTAAGAGGAGCAGGAAAAAGCAAAAAATTTCAGAATTGCACCTTGCAATGCGGAGAAATTACTGTCTGTGCATTTACAATATTCATTGATTTTTGCCATTGAAAAACGTCCAGAAATGATTGAAGCTACTGACTGAATGAAAGGAGCTGGTATCTCACTCTCTTTGAATCTTCTTTATCATGCTAAGAGGAGCAGGAAAAAGCAAAAAATTTCAGAATTGCACCTTGCAATGCGGAGAAATTACTGTTTGTGCATTTACAATATTCATTGATTTTTGCCATTGAAAAACGTCCAGAAATGATTGAAGCTACTGACTGAATGAAAGGAGCTGGTATCTCACTCTCTTTGAATCTTCTTTATCATGCTAAGAGGAGCAGGAAAAAGCAAAAAATTTCAGAATTGCACCTTGCAATGCGGAGAAATTACTGTTTGTGCATTTACAATATTCATTGATTTTTGCCATTGAAAAACATCATGTTATTCATATACCAGAAATGTTTGAAGCTACTGATTGAATGAAAGGAGATGACATGTCACTCTCTTTGAATCTTCTTTATCATGCTAAGAGGAGCAGGAAAAAGCAAAAAATTTCAGAATTGCACCTTGCAATGCGGAGAAATTACTGTTTGTGCATTTACAATATTCATTGATTTTTGCCATTGAAAAACGTCCAGAAATGATTGAATCTACTGACTGAATGAAAGGAGCTGGCATCTCACTCTCTTTGAATCTTCTTTATCATGCTAAGAGGAGCAGGAAAAAGCAAAAAATTTCAGAATTGCACCTTGCAATGCGGAGAAATTACTGTTTGTGCATTTACAATATTCATTGATTTTTGCCATTGAAAAACATCATGTTATTCATATACCAGAAATATTTGAAGCTACTGACTGAATGAAAGTAGCTGGCATCTCACTCTCTTTGAATCTTCTTTATCATGCTAAGAGGAGCAGGAAAAAGCAAAAAATTTCAGAATTGCACCTTGCAATGCGTAGAAATTACTGTTTGTGCATTTACAATATTCATTGATTTTTGCCATTGAAAAATGTCCAGAAATGATTGAAGCTACTGACTGAATGAAAGGAGCTGGCATCTCACTCTCTTTGAATCTTCTTTATCATGCTAAGAGGAGCAGTAAAAAGCAAAAAATTTCAGAATTGCACCTTGCAATGCGGAGAAATTACTGTTTGTGCATTTACAATATTCATTGATTTTTGCCATTGAAAAACATCATGTTATTCATATACCAGAAATGTTTGAAGCTACTGACTGAATGAAAGGAGCTGGCATCTCACTCTCTTTGAATCTTCTTTATCATGCTAAGAGGAGCAGGAAAAAGCAAAAAATTTCAGAATTGCACCTTGCAATGCGGAGAAATTACTGTTTGTGCATTTGCAATATTCATTGATTTTTCCATTGAAAAACGTCCAGAAATGATTGAAGCTACTGACTGAATGAAAGGAGCTGGCATCTCACTCTCTTTGAATCTTCTTTATCATGCTAAGAGGAGCAGGAAAAAGCAAAAAATTTCAGAATTGCACCGTGCAATGAGGAGAAATTACTGTTTGTGCATTAACAATATTCATTGATTTTTGCCATTGAAAAACATGTTATTCATATACCAGAAATGTTTGAAGCTACTGACTGAATGAAAGGAGCTGGCATCTCACTCTCTTTGAATCTTCTTTATCATGCTAAGAGGAGCAGGAAAAAGCAAAAAATTTCAGAATTGCACCTTGCAATGCGTAGAAATTACTGTTTGTGCATTTACAATATTCATTGATTTTTGCCATTGAAAAATGTCCAGAAATGATTGAAGCTACTGACTGAATGAAAGGAGCTGGCATCTCACTCTCTTTGAATCTTCTTTATCATGCTAAGAGGAGCAGTAAAAAGCAAAAAATTTCAGAATTGCACCTTGCAATGCGGAGAAATTACTGTTTGTGCATTTACAATATTCATTGATTTTTGCCATTGAAAAACAACATGTTATTCATATACCAGAAATGTTTGAAGCTACTGACTGAATGAAAGGAGCTGGCATCTCACTCTCTTTGAATCTTCTTTATCATGCTAAGAGGAGCAGGAAAAAGCAAAAAATTTCAGAATTGCACCTTGCAATGCGGAGAAATTACTGTTTGTGCATTTGCAATATTCATTGATTTTTGCCATTGAAAAACGTCCAGAAATGATTGAAGCTACTGACTGAATGAAAGGAGCTGGCATCTCACTCTCTTTGAATCTTCTTTATCATGCTAAGAGGAGCAGGAAAAAGCAAAAAATTTCAGAATTGCACCGTGCAATGAGGAGAAATTACTGTTTGTGCATTAACAATATTCATTGATTTTTGCCATTGAAAAACATGTTATTCATATACCAGAAATGTTTGAAGCTACTGACTGAATGAAAGGAGCTGGCATCTCACTCTCTTTGAATCTTCTTTATCATGCTAAGAGGAGCAGGAAAAAGCAAAAAATTTCAGAATTGCACCTTGCAATGCGGAGAAATTACTGTTTGTGCATTTACAATATTCATTGATTTTTGCCATTGAAAAACGTCCAGAAATTATTGAAGCTACTGACTGAATGAAAGGAGCTGGCATCTCACACTCTTTGAATCTTCTTTATCATGCTAAGAGGAGCAGGAAAAAGCAAAAAATTTCAGAATTGCACCGTGCAATGAGGAGAAATTACTGTTTGTGTATTAACAATATTCATTGATTTTTGCCATTGAAAAACATGTTATTCATATACCAGAAATGTTTGAAGCTACTGACTGAATGAAAGGAGCTGGCATCTCACTCTCTTTGAATCTTCTTTATCATGCTAAGAGGAGCAGGAAAAAGCAAAAAATTTCAGAATTGCACCTTGCAATGCGGAGAAATTACTGTTTGTGCATTTACAATATTCATTGATTTTTGCCATTGAAAAACATCATGTTATTCATATACCAGAAATGTTTGAAGCTACTGACTGAATGAAAGGAGCTGGCATCTCACTCTTTTTGAATCTTCTTTATCATGCTAAGAGGAGCAGGAAAAAGCAAAAAATTTCAGAATTGCACCTTGCAATGCGGAGAAATTACTGTTTGTGCATTTACAATATTCATTGATTTTTGCCATTGAAAAACGTCCAGAAATGATTGAAGCTACTGACTGAATGAAAGGAGCTGGCAATCTCACTCTCTTTGAATCTTCTTTATCATGCAAAGAGGAGCAGGATAAAGCAAAAAATTTCAGAATTGCACCTTGCAATGCGGAGAAATTACTGTTTGTGCATTTACAATATTCATTGATTTTTGCCATTGAAAAACGTCCAGAAATGATTGAAGCTACGGACTGAATGAAAGGAGCTGGCATCTCACTCTCTTTGAATCTTCTTTATCATGCTAAGAGGAGCAGGAAAAAGCAAAAAATTTCAGAATTGCACCTTGCAATGCGGAGAAATTACTGTTTGTGCATTTACAATATTCATTGATTTTTGCCATTGAAAAACATCCAGAAATGATTGAAGCTACTGACTGAATGAAAGGAGCTGGCATCTCACTCTCTTTGAATCTTCTTTATCATGCAAAGAGGAGCAGGAAAAAGCAAAAAATTTCAGAATTGCACCTTGCAATGCGGAGAAATTACTGTTTGTGCATTTACAATATTCATTGATTTTTGCCATTGAAAAACGTCCAGAAATGATTGAAGCTACTGACTGAATGAAAGGAGCTGGCATCTCACTCTCTTTGAGTCTTCTTTATCATGCTAAGAGGAGCAGGAAAAAGCAAAAAATTTCAGAATTGCACCTTGCAATGCGGAGAAATTACTGTCTGTGCATTTACAATATTCATTGATTTTTGCCATTGAAAAACGTCCAGAAATGATTGAAGCTACTGACTGAATGAAAGGAGCTGGTATCTCACTCTCTTTGAATCTTCTTTATCATGCTAAGAGGAGCAGGAAAAAGCAAAAAATTTCAGAATTTCACCTTGCAATGCGGAGAAATTACTGTTTGTGCATTTACAATATTCATTGATTTTTGCCATTGAAAAACGTCCAGAAATGATTGAAGCTACTGACTGAATGAAAGGAGCTGGTATCTCACTCTCTTTGAATCTTCTTTATCATGCTAAGAGGAGCAGGAAAAAGCAAAAAATTTCAGAATTACACCTTGCAATGCGGAGAAATTACTGTTTGTGCATTTACAATATTCATTGATTTTTGCCATTGAAAAACATCATGTTATTCATATACCAGAAATGTTTGAAGCTACTGATTGAATGAAAGGAGATGACATGTCACTCTCTTTGAATCTTCTTTATCATGCTAAGAGGAGCAGGAAAAAGCAAAAAATTTCAGAATTGCACCTTGCAATGCGGAGAAATTACTGTTTGTGCATTTACAATATTCATTGATTTTTGCCATTGAAAAACGTCCAGAAATGATTGAATCTACTGACTGAATGAAAAGAGCTGGCATCTCACTCTCTTTGAATCTTCTTTATCATGCTAAGAGGAGCAGGAAAAAGCAAAAAATTTCAGAATTGCACCTTGCAATGCGGAGAAATTACTGTTTGTGCATTTACAATATTCATTGATTTTTGCCATTGAAAAACATCATGTTATTCATATACCAGAAATATTTGAAGCTACTGACTGAATGAAAGGAGCTGGCATCTCACTCTCTTTGAATCTTCTTTATCATGCTAAGAGGAGCAGGAAAAAGCAAAAAATTTCAGAATTGCACCTTGCAATGCGTAGAAATTACTGTTTGTGCATTTACAATATTCATTGATTTTTGCCATTGAAAAATGTCCAGAAATGATTGAAGCTACTGACTGAATGAAAGGAGCTGGCATCTCACTCTCTTTGAATCTTCTTTATCATGCTAAGAGGAGCAGTAAAAAGCAAAAAATTTCAGAATTGCACCTTGCAATGCGGAGAAATTACTGTTTGTGCATTTACAATATTCATTGATTTTTGCCATTGAAAAACATCATGTTATTCATATACCAGAAATGTTTGAAGCTACTGACTGAATGAAAGGAGCTGGCATCTCACTCTCTTTGAATCTTCTTTATCATGCTAAGAGGAGCAGGAAAAAGCAAAAAATTTCAGAATTGCACCTTGCAATGCGGAGAAATTACTGTTTGTGCATTTACAATATTCATTGATTTTTGCCATTGAAAAACGTCCAGAAATGATTGAAGCTACTGACTGAATGAAAGGAGCTGGCATCTCACTCTCTTTGAATCTTCTTTATCATGCTAAGAGGAGCAGGAAAAAGCAAAAAATTTCAGAATTGCACCGTGCAATGAGGAGAAATTACTGTTTGTGCATTAACAATATTCATTGATTTTTGCCATTGAAAAACATGTTATTCATATACCAGAAATGTTTGAAGCTACTGACTGAATGAAAGGAGCTGGCATCTCACTCTCTTTGAATCTTCTTTATCATGCTAAGAGGAGCAGGAAAAAGCAAAAAATTTCAGAATTGCACCTTGCAATGCGGAGAAATTACTGTTTGTGCATTTACAATATTCATTGATTTTTGCCATTGAAAAACGTCCAGAAATGATTGAAGCTACTGACTGAATGAAAGGAGCTGGCATCTCACACTCTTTGAATCTTCTTTATCATTCTAAGAGGAGCAGGAAAAAGCAAAAAATTTCAGAATTGCACCGTGCAATGAGGAGAAATTACTGTTTGTGCATTAACAATATTCATTGATTTTTGCCATTGAAAAACATGTTATTCATATACCAGAAATGTTTGAAGCTACTGACTGAATGAAAGGAGCTGGCATCTCACTCTCTTTGAATCTTCTTTATCATGCTAAGAGGAGCAGGAAAAAGCAAAAAATTTCAGAATTGCACCTTGCAATGCGGAGAAATTACTGTTTGTGCATTTACAATATTCATTGATTTTTGCCATTGAAAAACATCATGTTATTCATATACCAGAAATGTTTGAAGCTACTGACTGAATGAAAGGAGCTGGCATCTCACTCTCTTTGAATCTTCTTTATCATGCTAAGAGGAGCAGGAAAAAGCAAAAAATTTCAGAATTGCACCTTGCAATGCGGAGAAATTACTGTTTGTGCATTTACAATATTCATTGATTTTTGCCATTGAAAAACGTCCAGAAATGATTGAAGCTACTGACTGAATGAAAGGAGCTGGCAATCTCACTCTCTTTGAATCTTCTTTATCATGCAAAGAGGAGCAGGAAAAAGCAAAAAATTTCAGAATTGCACCTTGCAATGCGGAGAAATTACTGTTTGTGCATTTACAATATTCATTGATTTTTGCCATTGAAAAACGTCCAGAAATGATTGAAGCTACTGACTGAATGAAAGGAGCTGGCATCTCACTCTCTTTGAATCTTCTTTATCATGCTAAGAGGAGCAGGAAAAAGCAAAAAATTTCAGAATTGCCCCTTGCAATGCGGAGAAATTACTGTTTGTGCATTTACAATATTCATTGATTTTTGCCATTGAAAAACGTCCAGAAATGATTGAAGCTACTGACTGAATGAAAGGAGCTGGCATCTCACACTCTTTGAATCTTCTTTATCATGCTAAGAGGAGCAGGAAAAAGCAAAAAATTTCAGAATTGCACCGTGCAATGAGGAGAAATTACTGTTTGTGCATTAACAATATTCATTGATTTTTACCATTGAAAAACATCATGTTATTCATATACCAGAAATGTTTGAAGCTACTGACTGAATGAAAGGAGCTGGCATCTCACTCTCTTTGAATCTTCTTTATCATGCTAAGAGGAGCAGGAAAAAGCAAAAAATTTCAGAATTGCACCTTGCAATGCGGAGAAATTACTGTTTGTGCATTTACAATATTCATTGATTTTTGCCATTGAAAAACGTCCAGAAATGATTGAAGCTACTGACTGAATGAAAGGAGCTGGCATCTCACTCTCTTTGAATCTTCTTTATCATGCAAAGAGGAGCAGGAAAAAGCAAAAAATTTCAGAATTGCACCTTGCAATGCGGAGAAATTACTGTTTGTGCATTTACAATATTCATTGATTTTTGCCATTGAAAAACGTCCAGAAATGATTGAAGCTACTGACTGAATGAAAGGAGCTGGCATCTCACTCTCTTTGAATCTTCTTTATCGTGCTAAGAGGAGCAGGAAAAAGCAAAAAATTTCAGAATTGCACCTTGCAATGCGGAGAAATTACTGTCTGTGCATTTACAATATTCATTGATTTTTGCCATTGAAAAACGTCCAGAAATGATTGAAGCTACTGACTGAATGAAAGGAGCTGGTATCTCACTCTCTTTGAATCTTCTTTATCATGCTAAGAGGAGCAGGAAAAAGCAAAAAATTTCAGAATTGCACCTTGCAATGCGGAGAAATTACTGTTTGTGCATTTACAATATTCATTGATTTTTGCCATTGAAAAACGTCCAGAAATGATTGAAGCTACTGACTGAATGAAAGGAGCTGGTATCTCACTCTCTTTGAATCTTCTTTATCATGCTAAGAGGAGCAGGAAAAAGCAAAAAATTTCAGAATTGCACCTTGCAATGCGGAGAAATTACTGTTTGTGCATTTACAATATTCATTGATTTTTGCCATTGAAAAACATCATGTTATTCATATACCAGAAATGTTTGAAGCTACTGATTGAATGAAAGGAGATGACATGTCACTCTCTTTGAATCTTCTTTATCATGCTAAGAGGAGCAGGAAAAAGCAAAAAATTTCAGAATTGCACCTTGCAATGCGGAGAAATTACTGTTTGTGCATTTACAATATTCATTGATTTTTGCCATTGAAAAACGTCCAGAAATGATTGAATCTACTGACTGAATGAAAGGAGCTGGCATCTCACTCTCTTTGAATCTTCTTTATCATGCTAAGAGGAGCAGGAAAAAGCAAAAAATTTCAGAATTGCACCTTGCAATGCGGAGAAATTACTGTTTGTGCATTTACAATATTCATTGATTTTTGCCATTGAAAAACATCATGTTATTCATATACCAGAAATATTTGAAGCTACTGACTGAATGAAAGGAGCTGGCATCTCACTCTCTTTGAATCTTCTTTATCATGCTAAGAGGAGCAGGAAAAAGCAAAAAATTTCAGAATTGCACCTTGCAATGCGTAGAAATTACTGTTTGTGCATTTACAATATTCATTGATTTTTGCCATTGAAAAATGTCCAGAAATGATTGAAGCTACTGACTGAATGAAAGGAGCTGGCATCTCACTCTCTTTGAATCTTCTTTATCATGCTAAGCGGAGCAGGAAAAAGCAAAAAATTTCAGAATTGCACCTTGCAATGCGGAGAAATTACTGTTTGTGCATTTACAATATTCATTGATTTTTGCCATTGAAAAACATCATGTTATTCATATACCAGAAATGTTTGAAGCTACTGACTGAATGAAAGGAGCTGGCATCTCACTCTCTTTGAATCTTCTTTATCATGCTAAGAGGAGCAGGAAAAAGCAAAAAATTTCAGAATTGCACCTTGCAATGCGGAGAAATTACTGTTTGTGCATTTACAATATTCATTGATTTTTGCCATTGAAAAACGTCCAGAAATGATTGAAGCTACTGACTGAATGAAAGGAGCTGGCATCTCACACTCTTTGAATCTTCTTTATCATGCTAAGAGGAGCAGGAAAAAGCAAAAAATTTCAGAATTGCACCGTGCAATGAGGAGAAATTACTGTTTGTGCATTAACAATATTCATTGATTTTTGCCATTGAAAAACATGTTATTCATATACCAGAAATGTTTGAAGCTACTGACTGAATGAAAGGAGCTGGCATCTCACTCTCTTTGAATCTTCTTTATCATGCTAAGAGGAGCAGGAAAAAGCAAAAAATTTCAGAATTGCACCTTGCAATGCGGAGAAATTACTGTTTGTGCATTTACAATATTCATTGATTTTTGCCATTGAAAAACATCATGTTATTCATATACCAGAAATGTTTGAAGCTACTGACTGAATGAAAGGAGCTGGCATCTCACTCTCTTTGAATCTTCTTTATCATGCTAAGAGGAGCAGGAAAAAGCAAAAAATTTCAGAATTGCACCTTGCAATGCGGAGAAATTACTGTTTGTGCATTTACAATATTCATTGATTTTTGCCATTGAAAAACGTCCAGAAATGATTGAAGCTACTGACTGAATGAAAGGAGCTGGCATCTCACTCTCTGTGAATCTTCTTTATCATGCAAAGAGGAGCAGGAAAAAGCAAAAAATTTCAGAATTGCACCTTGCAATGCGGAGAAATTACTGTTTGTGCATTTACAATATTCATTGATTTTTGCCATTGAAAAACGTCCAGAAATGATTGAAGCTACTGACTGAAAGAAAGGAGCTGGCATCTCAATCTCTTTGAATCTTCTTTATCATGCTAAGAGGAGCAGGAAAAAGCAAAAAATTTCAGAATTGCCCCTTGCAATGCGGAGAAATTACTGTTTGTGCATTTACAATATTCATTGATTTTTGCCATTGAAAAACGTCCAGAAATGATTGAAGCTACTGACTGAATGAAAGGAGCTGGCATCTCACTCCCTTTGAATCTTCTTTATCATGCAAAGAGGAGCAGGAAAAAGCAAAAAATTTCAGAATTGCACCTTGCAATGCGGAGAAATTACTGTTTGTGCATTTACAATATTCATTGATTTTTGCCATTGAAAATCATCATGTTATTCATATACCAGAAATGTTTGAAGCTACTGACTGAATGAAAGGAGCTGGCATCTCACTCTCTTTGAATCTTCTTTATCATGCTAAGAGGAGCAGGAAAAAGCAAAAAATTTCAGAATTGCACCTTGCAATGCGGAGAAATTACTGTTTGTGCATTTACAATATTCATTGATTTTTGCCATTGAAAAACGTCCAGAAATGATTGAAGCTACTGACTGAATGAAAGGAGCTGGCATCTCACTCTCTTTGAATCTTCTTTATCATGCTAAGAGGGGCAGGAAAAAGCAAAAAATTTCAGAATTGCACCTTGCAATGCGGAGAAATTACTGTTTGTGCATTTACAATATTCATTGATTTTTGCCATTGAAAAACGTCCAGAAATGATTGAAGCTACTGACTGAATGAAAGGAGCTGGCATCTCACTCTCTTTGAATCTTCTTTATCATGCTAAGAGGAGCAGGAAAAAGCAAAAAATTTCAGAATTGCACCTTGCAATGCGGAGAAATTACTGTTTGTGCATTTACAATATTCATTGATTTTTGCCATTGAAAAATATCATGTTATTCATATACCAGAAATGTTTGAAGCTACTGACTGAATGAAAGAGCTGGCATCTCACTCTCTTTGAATCTTCTTTATCATGCTAAGAGGAGCAGGAAAAAGCAAAAAATTTCAGAATTGCACCTTGCAATGCGGAGAAATTACTGTTTGTGCATTTACAATATTCATTGATTTTTGCCATTGAAAAACGTCCAGAAATGATTGAAGCTTCTGACTGAATGAAAGGAGCTGGCATCTCACTCTCTTTGAATCTTCTTTATCATGCTAAGAGGAGCAGGAAAAAGCAAAAAATTTCAGAATTGCACCTTGCAATGCGGAGAAATTACTGTTTGTGCATTTACAATATTCATTGATTTTTGCCATTGAAAAACGTCCAGAAATGATTGAAGCTACTGACTGAATGAAAGGAGCTGGCATCTCACTCTCTTTGAATCTTCTTTATAATGCTAAGAGGAGCAGGAAAAAGCAAAAAATTTCAGAATTGCACCTTGCAATGCGGAGAAATTACTGTTTGTGCATTTACAATATTCATTGATTTTTGCCATTGAAAAACATCATGTTATTCATATACCAGAAATGTTTGAAGCTACTGACTGAATGAAAGGAGCTGGCATCTCACTCTCTTTGAATCTTCTTTATCATGCTAAGAGGAGCAGGAAAAAGCAAAAAATTTCAGAATTGCACCTTGCAATGCGGAGAAATTACTGTTTGTGCATTTACAATATTCATTGATTTTTGCCATTGAAAAACGTCCAGAAATGATTGAAGCTACTGACTGAATGAAAGGAGATGGCATCTCACTCTCTTTGAATCTTCTTTATCATGCTAAGAGGAGCAGGAAAAAGCAAAAAATTTCAGAATTGCACCTTGCAATGCGGAGAAATTACTGTTTGTGCATTTACAATATTCATTGATTTTTGCCATTGAAAAACGTCCAGAAATGATTGAAGCTACTGACTGAATGAAAGGAGCTGGCATCTCACTCTCTTTGAATCTTCTTTATCATGCTAAGAGGAGCAGGAAAAAGCAAAAAATTTCAGAATTGCACCTTGCAATGCGGAGAAATTACTGTTTGTGCATTTACAATATTCATTGATTTTTGCCATTGAAAAACGTCCAGAAATGATTGAAGCTACTGACTGAATGAAAGGAGCTGGCATCTCACTCTCTTTGAATCTTCTTTATCATGCAAAGAGGAGCAGGAAAAAGCAAAAAATTTCAGAATTGCACCTTGCAATGCGGAGAAATTACTGTTTGTGCATTTACAATATTCATTGATTGTTGCCATTGAAAAACATCATGTTATTCATATACCAGAAATGTTTGAAGCTACTGACTGAATGAAAGGAGCTGACATCTCACTCTCTTTGAATCTTCTTTATCATGCTAAGAGGAGCAGGAAAAAGCAAAAAATTTCAGAATTGCACCTTGCAATGCGAAGAAATTACTGTTTGTGCATTTACAATATTCATTGATTTTTGCCATTGAAAAACATCATGTTATTCATATACCAGAAATGTTTGAAGCTCCTGACTGAATGAAAGGAGCTGGCATCTCACTCTCTTTGAATCTTCTTTATCATGCTAAGAGGAGCAGGAAAAAGCAAAAAATTTCAGAATTGCACCTTGCAATGCGGAGAAATTACTGTTTGTGCATTTACAATATTCATTGATTTTTGCCATTGAAAAATATCATGTTATTCATATACCAGAAATGTTTGAAGCTACTGACTGAATGAAAGGAGCTTGGCATCTCACTCTCTTTGAATCTTCTTTATCATGCTAAGAGGAGCAGGAAAAAGCAAAAAATTTCAGAATTGCACCTTGCAATGCGGAGAAATTACTGTTTGTGCATTTACAATATTCATTGATTTTTGCCATTGAAAAACGTCCAGAAATGATTGAAGCTTCTGACTGAATGAAAGGAGCTGGCATCTCACTCTCTTTGAATCTTCTTTATCATGCTAAGAGGAGCAGGAAAAAGCAAAAAATTTCAGAATTGCACCTTGCAATGCGGAGAAATTACTGTTTGTGCATTTACAATATTCATTGATTTTTGCCATTGAAAAACATCATGTTATTCATATACCAGAAATGTTTGAAGCTACTGACTGAATGAAAGGAGCTGGCATCTCACTCTCTTTGAATCTTCTTTATCATGCTAAGAGGAGCAGGAAAAAGCAAAAAATTTCAGAATTGCACCTTGCTATGCGGAGAAATTACTGTTTGTGCATTTACAATATTCATTGATTTTTGCCATTGAAAAACGTCCAGAAATGATTGAAGCTACTGACTGAATGAAAGGAGCTGGCATCTCACTCTCTTTGAATCTTCTTTATCATGCTAAGAGGAGCAGGAAAAAGCAAAAAATTTCAGAATTGCACCTTGCAATGCGGAGAAATTACTGTTTGTACATTTACAATATTCATTGATTTTTGCCATTGAAAAACGTCCAGAAATGATTGAAGCTACTGACTGAATGAAAGGAGCTGGCATCTCACTCTCTTTGAATCTTCTTTATCATGCAAAGAGGAGCAGGAAAAAGCAAAAAATTTCAGAATTGCACCTTGCAATGCGGAGAAATTACTGTTTGTGCATTTACAATATTCATTGATTGTTGCCATTGAAAAACATCATGTTATTCATATACCAGAAATGTTTGAAGCTACTGACTGAATGAAAGGAGCTGACATCTCACTCTCTTTGAATCTTCTTTATCATGCTAAGAGGAGCAGGAAAAAGCAAAAAATTTCAGAATTGCACCTTGCAATGCGGAGAAATTACTGTTTGTGCATTTACAATATTCATTGATTTTTGCCATTGAAAAACGTCCAGAAATGATTGAAGCTACTGACTGAATGAAAGGAGCTGGCATCTCACTCTCTTTGAATCTTCTTTATCATGCTAAGAGGAGCAGGAAAAAGCAAAAAATTTCAGAATTGCACATTGCAATGCGGAGAAATTACTGTTTGTGCATTTACAATATTCATTGATTTTTGCCATTGAAAAACGTCCAGAAATGATTGAAGCTACTGACTGAATGAAAGGAGCTGACATCTCACTCTCTTTGAATCTTCTTTATCATGCAAAGAGGAGCAGGAAAAAGCAAAAAATTTCAGAATTGCACCTTGCAACGCGGAGAAATTACTGTTTGTGCATTTACAATATTCATTGATTGTTGCCATTGAAAAACATCATGTTATTCATATACCAGAAATGTTTGAAGCTACTGACTGAATGAAAGGAGCTGACATCTCACTCTCTTTGAATCTTCTTTATCATGCTAAGAGGAGCAGGAAAAAGCAAAAAATTTCAGAATTGCACCTTGCAATGCGGAGAAATTACTGTTTGTGCATTTACAATATTCATTGATTTTTGCCATTGAAAAACGTCCAGAAATGATTGAAGCTACTGACTGAATGAAAGGAGCTGGCATCTCACTCTCTTTGAATCTTCTTTATAATGCTAAGAGGAGCAGAAAAAAGCAAAAAATTTCAGAATTGCACCTTGCAATGCGGAGAAATTACTGTTTGTGCATTTACAATATTCATTGATTTTTGCCATTGAAAAACATCATGTTATTCATATACCAGAAATGTTTGAAGCTACTGACTGAATGAAAGGAGCTGGCATCTCACTCTCTTTGAATCTTCTTTATCATGCTAAGAGGAGCAGGAAAAAGCAAAAAATTTCAGAATTGCACCTTGCAATGCCGAGAAATTACTGTTTGTGCATTTACAATATTCATTGATTTTTGCCATTGAAAAACGTCCAGAAATGATTGAAGCTACTGACTGAATGAAAGGAGCTGGCATCTCACTCTCTTTGAATCTTCTTTATCATGCTAAGAGGAGCAGGAAAAAGCAAAAAATTTCAGAATTGCACCTTGCAATGCGGAGAAATTACTGTTTGTGCATTTACAATATTCATTGATTTTTGCCATTGAATAACGTCCAGAAATGATTGAAGCTACTGACTGAATGAAAGGAGCTGGCATCTCACTCTCTTTGAATCTTCTTTATCATGCTAAGAGGAGCAGGAAAAAGCAAAAAATTTCAGAATTGCACCTTGCAATGCGGAGAAATTACTGTTTGTGCATTTACAATATTCATTGATTTTTGCCATTGAAAAACATCATGTTATTCATATACCAGAAATGTTTGAAGCTACTGACTGAATGAAAGGAGCTGGCATCTCACTCTCTTTGAATCTTCTTTATCATGCTAAGAGGAGCAGGAAAAAGCAAAAAATTTCAGAATTGCACCTTGCAATGCGGAGAAATTACTGTTTGTGCATTTACAATATTCATTGATTTTTGCCATTCAAAAATGTCCAGAAATGATTGAAGCTACTGACTGAATGAAAGGAGCTGGCATCTCACTCTCTTTGAATCTTCTTTATCATGCTAAGAGGAGCAGGAAAAAGCAAAAAATTTCAGAATTGCACCTTGCAATGCGGAGAAATTACTGTTTGTGCATTTACAATATTCATTGATTTTTGCCATTGAAAAACATCATGTTATTCATATACCAGAAATGTTTGAAGCTACTGACTGAATGAAAGGAGCTGGCATCTCACTCTCATTGAATCTTCTTTATCATGCTAAGAGGAGCAGGAAAAAGCAAAAAATTTCAGAATTGCACCTTGCAATGCGGAGAAATTACTGTTTGTGCATTTACAATATTCATTGATTTTTGCCATTGAAAAACGTCCAGAAATGATTGAAGATACTGACTGAATGAAAGGAGCTGGCATCTCACTCTCTTTGAATCTTCTTTATCATGCTAAGAGGAGCAGGAAAAAGCAAAAAATTTCAGAATTGCACCTTGCAATGCGGAGAAATTACTGTTTGTGCATTTACAATATTCATTGATTTTTGCCATTGAAAAACGTCCAGAAATGATTGAAGCTACTGACTGAATGAAAGGAGCTGGCATCTTACTCTCTTTGAATCTTCTTTATCATGCTAAGAGGAGCAGGAAAAAGCAAAAAATTTCAGAATTGCACCTTGCAATGCGGAGAAATTACTGTTTGTGCATTTACAATATACATTGATTTTTGCCATTGAAAAACATCATGTTATTCATATACCAGAAATGTTTGAAGCTACTGACTGAATGAAAGGAGCTGGCATCTCACTCTCTTTGAATCTTCTTTATCATGCTAAGAGGAGCAGGAAAAAGCAAAAAATTTCAGAATTGCACCTTGCAATGCGGAGAAATTACTGTTTGTGCATTTACAATATTCATTGATTTTTGCCATTGAAAAACATCATGTTATTCATATACCAGAAATGTTTGAAGCTACTGACTGAATGAAAGGAGCTGGCATCTCACTCTCATTGAATCTTCTTTATCTTGCTAAGAGGAGCAGGAAAAAGCAAAAAATTTCAGAATTGCACCTTGCAATGCGGAGAAATTACTGTTTGTGCATTTACAATATTCATTGATTTTTGCCATTGAAAAACGTCCAGAAATGATTGAAGATACTGACTGAATGAAAGGAGCTGGCATCTCACTCTCTTTGAATCTTCTTTATCATGCTAAGAGGAGCAGGAAAAAGCAAAAAATTTCAGAATTGCACCTTGCAATGCGGAGAAATTACTGTTTGTGCATTTACAATATTCATTGATTTTTGCCATTGAAAAACATCCAGAAATGATTGAAGCTACTGACTGAATGAAAGGAGCTGGCATCTTACTCTCTTTGAATCTTCTTTATCATGCTAAGAGGAGCAGGAAAAAGCAAAAAATTTCAGAATTGCACCTTGCAATGCGGAGAAATTACTGTTTGTGCATTTACAATATACATTGATTTTTGCCATTGAAAAACATCATGTTATTCATATACCAGAAATGTTTGAAGCTACTGACTGAATGAAAGGAGCTGGCATCTCACTCTCTTTGAATCTTCTTTATCATGCTAAGAGGAGCAAGAAAAAGCAAAAAATTTCAGAATTGCACCTTGCAATGCGGAGAAATTACTGTTTGTGCATTTACAATATTCATTGATTTTTGCGATTGAAAAACGTCCAGAAATGATTGAAGCTTCTGACTGAATGAAAGGAGCTGGCATCTCACTCTCTTTGAATCTTCTTTATCATGCTAAGAGGAGCAGGAAAAAGCAAAAAATTTCAGAATTGCACCTTGCAATGCGGAGAAATTACTGTTTGTGCATTTACAATATTCATTGATTTTTGCCATTGAAAAACGTCCAGAAATGATTGAAGCTACTGACTGAATGAAAGGAGCTGGCATCTCACTCTCTTTGAATCTTCTTTATCATGCTAAGAGGAGCAGGAAAAAGCAAAAAATTTCAGAATTGCACCTTGCAATGCGGAGAAATTACTGTTTGTGCATTTACAATATTCATTGATTTTTGCCATTGAAAAACGTCCAGAAATGATTGAAGCTACTGACTGAATGAAAGGAGCTGGCATCTCACTCTCTTTGAATCTTCTTTATCATGCTAAGAGGAGCAGGAAAAAGCAAAAAATTTCAGAATTGCACCTTGCAATGCGGAGAAATTACTGTTTGTGCATTTACAATATTCATTGATTTTTGCCATTGAAAAACATCATGTTATTCATATACCAGAAATGTTTGAAGCTACTGACTGAATGAAAGGAGCTGGCATCTCACTCTCATTGAATCTTCTTTATCATGCTAAGAGGAGCAGGAAAAAGCAAAAAATTTCAGAATTGCACCTTGCAATGCGGAGAAATTACTGTTTGTGCATTTACAATATTCATTGATTTTTGCCATTGAAAAACGTCCAGAAATGATTGAAGATACTGACTGAATGAAAGGAGCTGGCATCTCACTCTCTTTGAATCTTCTTTATCATGCTAAGAGGAGCAGGAAAAAGCAAAAAATTTCAGAATTGCACCTTGCAATGCGGAGAAATTACTGTTTGTGCATTTACAATATTCATTGATTTTTGCCATTGAAAAACATCCAGAAATGATTGAAGCTACTGACTGAATGAAAGGAGCTGGCATCTTACTCTCTTTGAATCTTCTTTATCATGCTAAGAGGAGCAGGAAAAAGCAAAAAATTTCAGAATTGCACCTTGCAATGCGGAGAAATTACTGTTTGTGCATTTACAATATACATTGATTTTTGCCATTGAAAAACATCATGTTATTCATATACCAGAAATGTTTGAAGCTACTGACTGAATGAAAGGAGCTGGCATCTCACTCTCTTTGAATCTTCTTTATCATGCTAAGAGGAGCAAGAAAAAGCAAAAAATTTCAGAATTGCACCTTGCAATGCGGAGAAATTACTGTTTGTGCATTTACAATATTCATTGCTTTTTGCCATTGAAAAACGTCCAGAAATGATTGAAGCTTCTGACTGAATGAAAGGAGCTGGCATCTCACTCTCTTTGAATCTTCTTTATCATGCTAAGAGGAGCAGGAAAAAGCAAAAAATTTCAGAATTGCACCTTGCAATGCGGAGAAATTACTGTTTGTGCATTTACAATATTCATTGATTTTTGCCATTGAAAAACGTCCAGAAATGATTGAAGCTACTGACTGAATGAAAGGAGCTGGCATCTCACTCTCTTTGAATCTTCTTTATCATGCTAAGAGGAGCAGGAAAAAGCAAAAAATTTCAGAATTGCACCTTGCAATGCGGAGAAATTACTGTTTGTGCATTTACAATATTCATTGATTTTTGCCATTGAAAAACGTCCAGAAATGATTGAAGCTACTGACTGAATGAAAGGAGCTGGCATCTCACTCTCTTTGAATCTTCTTTATCATGCAAAGAGGAGCAGGAAAAAGCAAAAAATTTCAGAATTGCACCTTGCAATGCGGAGAAATTACTGTTTGTGCATTTACAATATTCATTGATTTTTGCCATTGAAAAACATCATGTTATTCATATACCAGAAATGTTTGAAGCTACTGACTGAATGAAAGGAGCTGGCATCTCACTCTCTTTGAATCTTCTTTATCATGCTAAGAGGAGCAGGAAAAAGCAAAAAATTTCAGAATTGCACCTTGCAATGCGGAGAAATTACTGTTTGTGCATTTACAATATTCATTGATTTTTGCCATTGAAAAACGTCCCGAAATGATTGAAGCTACTGACTGAATGAAAGGAGCTGGCATCTCACTCTCTTTGAATCTTCTTTATCATGCTAAGAGGAGCAGGAAAAAGCAAAAAATTTCAGAATTGCACCTTGCAATGCGGAGAAATTACTGTTTGTGCATTTACAATATTCATTGATTTTTGCCATTGAAAAACGTCCAGAAATGATTGAAGCTACTGACTGAATGAAAGGAGCTGGCATCTCTCTCTCTTTGAATCTTCTTTATCATGCTAAGAGGAGCAGGAAAAAGCAAAAAATTTCAGAATTGCACCTTGCAATGCGGAGAAATTACTGTTTGTGCATTTACAATATTCATTGATTTTTGCCATTGAAAAACCTCATGTTATTCATATACCAGAAATGTTTGAAGCTACTGACTGAATGAAAGGAGCTGGCATCTCACTCTCTTTGAATCTTCTTTATCATGCTAAGAGGAGCAGGAAAAAGCAAAAAATTTCAGAATTGCACCTTGCAATGCGGAGAAATTACTGTTTGTGCATTTACAATATTCATTGATTTTTGCCATTGAAAAACGTCCAGAAATGATTGAAGCTACTGACTGAATGAAAGGAGCTGGCATCTCACTCTCTTTGAATCTTCTTTATCATGCTAAGAGGAGCAGGAAAAAGCAAAAAATTTCAGAATTGCACCTTGCAATGCGGAGAAATTACTGTTTGTGCATTTACAATATTCATTGATTTTTGCCATTGAAAAACATCATGTTATTCATATACCAGAAATGTTTGAAGCTACTGACTGAATGAAAGGAGCTGGCATCTCACTCTCATTGAATCTTCTTTATCATGCTAAGAGGAGCAGGAAAAAGCAAAAAATTTCAGAATTGCACCTTGCAATGCGGAGAAATTACTGTTTGTGCATTTACAATATTCATTGATTTTTGCCATTGAAAAACGTCCAGAAATGATTGAAGATACTGACTGAATGAAAGGAGCTGGCATCTCACTCTCTTTGAATCTTCTTTATCATGCTAAGAGGAACAGGAAAAAGCAAAAAATTTCAGAATTGCACCTTGCAATGCGGAGAAATTACTGTTTGTGCATTTACAATATTCATTGATTTTTGCCATTGAAAAACGTCCAGAAATGATTGAAGCTACTGACTGAATGAAAGGAGCTGGCATCTTACTCTCTTTGAATCTTCTTTATCATGCTAAGAGGAGCAGGAAAAAGCAAAAAATTTCAGAATTGCACCTTGCAATGCGGAGAAATTACTGTTTGTGCATTTACAATATACATTGATTTTTGCCATTGAAAAACATCATGTTATTCATATACCAGAAATGTTTGAAGCTACTGACTGAATGAAAGGAGCTGACATCTCACTCTCTTTGAATCTTCTTTATCATGCTAAGAGGAGCAGGAAAAATCAAAAAATTTCAGAATTGCACCTTGCAATGCGGAGAAATTACTGTCTGTGCATTTACAATATTCATTGATTTTTGCCATTGAAAAACGTCCAGAAATGATTGAAGCTACTGACTGAATGAAAGGAGCTGGCATCTCACTCTCTTTGAATCTTCTTTATCATGCTAAGAGGAGCAGGAAAAAGCAAAAAATTTCAGAATTGCACCTTGCAATGCGGAGAAATTACTGTTTGTGCATTTACAATATTCATTGATTTTTGCCATTGAAAAACGTCCAGAAATGATTGAAGCTACTGACTGAATGAAAGGAGCTGGTATCTCAGTCTCTTTGAATCTTCTTTATCATGCTAAGAGGAGCAGGAAAAAGCAAAAAATTTCAGAATTGCACCTTGCAATGCGGAGAAATTACTGTTTGTGCATTTAAAATATTCATTGATTTTTGCCATTGAAAAACATCATGTTATTCATATACCAGAAATGTTTGAAGCTACTGACTGAATGAAAGGAGCTGGCATCTCACTCTCTTTGAATCTTCTTTATCATGCTAAGAGGAGCAGGAAAAAGCAAAAAATTTCAGAATTGCACCTTGCAATGCGGAGAAATTACTGTTTGTGCATTTACAATATTCATTGATTTTTGCCATTGAAAAACGTCCAGAAATGATTGAAGCTACTGACTGAATGAAAGGAGCTGGCATCTCAGTCTCTTTGAATCTTCTTTATCATGCTAAGAGGAGCAGGAAAAAGCAAAAAATTTCAGAATTGCACCTTGCAATGCGGAGAAATTACTGTTTGTGCATTTACAATATTCATTGATTTTTGCCATTGAAAAACATCATGTTATTCATATACCAGAAATGTTTGAAGCTACTGACTGAATGAAAGGAGCTGGCATCTCACTCTCTTTGAATCTTCTTTACTTGCTAAGAGGAGCAGGAAAAAGCAAAAAATTTCAGAATTGCACTTTGCAATGCGGAGAAATTACTGTTTGTGCATTTACAATATTCATTGATTTTTGCCATTGAAAAACGTCCAGAAATGTTTGAAGCTACTGACTGAATGAAAGGAGCTGGCATCTCACTCTCTTTGAATCTTCTTTATCATGCTAAGAGGAGCAGGAAAAAGCAAAAAATTTCAGAATTGCACCTTGCAATGCGGAGAAATTACTGTTTGTGCATTTACAATATTCATTGATTTTTGCCATTGAAAAACGTCCAGAAATGATTGAAGCTACTGACTGAATGAAAGGAGCTGGCATCTCACTCTCTTTGAATCTTCTTTGTCATGCTAAGAGGAGCAGGAAAAAGCAAAAAATTTCAGAATTGCACCTTGCAATGCGGAGAAATTACTGTTTGTGCATTTACAATATTCATTGATTTTTGCCATTGAAAAACGTCCAGAAATGATTGAAGCTACTGACTGAATGAAAGGAGCTGGCATCTCACTCTCTTTGAATCTTCTTTATCATGCTAAGAGGAGCCGGAAAAAGCAAAAAATTTCAGAATTGCACCTTGCAATGCGGAGAAATTACTGTTTGTGCATTTACAATATTCATTGATTTTTGCCATTGAAAAACGTCCAGAAATGATTGAAGCTACTATCTGAATGAAAGGAGCTGGCATCTCACTCTCTTTGAATCTTCTTTATCATGCTAAGAGGAGCAGGAAAAAGCAAAAAATTTCAGAATTGCACCTTGCAATGCGGAGAAATTACTGTTTGTGCATTTACAATATTCATTGATTTTTGCCATTGAAAAACATCATGTTATTCATATACCAGAAATGTTTGAAGCTACTGACTGAATGAAAGGAGCTGACATCTCACTCTCTTTGAATCTTCTTTATCATGCTAAGAGGAGCAGGAAAAAGCAAAAAATTTCAGAATTGCACCTTGCAATGCGGAGAAATTACTGTCTGTGCATTTACAATATTCATTGATTTTTGCCATTGAAAAACATCCAGAAATGATTGAAGCTACTGACTGAATGAAAGGAGCTGGCATCTCACTCTCTTTGAATCTTCTTTATCATGCTAAGAGGAGCAGGAAAAAGCAAAAAATTTCAGAATTGCACCTTGGAATGCGGAGAAATTACTGTTTGTGCATTTACAATATTCATTGATTTTTGCCATTGAAAAACGTCCAGAAATGATTGAAGCTACTAACTGAATGAAAGGAGCTGGCATCTCACTCTCTTTGAATCTTCTTTATCATGCTAAGAGGAGCAGGAAAAAGCAAAAAATTTCAGAATTGCACCTTGCAATGCGGAGAAATTACTGTTTGTGCATTTACAATATTCATTGATTTTTGCCATTGAAAAACATCATGTTATTCATATACCAGAAATGTTTGAAGCTACTGACTGAATGAAAGGAGCTGACATCTCACTCTCTTTGAATCTTCTTTATCATGCTAAGAGGAGCAGGAAAAAGCAAAAAATTTCAGAATTGCACCTTGCAATGCGGAGAAATTACTGTCTGTGCATTTACAATATTCATTGATTTTTGCCATTGAAAAACGTCCAGAAATTATTGAAGCTACTGACTGAATGAAAGGAGCTGGTATCTCACTCTCTTTGAATCTTCTTTATCATGCTAAGAGGAGCAGGAAAAAGCAAAAAATTTCAGAATTGCACCTTGCAATGCGGAGAAATTACTGTTTGTGCATTTACAAAATTCATTGATTTTTGCCATTGAAAAACATCATGTTATTCATATACCAGAAATGTTTGAAGCTACTGACTGAATGAAAGGAGCTGGTATCTCACTCTCTTTGAATCTTCTTTATCATGCTAAGAGGAGCAGGAAAAAGCAAAAAATTTCAGAATTGCACCTTGCAATGCGGAGAAATTACTGTTTCTGCATTTACAATATTCATTGATTTTTGCCATTCAAAAACGTCCAGAAATGATTGAAGCTACTGACTGAATGAAAGGAGCTGGCATCTCACTCTCTTTGAATCTTCTTTATCATACTAAGAGGAGCAGGAAAAAGCAAAAAATTTCAGAATTGCACCTTGCAATGCGGAGAAATTACTGTTTGTGCATTTACAATATTCATTGATTTTTGCCATTGAAAAACGTACAGAAATGATTGAAGCTACAGACTGAATAAAAGGAGCTGGCATCTCAATCTCTTTGAATCTTCTTTATCATGCTAAGAGGAGCAGGAAAAAGCAAAAAATTTCAGAATTGCACCTTGCAATGCGGAGAAATTACTGTTTGTGCATTTACAATATTCATTGATTTTTGCCATTGAAAAACGTCCAGAAATGATTGAAGCTACTGACTGAATGAAAGGAGCTGGCATCTCACTCTCTTTGAATCTTCTTTATCATGCTAAGAGGAGCAGGAAAAAGCAAAAAATTTCAGAATTGCACCTTGCAATGCGGAGAAATTACTGTTTGTGCATTTACAATATTCATTGATTTTTGCCATTGAAAAACATCATGTTATTCATATACCAGAAATGTTTGAAGCTACTGACTGAATGAAAGGAGCTGGCATCTCACTCTCATTGAATCTTCTTTATCATGCTAAGAGGAGCAGGAAAAAGCAAAAAATTTCAGAATTGCACCTTGCAATGCGGAGAAATTACTGTTTGTGCATTTACAATATTCATTGATTTTTGCCATTGAAAAACGTCCAGAAATGATTGAAGATACTGACTGAATGAAAGGAGCTGGCATCTCACTCTCTTTGAATCTTCTTTATCATGCTAAGAGGAACAGGAAAAAGCAAAAAATTTCAGAATTGCACCTTGCAATGTGGAGAAATTACTGTTTGTGCATTTACAATATTCATTGATTTTTGCCATTGAAAAACGTCCAGAAATGATTGAAGCTACTGACTGAATGAAAGGAGCTGGCATCTTACTCTCTTTGAATCTTCTTTATCATGCTAAGAGGAGCAGGAAAAAGCAAAAAATTTCAGAATTGCACCTTGCAATGCGGAGAAATTACTGTTTGTGCATTTACAATATACATTGATTTTTGCCATTGAAAAACATCATGTTATTCATATACCAGAAATGTTTGAAGCTACTGACTGAATGAAAGGAGCTGACATCTCACTCTCTTTGAATCTTCTTTATCATGCTAAGAGGAGCAGGAAAAATCAAAAAATTTCAGAATTGCACCTTGCAATGCGGAGAAATTACTGTCTGTGCATTTACAATATTCATTGATTTTTGCCATTGAAAAACGTCCAGAAATGATTGAAGCTACTGACTGAATGAAAGGAGCTGGCATCTCACTCTCTTTGAATCTTCTTTATCATGCTAAGAGGAGCAGGAAAAAGCAAAAAATTTCAGAATTGCACCTTGCAATGCGGAGAAATTACTGTTTGTGCATTTACAATATTCATTGATTTTTGCCATTGAAAAACGTCCAGAAATGATTGAAGCTACTGACTGAATGAAAGGAGCTGGTATCTCAGTCTCTTTGAATCTTCTTTATCATGCTAAGAGGAGCAGGAAAAAGCAAAAAATTTCAGAATTGCACCTTGCAATGCGGAGAAATTACTGTTTGTGCATTTAAAATATTCATTGATTTTTGCCATTGAAAAACATCATGTTATTCATATACCAGAAATGTTTGAAGCTACTGACTGAATGAAAGGAGCTGGCATCTCACTCTCTTTGAATCTTCTTTATCATGCTAAGAGGAGCAGGAAAAAGCAAAAAATTTCAGAATTGCACCTTGCAATGCGGAGAAATTACTGTTTGTGCATTTACAATATTCATTGATTTTTGCCATTGAAAAACGTCCAGAAATGATTGAAGCTACTGACTGAATGAAAGGAGCTGGCATCTCAGTCTCTTTGAATCTTCTTTATCATGCTAAGAGGAGCAGGAAAAAGCAAAAAATTTCAGAATTGCACCTTGCAATGCGGAGAAATTACTGTTTGTGCATTTACAATATTCATTGATTTTTGCCATTGAAAAACATCATGTTATTCATATACCAGAAATGTTTGAAGCTACTGACTGAATGAAAGGAGCTGGCATCTCACTCTCTTTGAATCTTCTTTATCTTGCTAAGAGGAGCAGGAAAAAGCAAAAAATTTCAGAATTGCACTTTGCAATGCGGAGAAATTACTGTTTGTGCATTTACAATATTCATTGATTTTTGCCATTGAAAAACGTCCAGAAATGTTTGAAGCTACTGACTGAATGAAAGGAGCTGGCATCTCACTCTCTTTGAATCTTCTTTATCATGCTAAGAGGAGCAGGAAAAAGCAAAAAATTTCAGAATTGCACCTTGCAATGCGGAGAAATTACTGTTTGTGCATTTACAATATTCATTGATTTTTGCCATTGAAAAACGTCCAGAAATGATTGAAGCTACTGACTGAATGAAAGGAGCTGGCATCTCACTCTCTTTGAATCTTCTTTGTCATGCTAAGAGGAGCAGGAAAAAGCAAAAAATTTCAGAATTGCACCTTGCAATGCGGAGAAATTACTGTTTGTGCATTTACAATATTCATTGATTTTTGCCATTGAAAAACGTCCAGAAATGATTGAAGCTACTGACTGAATGAAAGGAGCTGGCATCTCACTCTCTTTGAATCTTCTTTATCATGCTAAGAGGAGCCGGAAAAAGCAAAAAATTTCAGAATTGCACCTTGCAATGCGGAGAAATTACAGTTTGTGCATTTACAATATTCATTGATTTTTGCCATTGAAAAACGTCCAGAAATGATTGAAGCTACTATCTGAATGAAAGGAGCTGGCATCTCACTCTCTTTGAATCTTCTTTATCATGCTAAGAGGAGCAGGAAAAAGCAAAAAATTTCAGAATTGCACCTTGCAATGCGGAGAAATTACTGTTTGTGCATTTACAATATTCATTGATTTTTGCCATTGAAAAACATCATGTTATTCATATACCAGAAATGTTTGAAGCTACTGACTGAATGAAAGGAGCTGACATCTCACTCTCTTTGAATCTTCTTTATCATGCTAAGAGGAGCAGGAAAAAGCAAAAAATTTCAGAATTGCACCTTGCAATGCGGAGAAATTACTGTTTGTGCATTTACAATATTCATTGATTTATGCCATTGAAAAACATCATGTTATTCATATACCAGAAATGTTTGAAGCTACTGACTGAATGAAAGGAGCTGACATCTCACTCTCTTTGAATCTTCTTTATCATGCTAAGAGGAGCAGGAAAAAGCAAAAAATTTCAGAATTGCACCTTGCAATGCGGAGAAATTACTGTCTGTGCATTTACAATATTCATTGATTTTTGCCATTGAAAAACGTCCAGAAATTATTGAAGCTACTGACTGAATGAAAGGAGCTGGTATCTCACTCTCTTTGAATCTTCTTTATCATGCTAAGAGGAGCAGGAAAAAGCAAAAAATTTCAGAATTGCACCTTGCAATGCGGAGAAATTACTGTTTGTGCATTTACAAAATTCATTGATTTTTGCCATTGAAAAACATCATGTTATTCATATACCAGAAATGTTTGAAGCTACTGACTGAATGAAAGGAGCTGGTATCTCACTCTCTTTGAATCTTCTTTATCATGCTAAGAGGAGCAGGAAAAAGCAAAAAATTTCAGAATTGCACCTTGCAATGCGGAGAAATTACTGTTTCTGCATTTACAATATTCATTGATTTTTGCCATTCAAAAACGTCCAGAAATGATTGAAGCTACTGACTGAATGAAAGGAGCTGGCATCTCACTCTCTTTGAATCTTCTTTATCATACTAAGAGGAGCAGGAAAAAGCAAAAAATTTCAGAATTGCACCTTGCAATGCGGAGAAATTACTGTTTGTGCATTTACAATATTCATTGATTTTTGCCATTGAAAAACGTACAGAAATGATTGAAGCTACAGACTGAATAAAAGGAGCTGGCATCTCAATCTCTTTGAATCTTCTTTATCATGCTAAGAGGAGCAGGAAAAAGCAAAAAATTTCAGAATTGCACCTTGCAATGCGGAGAAATTACTGTTTGTGCATTTACAATATTCATTGATTTTTGCCATTGAAAAACGTCCAGAAATGATTGAAGCTACTGACTGAATGAAAGGAGCTGGCATCTCACTCTCTTTGAATCTTCTTTATCATGCTAAGAGGAGCAGGAAAAAGCAAAAAATTTCAGAATTGCACCTTGCAATGCGGAGAAATTACTGTTTGTGCATTTACAATATTCATTGATTTTTGCCATTGAAAAACATCATGTTATTCATATACCAGAAATGTTTGAAGCTACTGACTGAATGAAAGGAGCTGGCATCTCACTCTCATTGAATCTTCTTTATCATGCTAAGAGGAGCAGGAAAAAGCAAAAAATTTCAGAATTGCACCTTGCAATGCGGAGAAATTACTGTTTGTGCATTTACAATATTCATTGATTTTTGCCATTGAAAAACGTCCAGAAATGATTGAAGATACTGACTGAATGAAAGGAGCTGGCATCTCACTCTCTTTGAATCTTCTTTATCATGCTAAGAGGAACAGGAAAAAGCAAAAAATTTCAGAATTGCACCTTGCAATGTGGAGAAATTACTGTTTGTGCATTTACAATATTCATTGATTTTTGCCATTGAAAAACGTCCAGAAATGATTGAAGCTACTGACTGAATGAAAGGAGCTGGCATCTTACTCTCTTTGAATCTTCTTTATCATGCTAAGAGGAGCAGGAAAAAGCAAAAAATTTCAGAATTGCACCTTGCAATGCGGAGAAATTACTGTTTGTGCATTTACAATATACATTGATTTTTGCCATTGAAAAACATCATGTTATTCATATACCAGAAATGTTTGAAGCTACTGACTGAATGAAAGGAGCTGACATCTCACTCTCTTTGAATCTTCTTTATCATGCTAAGAGGAGCAGGAAAAATCAAAAAATTTCAGAATTGCACCTTGCAATGCGGAGAAATTACTGTCTGTGCATTTACAATATTCATTGATTTTTGCCATTGAAAAACGTCCAGAAATGATTGAAGCTACTGACTGAATGAAAGGAGCTGGCATCTCACTCTCTTTGAATCTTCTTTATCATGCTAAGAGGAGCAGGAAAAAGCAAAAAATTTCAGAATTGCACCTTGCAATGCGGAGAAATTACTGTTTGTGCATTTACAATATTCATTGATTTTTGCCATTGAAAAACGTCCAGAAATGATTGAAGCTACTGACTGAATGAAAGGAGCTGGTATCTCAGTCTCTTTGAATCTTCTTTATCATGCTAAGAGGAGCAGGAAAAAGCAAAAAATTTCAGAATTGCACCTTGCAATGCGGAGAAATTACTGTTTGTGCATTTAAAATATTCATTGATTTTTGCCATTGAAAAACATCATGTTATTCATATACCAGAAATGTTTGAAGCTACTGACTGAATGAAAGGAGCTGGCATCTCACTCTCTTTGAATCTTCTTTATCATGCTAAGAGGAGCAGGAAAAAGCAAAAAATTTCAGAATTGCACCTTGCAATGCGGAGAAATTACTGTTTGTGCATTTACAATATTCATTGATTTTTGCCATTGAAAAACGTCCAGAAATGATTGAAGCTACTGACTGAATGAAAGGAGCTGGCATCTCAGTCTCTTTGAATCTTCTTTATCATGCTAAGAGGAGCAGGAAAAAGCAAAAAATTTCAGAATTGCACCTTGCAATGCGGAGAAATTACTGTTTGTGCATTTACAATATTCATTGATTTTTGCCATTGAAAAACATCATGTTATTCATATACCAGAAATGTTTGAAGCTACTGACTGAATGAAAGGAGCTGGCATCTCACTCTCTTTGAATCTTCTTTATCTTGCTAAGAGGAGCAGGAAAAAGCAAAAAATTTCAGAATTGCACTTTGCAATGCGGAGAAATTACTGTTTGTGCATTTACAATATTCATTGATTTTTGCCATTGAAAAACGTCCAGAAATGTTTGAAGCTACTGACTGAATGAAAGGAGCTGGCATCTCACTCTCTTTGAATCTTCTTTATCATGCTAAGAGGAGCAGGAAAAAGCAAAAAATTTCAGAATTGCACCTTGCAATGCGGAGAAATTACTGTTTGTGCATTTACAATATTCATTGATTTTTGCCATTGAAAAACGTCCAGAAATGATTGAAGCTACTGACTGAATGAAAGGAGCTGGCATCTCACTCTCTTTGAATCTTCTTTGTCATGCTAAGAGGAGCAGGAAAAAGCAAAAAATTTCAGAATTGCACCTTGCAATGCGGAGAAATTACTGTTTGTGCATTTACAATATTCATTGATTTTTGCCATTGAAAAACGTCCAGAAATGATTGAAGCTACTGACTGAATGAAAGGAGCTGGCATCTCACTCTCTTTGAATCTTCTTTATCATGCTAAGAGGAGCCGGAAAAAGCAAAAAATTTCAGAATTGCACCTTGCAATGCGGAGAAATTACAGTTTGTGCATTTACAATATTCATTGATTTTTGCCATTGAAAAACGTCCAGAAATGATTGAAGCTACTATCTGAATGAAAGGAGCTGGCATCTCACTCTCTTTGAATCTTCTTTATCATGCTAAGAGGAGCAGGAAAAAGCAAAAAATTTCAGAATTGCACCTTGCAATGCGGAGAAATTACTGTTTGTGCATTTACAATATTCATTGATTTTTGCCATTGAAAAACATCATGTTATTCATATACCAGAAATGTTTGAAGCTACTGACTGAATGAAAGGAGCTGACATCTCACTCTCTTTGAATCTTCTTTATCATGCTAAGAGGAGCAGGAAAAAGCAAAAAATTTCAGAATTGCACCTTGCAATGCGGAGAAATTACTGTCTGTGCATTTACAATATTCATTGATTTTTGCCATTGAAAAACATCCAGAAATGATTGAAGCTACTGACTGAATGAAAGGAGCTGGCATCTCACTCTCTTTGAATCTTCTTTATCATGCTAAGAGGAGCAGGAAAAAGCAAAAAATTTCAGAATTGCACCTTGCAATGCGGAGAAATTACTGTTTGTGCATTTACAATATTCATTGATTTTTGCCATTGAAAAACGTCCAGAAATGATTGAAGCTACTAACTGAATGAAAGGAGCTGGCATCTCACTCTCTTTGAATCTTCTTTATCATGCTAAGAGGAGCAGGAAAAAGCAAAAAATTTCAGAATTGCACCTTGCAATGCGGAGAAATTACTGTTTGTGCATTTACAATATTCATTGATTTTTGCCATTGAAAAACATCATGTTATTCATATACCAGAAATGTTTGAAGCTACTGACTGAATGAAAGGAGCTGACATCTCACTCTCTTTGAATCTTCTTTATCATGCTAAGAGGAGCAGGAAAAAGCAAAAAATTTCAGAATTGCACCTTGCAATGCGGAGAAATTACTGTCTGTGCATTTACAATATTCATTGATTTTTGCCATTGAAAAACGTCCAGAAATTATTGAAGCTACTGACTGAATGAAAGGAGCTGGTATCTCACTCTCTTTGAATCTTCTTTATCATGCTAAGAGGAGCAGGAAAAAGCAAAAAATTTCAGAATTGCACCTTGCAATGCGGAGAAATTACTGTTTGTGCATTTACAAAATTCATTGATTTTTGCCATTGAAAAACATCATGTTATTCATATACCAGAAATGTTTGAAGCTACTGACTGAATGAAAGGAGCTGGTATCTCACTCTCTTTGAATCTTCTTTATCATGCTAAGAGGAGCAGGAAAAAGCAAAAAATTTCAGAATTGCACCTTGCAATGCGGAGAAATTACTGTTTCTGCATTTACAATATTCATTGATTTTTGCCATTCAAAAACGTCCAGAAATGATTGAAGCTACTGACTGAATGAAAGGAGCTGGCATCTCACTCTCTTTGAATCTTCTTTATCATACTAAGAGGAGCAGGAAAAAGCAAAAAATTTCAGAATTGCACCTTGCAATGCGGAGAAATTACTGTTTGTGCATTTACAATATTCATTGATTTTTGCCATTGAAAAACGTACAGAAATGATTGAAGCTACAGACTGAATAAAAGGAGCTGGCATCTCAATCTCTTTGAATCTTCTTTATCATGCTAAGAGGAGCAGGAAAAAGCAAAAAATTTCAGAATTGCACCTTGCAATGCGGAGAAATTACTGTTTGTGCATTTACAATATTCATTGATTTTTGCCATTGAAAAACATCATGTTATTCATATACCAGAAATGATTGAAGCTACTGACTGAATGAAAGGAGCTGGCATCTCACTCTCTTTGAATCCTCTTTATCATGCTAAGAGGAGCAGGAAAAAGCAAAAAATTTCAGAATTGCACCTTGCAATGCGGAGAAATTACTGTCTGTGCATTTACAATATTCATTGATTTTTGCCATTGAAAAACATCCAGAAATGATTGAAGCTACTGACTGAATGAAAGGAGCTGGCATCTCACTCTCTTTGAATCTTCTTTATCATGCTAAGAGGAGCAGGAAAAAGCAAAAAATTTCAGAATTGCACCTTGCAATGCGGAGAAATTACTGTTTGTGCATTTACAATATTCATTGATTTTTGCCATTGAAAAACGTCCAGAAATTATTGAAGCTACTGACTGAATGAAAGGAGCTGGTATCTCACTCTCTTTGAATCTTCTTTATCATGCTAAGAGGAGCAGGAAAAAGCAAAAAATTTCAGAATTGCACCTTGCAATGCGGAGAAATTACTGTTTGTGCATTTACAAAATTCATTGATTTTTGCCATTGAAAAACATCATGTTATTCATATACCAGAAATGTTTGAAGCTACTGACTGAATGAAAGGAGCTGGCATCTCACTCTCTTTGAATCTTCTTTATCATGCTAAGAGGAGCAGGAAAAAGCAAAAAATTTCAGAATTGCACCTTGCAATGCGGAGAAATTACTGTTTGTGCATTTACAATATTCATTGATTTTTGCCATTGAAAAACGTCCAGAAATGATTGAAGCTACTGACTGAATGAAAGGAGCTGGCATCTCACTCTCTTTGAATCTTCTTTATCATACTAAGAGGAGCAGGAAAAAGCTAAAAATTTCAGAATTGCACCTTGCAATGCGGAGAAATTACTGTTTGTGCATTTACAATATTCATTGATTTTTGCCATTGAAAAACGTCCAGAAATGATTGAAGCTACTGACTGAATGAAAGGAGCTGGCATCTCACTCTCTTTGAATCTTCTTTATCATGCTAAGAGGAGCAGGAAAAAGCAAAAAATTTCAGAATTGCACCTTGCAATGCGGAGAAATTACTGTTTGTGCATTTACAATATTCATTGATTTTTGCCATTGAAAAACGTCCAGAAATGATTGAAGCTACTGACTGAATGAAAGGAGCTGGTATCTCAGTCTCTTTGAATGTTCTTTATCATGCTAAGAGGAGCAGGAAAAAGCAAAAAATTTCAGAATTGCACCTTGCAATGCGGAGAAATTACTGTTTGTGCATTTAAAATATTCATTGATTTTTGCCATTGAAAAACATCATGTTATTCATATACCAGAAATGTTTGAAGCTACTGACTGAATGAAAGGAGCTGGCATCTCACTCTCTTTGAATCTTTTTTATCATGCTAAGAGGAGCAGGAAAAAGCAAAAAATTTCAGAATTGCACCTTGCAATGCGGAGAAATTACTGTTTGTGCATTTACAATATTCATTGATTTTTGCCATTGAAAAACGTCCAGAAATGATTGAAGCTACTGACTGAATGAAAGGAGCTGGCATCTCAGTCTCTTTGAATCTTCTTTATCATGCTAAGAGGAGCAGGAAAAAGCAAAAAATTTCAGAATTGCACCTTGCAATGCGGAGAAATTACTGTTTGTGCATTTACAATATTCATTGATTTTTGCCATTGAAAAACATCATGTTATTCATATACCAGAAATGTTTGAAGCTACTGACTGAATGAAAGGAGCTGGCATCTCACTCTCTTTGAATCTTCTTTATCTTGCTAAGAGGAGCAGGAAAAAGCAAAAAATTTCAGAATTGCACTTTGCAATGCGGAGAAATTACTGTTTGTGCATTTACAATATTCATTGATTTTTGCCATTGAAAAACGTCCAGAAATGTTTGAAGCTACTGACTGAATGAAAGGAGCTGGCATCTCACTCTCTTTGAATCTTCTTTATCATGCTAAGAGGAGCAGGAAAAAGCAAAAAATTTCAGAATTGCACCTTGCAATGCGGAGAAATTACTGTTTGTGCATTTACAATATTCATTGATTTTTGCCATTGAAAAACGTCCAGAAATGATTGAAGCTACTGACTGAATGAAAGGAGCTGGCATCTCACTCTCTTTGAATCTTCTTTGTCATGCTAAGAGGAGCAGGAAAAAGCAAAAAATTTCAGAATTGCACCTTGCAATGCGGAGAAATTACTGTTTGTGCATTTACAATATTCATTGATTTTTGCCATTGAAAAACGTCCAGAAATGATTGAAGCTACTGACTGAATGAAAGGAGCTGGCATCTCACTCTCTTTGAATCTTCTTTATCATGCTAAGAGGAGCCGGAAAAAGCAAAAAATTTCAGAATTGCACCTTGCAATGCGGAGAAATTACTGTTTGTGCATTTACAATATTCATTGATTTTTGCCATTGAAAAACGTCCAGAAAGGATTGAAGCTACTAACTGAATGAAAGGAGCTGGCATCTCACTCTCTTTGAATCTTCTTTATCATGCTAAGAGGAGCAGGAAAAAGCAAAAAATTTCAGAATTGCACCTTGCAATGCGGAGAAATTACTGTTTGTGCATTTACAATATTCATTGATTTTTGCCATTGAAAAACATCATGTTATTCATATACCAGAAATGTTTGAAGCTACTGACTGAATGAAAGGAGCTGACATCTCACTCTCTTTGAATCTTCTTTATCATGCTAAGAGGAGCAGGAAAAAGCAAAAAATTTCAGAATTGCACCTTGCAATGCGGAGAAATTACTGTCTGTGCATTTACAATATTCATTGATTTTTGCCATTGAAAAACATCCAGAAATGATTGAAGCTACTGACTGAATGAAAGGAGCTGGCATCTCACTCTCTTTGAATCTTCTTTATCATGCTAAGAGGAGCAGGAAAAAGCAAAAAATTTCAGAATTGCACCTTGCAATGCGGAGAAATTACTGTTTGTGCATTTACAATATTCATTGATTTTTGCCATTGAAAAACGTCCAGAAATGATTGAAGCTACTGACTGAATGAAAGGAGCTGGTATTTCAGTCTCTTTGAATCTTCTTTATCATGCTAAGAGGAGCAGGAAAAAGCAAAAAATTTCAGAATTGCACCTTGCAATGCGGAGAAATTACTGTTTGTGCATTTAAAATATTCATTGATTTTTGCCATTGAAAAACATCATGTTATTCATATACCAGAAATGTTTGAAGCTACTGACTGAATGAAAGGAGCTGGCATCTCACTCTCTTTGAATCTTCTTTATCATGCTAAGAGGAGCAGGAAAAAGCAAAAAATTTCAGAATTGCACCTTGCAATGCGGAGAAATTACTGTTTGTGCATTTACAATATTCATTGATTTTTGCCATTGAAAAACGTCCAGAAATGATTGAAGCTACTGACTGAATGAAAGGAGCTGGCATCTCAGTCTCTTTGAATCTTCTTTATCATGCTAAGAGGAGCAGGAAAAAGCAAAAAATTTCAGAATTGCACCTTGCAATGCGGAGAAATTACTGTTTGTGCATTTACAATATTCATTGATTTTTGCCATTGAAAAACATCATGTTATTCATATACCAGAAATGTTTGAAGCTACTGACTGAATGAAAGGAGCTGGCATCTCACTCTCTTTGAATCTTCTTTATCTTGCTAAGAGGAGCAGGAAAAAGCAAAAAATTTCAGAATTGCACTTTGCAATGCGGAGAAATTACTGTTTGTGCATTTACAATATTCACTGATTTTTGCCATTGAAAAACGTCCAGAAATGTTTGAAGCTACTGACTGAATGAAAGGAGCTGGCATCTCACTCTCTTTGAATCTTCTTTATCATGCTAAGAGGAGCAGGAAAAAGCAAAAAATTTCAGAATTGCACCTTGCAATGCGGAGAAATTACTGTTTGTGCATTTACAATATTCATTGATTTTTGCCATTGAAAAACGTCCAGAAATGATTGAAGCTACTGACTGAATGAAAGGAGCTGGCATCTCACTCTCTTTGAATCTTCTTTGTCATGCTAAGAGGAGCAGGAAAAAGCAAAAAATTTCAGAATTGCACCTTGCAATGCGGAGAAATTACTGTTTGTGCATTTACAATATTCATTGATTTTTGCCATTGAAAAACGTCCAGAAATGATTGAAGCTACTGACTGAATGAAAGGAGCTGGCATCTCACTCTCTTTGAATCTTCTTTATCATGCTAAGAGGAGCCGGAAAAAGCAAAAAATTTCAGAATTGCACCTTGCAATGCGGAGAAATTACTGTTTGTGCATTTACAATATTCATTGATTTTTGCCATTGAAAAACGTCCAGAAATGATTGAAGCTACTAACTGAATGAAAGGAGCTGGCATCTCACTCTCTTTGAATCTTCTTTATCATGCTAAGAGGAGCAGGAAAAAGCAAAAAATTTCAGAATTGCACCTTGCAATGCGGAGAAATTACTGTTTGTGCATTTACAATATTCATTGATTTTTGCCATTGAAAAACATCATGTTATTCATATACCAGAAATGTTTGAAGCTACTGACTGAATGAAAGGAGCTGACATCTCACTCTCTTTGAATCTTCTTTATCATGCTAAGAGGAGCAGGAAAAAGCAAAAAATTTCAGAATTGCACCTTGCAATGCGGAGAAATTACTGTCTGTGCATTTACAATATTCATTGATTTTTGCCATTGAAAAACATCCAGAAATGATTGAAGCTACTGACTGAATGAAAGGAGCTGGCATCTCACTCTCTTTGAATCTTCTTTATCATGCTAAGAGGAGCAGGAAAAAGCAAAAAATTTCAGAATTGCACCTTGCAATGCGGAGAAATTACTGTTTGTGCATTTACAATATTCATTGATTTTTGCCATTGAAAAACGTCCAGAAATGATTGAAGCTACTAACTGAATGAAAGGAGCTGGCATCTCACTCTCTTTGAATCTTCTTTATCATGCTAAGAGGAGCAGGAAAAAGCAAAAAATTTCAGAATTGCACCTTGCAATGCGGAGAAATTACTGTTTGTGCATTTACAATATTCATTGATTTTTGCCATTGAAAAACATCATGTTATTCATATACCAGAAATGTTTGAAGCTACTGACTGAATGAAAGGAGCTGACATCTCACTCTCTTTGAATCTTCTTTATCATGCTAAGAGGAGCAGGAAAAAGCAAAAAATTTCAGAATTGCACCTTGCAATGCGGAGAAATTACTGTCTGTGCATTTACAATATTCATTGATTTTTGCCATTGAAAAACGTCCAGAAATTATTGAAGCTACTGACTGAATGAAAGGAGCTGGTATCTCACTCTCTTTGAATCTTCTTTATCATGCTAAGAGGAGCAGGAAAAAGCAAAAAATTTCAGAATTGCACCTTGCAATTCGGAGAAATTACTGTTTGTGCATTTACAAAATTCATTGATTTTTGCCATTGAAAAACATCATGTTATTCATATACCAGAAATGTTTGAAGCTACTGACTGAATGAAAGGAGCTGGCATCTCACTCTCTTTGAATCTTCTTTATCATGCTAAGAGGAGCAGGAAAAAGCAAAAAATTTCAGAATTGCACCTTGCAATGCGGAGAAATTACTGTTTCTGCATTTACAATATTCATTGATTTTTGCCATTGAAAAACGTCCAGAAATGATTGAAGCTACTGACTGAATGAAAGGAGCTGGCATCTCACTCTCTTTGAATCTTCTTTATCATACTAAGAGGAGCAGGAAAAAGCAAAAAATTTCAGAATTGCACCTTGCAATGCGGAGAAATTACTGTTTGTTCATTTACAATATTCATTGATTTTTGCCATTGAAAAACGTACAGAAATGATTGAAGCTACTGACTGAATGAAAGGAGCTGGCATCTCACTCTCTTTGAATCTTCTTTATCATGCTAAGAGGAGCCGGAAAAAGCAAAAAATTTCAGAATTGCACCTTGCAATGCGGAGAAATTACTGTTTGTGCATTTACAATATTCATTGATTTTTGCCATTGAAAAACGTCCAGAAATGATTGAAGCTACTAACTGAATGAAAGGAGCTGGCATCTCACTCTCTTTGAATCTTCTTTATCATGCTAAGAGGAGCAGGAAAAAGCAAAAAATTTCAGAATTGCACCTTGCAATGCGGAGAAATTACTGTTTGTGCATTTACAATATTCATTGATTTTTGCCATTGAAAAACATCATGTTATTCATATACCAGAAATGTTTGAAGCTACTGACTGAATGAAAGGAGCTGACATCTCACTCTCTTTGAATCTTCTTTATCATGCTAAGAGGAGCAGGAAAAAGCAAAAAATTTCAGAATTGCACCTTGCAATGCGGAGAAATTACTGTCTGTGCATTTACAATATTCATTGATTTTTGCCATTGAAAAACATCCAGAAATGATTGAAGCTACTGACTGAATGAAAGGAGCTGGCATCTCACTCTCTTTGAATCTTCTTTATCATGCTAAGAGGAGCAGGAAAAAGCAAAAAATTTCAGAATTGCACCTTGCAATGCGGAGAAATTACTGTTTGTGCATTTACAATATTCATTGATTTTTGCCATTGAAAAACGTCCAGAAATGATTGAAGCTACTAACTGAATGAAAGGAGCTGGCATCTCACTCTCTTTGAATCTTCTTTATCATGCTAAGAGGAGCAGGAAAAAGCAAAAAATTTCAGAATTGCACCTTGCAATGCGGAGAAATTACTGTTTGTGCATTTACAATATTCATTGATTTTTGCCATTGAAAAACGTCCAGAAATGATTGAAGCTACTAACTGAATGAAAGGAGCTGGCATCTCACTCTCTTTGAATCTTCTTTATCATGCTAAGAGGAGCAGGAAAAAGCAAAAAATTTCAGAATTGCACCTTGCAATGCGGAGAAATTACTGTTTGTGCATTTACAATATTCATTGATTTTTGCCATTGAAAAACGTCCAGAAATGATTGAAGCTACTAACTGAATGAAAGGAGCTGGCATCTCACTCTCTTTGAATCTTCTTTATCATGCTAAGAGGAGCAGGAAAAAGCAAAAAATTTCAGAATTGCACCTTGCAATGCGGAGAAATTACTGTCTGTGCATTTACAATATTCATTGATTTTTGCCATTGAAAAACATCCAGAAATGATTGAAGCTACTGACTGAATGAAAGGAGCTGGCATCTCACTCTCTTTGAATCTTCTTTATCATGCTAAGAGGAGCAGGAAAAAGCAAAAAATTTCAGAATTGCACCTTGCAATGCGGAGAAATTACTGTTTGTGCATTTACAATATTCATTGATTTTTGCCATTGAAAAACGTCCAGAAATGATTGAAGCTACTAACTGAATGAAAGGAGCTGGCATCTCACTCTCTTTGAATCTTCTTTATCATGCTAAGAGGAGCAGGAAAAAGCAAAAAATTTCAGAATTGCACCTTGCAATGCGGAGAAATTACTGTTTGTGCATTTACAATATTCATTGATTTTTGCCATTGAAAAACATCATGTTATTCATATACCAGAAATGTTTGAAGCTACTGACTGAATGAAAGGAGCTGACATCTCACTCTCTTTGAATCTTCTTTATCATGCTAAGAGGAGCAGGAAAAAGCAAAAAATTTCAGAATTGCACCTTGCAATGCGGAGAAATTACTGTCTGTGCATTTACAATATTCATTGATTTTTGCCATTGAAAAACGTCCAGAAATTATTGAAGCTACTGACTGAATGAAAGGAGCTGGTATCTCACTCTCTTTGAATCTTCTTTATCATGCTAAGAGGAGCAGGAAAAAGCAAAAAATTTCAGAATTGCACCTTGCAATGCGGAGAAATTACTGTTTGTGCATTTACAAAATTCATTGATTTTTGCCATTGAAAAACATCATGTTATTCATATACCAGAAATGTTTGAAGCTACTGACTGAATGAAAGGAGCTGGTATCTCACTCTCTTTGAATCTTCTTTATCATGCTAAGAGGAGCAGGAAAAAGCAAAAAATTTCAGAATTGCACCTTGCAATGCGGAGAAATTACTGTTTCTGCATTTACAATATTCATTGATTTTTGCCATTCAAAAACGTCCAGAAATGATTGAAGCTACTGACTGAATGAAAGGAGCTGGCATCTCACTCTCTTTGAATCTTCTTTATCATACTAAGAGGAGCAGGAAAAAGCAAAAAATTTCAGAATTGCACCTTGCAATGCGGAGAAATTACTGTTTGTGCATTTACAATATTCATTGATTTTTGCCATTGAAAAACGTACAGAAATGATTGAAGCTACAGACTGAATAAAAGGAGCTGGCATCTCAATCTCTTTGAATCTTCTTTATCATGCTAAGAGGAGCAGGAAAAAGCAAAAAATTTCAGAATTGCACCTTGCAATGCGGAGAAATTACTGTTTGTGCATTTACAATATTCATTGATTTTTGCCATTGAAAAACATCATGTTATTCATATACCAGAAATGATTGAAGGTACTGACTGAATGAAAGGAGCTGGCATCTCACTCTCTTTGAATCCTCTTTATCATGCTAAGAGGAGCAGGAAAAAGCAAAAAATTTCAGAATTGCACCTTGCAATGCGGAGAAATTACTGTCTGTGCATTTACAATATTCATTGATTTTTGCCATTGAAAAACATCCAGAAATGATTGAAGCTACTGACTGAATGAAAGGAGCTGGCATCTCACTCTCTTTGAATCTTCTTTATCATGCTAAGAGGAGCAGGAAAAAGCAAAAAATTTCAGAATTGCACCTTGCAATGCGGAGAAATTACTGTTTGTGCATTTACAATATTCATTGATTTTTGCCATTGAAAAACGTCCAGAAATTATTGAAGCTACTGACTGAATGAAAGGAGCTGGTATCTCACTCTCTTTGAATCTTCTTTATCATGCTAAGAGGAGCAGGAAAAAGCAAAAAATTTCAGAATTGCACCTTGCAATGCGGAGAAATTACTGTTTGTGCATTTACAAAATTCATTGATTTTTGCCATTGAAAAACATCATGTTATTCATATACCAGAAATGTTTGAAGCTACTGACTGAATGAAAGGAGCTGGCATCTCACTCTCTTTGAATCTTCTTTATCATGCTAAGAGGAGCAGGAAAAAGCAAAAAATTTCAGAATTGCACCTTGCAATGCGGAGAAATTACTGTTTGTGCATTTACAATATTCATTGATTTTTGCCATTGAAAAACGTCCAGAAATGATTGAAGCTACTGACTGAATGAAAGGAGCTGGCATCTCACTCTCTTTGAATCTTCTTTATCATACTAAGAGGAGCAGGAAAAAGCTAAAAATTTCAGAATTGCACCTTGCAATGCGGAGAAATTACTGTTTGTGCATTTACAATATTCATTGATTTTTGCCATTGAAAAACGTCCAGAAATGATTGAAGCTACTGACTGAATGAAAGGAGCTGGCATCTCACTCTCTTTGAATCTTCTTTATCATGCTAAGAGGAGCAGGAAAAAGCAAAAAATTTCAGAATTGCACCTTGCAATGCGGAGAAATTACTGTTTGTGCATTTACAATATTCATTGATTTTTGCCATTGAAAAACGTCCAGAAATGATTGAAGCTACTGACTGAATGAAAGGAGCTGGCATCTCAGTCTCTTTGAATCTTCTTTATCATGCTAAGAGGAGCAGGAAAAAGCAAAAAATTTCAGAATTGCACCTTGCAATGCGGAGAAATTACTGTTTGTGCATTTACAATATTCATTGATTTTTGCCATTGAAAAACATCATGTTATTCATATACCAGAAATGTTTGAAGCTACTGACTGAATGAAAGGAGCTGGCATCTCACTCTCTTTGAATCTTCTTTATCTTGCTAAGAGGAGCAGGAAAAAGCAAAAAATTTCAGAATTGCACTTTGCAATGCGGAGAAATTACTGTTTGTGCATTTACAATATTCATTGATTTTTGCCATTGAAAAACGTCCAGAAATGTTTGAAGCTACTGACTGAATGAAAGGAGCTGGCATCTCACTCTCTTTGAATCTTCTTTATCATGCTAAGAGGAGCAGGAAAAAGCAAAAAATTTCAGAATTGCACCTTGCAATGCGGAGAAATTACTGTTTGTGCATTTACAATATTCATTGATTTTTGCCATTGAAAAACGTCCAGAAATGATTGAAGCTACTGACTGAATGAAAGGAGCTGGCATCTCACTCTCTTTGAATCTTCTTTGTCATGCTAAGAGGAGCAGGAAAAAGCAAAAAATTTCAGAATTGCACCTTGCAATGCGGAGAAATTACTGTTTGTGCATTTACAATATTCATTGATTTTTGCCATTGAAAAACGTCCAGAAATGATTGAAGCTACTGACTGAATGAAAGGAGCTGGCATCTCACTCTCTTTGAATCTTCTTTATCATGCTAAGAGGAGCCGGAAAAAGCAAAAAATTTCAGAATTGCACCTTGCAATGCGGAGAAATTACTGTTTGTGCATTTACAATATTCATTGATTTTTGCCATTGAAAAACGTCCAGAAAGGATTGAAGCTACTAACTGAATGAAAGGAGCTGGCATCTCACTCTCTTTGAATCTTCTTTATCATGCTAAGAGGAGCAGGAAAAAGCAAAAAATTTCAGAATTGCACCTTGCAATGCGGAGAAATTACTGTTTGTGCATTTACAATATTCATTGATTTTTGCCATTGAAAAACATCATGTTATTCATATACCAGAAATGTTTGAAGCTACTGACTGAATGAAAGGAGCTGACATCTCACTCTCTTTGAATCTTCTTTATCATGCTAAGAGGAGCAGGAAAAAGCAAAAAATTTCAGAATTGCACCTTGCAATGCGGAGAAATTACTGTCTGTGCATTTACAATATTCATTGATTTTTGCCATTGAAAAACATCCAGAAATGATTGAAGCTACTGACTGAATGAAAGGAGCTGGCATCTCACTCTCTTTGAATCTTCTTTATCATGCTAAGAGGAGCAGGAAAAAGCAAAAAATTTCAGAATTGCACCTTGCAATGCGGAGAAATTACTGTTTGTGCATTTACAATATTCATTGATTTTTGCCATTGAAAAACGTCCAGAAATGATTGAAGCTACTGACTGAATGAAAGGAGCTGGTATCTCAGTCTCTTTGAATCTTCTTTATCATGCTAAGAGGAGCAGGAAAAAGCAAAAAATTTCAGAATTGCACCTTGAAATGCGGAGAAATTACTGTTTGTGCATTTAAAATATTCATTGATTTTTGCCATTGAAAAACATCATGTTATTCATATACCAGAAATGTTTGAAGCTACTGACTGAATGAAAGGAGCTGGCATCTCACTCTCTTTGAATCTTCTTTATCATGCTAAGAGGAGCAGGAAAAAGCAAAAAATTTCAGAATTGCACCTTGCAATGCGGAGAAATTACTGTTTGTGCATTTACAATATTCATTGATTTTTGCCATTGAAAAACGTCCAGAAATGATTGAAGCTACTGACTGAATGAAAGGAGCTGGCATCTCAGTCTCTTTGAATCTTCTTTATCATGCTAAGAGGAGCAGGAAAAAGCAAAAAATTTCAGAATTGCACCTTGCAATGCGGAGAAATTACTGTTTGTGCATTTACAATATTCATTGATTTTTGCCATTGAAAAACATCATGTTATTCATATACCAGAAATGTTTGAAGCTACTGACTGAATGAAAGGAGCTGGCATCTCACTCTCTTTGAATCTTCTTTATCTTGCTAAGAGGAGCAGGAAAAAGCAAAAAATTTCAGAATTGCACTTTGCAATGCGGAGAAATTACTGTTTGTGCATTTACAATATTCATTGATTTTTGCCATTGAAAAACGTCCAGAAATGTTTGAAGCTACTGACTGAATGAAAGGAGCTGGCATCTCACTCTCTTTGAATCTTCTTTATCATGCTAAGAGGAGCAGGAAAAAGCAAAAAATTTCAGAATTGCACCTTGCAATGCGGAGAAATTACTGTTTGTGCATTTACAATATTCATTGATTTTTGCCATTGAAAAACGTCCAGAAATGATTGAAGCTACTGACTGAATGAAAGGAGCTGGCATCTCACTCTCTTTGAATCTTCTTTGTCATGCTAAGAGGAGCAGGAAAAAGCAAAAAATTTCAGAATTGCACCTTGCAATGCGGAGAAATTACTGTTTGTGCATTTACAATATTCATTGATTTTTGCCATTGAAAAACGTCCAGAAATGATTGAAGCTACTGACTGAATGAAAGGAGCTGGCATCTCACTCTCTTTGAATCTTCTTTATCATGCTAAGAGGAGCCGGAAAAAGCAAAAAATTTCAGAATTGCACCTTGCAATGCGGAGAAATTACTGTTTGTGCATTTACAATATTCATTGATTTTTGCCATTGAAAAACGTCCAGAAATGATTGAAGCTACTAACTGAATGAAAGGAGCTGGCATCTCACTCTCTTTGAATCTTCTTTATCATGCTAAGAGGAGCAGGAAAAAGCAAAAAATTTCAGAATTGCACCTTGCAATGCGGAGAAATTACTGTTTGTGCATTTACAATATTCATTGATTTTTGCCATTGAAAAACATCATGTTATTCATATACCAGAAATGTTTGAAGCTACTGACTGAATGAAAGGAGCTGACATCTCACTCTCTTTGAATCTTCTTTATCATGCTAAGAGGAGCAGGAAAAAGCAAAAAATTTCAGAATTGCACCTTGCAATGCGGAGAAATTACTGTCTGTGCATTTACAATATTCATTGATTTTTGCCATTGAAAAACATCCAGAAATGATTGAAGCTACTGACTGAATGAAAGGAGCTGGCATCTCACTCTCTTTGAATCTTCTTTATCATGCTAAGAGGAGCAGGAAAAAGCAAAAAATTTCAGAATTGCACCTTGCAATGCGGAGAAATTACTGTTTGTGCATTTACAATATTCATTGATTTTTGCCATTGAAAAACGTCCAGAAATGATTGAAGCTACTAACTGAATGAAAGGAGCTGGCATCTCACTCTCTTTGAATCTTCTTTATCATGCTAAGAGGAGCAGGAAAAAGCAAAAAATTTCAGAATTGCACCTTGCAATGCGGAGAAATTACTGTTTGTGCATTTACAATATTCATTGATTTTTGCCATTGAAAAACATCATGTTATTCATATACCAGAAATGTTTGAAGCTACTGACTGAATGAAAGGAGCTGACATCTCACTCTCTTTGAATCTTCTTTATCATGCTAAGAGGAGCAGGAAAAAGCAAAAAATTTCAGAATTGCACCTTGCAATGCGGAGAAATTACTGTCTGTGCATTTACAATATTCATTGATTTTTGCCATTGAAAAACGTCCAGAAATTATTGAAGCTACTGACTGAATGAAAGGAGCTGGTATCTCACTCTCTTTGAATCTTCTTTATCATGCTAAGAGGAGCAGGAAAAAGCAAAAAATTTCAGAATTGCACCTTGCAATGCGGAGAAATTACTGTTTGTGCATTTACAAAATTCATTGATTTTTGCCATTGAAAAACATCATGTTATTCATATACCAGAAATGTTTGAAGCTACTGACTGAATGAAAGGAGCTGGCATCTCACTCTCTTTGAATCTTCTTTATCATGCTAAGAGGAGCAGGAAAAAGCAAAAAATTTCAGAATTGCACCTTGCAATGCGGAGAAATTACTGTTTCTGCATTTACAATATTCATTGATTTTTGCCATTGAAAAACGTCCAGAAATGATTGAAGCTACTGACTGAATGAAAGGAGCTGGCATCTCACTCTCTTTGAATCTTCTTTATCATACTAAGAGGAGCAGGAAAAAGCAAAAAATTTCAGAATTGCACCTTGCAATGCGGAGAAATTACTGTTTGTTCATTTACAATATTCATTGATTTTTGCCATTGAAAAACGTACAGAAATGATTGAAGCTACTGACTGAATGAAAGGAGCTGGCATCTCACTCTCTTTGAATCTTCTTTATCATGCTAAGAGGAGCCGGAAAAAGCAAAAAATTTCAGAATTGCACCTTGCAATGCGGAGAAATTACTGTTTGTGCATTTACAATATTCATTGATTTTTGCCATTGAAAAACGTCCAGAAATGATTGAAGCTACTAACTGAATGAAAGGAGCTGGCATCTCACTCTCTTTGAATCTTCTTTATCATGCTAAGAGGAGCAGGAAAAAGCAAAAAATTTCAGAATTGCACCTTGCAATGCGGAGAAATTACTGTTTGTGCATTTACAATATTCATTGATTTTTGCCATTGAAAAACATCATGTTATTCATATACCAGAAATGTTTGAAGCTACTGACTGAATTAAAGGAGCTGACATCTCACTCTCTTTGAATCTTCTTTATCATGCTAAGAGGAGCAGGAAAAAGCAAAAAATTTCAGAATTGCACCTTGCAATGCGGAGAAATTACTGTCTGTGCATTTACAATATTCATTGATTTTTGCCATTGAAAAACATCCAGAAATGATTGAAGCTACTGACTGAATGAAAGGAGCTGGCATCTCACTCTCTTTGAATCTTCTTTATCATGCTAAGAGGAGCAGGAAAAAGCAAAAAATTTCAGAATTGCACCTTGCAATGCGGAGAAATTACTGTTTGTGCATTTACAATATTCATTGATTTTTGCCATTGAAAAACGTCCAGAAATGATTGAAGCTACTAACTGAATGAAAGGAGCTGGCATCTCACTCTCTTTGAATCTTCTTTATCATGCTAAGAGGAGCAGGAAAAAGCAAAAAATTTCAGAATTGCACCTTGCAATGCGGAGAAATTACTGTTTGTGCATTTACAATATTCATTGATTTTTGCCATTGAAAAACATCATGTTATTCATATACCAGAAATGTTTGAAGCTACTGACTGAATGAAAGGAGCTGACATCTCACTCTCTTTGAATCTTCTTTATCATGCTAAGAGGAGCAGGAAAAAGCAAAAAATTTCAGAATTGCACCTTGCAATGCGGAGAAATTACTGTCTGTGCATTTACAATATTCATTGATTTTTGCCATTGAAAAACGTCCAGAAATTATTGAAGCTACTGACTGAATGAAAGGAGCTGGTATCTCACTCTCTTTGAATCTTCTTTATCATGCTAAGAGGAGCAGGAAAAAGCAAAAAATTTCAGAATTGCACCTTGCAATGCGGAGAAATTACTGTTTGTGCATTTACAAAATTCATTGATTTTTGCCATTGAAAAACATCATGTTATTCATATACCAGAAATGTTTGAAGCTACTGACTGAATGAAAGGAGCTGGCATCTCACTCTCTTTGAATCTTCTTTATCATGCTAAGAGGAGCAGGAAAAAGCAAAAAATTTCAGAATTGCACCTTGCAATGCGGAGAAATTACTGTCTGTGCATTTACAATATTCATTGATTTTTGCCATTGAAAAACGTCCAGAAATTATTGAAGCTACTGACTGAATGAAAGGAGCTGGTATCTCACTCTCTTTGAATCTTCTTTATCATGCTAAGAGGAGCAGGAAAAAGCAAAAAATTTCAGAATTGCACCTTGCAATGCGGAGAAATTACTGTTTGTGCATTTACAAAATTCATTGATTTTTGCCATTGAAAAACATCATGTTATTCATATACCAGAAATGTTTGAAGCTACTGACTGAATGAAAGGAGCTGGCATCTCACTCTCTTTGAATCTTCTTTATCATGCTAAGAGGAGCAGGAAAAAGCAAAAAATTTCAGAATTGCACCTTGCAATGCGGAGAAATTACTGTTTCTGCATTTACAATATTCATTGATTTTTGCCATTGAAAAACGTCCAGAAATGATTGAAGCTACTGACTGAATGAAAGGAGCTGGCATCTCACTCTCTTTGAATCTTCTTTATCATACTAAGAGGAGCAGGAAAAAGCAAAAAATTTCAGAATTGCACCTTGCAATGCGGAGAAATTACTGTTTGTGCATTTACAATATTCATTGATTTTTGCCATTGAAAAACGTCCAGAAATGATTGAAGCTACTGACTGAATGAAAGGAGCTGGCATCTCAGTCTCTTTGAATCTTCTTTATCATGCTAAGAGGAGCAGGAAAAAGCAAAAAATTTCAGAATTGCACCTTGCAATGCGGAGAAATTACTGTTTGTGCATTTACAATATTCATTGATTTTTGCCATTGAAAAACATCATGTTATTCATATACCAGAAATGTTTGAAGCTACTGACTGAATGAAAGGAGCTGGCATCTCACTCTCTTTGAATCTTCTTTATCTTGCTAAGAGGAGCAGGAAAAAGCAAAAAATTTCAGAATTGCACTTTGCAATGCGGAGAAATTACTGTTTGTGCATTTACAATATTCATTGATTTTTGCCATTGAAAAACGTCCAGAAATGTTTGAAGCTACTGACTGAATGAAAGGAGCTGGCATCTCACTCTCTTTGAATCTTCTTTATCATGCTAAGAGGAGCAGGAAAAAGCAAAAAATTTCAGAATTGCACCTTGCAATGCGGAGAAATTACTGTTTGTGCATTTACAATATTCATTGATTTTTGCCATTGAAAAACGTCCAGAAATGATTGAAGCTACTGACTGAATGAAAGGAGCTGGCATCTCACTCTCTTTGAATCTTCTTTGTCATGCTAAGAGGAGCAGGAAAAAGCAAAAAATTTCAGAATTGCACCTTGCAATGCGGAGAAATTACTGTTTGTGCATTTACAATATTCATTGATTTTTGCCATTGAAAAACGTCCAGAAATGATTGAAGCTACTGACTGAATGAAAGGAGCTGGCATCTCACTCTCTTTGAATCTTCTTTATCATGCTAAGAGGAGCCGGAAAAAGCAAAAAATTTCAGAATTGCACCTTGCAATGCGGAGAAATTACTGTTTGTGCATTTACAATATTCATTGATTTTTGCCATTGAAAAACGTCCAGAAATGATTGAAGCTACTAACTGAATGAAAGGAGCTGGCATCTCACTCTCTTTGAATCTTCTTTATCATGCTAAGAGGAGCAGGAAAAAGCAAAAAATTTCAGAATTGCACCTTGCAATGCGGAGAAATTACTGTTTGTGCATTTACAATATTCATTGATTTTTGCCATTGAAAAACATCATGTTATTCATATACCAGAAATGTTTGAAGCTACTGACTGAATGAAAGGAGCTGGCATCTCACTCTCTTTGAATCTTCTTTATCATGCTAAGAGGAGCAGGAAAAACAAAAAATTTCAGAATTGCACCTTGCAATGCGGAGAAATTACTGTTTCTGCATTTACAATATTCATTGATTTTTGCCATTGAAAAACGTCCAGAAATGATTGAAGCTACTGACTGAATGAAAGGAGCTGGCATCTCACTCTCTTTGAATCTTCTTTATCATACTAAGAGGAGCAGGAAAAAGCAAAAAATTTCAGAATTGCACCTTGCAATGCGGAGAAATTACTGTTTGTGCATTTACAATATTCATTGATTTTTGCCATTGAAAAACGTACAGAAATGATTGAAGCTACAGACTGAATAAAAGGAGCTGGCATCTCACTCTCTTTGAATCTTCTTTATCATGCTAAGAGGAGCAGGAAAAAGCAAAAAATTTCAGAATTGCACCTTGCAATGCGGAGAAATTACTGTTTGTGCATTTACAATATTCATTGATTTTTGCCATTGAAAAACATCATGTTATTCATATACCAGAAATGATTGAAGCTACTGACTGAATGAAAGGAGCTGGCATCTCACTCTCTTTGAATCTTCTTTATCATGCTAAGAGGAGCAGGAAAAAGCAAAAAATTTCAGAATTGCACCTTGCAATGCGGAGAAATTACTGTCTGTGCATTTACAATATTCATTAATTTTTGCCATTGAAAAACATCCAGAAATGATTGAAGCTACTGACTGAATGAAAGGAGCTGGCATCTCACTCTCTTTGAATCTTCTTTATCATGCTAAGAGGAGCAGGAAAAAGCAAAAAATTTCAGAATTGCACCTTGCAATGCGGAGAAATTACTGTTTGTGCATTTACAAAATTCATTGATTTTTGCCATTGAAAAACATCATGTTATTCATATACCAGAAATGTTTGAAGCTACTGACTGAATGAAAGGAGCTGGCATCTCACTCTCTTTGAATCTTCTTTATCATGCTAAGAGGAGCAGGAAAAAGCAAAAAATTTCAGAATTGCACCTTGCAATGCGGAGAAATTACTGTCTGTGCATTTACAATATTCATTGATTTTTGCCATTGAAAAACGTCCAGAAATTATTGAAGCTACTGACTGAATGAAAGGAGCTGGTATCTCACTCTCTTTGAATCTTCTTTATCATGCTAAGAGGAGCAGGAAAAAGCAAAAAATTTCAGAATTGCACCTTGCAATGCGGAGAAATTACTGTTTGTGCATTTACAAAATTCATTGATTTTTGCCATTGAAAAACATCATGTTATTCATATACCAGAAATGTTTGAAGCTACTGACTGAATGAAAGGAGCTGGCATCTCACTCTCTTTGAATCTTCTTTATCATGCTAAGAGAAGCAGGAAAAAGCAAAAAATTTCAGAATTGCACCTTGCAATGCGGAGAAATTACTGTTTCTGCATTTACAATATTCATTGATTTTTGCCATTGAAAAACGTCCAGAAATGATTGAAGCTACTGACTGAATGAAAGGAGCTGGCATCTCACTCTCTTTGAATCTTCTTTATCATACTAAGAGGAGCAGGAAAAAGCAAAAAATTTCAGAATTGCACCTTGCAATGCGGAGAAATTACTGTTTGTGCATTTACAATATTCATTGATTTTTGCCATTGAAAAACGTCCAGAAATGATTGAAGCTACTGACTGAATGAAAGGAGCTGGCATCTCAGTCTCTTTGAATCTTCTTTATCATGCTAAGAGGAGCAGGAAAAAGCAAAAAATTTCAGAATTGCACCTTGCAATGCGGAGAAATTACTGTTTGTGCATTTACAATATTCATTGATTTTTGCCATTGAAAAACATCATGTTATTCATATACCAGAAATGTTTGAAGCTACTGACTGAATGAAAGGAGCTGGCATCTCACTCTCTTTGAATCTTCTTTATCTTGCTAAGAGGAGCAGGAAAAAGCAAAAAATTTCAGAATTGCACTTTGCAATGCGGAGAAAATACTGTTTGTGCATTTACAATATTCATTGATTTTTGCCATTGAAAAACGTCCAGAAATGTTTGAAGCTACTGACTGAATGAAAGGAGCTGGCATCTCACTCTCTTTGAATCTTCTTTATCATGCTAAGAGGAGCAGGAAAAAGCAAAAAATTTCAGAATTGCACCTTGCAATGCGGAGAAATTACTGTTTGTGCATTTACAATATTCATTGATTTTTGCCATTGAAAAACGTCCAGAAATGATTGAAGCTACTGACTGAATGAAAGGAGCTGGCATCTCACTCTCTTTGAATCTTCTTTGTCATGCTAAGAGGAGCAGGAAAAAGCAAAAAATTTCAGAATTGCACCTTGCAATGCGGAGAAATTACTGTTTGTGCATTTACAATATTCATTGATTTTTGCCATTGAAAAACGTCCAGAAATGATTGAAGCTACTGACTGAATGAAAGGAGCTGGCATCTCACTCTCTTTGAATCTTCTTTATCATGCTAAGAGGAGCCGGAAAAAGCAAAAAATTTCAGAATTGCACCTTGCAATGCGGAGAAATTACTGTTTGTGCATTTACAATATTCATTGATTTTTGCCATTGAAAAACGTCCAGAAATGATTGAAGCTACTAACTGAATGAAAGGAGCTGGCATCTCACTCTCTTTGAATCTTCTTTATCATGCTAAGAGGAGCAGGAAAAAGCAAAAAATTTCAGAATTGCACCTTGCAATGCGGTGAAATTACTGTTTGTGCATTTACAATATTCATTGATTTTTGCCATTGAAAAACATCATGTTATTCATATACCAGAAATGTTTGAAGCTACTGACTGAATGAAAGGAGCTGGCATCTCACTCTCTTTGAATCTTCTTTATCATGCTAAGAGGAGCAGGAAAAACAAAAAATTTCAGAATTGCACCTTGCAATGCGGAGAAATTACTGTTTCTGCATTTACAATATTCATTGATTTTTGCCATTGAAAAACGTCCAGAAATGATTGAAGCTACTGACTGAATGAAAGGAGCTGGCATCTCACTCTCTTTGAATCTTCTTTATCATACTAAGAGGAGCAGGAAAAAGCAAAAAATTTCAGAATTGCACCTTGCAATGCGGAGAAATTACTGTTTGTGCATTTACAATATTCATTGATTTTTGCCATTGAAAAACGTACAGAAATGATTGAAGCTACAGACTGAATAAAAGGAGCTGGCATCTCACTCTCTTTGAATCTTCTTTATCATGCTAAGAGGAGCAGGAAAAAGCAAAAAATTTCAGAATTGCACCTTGCAATGCGGAGAAATTACTGTTTGTGCATTTACAATATTCATTGATTTTTGCCATTGAAAAACATCATGTTATTCATATACCAGAAATGATTGAAGCTACTGACTGAATGAAAGGAGCTGGCATCTCACTCTCTTTGAATCTTCTTTATCATGCTAAGAGGAGCAGGAAAAAGCAAAAAATTTCAGAATTGCACCTTGCAATGCGGAGAAATTACTGTCTGTGCATTTACAATATTCATTAATTTTTGCCATTGAAAAACATCCAGAAATGATTGAAGCTACTGACTGAATGAAAGGAGCTGGCATCTAACTCTCTTTGAATCTTCTTTATCATGCTAAGAGGAGCAGGAAAAAGCAAAAAATTTCAGAATTGCACCTTGCAATGCGGAGAAATTACTGTTTGTGCATTTACAATATTCATTGATTTTTGCCATTGAAAAACGTCCAGAAATTATTGAAGCTACTGACTGAATGAAAGGAGCTGGTATCTCACTCTCTTTGAATCTTCTTTATCATGCTAAGAGGAGCAGGAAAAAGCAAAAAAATTCAGAATTGCACCTTGCAATGCGGTGAAATTACTGTTTGTGCATTTACAAAATTCATTGATTTTTGCCATTGAAAAACATCATGTTATTCATATACCAGAAATGTTTGAAGCTACTGACTGAATGAAAGGAGCTGGCATCTCACTCTCTTTGAATCTTCTTTATCATGCCAAGAGGAGCAGGAAAAAGCAAAAAATTTCAGAATTGCACCTTGCAATGCGGAGAAATTACTGTTTGTGCATTTACAATATTCATTGCTTTTTGCCATTGAAAAACGTCCAGAAATGATTGAAGCTACTGACTGAATGAAAGGAGCTGGCATCTCACTCTCTTTGAATCTTCTTTATCATGCTAAGAGGAGCAGGAAAAAGCAAAAAATTTCAGAATTGCACCTTGCAATGCGGAGAAATTACTGTTTGTGCATTTACAATATTCATTGATTTTTGTTATTGAAAAACGTCCAGAAATGATTGAAGCTACTAACTGAATGAAAGGAGCTGGCATCTCACTCTCTTTGAATCTTCTTTATCATGCTAAGAGGAGCAGGAAAAAGCAAAAAATTTCAGAATTGCACCTTGCAATGCGGAGAAATTACTGTTTGTGCATTTACAATATTCATTGATTTTTGCCATTGAAAAACATCATGTTATTCATATACCAGAAATGTTTGAAGCTACTGACTGAATGAAAGGAGCTGACATCTCACTCTCTTTGAATCTTCTTTATCATGCTAAGAGGAGCAGGAAAAAGCAAAAAATTTCAGAATTGCACCTTGCAATGCGGAGAAATTACTGTCTGTGCATTTACAATATTCATTGATTTTTGCCATTGAAAAACGTCCAGAAATTATTGAAGCTACTGACTGAATGAAAGGAGCTGGTATCTCACTCTCTTTGAATCTTCTTTATCATGCTAAGAGGAGCAGGAAAAAGCAAAAAATTTCAGAATTGCACCTTGCAATGCGGAGAAATTACTGTTTGTGCATTTACAAAATTCATTGATTTTTGCCATTGAAAAACATCATGTTATTCATATACCAGAAATGTTTGAAGCTACTGACTGAATGAAAGGAGCTGGCATCTCACTCTCTTTGAATCTTCTTTATCATGCTAAGAGGAGCAGGAAAAAGCAAAAAATTTCAGAATTGCACCTTGCAATGCGGAGAAATTACTGTTTCTGCATTTACAATATTCATTGATTATTGCCATTGAAAAACGTCCAGAAATGATTGAAGCTACTGACTGAATGAAAGGAGCTGGCATCTCACTCTCTTTGAATCTTCTTTATCATACTAAGAGGAGCAGGAAAAAGCAAAAAATTTCAGAATTGCACCTTGCAATGCGGAGAAATTACTGTTTGTGCATTTACAATATTCATTGATTTTTGCCATTGAAAAACATCATGTTATTCATATACCAGAAATGTTTGAAGCTACTGACTGAATGAAAGGAGCTGGCATCTCACTCTCTTTGAATCTTCTTTATCATGCTAAGAGGAGCAGGAAAAAGCAAAAAATTTCAGAATTGCACCTTGCAATGCGGAGAAATTACTGTTTGTGCATTTACAATATTCATTGATTTTTGCCATTGAAAAACGTCCAGAAATGATTGAAGCTACTGACTGAATGAAAGGAGCTGGCATCTCACTCTCTTTGAATCTTCTTTATCATACTAAGAGGAGCAGGAAAAAGCTAAAAATTTCAGAATTGCACCTTGCAATGCGGAGAAATTACTGTTTGTGCATTTACAATATTCATTGATTTTTGCCATTGAAAAACGTCCAGAAATGATTGAAGCTACTGACTGAATGAAAGGAGCTGGCATCTCACTCTCTTTGAATCTTCTTTATCATGCTAAGAGGAGCAGGAAAAAGCAAAAAATTTCAGAATTGCACCTTGCAATGCGGAGAAATTACTGTTTGTGCATTTACAATATTCATTGATTTTTGCCATTGAAAAACGTCCAGAAATGATTGAAGCTACTGACTGAATGAAAGGAGCTGGTATCTCAGTCTCTTTGAATGTTCTTTATCATGCTAAGAGGAGCAGGAAAAAGCAAAAAATTTCAGAATTGCACCTTGCAATGCGGAGAAATTACTGTTTGTGCATTTAAAATATTCATTGATTTTTGCCATTGAAAAACATCATGTTATTCATATACCAGAAATGTTTGAAGCTACTGACTGAATGAAAGGAGCTGGCATCTCACTCTCTTTGAATCTTCTTTATCATGCTAAGAGGAGCAGGAAAAAGCAAAAAATTTCAGAATTGCACCTTGCAATGCGGAGAAATTACTGTTTGTGCATTTACAATATTCATTGATTTTTGCCATTGAAAAACGTCCAGAAATGATTGAAGCTACTGACTGAATGAAAGGAGCTGGCATCTCAGTCTCTTTGAATCTTCTTTATCATGCTAAGAGGAGCAGGAAAAAGCAAAAAATTTCAGAATTGCACCTTGCAATGCGGAGAAATTACTGTTTGTGCATTTACAATATTCATTGATTTTTGCCATTGAAAAACATCATGTTATTCATATACCAGAAATGTTTGAAGCTACTGACTGAATGAAAGGAGCTGGCATCTCACTCTCTTTGAATCTTCTTTATCTTGCTAAGAGGAGCAGGAAAAAGCAAAAAATTTCAGAATTGCACTTTGCAATGCGGAGAAATTACTGTTTGTGCATTTACAATATTCATTGATTTTTGCCATTGAAAAACGTCCAGAAATGTTTGAAGCTACTGACTGAATGAAAGGAGCTGGCATCTCACTCTCTTTGAATCTTCTTTATCATGCTAAGAGGAGCAGGAAAAAGCAAAAAATTTCAGAATTGCACCTTGCAATGCGGAGAAATTACTGTTTGTGCATTTACAATATTCATTGATTTTTGCCATTGAAAAACGTCCAGAAATGATTGAAGCTACTGACTGAATGAAAGGAGCTGGCATCTCACTCTCTTTGAATCTTCTTTGTCATGCTAAGAGGAGCAGGAAAAAGCAAAAAATTTCAGAATTGCACCTTGCAATGCGGAGAAATTACTGTTTGTGCATTTACAATATTCATTGATTTTTGCCATTGAAAAACGTCCAGAAATGATTGAAGCTACTGACTGAATGAAAGGAGCTGGCATCTCACTCTCTTTGAATCTTCTTTATCATGCTAAGAGGAGCCGGAAAAAGCAAAAAATTTCAGAATTGCACCTTGCAATGCGGAGAAATTACTGTTTGTGCATTTACAATATTCATTGATTTTTGCCATTGAAAAACGTCCAGAAAGGATTGAAGCTACTAACTGAATGAAAGGAGCTGGCATCTCACTCTCTTTGAATCTTCTTTATCATGCTAAGAGGAGCAGGAAAAAGCAAAAAATTTCAGAATTGCACCTTGCAATGCGGAGAAATTACTGTTTGTGCATTTACAATATTCATTGATTTTTGCCATTGAAAAACATCATGTTATTCATATACCAGAAATGTTTGAAGCTACTGACTGAATGAAAGGAGCTGACATCTCACTCTCTTTGAATCTTCTTTATCATGCTAAGAGGAGCAGGAAAAAGCAAAAAATTTCAGAATTGCACCTTGCAATGCGGAGAAATTACTGTCTGTGCATTTACAATATTCATTGATTTTTGCCATTGAAAAACATCCAGAAATGATTGAAGCTACTGACTGAATGAAAGGAGCTGGCATCTCACTCTCTTTGAATCTTCTTTATCATGCTAAGAGGAGCAGGAAAAAGCAAAAAATTTCAGAATTGCACCTTGCAATGCGGAGAAATTACTGTTTGTGCATTTACAATATTCATTGATTTTTGCCATTGAAAAACGTCCAGAAATGATTGAAGCTACTGACTGAATGAAAGGAGCTGGTATCTCAGTCTCTTTGAATCTTCTTTATCATGCTAAGAGGAGCAGGAAAAAGCAAAAAATTTCAGAATTGCACCTTGCAATGCGGAGAAATTACTGTTTGTGCATTTAAAATATTCATTGATTTTTGCCATTGAAAAACATCATGTTATTCATATACCAGAAATGTTTGAAGCTACTGACTGAATGAAAGGAGCTGGCATCTCACTCTCTTTGAATCTTCTTTATCATGCTAAGAGGAGCAGGAAAAAGCAAAAAATTTCAGAATTGCACCTTGCAATGCGGAGAAATTACTGTTTGTGCATTTACAATATTCATTGATTTTTGCCATTGAAAAACGTCCAGAAATGATTGAAGCTACTGACTGAATGAAAGGAGCTGGCATCTCAGTCTCTTTGAATCTTCTTTATCATGCTAAGAGGAGCAGGAAAAAGCAAAAAATTTCAGAATTGCACCTTGCAATGCGGAGAAATTACTGTTTGTGCATTTACAATATTCATTGATTTTTGCCATTGAAAAACATCATGTTATTCATATACCAGAAATGTTTGAAGCTACTGACTGAATGAAAGGAGCTGGCATCTCACTCTCTTTGAATCTTCTTTATCTTGCTAAGAGGAGCAGGAAAAAGCAAAAAATTTCAGAATTGCACTTTGCAATGCGGAGAAATTACTGTTTGTGCATTTACAATATTCATTGATTTTTGCCATTGAAAAACGTCCAGAAATGTTTGAAGCTACTGACTGAATGAAAGGAGCTGGCATCTCACTCTCTTTGAATCTTCTTTATCATGCTAAGAGGAGCAGGAAAAAGCAAAAAATTTCAGAATTGCACCTTGCAATGCGGAGAAATTACTGTTTGTGCATTTACAATATTCATTGATTTTTGCCATTGAAAAACGTCCAGAAATGATTGAAGCTACTGACTGAATGAAAGGAGCTGGCATCTCACTCTCTTTGAATCTTCTTTGTCATGCTAAGAGGAGCAGGAAAAAGCAAAAAATTTCAGAATTGCACCTTGCAATGCGGAGAAATTACTGTTTGTGCATTTACAATATTCATTGATTTTTGCCATTGAAAAACGTCCAGAAATGATTGAAGCTACTGACTGAATGAAAGGAGCTGGCATCTCACTCTCTTTGAATCTTCTTTATCATGCTAAGAGGAGCCGGAAAAAGCAAAAAATTTCAGAATTGCACCTTGCAATGCGGAGAAATTACTGTTTGTGCATTTACAATATTCATTGATTTTTGCCATTGAAAAACGTCCAGAAATGATTGAAGCTACTAACTGAATGAAAGGAGCTGGCATCTCACTCTCTTTGAATCTTCTTTATCATGCTAAGAGGAGCAGGAAAAAGCAAAAAATTTCAGAATTGCACCTTGCAATGCGGAGAAATTACTGTTTGTGCATTTACAATATTCATTGATTTTTGCCATTGAAAAACATCATGTTATTCATATACCAGAAATGTTTGAAGCTACTGACTGAATGAAAGGAGCTGACATCTCACTCTCTTTGAATCTTCTTTATCATGCTAAGAGGAGCAGGAAAAAGCAAAAAATTTCAGAATTGCACCTTGCAATGCGGAGAAATTACTGTCTGTGCATTTACAATATTCATTGATTTTTGCCATTGAAAAACATCCAGAAATGATTGAAGCTACTGACTGAATGAAAGGAGCTGGCATCTCACTCTCTTTGAATCTTCTTTATCATGCTAAGAGGAGCAGGAAAAAGCAAAAAATTTCAGAATTGCACCTTGCAATGCGGAGAAATTACTGTTTGTGCATTTACAATATTCATTGATTTTTGCCATTGAAAAACGTCCAGAAATGATTGAAGCTACTAACTGAATGAAAGGAGCTGGCATCTCACTCTCTTTGAATCTTCTTTATCATGCTAAGAGGAGCAGGAAAAAGCAAAAAATTTCAGAATTGCACCTTGCAATGCGGAGAAATTACTGTTTGTGCATTTACAATATTCATTGATTTTTGCCATTGAAAAACATCATGTTATTCATATACCAGAAATGTTTGAAGCTACTGACTGAATGAAAGGAGCTGACATCTCACTCTCTTTGAATCTTCTTTATCATGCTAAGAGGAGCAGGAAAAAGCAAAAAATTTCAGAATTGCACCTTGCAATGCGGAGAAATTACTGTCTGTGCATTTACAATATTCATTGATTTTTGCCATTGAAAAACGTCCAGAAATTATTGAAGCTACTGACTGAATGAAAGGAGCTGGTATCTCACTCTCTTTGAATCTTCTTTATCATGCTAAGAGGAGCAGGAAAAAGCAAAAAATTTCAGAATTGCACCTTGCAATGCGGAGAAATTACTGTTTGTGCATTTACAAAATTCATTGATTTTTGCCATTGAAAAACATCATGTTATTCATATACCAGAAATGTTTGAAGCTACTGACTGAATGAAAGGAGCTGGCATCTCACTCTCTTTGAATCTTCTTTATCATGCTAAGAGGAGCAGGAAAAAGCAAAAAATTTCAGAATTGCACCTTGCAATGCGGAGAAATTACTGTTTCTGCATTTACAATATTCATTGATTTTTGCCATTGAAAAACGTCCAGAAATGATTGAAGCTACTGACTGAATGAAAGGAGCTGGCATCTCACTCTCTTTGAATCTTCTTTATCATACTAAGAGGAGCAGGAAAAAGCAAAAAATTTCAGAATTGCACCTTGCAATGCGGAGAAATTACTGTTTGTTCATTTACAATATTCATTGATTTTTGCCATTGAAAAACGTACAGAAATGATTGAAGCTACTGACTGAATGAAAGGAGCTGGCATCTCACTCTCTTTGAATCTTCTTTATCATGCTAAGAGGAGCCGGAAAAAGCAAAAAATTTCAGAATTGCACCTTGCAATGCGGAGAAATTACTGTTTGTGCATTTACAATATTCATTGATTTTTGCCATTGAAAAACGTCCAGAAATGATTGAAGCTACTAACTGAATGAAAGGAGCTGGCATCTCACTCTCTTTGAATCTTCTTTATCATGCTAAGAGGAGCAGGAAAAAGCAAAAAATTTCAGAATTGCACCTTGCAATGCGGAGAAATTACTGTTTGTGCATTTACAATATTCATTGATTTTTGCCATTGAAAAACATCATGTTATTCATATACCAGAAATGTTTGAAGCTACTGACTGAATTAAAGGAGCTGACATCTCACTCTCTTTGAATCTTCTTTATCATGCTAAGAGGAGCAGGAAAAAGCAAAAAATTTCAGAATTGCACCTTGCAATGCGGAGAAATTACTGTCTGTGCATTTACAATATTCATTGATTTTTGCCATTGAAAAACATCCAGAAATGATTGAAGCTACTGACTGAATGAAAGGAGCTGGCATCTCACTCTCTTTGAATCTTCTTTATCATGCTAAGAGGAGCAGGAAAAAGCAAAAAATTTCAGAATTGCACCTTGCAATGCGGAGAAATTACTGTTTGTGCATTTACAATATTCATTGATTTTTGCCATTGAAAAACGTCCAGAAATGATTGAAGCTACTAACTGAATGAAAGGAGCTGGCATCTCACTCTCTTTGAATCTTCTTTATCATGCTAAGAGGAGCAGGAAAAAGCAAAAAATTTCAGAATTGCACCTTGCAATGCGGAGAAATTACTGTTTGTGCATTTACAATATTCATTGATTTTTGCCATTGAAAAACATCATGTTATTCATATACCAGAAATGTTTGAAGCTACTGACTGAATGAAAGGAGCTGACATCTCACTCTCTTTGAATCTTCTTTATCATGCTAAGAGGAGCAGGAAAAAGCAAAAAATTTCAGAATTGCACCTTGCAATGCGGAGAAATTACTGTCTGTGCATTTACAATATTCATTGATTTTTGCCATTGAAAAACGTCCAGAAATTATTGAAGCTACTGACTGAATGAAAGGAGCTGGTATCTCACTCTCTTTGAATCTTCTTTATCATGCTAAGAGGAGCAGGAAAAAGCAAAAAATTTCAGAATTGCACCTTGCAATGCGGAGAAATTACTGTTTGTGCATTTACAAAATTCATTGATTTTTGCCATTGAAAAACATCATGTTATTCATATACCAGAAATGTTTGAAGCTACTGACTGAATGAAAGGAGCTGGCATCTCACTCTCTTTGAATCTTCTTTATCATGCTAAGAGGAGCAGGAAAAAGCAAAAAATTTCAGAATTGCACCTTGCAATGCGGAGAAATTACTGTCTGTGCATTTACAATATTCATTGATTTTTGCCATTGAAAAACGTCCAGAAATTATTGAAGCTACTGACTGAATGAAAGGAGCTGGTATCTCACTCTCTTTGAATCTTCTTTATCATGCTAAGAGGAGCAGGAAAAAGCAAAAAATTTCAGAATTGCACCTTGCAATGCGGAGAAATTACTGTTTGTGCATTTACAAAATTCATTGATTTTTGCCATTGAAAAACATCATGTTATTCATATACCAGAAATGTTTGAAGCTACTGACTGAATGAAAGGAGCTGGCATCTCACTCTCTTTGAATCTTCTTTATCATGCTAAGAGGAGCAGGAAAAAGCAAAAAATTTCAGAATTGCACCTTGCAATGCGGAGAAATTACTGTTTCTGCATTTACAATATTCATTGATTTTTGCCATTGAAAAACGTCCAGAAATGATTGAAGCTACTGACTGAATGAAAGGAGCTGGCATCTCACTCTCTTTGAATCTTCTTTATCATACTAAGAGGAGCAGGAAAAAGCAAAAAATTTCAGAATTGCACCTTGCAATGCGGAGAAATTACTGTTTGTGCATTTACAATATTCATTGATTTTTGCCATTGAAAAACGTCAAGAAATGATTGAAGCTACTGACTGAATGAAAGGAGCTGGCATCTCAGTCTCTTTGAATCTTCTTTATCATGCTAAGAGGAGCAGGAAAAAGCAAAAAATTTCAGAATTGCACCTTGCAATGCGGAGAAATTACTGTTTGTGCATTTACAATATTCATTGATTTTTGCCATTGAAAAACATCATGTTATTCATATACCAGAAATGTTTGAAGCTACTGACTGAATGAAAGGAGCTGGCATCTCACTCTCTTTGAATCTTCTTTATCTTGCTAAGAGGAGCAGGAAAAAGCAAAAAATTTCAGAATTGCACTTTGCAATGCGGAGAAATTACTGTTTGTGCATTTACAATATTCATTGATTTTTGCCATTGAAAAACGTCCAGAAATGTTTGAAGCTACTGACTGAATGAAAGGAGCTGGCATCTCACTCTCTTTGAATCTTCTTTATCATGCTAAGAGGAGCAGGAAAAAGCAAAAAATTTCAGAATTGCACCTTGCAATGCGGAGAAATTACTGTTTGTGCATTTACAATATTCATTGATTTTTGCCATTGAAAAACGTCCAGAAATGATTGAAGCTACTGACTGAATGAAAGGAGCTGGCATCTCACTCTCTTTGAATCTTCTTTGTCATGCTAAGAGGAGCAGGAAAAAGCAAAAAATTTCAGAATTGCACCTTGCAATGCGGAGAAATTACTGTTTGTGCATTTACAATATTCATTGATTTTTGCCATTGAAAAACGTCCAGAAATGATTGAAGCTACTGACTGAATGAAAGGAGCTGGCATCTCACTCTCTTTGAATCTTCTTTATCATGCTAAGAGGAGCCGGAAAAAGCAAAAAATTTCAGAATTGCACCTTGCAATGCGGAGAAATTACTGTTTGTGCATTTACAATATTCATTGATTTTTGCCATTGAAAAACGTCCAGAAATGATTGAAGCTACTAACTGAATGAAAGGAGCTGGCATCTCACTCTCTTTGAATCTTCTTTATCATGCTAAGAGGAGCAGGAAAAAGCAAAAAATTTCAGAATTGCACCTTGCAATGCGGAGAAATTACTGTTTGTGCATTTACAATATTCATTGATTTTTGCCATTGAAAAACATCATGTTATTCATATACCAGAAATGTTTGAAGCTACTGACTGAATGAAAGGAGCTGGCATCTCACTCTCTTTGAATCTTCTTTATCATGCTAAGAGGAGCAGGAAAAACAAAAAATTTCAGAATTGCACCTTGCAATGCGGAGAAATTACTGTTTCTGCATTTACAATATTCATTGATTTTTGCCATTGAAAAACGTCCAGAAATGATTGAAGCTACTGACTGAATGAAAGGAGCTGGCATCTCACTCTCTTTGAATCTTCTTTATCATACTAAGAGGAGCAGGAAAAAGCAAAAAATTTCAGAATTGCACCTTGCAATGCGGAGAAATTACTGTTTGTGCATTTACAATATTCATTGATTTTTGCCATTGAAAAACGTACAGAAATGATTGAAGCTACAGACTGAATAAAAGGAGCTGGCATCTCACTCTCTTTGAATCTTCTTTATCATGCTAAGAGGAGCAGGAAAAAGCAAAAAATTTCAGAATTGCACCTTGCAATGCGGAGAAATTACTGTTTGTGCATTTACAATATTCATTGATTTTTGCCATTGAAAAACATCATGTTATTCATATACCAGAAATGATTGAAGCTACTGACTGAATGAAAGGAGCTGGCATCTCACTCTCTTTGAATCTTCTTTATCATGCTAAGAGGAGCAGGAAAAAGCAAAAAATTTCAGAATTGCACCTTGCAATGCGGAGAAATTACTGTCTGTGCATTTACAATATTCATTAATTTTTGCCATTGAAAAACATCCAGAAATGATTGAAGCTACTGACTGAATGAAAGGAGCTGGCATCTCACTCTCTTTGAATCTTCTTTATCATGCTAAGAGGAGCAGGAAAAAGCAAAAAATTTCAGAATTGCACCTTGCAATGCGGAGAAATTACTGTTTGTGCATTTACAAAATTCATTGATTTTTGCCATTGAAAAACATCATGTTATTCATATACCAGAAATGTTTGAAGCTACTGACTGAATGAAAGGAGCTGGCATCTCACTCTCTTTGAATCTTCTTTATCATGCTAAGAGGAGCAGGAAAAAGCAAAAAATTTCAGAATTGCACCTTGCAATGCGGAGAAATTACTGTCTGTGCATTTACAATATTCATTGATTTTTGCCATTGAAAAACGTCCAGAAATTATTGAAGCTACTGACTGAATGAAAGGAGCTGGTATCTCACTCTCTTTGAATCTTCTTTATCATGCTAAGAGGAGCAGGAAAAAGCAAAAAATTTCAGAATTGCACCTTGCAATGCGGAGAAATTACTGTTTGTGCATTTACAAAATTCATTGATTTTTGCCATTGAAAAACATCATGTTATTCATATACCAGAAATGTTTGAAGCTACTGACTGAATGAAAGGAGCTGGCATCTCACTCTCTTTGAATCTTCTTTATCATGCTAAGAGAAGCAGGAAAAAGCAAAAAATTTCAGAATTGCACCTTGCAATGCGGAGAAATTACTGTTTCTGCATTTACAATATTCATTGATTTTTGCCATTGAAAAACGTCCAGAAATGATTGAAGCTACTGACTGAATGAAAGGAGCTGGCATCTCACTCTCTTTGAATCTTCTTTATCATACTAAGAGGAGCAGGAAAAAGCAAAAAATTTCAGAATTGCACCTTGCAATGCGGAGAAATTACTGTTTGTGCATTTACAATATTCATTGATTTTTGCCATTGAAAAACGTCCAGAAATGATTGAAGCTACTGACTGAATGAAAGGAGCTGGCATCTCAGTCTCTTTGAATCTTCTTTATCATGCTAAGAGGAGCAGGAAAAAGCAAAAAATTTCAGAATTGCACCTTGCAATGCGGAGAAATTACTGTTTGTGCATTTACAATATTCATTGATTTTTGCCATTGAAAAACATCATGTTATTCATATACCAGAAATGTTTGAAGCTACTGACTGAATGAAAGGAGCTGGCATCTCACTCTCTTTGAATCTTCTTTATCTTGCTAAGAGGAGCAGGAAAAAGCAAAAAATTTCAGAATTGCACTTTGCAATGCGGAGAAAATACTGTTTGTGCATTTACAATATTCATTGATTTTTGCCATTGAAAAACGTCCAGAAATGTTTGAAGCTACTGACTGAATGAAAGGAGCTGGCATCTCACTCTCTTTGAATCTTCTTTATCATGCTAAGAGGAGCAGGAAAAAGCAAAAAATTTCAGAATTGCACCTTGCAATGCGGAGAAATTACTGTTTGTGCATTTACAATATTCATTGATTTTTGCCATTGAAAAACGTCCAGAAATGATTGAAGCTACTGACTGAATGAAAGGAGCTGGCATCTCACTCTCTTTGAATCTTCTTTGTCATGCTAAGAGGAGCAGGAAAAAGCAAAAAATTTCAGAATTGCACCTTGCAATGCGGAGAAATTACTGTTTGTGCATTTACAATATTCATTGATTTTTGCCATTGAAAAACGTCCAGAAATGATTGAAGCTACTGACTGAATGAAAGGAGCTGGCATCTCACTCTCTTTGAATCTTCTTTATCATGCTAAGAGGAGCCGGAAAAAGCAAAAAATTTCAGAATTGCACCTTGCAATGCGGAGAAATTACTGTTTGTGCATTTACAATATTCATTGATTTTTGCCATTGAAAAACGTCCAGAAATGATTGAAGCTACTAACTGAATGAAAGGAGCTGGCATCTCACTCTCTTTGAATCTTCTTTATCATGCTAAGAGGAGCAGGAAAAAGCAAAAAATTTCAGAATTGCACCTTGCAATGCGGTGAAATTACTGTTTGTGCATTTACAATATTCATTGATTTTTGCCATTGAAAAACATCATGTTATTCATATACCAGAAATGTTTGAAGCTACTGACTGAATGAAAGGAGCTGGCATCTCACTCTCTTTGAATCTTCTTTATCATGCTAAGAGGAGCAGGAAAAACAAAAAATTTCAGAATTGCACCTTGCAATGCGGAGAAATTACTGTTTCTGCATTTACAATATTCATTGATTTTTGCCATTGAAAAACGTCCAGAAATGATTGAAGCTACTGACTGAATGAAAGGAGCTGGCATCTCACTCTCTTTGAATCTTCTTTATCATACTAAGAGGAGCAGGAAAAAGCAAAAAATTTCAGAATTGCACCTTGCAATGCGGAGAAATTACTGTTTGTGCATTTACAATATTCATTGATTTTTGCCATTGAAAAACGTACAGAAATGATTGAAGCTACAGACTGAATAAAAGGAGCTGGCATCTCACTCTCTTTGAATCTTCTTTATCATGCTAAGAGGAGCAGGAAAAAGCAAAAAATTTCAGAATTGCACCTTGCAATGCGGAGAAATTACTGTTTGTGCATTTACAATATTCATTGATTTTTGCCATTGAAAAACATCATGTTATTCATATACCAGAAATGATTGAAGCTACTGACTGAATGAAAGGAGCTGGCATCTCACTCTCTTTGAATCTTCTTTATCATGCTAAGAGGAGCAGGAAAAAGCAAAAAATTTCAGAATTGCACCTTGCAATGCGGAGAAATTACTGTCTGTGCATTTACAATATTCATTAATTTTTGCCATTGAAAAACATCCAGAAATGATTGAAGCTACTGACTGAATGAAAGGAGCTGGCATCTAACTCTCTTTGAATCTTCTTTATCATGCTAAGAGGAGCAGGAAAAAGCAAAAAATTTCAGAATTGCACCTTGCAATGCGGAGAAATTACTGTTTGTGCATTTACAATATTCATTGATTTTTGCCATTGAAAAACGTCCAGAAATTATTGAAGCTACTGACTGAATGAAAGGAGCTGGTATCTCACTCTCTTTGAATCTTCTTTATCATGCTAAGAGGAGCAGGAAAAAGCAAAAAAATTCAGAATTGCACCTTGCAATGCGGTGAAATTACTGTTTGTGCATTTACAAAATTCATTGATTTTTGCCATTGAAAAACATCATGTTATTCATATACCAGAAATGTTTGAAGCTACTGACTGAATGAAAGGAGCTGGCATCTCACTCTCTTTGAATCTTCTTTATCATGCCAAGAGGAGCAGGAAAAAGCAAAAAATTTCAGAATTGCACCTTGCAATGCGGAGAAATTACTGTTTGTGCATTTACAATATTCATTGCTTTTTGCCATTGAAAAACGTCCAGAAATGATTGAAGCTACTGACTGAATGAAAGGAGCTGGCATCTCACTCTCTTTGAATCTTCTTTATCATGCTAAGAGGAGCAGGAAAAAGCAAAAAATTTCAGAATTGCACCTTGCAATGCGGAGAAATTACTGTTTGTGCATTTACAATATTCATTGATTTTTGTTATTGAAAAACGTCCAGAAATGATTGAAGCTACTAACTGAATGAAAGGAGCTGGCATCTCACTCTCTTTGAATCTTCTTTATCATGCTAAGAGGAGCAGGAAAAAGCAAAAAATTTCAGAATTGCACCTTGCAATGCGGAGAAATTACTGTTTGTGCATTTACAATATTCATTGATTTTTGCCATTGAAAAACATCATGTTATTCATATACCAGAAATGTTTGAAGCTACTGACTGAATGAAAGGAGCTGACATCTCACTCTCTTTGAATCTTCTTTATCATGCTAAGAGGAGCAGGAAAAAGCAAAAAATTTCAGAATTGCACCTTGCAATGCGGAGAAATTACTGTCTGTGCATTTACAATATTCATTGATTTTTGCCATTGAAAAACGTCCAGAAATTATTGAAGCTACTGACTGAATGAAAGGAGCTGGTATCTCACTCTCTTTGAATCTTCTTTATCATGCTAAGAGGAGCAGGAAAAAGCAAAAAATTTCAGAATTGCACCTTGCAATGCGGAGAAATTACTGTTTGTGCATTTACAAAATTCATTGATTTTTGCCATTGAAAAACATCATGTTATTCATATACCAGAAATGTTTGAAGCTACTGACTGAATGAAAGGAGCTGGCATCTCACTCTCTTTGAATCTTCTTTATCATGCTAAGAGGAGCAGGAAAAAGCAAAAAATTTCAGAATTGCACCTTGCAATGCGGAGAAATTACTGTTTCTGCATTTACAATATTCATTGATTATTGCCATTGAAAAACGTCCAGAAATGATTGAAGCTACTGACTGAATGAAAGGAGCTGGCATCTCACTCTCTTTGAATCTTCTTTATCATACTAAGAGGAGCAGGAAAAAGCAAAAAATTTCAGAATTGCACCTTGCAATGCGGAGAAATTACTGTTTGTGCATTTACAATATTCATTGATTTTTGCCATTGAAAAACGTATAGAAATGATTGAAGCTACAGACTGAATAAAAGGAGCTGGCATCTCACTCTCTTTGAATCTTCTTTATCATGCTAAGAGGAGCAGGAAAAAGCAAAAAATTTCAGAATTGCACCTTGCAATGCGGAGAAATTACTGTTTGTGCATTTACAATATTCATTGATTTTTGCCATTGAAAAACATCATGTTATTCATATACCAGAAATGATTGAAGCTACTGAATGAATGAAAGGAGCTGGAATCTCACTCTCTTTGAATCTTCTTTATCATGCTAAGAGGAGCAGGAAAAAGCAAAAAATTTCAGAATTGCACCTTGCAATGCGGAGAAATTACTGTCTGTGCATTTACAATATTCATTGATTTTTGCCATTGAAAAACATCCAGAAATGATTGAAGCTACTGACTGAATGAAAGGAGCTGGCATCTCACTCTCTTTGAATCTTCTTTATCATGCTAAGAGGAGCAGGAAAAAGCAAAAAATTTCAGAATTGCACCTTGCAATGCGGAGAAATTACTGTTTGTGCATTTACAATATTCATTGATTTTTGCCATTGAAAAACGTCCAGAAATTATTGAAGCTACTGACTGAATGAAAGGAGCTGGTATCTCACTCTCTTTGAATCTTCATTATCATGCTAAGAGGAGCAGGAAAAAGCAAAAAAATTCAGAATTGCACCTTGCAATGCGGAGAAATTACTGTTTGTGCATTTACAAAATTCATTGATTTTTGCCATTGAAAAACATGTTATTCATATACCAGAAATGTTTGAAGCTACTGACTGAATGAAAGGAGCTGGCATCTCACTCTCTTTGAATCTTCTTTATCATGCTAAGAGGAGCAGGAAAAAGCAAAAAATTTCAGAATTGCACCTTGCAATGCGGAGAAATTACTGTTTGTGCATTTACAATATTCATTGATTTTTGCCATTGAAAAACGTCCAGAAATGATTGAAGCTACTGACTGAATGAAAGGAGCTGGCATCTCACTCTCTTTGAATCTTCTTTATCATACTAAGAGGAGCAGGAAAAAGCTAAAAATTTCAGAATTGCACCTTGCAATGCGGAGAAATTACTGTTTGTGCATTTACAATATTCATTGATTTTTGCCATTGAAAAACGTCCAGAAATGATTGAAGCTACTAACTGAATGAAAGGAGCTGGCATCTCACTCTCTTTGAATCTTCTTTATCATGCTAAGAGGAGCAGGAAAAAGCAAAAAATTTCAGAATTGCACCTTGCAATGCGGAGAAATTACTGTTTGTGCATTTACAATATTCATTGATTTTTGCCATTGAAAAACATCATGTTATTCATATACCAGAAATGTTTGAAGCTACTGACTGAATGAAAGGAGCTGACATCTCACTCTCTTTGAATCTTCTTTATCATGCTAAGAGGAGCAGGAAAAAGCAAAAAATTTCAGAATTGCACCTTGCAATGCGGAGAAATTACTTTCTGTGCATTTACAATATTCATTGATTTTTGCCATTGAAAAACATCCAGAAATGATTGAAGCTACTGACTGAATGAAAGGAGCTGGCATCTCACTCTCTTTGAATCTTCTTTATCATGCTAAGAGGAGCAGGAAAAAGCAAAAAATTTCAGAATTGCACCTTGCAATGCGGAGAAATTACTGTTTGTGCATTTACAATATTCATTGATTTTTGCCATTGAAAAACATCATGTTATTCATATACCAGAAATGTTTGAAGCTACTGACTGAATGAAAGGAGCTGACATCTCACTCTCTTTGAATCTTCTTTATCATGCTAAGAGGAGCAGGAAAAAGCAAAAAATTTCAGAATTGCACCTTGCAATGCGGAGAAATTACTGTCTGTGCATTTACAATATTCATTGATTTTTGCCATTGAAAAACGTCCAGAAATTATTGAAGCTACTGACTGAATGAAAGGAGCTGGTATCTCACTCTCTTTGAATCTTCTTTATCATGCTAAGAGGAGCAGGAAAAAGCAAAAAATTTCAGAATTGCACCTTGCAATGCGGAGAAATTACTGTTTGTGCATTTACAAAATTCATTGATTTTTGCCATTGAAAAACATCATGTTATTCATATACCAGAAATGTTTGAAGCTACTGACTGAATGAAAGGAGCTGGCATCTCACTCTCTTTGAATCTTCTTTATCATGCTAAGAGGAGCAGGAAAAAGCAAAAAATTTCAGAATTGCACCTTGCAATGCGGAGAAATTACTGTTTCTGCATTTACAATATTCATTGATTTTTGCCATTGAAAAACGTCCAGAAATGATTGAAGCTACTGACTGAATGAAAGGAGCTGGCATCTCACTCTCTTTGAATCTTCTTTATCATACTAAGAGGAGCAGGAAAAAGCAAAAAATTTCAGAATTGCACCTTGCAATGCGGAGAAATTACTGTTTGTGCATTTACAATATTCATTGATTTTTGCCATTGAAAAACGTACAGAAATGATTGAAGCTACAGACTGAATAAAAGGAGCTGGCATCTCACTCTCTTTGAATCTTCTTTATCATGCTAAGAGGAGCAGGAAAAAGCAAAAAATTTCAGAATTGCACCTTGCAATGCGGAGAAATTACTGTTTGTGCATTTACAATATTCATTGATTTTTGCCATTGAAAAACATCATGTTATTCATATACCAGAAATGATTGAAGCTACTGACTGAATGAAAGGAGCTGGCATCTCACTCTCTTTGAATCTTCTTTATCATGCTAAGAGGAGCAGGAAAAAGCAAAAAATTTCAGAATTGCACCTTGCAATGCGGAGAAATTACTGTCTGTGCATTTACAATATTCATTGATTTTTGCCATTGAAAAACATCCAGAAATGATTGAAGCTACTGACTGAATGAAAGGAGCTGGCATCTCACTCTCTTTGAATCTTCTTTATCATGCTAAGAGGAGCAGGAAAAAGCAAAAAATTTCAGAATTGCACCTTGCAATGCGGAGAAATTACTGTTTGTGCATTTACAATATTCATTGATTTTTGCCATTGAAAAACGTCCAGAAATTATTGAAGCTACTGACTGAATGAAAGGAGCTGGTATCTCACTCTCTTTGAATCTTCTTTATCATGCTAAGAGGAGCAGGAAAAAGCAAAAAAATTCAGAATTGCACCTTGCAATGCGGAGAAATTACTGTTTGTGCATTTACAAAATTCATTGATTTTTGCCATTGAAAAACATCATGTTATTCATATACCAGAAATGTTTGAAGCTACTGACTGAATGAAAGGAGCTGGCATCTCACTCTCTTTGAATCTTCTTTATCATGCTAAGAGGAGCAGGAAAAAGCAAAAAATTTCAGAATTGCACCTTGCAATGCGGAGAAATTACTGTTTGTGCATTTACAATATTCATTGATTTTTGCCATTGAAAAACGTCCAGAAATGATTGAAGCTACTGACTGAATGAAAGGAGCTGGCATCTCACTCTCTTTGAATCTTCTTTATCATACTAAGAGGAGCAGGAAAAAGCTAAAAATTTCAGAATTGCACCTTGCAATGCGGAGAAATTACTGTTTGTGCATTTACAATATTCATTGATTTTTGCCATTGAAAAACGTCCAGAAATGATTGAAGCTACTGACTGAATGAAAGGAGCTGTCATCTCACTCTCTTTGAATCTTCTTTATCATGCTAAGAGGAGCAGGAAAAAGCAAAAAATTTCAGAATTGCACCTTGCAATGCGGAGAAATTACTGTTTGTGCATTTACAATATTCATTGATTTTTGCCATTGAAAAACGTCCAGAAATGATTGAAGCTACTGACTGAATGAAAGGAGCTGGTATCTCAGTCTCTTTGAATCTTCTTTATCATGCTAAGAGGAGCAGGAAAAAGCAAAAAATTTCAGAATTGCACCTTGCAATGCGGAGAAATTACTGTTTGTGCATTTAAAATATTCATTGATTTTTGCCATTGAAAAACATCATGTTATTCATATACCAGAAATGTTTGAAGCTACTGACTGAATGAAAGGAGCTGGCATCTCACTCTCTTTGAATCTTCTTTATCATGCTAAGAGGAGCAGGAAAAAGCAAAAAATTTCAGAATTGCACCTTGCAATGAGGAGAAATTACTGTTTGTGCATTTACAATATTCATTGATTTTTGCCATTGAAAAACGTCCAGAAATGATTGAAGCTACTGACAGAATGAAAGGAGCTGGCATCTCAGTCTCTTTGAATCTTCTTTATCATGCTAAGAGGAGCAGGAAAAAGCAAAAAATTTCAGAATTGCACCTTGCAATGCGGAGAAATTACTGTTTGTGCATTTACAATATTCATTGATTTTTGCCATTGAAAAACGTACAGAAATGATTGAAGCTACAGACAGAATAAAAGGAGCTGGCATCTCACTCTCTTTGAATCTTCTTTATCATGCTAAGAGGAGCAGGAAAAAGCAAAAAATTTCAGAATTGCACCTTGCAATGCGGAGAAATTACTGGTTGTGCATTTACAATATTCATTGATTTTTGCCATTGAAAAACATCATGTTATTCATATACCAGAAATGTTTGAAGCTACTGACTGAATGAAAGGAGCTGACATCTCACTCTCTTTGAATCTTCTTTATCATGCTAAGAGGAGCAGGAAAAAGCAAAAAATTTCAGAATTGCACCTTGCAATGCGGAGAAATTACTGTTTGTGCATTTACAATATTCATTGATTTTTGCCATTGAAAAACATCATGTTATTCATATACCAGAAATGTTTGAAGCTACTGACTGAATGAAAGGAGCTGACATCTCACTCTCTTTGAATCTTCTTTATCATGCTAAGAGGAGCAGGAAAAAGCAAAAAATTTCAGAATTGCACCTTGCAATGCGGAGAAATTACTGTCTGTGCATTTACAATATTCATTGATTTTTGCCATTGAAAAACGTCCAGAAATTATTGAAGCTACTGACTGAATGAAAGGAGCTGGTATCTCACTCTCTTTGAATCTTCTTTATCATGCTAAGAGGAGCAGGAAAAAGCAAAAAATTTCAGAATTGCACCTTGCAATGCGGAGAAATTACTGTTTGTGCATTTACAAAATTCATTGATTTTTGCCATTGAAAAACATCATGTTATTCATATACCAGAAATGTTTGAAGCTACTGACTGAATGAAAGGAGCTGGCATCTCACTCTCTTTGAATCTTCTTTATCATGCTAAGAGGAGCAGGAAAAAGCAAAAAATTTCAGAATTGCACCTTGCAATGCGGAGAAATTACTGTTTCTGCATTTACAATATTCATTGATTTTTGCCATTGAAAAACGTCCAGAAATGATTGAAGCTACTGACTGAATGAAAGGAGCTGGCATCTCACTCTCTTTGAATCTTCTTTATCATACTAAGGGGAGCAGGAAAAAGCAAAAAATTTCAGAATTGCACCTTGCAATGCGGAGAAATTACTGTTTGTGCATTTACAATATTCATTGATTTTTGCCATTGAAAAACGTACAGAAATGATTGAAGCTACAGACTGAATAAAAGGAGCTGGCATCTCACTCTCTTTGAATCTTCTTTATCATGCTAAGAGGAGCAGGAAAAAGCAAAAAATTTCAGAATTGCACCTTGCAATGCGGAGAAATTACTGTTTGTGCATTTACAATATTCATTGATTTTTGCCATTGAAAAACATCATGTTATTCATATACCAGAAATGATTGAAGCTACTGACTGAATGAAAGGAGCTGGCATCTCACTCTCTTTGAATCTTCTTTATCATGCTAAGAGGAGCAGGAAAAAGCAAAAAATTTCAGAATTGCACCTTGCAATGCGGAGAAATTACTGTCTGTGCATTTACAATATTCATTGATTTTTGCCATTGAAAAACATCCAGAAATGATTGAAGCTACTGACTGAATGAAAGGAGCTGGCATCTCACTCTCTTTGAATCTTCTTTATCATGCTAAGAGGAGCAGGAAAAAGCAAAAAATTTCAGAATTGCACCTTGCAATGCGGAGAAATTACTGTTTGTGCATTTACAATATTCATTGATTTTTGCCATTGAAAAACGTCCAGAAATTATTGAAGCTACTGACTGAATGAAAGGAGCTGGTATCTCACTCTCTTTGAATCTTCTTTATCATGCTAAGAGGAGCAGGAAAAAGCAAAAAAATTCAGAATTGCACCTTGCAATGCGGAGAAATTACTGTTTGTGCATTTACAAAATTCATTGATTTTTGCCATTGAAAAACATCATGTTATTCATATACCAGAAATGTTTGAAGCTACTGACTGAATGAAAGGAGCTGGCATCTCACTCTCTTTGAATCTTCTTTATCATGCTAAGAGGAGCAGGAAAAAGCAAAAAATTTCAGAATTGCACCTTGCAATGCGGAGAAATTACTGTTTGTGCATTTACAATATTCATTGATTTTTGCCATTGAAAAACGTCCAGAAATGATTGAAGCTACTGACTGAATGAAAGGAGCTGGCATCTCACTCTCTTTGAATCTTCTTTATCATACTAAGAGGAGCAGGAAAAAGCTAAAAATTTCAGAATTGCACCTTGCAATGCGGAGAAATTACTGTTTGTGCATTTACAATATTCATTGATTTTTGCCATTGAAAAACGTCCAGAAATGATTGAAGCTACTGACTGAATGAAAGGAGCTGTCATCTCACTCTCTTTGAATCTTCTTTATCATGCTAAGAGGAGCAGGAAAAAGCAAAAAATTTCAGAATTGCACCTTGCAATGCGGAGAAATTACTGTTTGTGCATTTACAATATTCATTGATTTTTGCCATTGAAAAACGTCCAGAAATGATTGAAGCTACTGACTGAATGAAAGGAGCTGGTATCTCAGTCTCTTTGAATCTTCTTTATCATGCTAAGAGGAGCAGGAAAAAGCAAAAAATTTCAGAATTGCACCTTGCAATGCGGAGAAATTACTGTTTGTGCATTTAAAATATTCATTGATTTTTGCCATTGAAAAACATCATGTTATTCATATACCAGAAATGTTTGAAGCTACTGACTGAATGAAAGGAGCTGGCATCTCACTCTCTTTGAATCTTCTTTATCATGCTAAGAGGAGCAGGAAAAACAAAAAATTTCAGAATTGCACCTTGCAATGCGGAGAAATTACTGTTTCTGCATTTACAATATTCATTGATTTTTGCCATTGAAAAACGTCCAGAAATGATTGAAGCTACTGACTGAATGAAAGGAGCTGGCATCTCACTCTCTTTGAATCTTCTTTATCATACTAAGAGGAGCAGGAAAAAGCAAAAAATTTCAGAATTGCACCTTGCAATGCGGAGAAATTACTGTTTGTGCATTTACAATATTCATTGATTTTTGCCATTGAAAAACGTACAGAAATGATTGAAGCTACAGACTGAATAAAAGGAGCTGGCATCTCACTCTCTTTGAATCTTCTTTATCATGCTAAGAGGAGCAGGAAAAAGCAAAAAATTTCAGAATTGCACCTTGCAATGCGGAGAAATTACTGTTTGTGCATTTACAATATTCATTGATTTTTGCCATTGAAAAACATCATGTTATTCATATACCAGAAATGATTGAAGCTACTGACTGAATGAAAGGAGCTGGCATCTCACTCTCTTTGAATCTTCTTTATCATGCTAAGAGGAGCAGGAAAAAGCAAAAAATTTCAGAATTGCACCTTGCAATGCGGAGAAATTACTGTCTGTGCATTTACAATATTCATTAATTTTTGCCATTGAAAAACATCCAGAAATGATTGAAGCTACTGACTGAATGAAAGGAGCTGGCATCTCACTCTCTTTGAATCTTCTTTATCATGCTAAGAGGAGCAGGAAAAAGCAAAAAATTTCAGAATTGCACCTTGCAATGCGGAGAAATTACTGTTTGTGCATTTACAATATTCATTGATTTTTGCCATTGAAAAACGTCCAGAAATTATTGAAGCTACTGACTGAATGAAAGGAGCTGGTATCTCACTCTCTTTGAATCTTCTTTATCATGCTAAGAGGAGCAGGAAAAAGCAAAAAAATTCAGAATTGCACCTTGCAATGCGGTGAAATTACTGTTTGTGCATTTACAAAATTCATTGATTTTTGCCATTGAAAAACATCATGTTATTCATATACCAGAAATGTTTGAAGCTACTGACTGAATGAAAGGAGCTGGCATCTCACTCTCTTTGAATCTTCTTTATCATGCCAAGAGGAGCAGGAAAAAGCAAAAAATTTCAGAATTGCACCTTGCAATGCGGAGAAATTACTGTTTGTGCATTTACAATATTCATTGCTTTTTGCCATTGAAAAACGTCCAGAAATGATTGAAGCTACTGACTGAATGAAAGGAGCTGGCATCTCACTCTCTTTGAATCTTCTTTATCATGCTAAGAGGAGCAGGAAAAAGCAAAAAATTTCAGAATTGCACCTTGCAATGCGGAGAAATTACTGTTTGTGCATTTACAATATTCATTGATTTTTGTTATTGAAAAACGTCCAGAAATGATTGAAGCTACTAACTGAATGAAAGGAGCTGGCATCTCACTCTCTTTGAATCTTCTTTATCATGCTAAGAGGAGCAGGAAAAAGCAAAAAATTTCAGAATTGCACCTTGCAATGCGGAGAAATTACTGTCTGTGCATTTACAATATTCATTGATTTTTGCCATTGAAAAACGTCCAGAAATTATTGAAGCTACTGACTGAATGAAAGGAGCTGGTATCTCACTCTCTTTGAATCTTCTTTATCATGCTAAGAGGAGCAGGAAAAAGCAAAAAATTTCAGAATTGCACCTTGCAATGCGGAGAAATTACTGTTTGTGCATTTACAAAATTCATTGATTTTTGCCATTGAAAAACATCATGTTATTCATATACCAGAAATGTTTGAAGCTACTGACTGAATGAAAGGAGCTGGCATCTCACTCTCTTTGAATCTTCTTTATCATGCTAAGAGGAGCAGGAAAAAGCAAAAAATTTCAGAATTGCACCTTGCAATGCGGAGAAATTACTGTTTCTGCATTTACAATATTCATTGATTATTGCCATTGAAAAACGTCCAGAAATGATTGAAGCTACTGACTGAATGAAAGGAGCTGGCATCTCACTCTCTTTGAATCTTCTTTATCATACTAAGAGGAGCAGGAAAAAGCAAAAAATTTCAGAATTGCACCTTGCAATGCGGAGAAATTACTGTTTGTGCATTTACAATATTCATTGATTTTTGCCATTGAAAAACGTATAGAAATGATTGAAGCTACAGACTGAATAAAAGGAGCTGGCATCTCACTCTCTTTGAATATTCTTTATCATGCTAAGAGGAGCAGGAAAAAGCAAAAAATTTCAGAATTGCACCTTGCAATGCGGAGAAATTACTGTTTGTGCATTTACAATATTCATTGATTTTTGCCATTGAAAAACATCATGTTATTCATATACCAGAAATGATTGAAGCTACTGACTGAATGAAAGGAGCTGGAATCTCACTCTCTTTGAATCTTCTTTATCATGCTAAGAGGAGCAGGAAAAAGCAAAAAATTTCAGAATTGCACCTTGCAATGCGGAGAAATTACTGTCTGTGCATTTACAATATTCATTGATTTTTGCCATTGAAAAACATCCAGAAATGATTGAAGCTACTGACTGAATGGAAGGAGCTGGCATCTCACTCTCTTTGAATCTTCTTTATCATGCTAAGAGGAGCAGGAAAAAGCAAAAAATTTCAGAATTGCACCTTGCAATGCGGAGAAATTACTGTTTGTGCATTTACAATATTCATTGATTTTTGCCATTGAAAAACGTCCAGAAATTATTGAAGCTACTGACTGAATGAAAGGAGCTGGTATCTCACTCTCTTTGAATCTTCATTATCATGCTAAGAGGAGCAGGAAAAAGCAAAAAAATTCAGAATTGCACCTTGCAATGCGGAGAAATTACTGTTTGTGCATTTACAAAATTCATTGATTTTTGCCATTGAAAAACATGTTATTCATATACCAGAAATGTTTGAAGCTACTGACTGAATGAAAGGAGCTGGCATCTCACTCTCTTTGAATCTTCTTTATCATGCTAAGAGGAGCAGGAAAAAGCAAAAAATTTCAGAATTGCACCTTGCAATGCGGAGAAATTACTGTTTGTGCATTTACAATATTCATTGATTTTTGCCATTGAAAAACGTCCAGAAATGATTGAAGCTACTGACTGAATGAAAGGAGCTGGCATCTCACTCTCTTTGAATCTTCTTTATCATACTAAGAGGAGCAGGAAAAAGCTAAAAATTTCAGAATTGCACCTTGCAATGCGGAGAAATTACTGTTTGTGCATTTACAATATTCATTGATTTTTGCCATTGAAAAACGTCCAGAAATGATTGAAGCTACTAACTGAATGAAAGGAGCTGGCATCTCACTCTCTTTGAATCTTCTTTATCATGCTAAGAGGAGCAGGAAAAAGCAAAAAATTTCAAAATTGCACCTTGCAATGCGGAGAAATTACTGTTTGTGCATTTACAATATTCATTGATTTTTGCCATTGAAAAACATCATGTTATTCATATACCAGAAATGTTTGAAGCTACTGACTGAATGAAAGGAGCTGACATCTCACTCTCTTTGAATCTTCTTTATCATGCTAAGAGGAGCAGGAAAAAGCAAAAAATTTCAGAATTGCACCTTGCAATGCGGAGAAATTACTTTCTGTGCATTTACAATATTCATTGATTTTTGCCATTGAAAAACATCCAGAAATGATTGAAGCTACTGACTGAATGAAAGGAGCTGGCATCTCACTCTCTTTGAATCTTCTTTATCATGCTAAGAGGAGCAGGAAAAAGCAAAAAATTTCAGAATTGCACCTTGCAATGCGGAGAAATTACTGTTTGTGCATTTACAATATTCATTGATTTTTGCCATTGAAAAACATCATGTTATTCATATACCAGAAATGTTTGAAGCTACTGACTGAATGAAAGGAGCTGACATCTCACTCTCTTTGAATCTTCTTTATCATGCTAAGAGGAGCAGGAAAAAGCAAAAAATTTCAGAATTGCACCTTGCAATGCGGAGAAATTACTGTCTGTGCATTTACAATATTCATTGATTTTTGCCATTGAAAAACGTCCAGAAATTATTGAAGCTACTGACTGAATGAAAGGAGCTGGTATCTCACTCTCTTTGAATCTTCTTTATCATGCTAAGAGGAGCAGGAAAAAGCAAAAAATTTCAGAATTGCACCTTGCAATGCGGAGAAATTACTGTTTGTGCATTTACAAAATTCATTGATTTTTGCCATTGAAAAACATCATGTTATTCATATACCAGAAATGTTTGAAGCTACTGACTGAATGAAAGGAGCTGGCATCTCACTCTCTTTGAATCTTCTTTATCATGCTAAGAGGAGCAGGAAAAAGCAAAAAATTTCAGAATTGCACCTTGCAATGCGGAGAAATTACTGTTTCTGCATTTACAATATTCATTGATTTTTGCCATTGAAAAACGTCCAGAAATGATTGAAGCTACTGACTGAATGAAAGGAGCTGGCATCTCACTCTCTTTGAATCTTCTTTATCATACTAAGAGGAGCAGGAAAAAGCAAAAAATTTCAGAATTGCACCTTGCAATGCGGAGAAATTACTGTTTGTGCATTTACAATATTCATTGATTTTTGCCATTGAAAAACGTACAGAAATGATTGAAGCTACAGACTGAATAAAAGGAGCTGGCATCTCACTCTCTTTGAATCTTCTTTATCATGCTAAGAGGAGCAGGAAAAAGCAAAAAATTTCAGAATTGCACCTTGCAATGCGGAGAAATTACTGTTTGTGCATTTACAATATTCATTGATTTTTGCCATTGAAAAACATCATGTTATTCATATACCAGAAATGATTGAAGCTACTGACTGAATGAAAGGAGCTGGCATCTCACTCTCTTTGAATCTTCTTTATCATGCTAAGAGGAGCAGGAAAAAGCAAAAAATTTCAGAATTGCACCTTGCAATGCGGAGAAATTACTGTCTGTGCATTTACAATATTCATTGATTTTTGCCATTGAAAAACATCCAGAAATGATTGAAGCTACTGACTGAATGAAAGGAGCTGGCATCTCACTCTCTTTGAATCTTCTTTATCATGCTAAGAGGAGCAGGAAAAAGCAAAAAATTTCAGAATTGCACCTTGCAATGCGGAGAAATTACTGTTTGTGCATTTACAATATTCATTGATTTTTGCCATTGAAAAACGTCCAGAAATTATTGAAGCTACTGACTGAATGAAAGGAGCTGGTATCTCACTCTCTTTGAATCTTCTTTATCATGCTAAGAGGAGCAGGAAAAAGCAAAAAAATTCAGAATTGCACCTTGCAATGCGGAGAAATTACTGTTTGTGCATTTACAAAATTCATTGATTTTTGCCATTGAAAAACATCATGTTATTCATATACCAGAAATGTTTGAAGCTACTGACTGAATGAAAGGAGCTGGCATCTCACTCTCTTTGAATCTTCTTTATCATGCTAAGAGGAGCAGGAAAAAGCAAAAAATTTCAGAATTGCACCTTGCAATGCGGAGAAATTACTGTTTGTGCATTTACAATATTCATTGATTTTTGCCATTGAAAAACGTCCAGAAATGATTGAAGCTACTGACTGAATGAAAGGAGCTGGCATCTCACTCTCTTTGAATCTTCTTTATCATACTAAGAGGAGCAGGAAAAAGCTAAAAATTTCAGAATTGCACCTTGCAATGCGGAGAAATTACTGTTTGTGCATTTACAATATTCATTGATTTTTGCCATTGAAAAACGTCCAGAAATGATTGAAGCTACTGACTGAATGAAAGGAGCTGTCATCTCACTCTCTTTGAATCTTCTTTATCATGCTAAGAGGAGCAGGAAAAAGCAAAAAATTTCAGAATTGCACCTTGCAATGCGGAGAAATTACTGTTTGTGCATTTACAATATTCATTGATTTTTGCCATTGAAAAACGTCCAGAAATGATTGAAGCTACTGACTGAATGAAAGGAGCTGGTATCTCAGTCTCTTTGAATCTTCTTTATCATGTTAAGAGGAGCAGGAAAAAGCAAAAAATTTCAGAATTGCACCTTGCAATGCGGAGAAATTACTGTTTGTGCATTTAAAATATTCATTGATTTTTGCCATTGAAAAACATCATGTTATTCATATACCAGAAATGTTTGAAGCTACTGACTGAATGAAAGGAGCTGGCATCTCACTCTCTTTGAATCTTCTTTATCATGCTAAGAGGAGCAGGAAAAAGCAAAAAATTTCAGAATTGCACCTTGCAATGAGGAGAAATTACTGTTTGTGCATTTACAATATTCATTGATTTTTGCCATTGAAAAACGTCCAGAAATGATTGAAGCTACTGACTGAATGAAAGGAGCTGGCATCTCAGTCTCTTTGAATCTTCTTTATCATGCTAAGAGGAGCAGGAAAAAGCAAAAAATTTCAGAATTGCACCTTGCAATGCGGAGAAATTACTGTTTGTGCATTTACAATATTCATTGATTTTTGCCATTGAAAAACGTACAGAAATGATTGAAGCTACAGACAGAATAAAAGGAGCTGGCATCTCACTCTCTTTGAATCTTCTTTATCATGCTAAGAGGAGCAGGAAAAAGCAAAAAATTTCAGAATTGCACCTTGCAATGCGGAGAAATTACTGTTTGTGCATTTACAATATTCATTGATTTTTGCCATTGAAAAACGTCCAGAAATGATTGAAGCTACTAACTGAATGAAAGGAGCTGGCATCTCACTCTCTTTGAATCTTCTTTATCATGCTAAGAGGAGCAGGAAAAAGCAAAAAATTTCAGAATTGCACCTTGCAATGCGGAGAAATTACTGTTTGTGCATTTACAATATTCATTGATTTTTGCCATTGAAAAACATCATGTTATTCATATACCAGAAATGTTTGAAGCTACTGACTGAATGAAAGGAGCTGACATCTCACTCTCTTTGAATCTTCTTTATCATGCTAAGAGGAGCAGGAAAAAGCAAAAAATTTCAGAATTGCACCTTGCAATGCGGAGAAATTACTTTCTGTGCATTTACAATATTCATTGATTTTTGCCATTGAAAAACATCCAGAAATGATTGAAGCTACTGACTGAATGAAAGGAGCTGGCATCTCACTCTCTTTGAATCTTCTTTATCATGCTAAGAGGAGCAGGAAAAAGCAAAAAATTTCAGAATTGCACCTTGCAATGCGGAGAAATTACTGTTTGTGCATTTACAATATTCATTGATTTTTGCCATTGAAAAACATCATGTTATTCATATACCAGAAATGTTTGAAGCTACTGACTGAATGAAAGGAGCTGACATCTCACTCTCTTTGAATCTTCTTTATCATGCTAAGAGGAGCAGGAAAAAGCAAAAAATTTCAGAATTGCACCTTGCAATGCGGAGAAATTACTGTCTGTGCATTTACAATATTCATTGATTTTTGCCATTGAAAAACGTCCAGAAATTATTGAAGCTACTGACTGAATGAAAGGAGCTGGTATCTCACTCTCTTTGAATCTTCTTTATCATGCTAAGAGGAGCAGGAAAAAGCAAAAAATTTCAGAATTGCACCTTGCAATGCGGAGAAATTACTGTTTGTGCATTTACAAAATTCATTGATTTTTGCCATTGAAAAACATCATGTTATTCATATACCAGAAATGTTTGAAGCTACTGACTGAATGAAAGGAGCTGGCATCTCACTCTCTTTGAATCTTCTTTATCATGCTAAGAGGAGCAGGAAAAAGCAAAAAATTTCAGAATTGCACCTTGCAATGCGGAGAAATTACTGTTTCTGCATTTACAATATTCATTGATTTTTGCCATTGAAAAACGTCCAGAAATGATTGAAGCTACTGACTGAATGAAAGGAGCTGGCATCTCACTCTCTTTGAATCTTCTTTATCATACTAAGGGGAGCAGGAAAAAGCAAAAAATTTCAGAATTGCACCTTGCAATGCGGAGAAATTACTGTTTGTGCATTTACAATATTCATTGATTTTTGCCATTGAAAAACGTACAGAAATGATTGAAGCTACAGACTGAATAAAAGGAGCTGGCATCTCACTCTCTTTGAATCTTCTTTATCATGCTAAGAGGAGCAGGAAAAAGCAAAAAATTTCAGAATTGCACCTTGCAATGCGGAGAAATTACTGTTTGTGCATTTACAATATTCATTGATTTTTGCCATTGAAAAACATCATGTTATTCATATACCAGAAATGATTGAAGCTACTGACTGAATGAAAGGAGCTGGCATCTCACTCTCTTTGAATCTTCTTTATCATGCTAAGAGGAGCAGGAAAAAGCAAAAAATTTCAGAATTGCACCTTGCAATGCGGAGAAATTACTGTCTGTGCATTTACAATATTCATTGATTTTTGCCATTGAAAAACATCCAGAAATGATTGAAGCTACTGACTGAATGAAAGGAGCTGGCATCTCACTCTCTTTGAATCTTCTTTATCATGCTAAGAGGAGCAGGAAAAAGCAAAAAATTTCAGAATTGCACCTTGCAATGCGGAGAAATTACTGTTTGTGCATTTACAATATTCATTGATTTTTGCCATTGAAAAACGTCCAGAAATTATTGAAGCTACTGACTGAATGAAAGGAGCTGGTATCTCACTCTCTTTGAATCTTCTTTATCATGCTAAGAGGAGCAGGAAAAAGCAAAAAAATTCAGAATTGCACCTTGCAATGCGGAGAAATTACTGTTTGTGCATTTACAAAATTCATTGATTTTTGCCATTGAAAAACATCATGTTATTCATATACCAGAAATGTTTGAAGCTACTGACTGAATGAAAGGAGCTGGCATCTCACTCTCTTTGAATCTTCTTTATCATGCTAAGAGGAGCAGGAAAAAGCAAAAAATTTCAGAATTGCACCTTGCAATGCGGAGAAATTACTGTTTGTGCATTTACAATATTCATTGATTTTTGCCATTGAAAAACGTCCAGAAATGATTGAAGCTACTGACTGAATGAAAGGAGCTGGCATCTCACTCTCTTTGAATCTTCTTTATCATACTAAGAGGAGCAGGAAAAAGCTAAAAATTTCAGAATTGCACCTTGCAATGCGGAGAAATTACTGTTTGTGCATTTACAATATTCATTGATTTTTGCCATTGAAAAACGTCCAGAAATGATTGAAGCTACTGACTGAATGAAAGGAGCTGTCATCTCACTCTCTTTGAATCTTCTTTATCATGCTAAGAGGAGCAGGAAAAAGCAAAAAATTTCAGAATTGCACCTTGCAATGCGGAGAAATTACTGTTTGTGCATTTACAATATTCATTGATTTTTGCCATTGAAAAACGTCCAGAAATGATTGAAGCTACTGACTGAATGAAAGGAGCTGGTATCTCAGTCTCTTTGAATCTTCTTTATCATGCTAAGAGGAGCAGGAAAAAGCAAAAAATTTCAGAATTGCACCTTGCAATGCGGAGAAATTACTGTTTGTGCATTTAAAATATTCATTGATTTTTGCCATTGAAAAACATCATGTTATTCATATACCAGAAATGTTTGAAGCTACTGACTGAATGAAAGGAGCTGGCATCTCACTCTCTTTGAATCTTCTTTATCATGCTAAGAGGAGCAGGAAAAAGCAAAAAATTTCAGAATTGCACCTTGCAATGAGGAGAAATTACTGTTTGTGCATTTACAATATTCATTGATTTTTGCCATTGAAAAACGTCCAGAAATGATTGAAGCTACTGACTGAATGAAAGGAGCTGGCATCTCAGTCTCTTTGAATCTTCTTTATCATGCTAAGAGGAGCAGGAAAAAGCAAAAAATTTCAGAATTGCACCTTGCAATGCGGAGAAATTACTGTTTGTGCATTTACAATATTCATTGATTTTTGCCATTGAAAAACGTACAGAAATGATTGAAGCTACAGACAGAATAAAAGGAGCTGGCATCTCACTCTCTTTGAATCTTCTTTATCATGCTAAGAGGAGCAGGAAAAAGCAAAAAATTTCAGAATTGCACCTTGCAATGCGGAGAAATTACTGTTTGTGCATTTACAATATTCATTGATTTTTGCCATTGAAAAACATCATGTTATTCATATACCAGAAATGATTGAAGCTACTGACTGAATGAAAGGAGCTGGCATCTCACTCTCTTTGAATCTTCTTTATCATGCTAAGAGGAGCAGGAAAAAGCAAAAAATTTCAGAATTGCACCTTGCAATGCGGAGAAATTACTGTCTGTGCATTTACAATATTCATTGATTTTTGCCATTGAAAAACATCCAGAAATGATTGAAGCTACTGACTGAATGAAAGGAGCTGGCATCTCACTCTCTTTGAATCTTCTTTATCATGCTAAGAGGAGCAGGAAAAAGCAAAAAATTTCAGAATTGCACCTTGCAATGCGGAGAAATTACTGTTTGTGCATTTACAATATTCATTGATTTTTGCCATTGAAAAACATCCAGAAATTATTGAAGCTACTGACTGAATGAAAGGAGCTGGTATCTCACTCTCTTTGAATCTTCTTTATCATGCTAAGAGGAGCAGGAAAAAGCAAAAAAATTCAGAATTGCACCTTGCAATGCGGAGAAATTACTGTTTGTGCCTTTACAAAATTCATTGATTTTTGCCATTGAAAAACATCATGTTATTCATATACCAGAAATGTTTGAAGCTACTGACTGAATGAAAGGAGCTGGCATCTCACTCTCTTTGAATCTTCTTTATCATGCTAAGAGGAGCAGGAAAAAGCAAAAAATTTCAGAATTGCACCTTGCAATGCGGAGAAATTACTGTTTCTGCATTTACAATATTCATTGATTTTTGCCATTGAAAAACGTCCAGAAATGATTGAAGCTACTGACTGAATGAAAGGAGCTGGCATCTCACTCTCTTTGAATCTTCTTTATCATACTAAGAGGAGCAGGAAAAAGCAAAAAATTTCAGAATTGCACCTTGCAATGCGGAGAAATTACTGTTTGTGCATTTACAATATTCATTGATTTTTGCCATTGAAAAACGTACAGAAATGATTGAAGCTACAGACTGAATAAAAGGAGCTGGCATCTCACTCTCTTTGAATCTTCTTTATCATGCTAAGAGGAGCAGGAAAAAGCAAAAAATTTCAGAATTGCACCTTGCAATGCGGAGAAATTACTGTTTGTGCATTTACAATATTCATTGATTTTTGCCATTGAAAAACATCATGTTATTCATATACCAGAAATGATTGAAGCTACTGACTGAATGAAAGGAGCTGGCATCTCACTCTCTTTGAATCTTCTTTATCATGCTAAGAGGAGCAGGAAAAAGCAAAAAATTTCAGAATTGCACCTTGCAATGCGGAGAAATTACTGTCTGTGCATTTACAATATTCATTGATTTATGCCATTGAAAAACATCCAGAAATGATTGAAGCTACTGACTGAATGAAAGGAGCTGGCATCTCACTCTCTTTGAATCTTCTTTATCATGCTAAGAGGAGCAGGAAAAAGCAAAAAATTTCAGAATTGCACCTTGCAATTCGGAGAAATTACTGTTTGTGCATTTACAATATTCATTGATTTTTACCATTGAAAAACGTCCAGAAATTATTGAAGCTACTGACTGAATGAAAGGAGCTGGTATCTCACTCTCTTTGAATCTTCTTTATCATGCTAAGAGGAGCAGGAAAAAGCAAAAAAATTCAGAATTGCACCTTGCAATGCGGAGAAATTACTGTTTGTGCATTTACAAAATTCATTGATTTTTGCCATTGAAAAACATCATGTTATTCATATACCAGAAATGTTTGAAGCTACTGACTGAATGAAAGGAGCTGGCATCTCACTCTCTTTGAATCTTCTTTATCATGCTAAGAGGAGCAGGAAAAAGCAAAAAATTTCAGAATTGCACCTTGCAATGCGGAGAAATTACTGTTTGTGCATTTACAATATTCATTGATTTTTGCCATTGAAAAACGTCCAGAAATGATTAAAGCTACTGACTGAATGAAAGGAGCTGGCATCTCACTCTCTTTGAATCTTCTTTATCATACTAAGAGGAGCAGGAAAAAGCTAAAAATTTCAGAATTGCACCTTGCAATGCGGAGAAATTACTGTTTGTGCATTTACAATATTCATTGATTTTTGCCATTGAAAAACGTCCAGAAATGATTGAAGCTACTGACTGAATGAAAGGAGCTGTCATCTCACTCTCTTTGAATCTTCTTTATCATGCTAAGAGGAGCAGGAAAAAGCAAAAAATTTCAGAATTGCACCTTGCAATGCGGAGAAATTACTGTTTGTGCATTTACAATATTCATTGATTTTTGCCATTGAAAAACGTCCAGAAATGATTGAAGCTACTGACTGAATGAAAGGAGCTGGTATCTCAGTCTCTTTTAATCTTCTTTATCATGCTAAGAGGAGCAGGAAAAAGCAAAAAATTTCAGAATTGCACCTTGCAATGCGGAGAAATTACTGTTTGTGCATTTAAAATATTCATTGATTTTTGCCTTTGAAAAACATCATGTTATTCATATACCAGAAATGTTTGAAGCTACTGACTGAATGAAAGGAGCTGGCATCTCACTCTCTTTGAATCTTCTTTATCATGCTAAGAGGAGCAGGAAAAAGCAAAAAATTTCAGAATTGCACCTTGCAATGCGGAGAAATTACTGTTTGTGCATTTACAATATTCATTGATTTTTGCCATTGAAAAACGTCCAGAAATGATTGAAGCTACTGACTGAATGAAAGGAGCTGGCATCTCAGTCTCTTTGAATCTTCTTTATCATGCTAAGAGGAGCAGGAAAAAGCAAAAAATTTCAGAATTGCACCTTGCAATGCGGAGAAATTACTGTTTGTGCATTTACAATATTCATTGATTTTTGCCATTGAAAAACGTACAGAAATGATTGAAGCTACAGATAGAATAAAAGGAGCTGGCATCTCACTCTCTTTGAATCTTCTTTATCATGCTAAGAGGAGCAGGAAAAAGCAAAAAATTTCAGAATTGCACCTTGCAATGCGGAGAAATTACTGTTTGTGCATTTACAATATTCATTGATTTTTGCCATTGAAAAACATCATGTTATTCATATACCAGAAATGATTGAAGCTACTGACTGAATGAAAGGAGCTGGCATCTCACTCTCTTTGAATCTTCTTTATCATGCTAAGAGGAGCAGGAAAAAGCAAAAAATTTCAGAATTGCACCTTGCAATGCGGAGAAATTACTGTCTGTGCATTTACAATATTCATTGATTTTTGCCATTGAAAAACATCCAGAAATGATTGAAGCTACTGACTGAATGAAAGGAGCTGGCATCTCACTCTCTTTGAATCTTCTTTATCATGCTAAGAGGAGCAGGAAAAAGCAAAAAATTTCAGAATTGCACCTTGCAATGCGGAGAAATTACTGTTTGTGCATTTACAATATTCATTGATTTTTGCCATTGAAAAACATCCAGTAATTATTGAAGCTACTGACTGAATGAAAGGAGCTGGTATCTCACTCTCTTTGAATCTTCTTTATCATGCTAAGAGGAGCAGGAAAAAGCAAAAAAATTCAGAATTGCACCTTGCAATGCGGAGAAATTACTGTTTGTGCATTTACAAAATTCATTGATTTTTGCCATTGAAAAACATCATGTTATTCATATACCAGAAATGTTTGAAGCTACTGACTGAATGAAAGGAGCTGGCATCTCACTCTCTTTGAATCTTCTTTATCATGCTAAGAGGAGCAGGAAAAAGCAAAAAATTTCAGAATTGCACCTTGCAATGCGGAGAAATTACTGTTTGTGCATTTACAATATTCATTGATTTTTGCCATTGAAAAACGTCCAGAAATGATTGAAGCTACTGACTGAATAAAAGGAGCTGGCATCTCACTCTCTTTGAATCTTCTTTATCATACTAAGAGGAGCAGGAAAAAGCTAAAAATTTCAGAATTGCACCTTGCAATGCGGAGAAATTACTGTTTGTGCATTTACAATATTCATTGATTTTTGCCATTGAAAAACGTCCAGAAATGATTGAAGCTACTGACTGAATGAAAGGAGCTGGCATCTCACTCTCTTTGAATCTTCTTTATCATGCTAAGAGGAGCAGGAAAAAGCAAAAAATTTCAGAATTGCACCTTGCAATGCGGAGAAATTACTGTTTGTGCATTTACAATATTCATTGATTTTTGCCATTGAAAAACGTCCAGAAATGATTGAAGCTACTGACTGAATGAAAGGAGCTGGTATCTCAGTCTCTTTGAATCTTCTTTATCATGCTAAGAGGAGCAGGAAAAAGCAAAAAATTTCAGAATTGCACCTTGCAATGCGGAGAAATTACTGTTTGTGCATTTAAAATATTCATTGATTTTTGCCATTGAAAAACATCATGTTATTCATATACCAGAAATGTTTGAAGCTACTGACTGAATGAAAGGAGCTGGCATCTCACTCTCTTTGAATCTTCTTTATCATGCTAAGAGGAGCAGGAAAAAGCAAAAAATTTCAGAATTGCACCTTGCAATGCGGAGAAATTACTGTTTGTGCATTTACAATATTCATTGATTTTTGCCATTGAAAAACGTCCAGAAATGATTGAAGCTACTGACTGAATGAAAGGAGCTGGCATCTCAGTCTCTTTGAATCTTCTTTATCATGCTAAGAGGAGCAGGAAAAAGCAAAAAATTTCAGAATTGCACCTTGCAATGCGGAGAAATTACTGTTTGTGCATTTACAATATTCATTGATTTTTGCCATTGAAAAACATCATGTTATTCATATACCAGAAATGTTTGAAGCTACTGACTGAATGAAAGGAGCTGGCATCTCACTCTCTTTGAATCTTCTTTATCTTGCTAAGAGGAGCAGGAAAAAGCAAAAAATTTCAGAATTGCACTTTGCAATGCGGAGAAATTACTGTTTGTGCATTTACAATATTCATTGATTTTTGCCATTGAAAAACGTCCAGAAATGATTGAAGCTACTGACTGAATGAAAGGAGCTGGCATCTCACTCTCTTTGAATCTTCTTTAACATGCTAAGAGGAGCAGGAAAAAGCAAAAAATTTCAGAATTGCACCTTGCAATGCGGAGAAATTACTGTTTGTGCATTTACAATATTCATTGATTTTTGCCATTGAAAAACATCATGTTATTCATATACCAGAAATGTTTGAAGCTACTGACTGAATGAAAGGAGCTGGCATCTCACTCTCATTGAATCTTCTTTATCATGCTAAGAGGAGCAGGAAAAAGCAAAAAATTTCAGAATTGCACCTTGCAATGCGGAGAAATTACTGTTTGTGCATTTACAATATTCATTGATTTTTGCCATTGAAAAACGTCCAGAAATGATTGAAGATACTGACTGAATGAAAGGAGCTGGCATCTCACTCTCTTTGAATCTTCTTTATCATGCTAAGAGGAGCAGGAAAAAGCAAAAAATTTCAGAATTGCACCTTGCAATGCGGAGAAATTACTGTTTGTGCATTTACAATATTCATTGATTTTTGCCATTGAAAAACGTCCAGAAATGATTGAAGCTACTGACTGAATGAAAGGAGCTGGCATCTTACTCTCTTTGAATCTTCTTTATCATGCTAAGAGGAGCAGGAAAAAGCAAAAAATTTCAGAATTGCACCTTGCAATGCGGAGAAATTACTGTTTGTGCATTTACAATATACATTGATTTTTGCCATTGAAAAACATCATGTTATTCATATACCAGAAATGTTTGAAGCTACTGACTGAATGAAAGGAGCTGACATCTCACTCTCTTTGAATCTTCTTTATCATGCTAAGAGGAGCAGGAAAAATCAAAAAATTTCAGAATTGCACCTTGCAATGCGGAGAAATTACTGTCTGTGCATTTACAATATTCATTGATTTTTGCCATTGAAAAACGTCCAGAAATGATTGAAGCTACTGACTGAATGAAAGGAGCTGGCATCTCACTCTCTTTGAATCTTCTTTATCATGCTAAGAGGAGCAGGAAAAAGCAAAAAATTTCAGAATTGCACCTTGCAATGTGGAGAAATTACTGTTTGTGCATTTACAATATTCATTGATTTTTGCCATTGAAAAACGTCCAGAAATGATTGAAGCTACTGACTGAATGAAAGGAGCTGGTATCTCAGTCTCTTTGAATCTTCTTTATCATGCTAAGAGGAGCAGGAAAAAGCAAAAAATTTCAGAATTGCACCTTGCAATGCGGAGAAATTACTGTTTGTGCATTTAAAATATTCATTGATTTTTGCCATTGAAAAACATCATGTTATTCATATACCAGAAATGTTTGAAGCTACTGACTGAATGAAAGGAGCTGGCATCTCACTCTCTTTGAATCTTCTTTATCATGCTAAGAGGAGCAGGAAAAAGCAAAAAATTTCAGAATTGCACCTTGCAATGCGGAGAAATTACTGTTTGTGCATTTACAATATTCATTGATTTTTGCCATTGAAAAACGTCCAGAAATGATTGAAGCTACTGACTGAATGAAAGGAGCTGGCATCTCAGTCTCTTTGAATCTTCTTTATCATGCTAAGAGGAGCAGGAAAAAGCAAAAAATTTCAGAATTGCACCTTGCAATGCGGAGAAATTACTGTTTGTGCATTTACAATATTCATTGATTTTTGCCATTGAAAAACGTCCAGAAATGATTGAAGCTACTAACTGAATGAAAGGAGCTGGCATCTCACTGTCTTTGAATCTTCTTTATCATGCTAAGAGGAGCAGGAAAAAGCAAAAAATTTCAGAATTGCACCTTGCAATGCGGAGAAATTACTGTTTGTGCATTTACAATATTCATTGATTTTTGCCATTGAAAAACATCATGTTATTCATATACCAGAAATGTTTGAAGCTACTGACTGAATGAAAGGAGCTGACATCTCACTCTCTTTGAATCTTCTTTATCATGCTAAGAGGAGCAGGAAAAAGCAAAAAATTTCAGAATTGCACCTTGCAATGCGGAGAAATTACTGTCTGTGCATTTACAATATTCATTGATTTTTGCCATTGAAAAACGTCCAGAAATTATTGAAGCTACTGACTGAATGAAAGGAGCTGGTATCTCACTCTCTTTGAATCTTCTTTATCATGCTAAGAGGAGCAGGAAAAAGCAAAAAATTTCAGAATTGCACCTTGCAATGCGGAGAAATTACTGTTTGTGCATTTTCAAAATTCATTGATTTTTGCCATTGAAAAACATCATGTTATTCATATACCAGAAATGTTTGAAGCTACTGACTGAATGAAAGGAGCTGGTATCTCACTCTCTTTGAATCTTCTTTATCATGCTAAGAGGAGCAGGAAAAAGCAAAAAATTTCAGAATTGCACCTTGCAATGCGGAGAAATTACTGTTTCTGCATTTACAATATTCATTGATTTTTGCCATTGAAAAACGTCCAGAAATGATTGAAGCTACTGACTGAATGAAAGGAGCTGGCATCTCACTCTCTTTGAATCTTCTTTATCATACTAAGAGGAGCAGGAAAAAGCAAAAAATTTCAGAATTGCACCTTGCAATGCGGAGAAATTACTGTTTGTGCATTTACAATATTCATTGATTTTTGCCATTGAAAAACGTACAGAAATGATTGAAGCTACAGACTGAATAAAAGGAGCTGGCATCTCACTCTCTTTGAATCTTCTTTATCATGCTAAGAGGAGCAGGAAAAAGCAAAAAATTTCAGAATTGCACCTTGCAATGCGGAGAAATTACTGTTTGTGCATTTACAATATTCATTGATTTTTGCCATTGAAAAACATCATGTTATTCATATACCAGAAATGTTTGAAGCTACTGACTGAATGAAAGGAGCTGGCATCTCACTCTCTTTGAATCTTCTTTATCATGCTAAGAGGAGCAGGAAAAAGCAAAAAATTTCAGAATTGCACCTTGCAATGCGGAGAAATTACTGTTTGTGCATTTACAATATTCATTGATTTTTGCCATTGAAAAACGTCCAGAAATGATTGAAGCTACTGACTGAATGAAAGGAGCTGGCATCTCACTCTCTTTGAATCTTCTTTATCATACTAAGAGGAGCAGGAAAAAGCAAAAAATTTCAGAATTGCACCTTGCAATGCGGAGAAATTACTGTTTGTGCATTTACAATATGCATTGATTTTTGCCATTGAAAAACGTCCAGAAATGATTGAAGCTACTGACTGAATGAAAGGAGCTGGCATCTCACTCTCTTTGAATCTTCTTTATCATGCTAAGAGGAGCAGGAAAAAGCAAAAAATTTCAGAATTGCACCTTGCAATGCGGAGAAATTACTGTTTGTGCATTTACAATATTCATTGATTTTTGCCATTGAAAAACGTCCAGAAATGATTGAAGCTACTGACTGAATGAAAGGAGCTGGTATCTCAGTCTCTTTGAATGTTCTTTATCATGCTAAGAGGAGCAGGAAAAAGCAAAAAATTTCAGAATTGCACCTTGCAATGCGGAGAAATTACTGTTTGTGCATTTAAAATATTCATTGATTTTTGCCATTGAAAAACATCATGTTATTCATATACCAGAAATGTTTGAAGCTACTGACTGAATGAAAGGAGCTGGCATCTCACTCTCTTTGAATCTTCTTTATCATGCTAAGAGGAGCAGGAAAAAGCAAAAAATTTCAGAATTGCACCTTGCAATGCGGAGAAATTACTGTTTGTGCATTTACAATATTCATTGATTTTTGCCATTGAAAAACGTCCAGAAATGATTGAAGCTACTGACTGAATGAAAGGAGCTGGCATCTCAGTCTCTTTGAATCTTTATCATGCTAAGAGGAGCAGGAAAAAGCAAAAAATTTCAGAATTGCACCTTGCAATGCGGAGAAATTACTGTTTGTGCATTTTCAAAATTCATTGATTTTTGCCATTGAAAAACATCATGTTATTCATATACCAGAAATGTTTGAAGCTACTGACTGAATGAAAGGAGCTGGCATCTCACTCTCTTTGAATCTTCTTTATCATGCTAAGAGGAGCAGGAAAAAGCAAAAAATTTCAGAATTGCACCTTGCAATGCGGAGAAATTACTGTTTCTGCATTTACAATATTCATTGATTTTTGCCATTGAAAAACGTCCAGAAATGATTGAAGCTACTGACTGAATGAAAGGAGCTGGCATCTCACTCTCTTTGAATCTTCTTTATCATACTAAGAGGAGCAGGAAAAAGCAAAAAATTTCAGAATTGCACCTTGCAATGCGGAGAAATTACTGTTTGTGCATTTACAATATTCATTGATTTTTGCCATTGAAAAACGTACAGAAATGATTGAAGCTACAGACTGAATAAAAGGAGCTGGCATCTCACTCTCTTTGAATCTTCTTTATCATGCTAAGAGGAGCAGGAAAAAGCAAAAAATTTCAGAATTGCACCTTGCAATGCGGAGAAATTACTGTTTGTGCATTTACAATATTCATTGATTTTTGCCATTGAAAAACATCATGTTATTCATATACCAGAAATGTTTGAAGCTACTGACTGAATGAAAGGAGCTGGCATCTCACTCTCTTTGAATCTTCTTTATCATGCTAAGAGGAGCAGGAAAAAGCAAAAAATTTCAGAATTGCACCTTGCAATGCGGAGAAATTACTGTTTGTGCATTTACAATATTCATTGATTTTTGCCATTGAAAAACGTCCAGAAATGATTGAAGCTACTGACTGAATGAAAGGAGCTGGCATCTCACTCTCTTTGAATCTTCTTTATCATACTAAGAGGAGCAGGAAAAAGCAAAAAATTTCAGAATTGCACCTTGCAATGCGGAGAAATTACTGTTTGTGCATTTACAATATGCATTGATTTTTGCCATTGAAAAACGTCCAGAAATGATTGAAGCTACTGACTGAATGAAAGGAGCTGGCATCTCACTCTCTTTGAATCTTCTTTATCATGCTAAGAGGAGCAGGAAAAAGCAAAAAATTTCAGAATTGCACCTTGCAATGCGGAGAAATTACTGTTTGTGCATTTACAATATTCATTGATTTTTGCCATTGAAAAACGTCCAGAAATGATTGAAGCTACTGACTGAATGAAAGGAGCTGGTATCTCAGTCTCTTTGAATGTTCTTTATCATGCTAAGAGGAGCAGGAAAAAGCAAAAAATTTCAGAATTGCACCTTGCAATGCGGAGAAATTACTGTTTGTGCATTTAAAATATTCATTGATTTTTGCCATTGAAAAACATCATGTTATTCATATACCAGAAATGTTTGAAGCTACTGACTGAATGAAAGGAGCTGGCATCTCACTCTCTTTGAATCTTCTTTATCATGCTAAGAGGAGCAGGAAAAAGCAAAAAATTTCAGAATTGCACCTTGCAATGCGGAGAAATTACTGTTTGTGCATTTACAATATTCATTGATTTTTGCCATTGAAAAACGTCCAGAAATGATTGAAGCTACTGACTGAATGAAAGGAGCTGGCATCTCAGTCTCTTTGAATCTTTATCATGCTAAGAGGAGCAGGAAAAAGCAAAAAATTTCAGAATTGCACCTTGCAATGCGGAGAAATTACTGTTTGTGCATTTACAATATTCATTGATTTTTGCCATTGAAAAACATCATGTTATTCATATACCAGAAATGTTTGAAGCTACTGACTGAATGAAAGGAGCTGGCATCTCACTCTCTTTGAATCTTCTTTATCTTGCTAAGAGGAGCAGGAAAAAGCAAAAAATTTCAGAATTGCACCTTGCAATGCGGAGAAATTACTGTTTGTGCATTTACAATATTCATTGATTTTTGCCATTGAAAAACGTCCAGAAATGATTGAAGCTACTGACTGAATGAAAGGAGCTGGCATCTCACTCTCTTTGAATCTTCTTTGTCATGCTAAGAGGAGCAGGAAAAAGCAAAAAATTTCAGAATTGCACCTTGCAATGCGGAGAAATTACTGTTTGTGCATTTACAATATTCATTGATTTTTGCCATTGAAAAACGTCCAGAAATGATTGAAGCTACTGACTGAATGAAAGGAGCTGGCATCTCACTCTCTTTGAATCTTCTTTATCATGCTAAGAGGAGCCGGAAAAAGCAAAAAATTTCAGAATTGCACCTTGCAATGCGGAGAAATTACTGTTTGTGCATTTACAATATTCATTGATTTTTGCCATTGAAAAACGTCCAGAAATGATTGAAGCTACTAACTGAATGAAAGGAGCTGGCATCTCACTCTCTTTGAATCTTCTTTATCATGCTAAGAGGAGCAGGAAAAAGCAAAAAATTTCAGAATTGCACCTTGCAATGCGGAGAAATTACTGTTTGTGCATTTACAATATTCATTGATTTTTGCCATTGAAAAACATCATGTTATTCATATACCAGAAATGTTTGAAGCTACTGACTGAATGAAAGGAGCTGACATCTCACTCTCTTTGAATCTTCTTTATCATGCTAAGAGGAGCAGGAAAAAGCAAAAAATTTCAGAATTGCACCTTGCAATGCGGAGAAATTACTGTCTGTGCATTTACAATATTCATTGATTTTTGCCATTGAAAAACATCCAGAAATGATTGAAGCTACTGACTGAATGAAAGGAGCTGGCATCTCACTCTCTTTGAATCTTCTTTATCATGCTAAGAGGAGCAGGAAAAAGCAAAAAATTTCAGAATTGCACCTTGCAATGCGGAGAAATTACTGTTTGTGCATTTACAATATTCATTGATTTTTGCCATTGAAAAACGTCCAGAAATGATTGAAGCTACTAACTGAATGAAAGTAGCTGGCATCTCACTCTCTTTGAATATTCTTTATCATGCTAAGAGGAGCAGGAAAAAGCAAAAAAATTTCAGAATTGCACCTTGCAATGCGGAGAAATTACTGTTTGTGCATTTACAATATTCATTGATTTTTGCCATTGAAAAACATCATGTTATTCATATACCAGAAATGTTTGAAGCTACTGACTGAATGAAAGGAGCTGACATCTCACTCTCTTTGAATCTTCTTTATCATGCTAAGAGGAGCAGGAAAAAGCAAAAAATTTCAGAATTGCACCTTGCAATGCGGAGAAATTACTGTCTGTGCATTTACAATATTCATTGATTTTTGCCATTGAAAAACGTCCAGAAATTATTGAAGCTACTGACTGAATGAAAGGAGCTGGTATCTCACTCTCTTTGAATCTTCTTTATCATGCTAAGAGGAGCAGGAAAAAGCAAAAAATTTCAGAATTGCACCTTGCAATGCGGAGAAATTACTGTTTGTGCATTTACAAAATTCATTGATTTTTGCCATTGAAAAACATCATGTTATTCATATACCAGAAATGTTTGAAGCTACTGACTGAATGAAAGGAGCTGGAATCTCACTCTCTTTGAATCTTCTTTATCATGCTAAGAGGAGCAGGAAAAAGCAAAAAATTTCAGAATTGCACCTTGCAATGCGGAGAAATTACTGTTTGTGCATTTACAATATTCATTGATTTTTGCCATTGAAAAACATCATGTTATTCATATACCAGAAATGATTGAAGCTACTGACTGAATGAAAGGAGCTGGCATCTCACTCTCTTTGAATCTTCTTTATCATGCTAAGAGGAGCAGGAAAAAGCAAAAAATTTCAGAATTGCACCTTGCAATGCGGAGAAATTACTGTCTGTGCATTTACAATATTCATTGATTTTTGCCATTGAAAAACATCCAGAAATGATTGAAGCTACTGACTGAATGAGAGGAGCTGGCATCTCACTCTCTTTGAATCTTCTTTATCATGCTAAGAGGAGCAGGAAAAAGCAAAAAATTTCAGAATTGCACCTTGCAATGCGGAGAAATTACTGTTTGTGCATTTACAATATTCATTGATTTTTGCCATTGAAAAACTTCCAGAAATTATTGAAGCTACTGACTGAATGAAAGGAGCTGGTATCTCACTCTCTTTGAATCTTCTTTATCATGCTAAGAGGAGCAGGAAAAAGCAAAAAATTTCAGAATTGCACCTTGCAATGCGGAGAAATTACTGTTTGTGCATTTACAAAATTCATTGATTTTTGCCATTGAAAAACATCATGTTATTCATATACCAGAAATGTTTGAAGCTACTGACTGAATGAAAGGAGCTGGCATCTCACTCTCTTTGAATCTTCTTTATCATGCTAAGAGGAGCAGGAAAAAGCAAAAAATTTCAGAATTGCACCTTGCAATGCGGAGAAATTACTGTTTGTGCATTTACAATATTCATTGATTTTTGCCATTGAAAAACGTCCAGAAATGATTGAAGCTACTGACTGAATGAAAGGAGCTGGCATCTCACTCTCTTTGAATCTTCTTTATCATGCTAAGAGGAGCAGGAAAAAGCAAAAAATTTCAGAATTGCACCTTGCAATGCAGAGAAATTACTGTTTGTGCATTTACAATATTCATTGATTTTTGCCATTGAAAAACATCATGTTATTCATATACCAGAAATGTTTGAAGCTACTGACTGAATGAAAGGAGCTGGCATCTCACTCTCTTTGAATCTTCTTTATCATGCTAAGAGGAGCAGGAAAAACTAAAAAATTTCAGAATTGCACCTTGCAATGCGGAGAAAGTACTGTTTGTGCATTTACAATATTCATTGATTTTTGCCATTGAAAAACGACCAGAAATGATTGAAGCTACTGACTGAATGAAAGGAGCTGGCATCTCACTCTCTTTGAATCTTCTTTATCATGCTAAGAGGAGCAGGAAAAAGCAAAAAATTTCAGAATTGCACCTTGCAATGCGGAGAAATTACTGTTTGTGCATTTACAATATTCATTGATTTTTGCCATTGAAAAACATCCAGAAATGATTGAAGCTACTGACTGAATGAAAGGAGCTGGCATCTCACTCTCTTTGAATCTTCTTTATCATGCTAAGAGGAGCAGGAAAAAGCAAAAAATTTCAGAATTGCACCTTGCAATGCGGAGAAATTACTGTTTGTGCATTTACAATATTCATTGATTTTTGCCATTGAAAAACGTCCAGAAATGATTGAAGCTACTGACTGAATGAAAGGAGCTGGCATCTCAATCTCTTTGAATCTTCTTTATCATGCTAAGAGGAGCAGGAAAAAGCAAAAAATTTCAGAATTGCACCTTGCAATGCGGAGAAATTACTGTTTGTGCATTTACAATATTCATTGATTTTTGCCATTGAAAAACATCATGTTATTCATATACCAGATATGTTTGAAGCTACTGACTGAATGAAAGGAGCTGGCATCTCACTCTCTTTGAATCTTCTTTATCATGCTAAGAGGAGCAGGAAAAACCAAAAAATTTCAGAATTGCACCTTGCAATGCGGAGAAATTACTGTTTGTGCATTTACAATATTCATTGATTTTTGCCATTGAAAAACGTACAGAAATGATTGAAGCTACAGACAATAAAAGGAGCTGGCATCTCACTCTCTTTGAATCTTCTTTATCATGCTAAGAGGAGCAGGAAAAACCAAAAAATTTCAGAATTGCACCTTGCAATGCGGAGAAATTACTGTTTGTGCATTTACAATATTCATTGATTTTTGCCATTGAAAAACGTCCAGAAATGATTGAAGCTACTGACTGAATGAAAGGAGCTGGCATCTCACTCTCTTTGAATCTTCTTTATCATGCTAAGAGGAGCAGGAAAAAGCAAAAAATTTCAGAATTGCACCTTGCAATGCGGAGAAATTACTGTTTGTGCATTTACAATATTCATTGATTTTTGCCATTGAAAAACGTCCAGAAATGATTGAAGCTACTGACTGAATGAAAGGAGCTGGTATCTCAGTCTCTTTGAATCTTCTTTATCATGCTAAGAGGAGCAGGAAAAAGCAAAAAATTTCAGAATTGCACCTTGCAATGCGGAGAAATTACTGTTTGTGCATTTAAAATATTCATTGATTTTTGCCATTGAAAAACATCATGTTATTCATATACCAGAAATGTTTGAAGCTACTGACTGAATGAAAGGAGCTGGCATCTCACTCTCTTTGAATCTTCTTTATCATGCTAAGAGGAGCAGGAAAAAGCAAAAAATTTCAGAATTGCACCTTGCAATGCGGAGAAATTACTGTTTGTGCATTTACAATATTCATTGATTTTTGCCATTGAAAAACGTCCAGAAATGATTGAAGCTACTGACTGAATGAAAGGAGCTGGCATCTCAGTCTCTTTGAATCTTCTTTATCATGCTAAGAGGAGCAGGAAAAAGCAAAAAATTTCAGAATTGCACCTTGCAATGCGGAGAAATTACTGTTTGTGCATTTACAAAATTCATTGATTTTTGCCATTGAAAAACATCATGTTATTCATATACCAGAAATGTTTGAAGCTACTGACTGAATGAAAGGAGCTGGCATCTCACTCTCTTTGAATCTTCTTTATCATGCTAAGAGGAGCAGGAAAAAGCAAAAAATTTCAGAATTGCACCTTGCAATGCGGAGAAATTACTGTTTGTGCATTTACAATATTCATTGATTTTTGCCATTGAAAAACGTCCAGAAATGATTGAAGCTACTGACTGAATGAAAGGAGCTGGCATCTCACTCTCTTTGAATCTTCTTTATCATACTAAGAGGAGCAGGAAAAAGCTAAAAATTTCAGAATTGCACCTTGCAATGCGGAGAAATTACTGTTTGTGCATTTACAATATTCATTGATTTTTGCCATTGAAAAACGTCCAGAAATGATTGAAGCTACTGACTGAATGAAAGGAGCTGGCATCTCACTCTCTTTGAATCTTCTTTATCATGCTAAGAGGAGCAGGAAAAAGCAAAAAATTTCAGAATTGCACCTTGCAATGCGGAGAAATTACTGTTTGTGCATTTACAATATTCATTGATTTTTGCCATTGAAAAACGTCCAGAAATGATTGAAGCTACTGACTGAATGAAAGGAGCTGGTATCTTAGTCTCTTTGAATCTTCTTTATCATGCTAAGAGGAGCAGGAAAAAGCAAAAAATTTCAGAATTGCACCTTGCAATGCGGAGAAATTACTGTTTGTGCATTTAAAATATTCATTGATTTTTGCCATTGAAAAACATCATGTTATTCATATACCAGAAATGTTTGAAGCTACTGACTGAATGAAAGGAGCTGGCATCTCACTCTCTTTGAATCTTCTTTATCATGCTAAGAGGAGCAGGAAAAAGGAAAAAATTTCAGAATTGCACCTTGCAATGCGGAGAAATTACTGTTTGTGCATTTACAATATTCATTGATTTTTGCCATTGAAAAACGTCCAGAAATGATTGAAGCTACTGACTGAATGAAAGGAGCTGGCATCTCAGTCTCTTTGAATCTTCTTTATCATGCTAAGAGGAGCAGGAAAAAGCAAAAAATTTCAGAATTGCACCTTGCAATGCGGAGAAATTACTGTTTGTGCATTTACAATATTCATTGATTTTTGCCATTGAAAAACATCATGTTATTCATATACCAGAAATGTTTGAAGCTACTGACTGAATGAAAGGAGCTGGCATCTCACTCTCTTTGAATCTTCTTTATCTTGCTAAGAGGAGCAGGAAAAAGCAAAAAATTTCAGAATTGCACTTTGCAATGCGGAGAAATTACTGTTTGTGCATTTACAATATTCATTGATTTTTGCCATTGAAAAACGTCCAGAAATGTTTGAAGCTACTGACTGAATGAAAGGAGCTGGCATCTCACTCTCTTTGAATCTTCTTTATCATGCTAAGAGGAGCAGGAAAAAGCAAAAAATTTCAGAATTGCACCTTGCAATGCGGAGAAATTACTGTTTGTGCATTTACAATATTCATTTATTTTTGCCATTGAAAAACGTCCAGAAATGATTGAAGCTACTGACTGAATGAAAGGAGCTGGCATCTCACTCTCTTTGAATCTTCTTTGTCATGCTAAGAGGAGCAGGAAAAAGCAAAAAATTTCAGAATTGCACCTTGCAATGCGGAGAAATTACTGTTTGTGCATTTACAATATTCATTGATTTTTGCCATTGAAAAACGTCCAGAAATGATTGAAGCTGCTGACTGAATGAAAGGAGCTGGCATCTCACTCTCTTTGAATCTTCTTTATCATGCTAAGAGGAGCCGGAAAAAGCAAAAAATTTCAGAATTGCACCTTGCAATGCGGAGAAATTACTGTTTGTGCATTTACAAAATTCATTGATTTTTGCCATTGAAAAATGTCCAGAAATGATTGAAGCTACTAACTGAATGAAAGGAGCTGGCATCTCACTCTCTTTGAATCTTCTTTATCATGCTAAGAGGAGCAGGAAAAAGCAAAAAATTTCAGAATTGCACCTTGCAATGCGGAGAAATTACTGTTTGTGCATTTACAATATTCATTGATTTTTGCCATTGAAAAACATCATGTTATTCATATACCAGAAATGTTTGAAGCTACTGACTGAATGAAAGGAGCTGACATCTCACTCTCTTTGAATCTTCTTTATCATGCTAAGAGGAGCAGGAAAAAGCAAAAAATTTCAGAATTGCACCTTGCAATGCGGAGAAATTACTGTCTGTGCATTTACAATATTCATTGATTTTTGCCATTGAAAAACATCCAGAAATGATTGAAGCTACTGACTGAATGAAAGGAGCTGGCATCTCACTCTCTTTGAATCTTCTTTATCATGCTAAGAGGAGCAGGAAAAAGCAAAAAATTTCAGAATTGCACCTTGCAATGCGGAGAAATTACTGTTTGTGCATTTACAATATTCATTGATTTTTGCCATTGAAAAACGTCCAGAAATGATTGAAGCTACTAACTGAATGAAAGGAGCTGGCATCTCACTCTCTTTGAATCTTCTTTATCATGCTAAGAGGAGCAGGAAAAAGCAAAAAATTTCAGAATTGCACCTTGCATTGAGGAGAAATTACTGTTTGTGCATTTACAATATTCATTGATTTTTGCCATTGAAAAACATCATGTTATTCATATACCAGAAATGTTTGAAGCTACTGACTGAATGAAAGGAGCTGACATCTCACTCTCTTTGAATCTTCTTTATCATGCTAAGAGGAGCAGGAAAAAGCAAAAAATTTCAGAATTGCACCTTGCAATGCGGAGAAATTACTGTCTGTGCATTTACAATATTCATTGATTTTTGCCATTGAAAAACGTCCAGAAATTATTGAAGCTACTGAATGAATGAAAGGAGCTGGTATCTCACTCTCTTTGAATCTTCTTTATCATGCTAAGAGGAGCAGGAAAAAGCAAAAAATTTCAGAATTGCACCTTGCAATGCGGAGAAATTACTGTTTGTGCATTTACAAAATTCATTGATTTTTGCCATTGAAAAACATCATGTTATTCATATACCAGAAATGTTTGAAGCTACTGACTGAATGAAAGGAGCTGGAATCTCACTCTCTTTGAATCTTCTTTATCATGCTAAGAGGAGCAGGAAAAAGCAAAAAATTTCAGAATTGCACCTTGCAATGCGGAGAAATTACTGTTTCTGCATTTACAATATTCATTGATTTTTGCCATTGAAAAACGTCCAGAAATGATTGAAGCTACTGACTGAATGAAAGGAGCTGGCATCTCACTCTCTTTGAATCTTCTTTATCATACTAAGAGGAGCAGGAAAAAGCAAAAAATTTCAGAATTGCACCTTGCAATGCGGAGAAATTACTGTTTGTGCATTTACAATATTCATTGATTTTTGCCATTGAAAAACGTACAGAAATGATTGAAGCTACAGACTGAATAAAAGGAGATGGCATCTCACTCTCTTTGAATCTTCTTTATCATGCTAAGAGGAGCAGGAAAAAGCAAAAAATTTCAGAATTGCACCTTGCAATGCGGAGAAATTACTGTTTGTGCATTTACAATATTCATTGATTTTTGCCATTGAAAAACATCATGTTATTCATATACCAGAAATGATTGAAGCTACTGACTGAATGAAAGGAGCTGGCATCTCACTCTCTTTGAATGTTCTTTATCATGCTAAGAGGAGCAGGAAAAAGCAAAAAATTTCAGAATTGCACCTTGCAATGCGGAGAAATTACTGTCTGTGCATTTACAATATTCATTGATTTTTGCCATTGAAAAACATCCAGAAATGATTGAAGCTACTGACTGAATGAGAGGAGCTGGCATCTCACTCTCTTTGAATCTTCTTTATCATGCTAAGAGGAGCAGGAAAAAGCAAAAAATTTCAGAATTGCACCTTGCAATGCGGAGAAATTACTGTTTGTGCATTTACAATATTCATTGATTTTTGCCATTGAAAAACGTCCAGAAATTATTGAAGCTACTGACTGAATGAAAGGAGCTGGTATCTCACTCTCTTTGAATCTTCTTTATCATGCTAAGAGGAGCAGGAAAAAGCAAAAAATTTCAGAATTGCACCTTGCAATGCGGAGAAATTACTGTTTGTGCATTTACAAAATTCATTGATTTTTGCCATTGAAAAACATCATGTTATTCATATACCAGAAATGTTTGAAGCTACTGACTGAATGAAAGGAGCTGGCATCTCACTCTCTTTGAATCTTCTTTGTCATGCTAAGAGGAGCAGGAAAAAGCAAAAAATTTCAGAATTGCACCTTGCAATGCGGAGAAATTACTGTCTGTGCATTTACAATATTCATTGATTTTTGCCATTGAAAAACATCCAGAAATGATTGAAGCTACTGACTGAATGAGAGGAGCTGGCATCTCACTCTCTTTGAATCTTCTTTATCATGCTAAGAGGAGCAGGAAAAAGCAAAAAATTTCAGAATTGCACCTTGCAATGCGGAGAAATTACTGTTTGTGCATTTACAATATTCATTGATTTTTGCCATTGAAAAACGTCCAGAAATTATTGAAGCTACTGACTGAATGAAAGGAGCTGGTATCTCACTCTCTTTGAATCTTCTTTATCATGCTAAGAGGAGCAGGAAAAAGCAAAAAATTTCAGAATTGCACCTTGCAATGCGGAGAAATTACTGTTTGTGCATTTACAAAATTCATTGATTTTTGCCATTGAAAAACATCATGTTATTCATATACCAGAAATGTTTGAAGCTACTGACTGAATGAAAGGAGCTGGCATCTCACTCTCTTTGAATCTTCTTTATCATGCTAAGAGGAGCAGGAAAAAGCAAAAAATTTCAGAATTGCACCTTGCAATGCGGAGAAATTACTGTTTGTGCATTTACAATATTCATTGATTTTTGCCATTGAAAAACATCATGTTATTCATATACCAGAAATGATTGAAGCTACTGACTGAATGAAAGGAGCTGGCATCTCACTCTCTTTGAATCTTCTTTATCATGCTAAGAGGAGCAGGAAAAAGCAAAAAATTTCAGAATTGCACCTTGCAATGCGGAGAAATTACTGTTTGTGCATTTACAATATCCATTGATTTTTGCCATTGAAAAACGTCCAGAAATGATTGAAGCTACTGACTGAATGAAAGGAGCTGGCATCTCACTCTCTTTGAATCTTCTTTATCATGCTAAGAGGAGCAGGAAAAAGCAAAAAATTTCAGAATTGCACCTTGCAATGCGGAGAAATTACTGTTTGTGCATTTACAATATTCATTGATTTTTGCCATTGAAAAACATCATGTTATTCATATACCAGAAATGTTTGAAGCTACTGACTGAATGAAAGGAGCTGGCATCTCACTCTCTTTGAATCTTCTTTATCATGCTAAGAGGAGCAGGAAAAACTAAAAAATTTCAGAATTGCACCTTGCAATGCGGAGAAAGTACTGTTTGTGCATTTACAATATTCATTGATTTTTGCCATTGAAAAACGACCAGAAATGATTGAAGCTACTGACTGAATGAAAGTAGCTGGCATCTCACTCTCTTTGAATCTTCTTTATCATGCTAAGAGGAGCAGGAAAAAGCAAAAAATTTCAGAATTGCACCTTGCAATGCGGAGAAATTACTGTTTGTGCATTTACAATATTCATTGATTTTTGCCATTGAAAAACGTCCAGAAATGATTGAAGCTACTGACTGAATGAAAGGAGCTGGCATCTCACTCTCTTTGAATCTTCTTTATCATGCTAAGAGGAGCAGGAAAAAGCAAAAAATTTCAGAATTGCACCTTGCAATGCGGAGAAATTACTGTTTGTGCATTTACAATATTCATTGATTTTTGCCATTGAAAAACGTCCAGAAATGATTGAAGCTTCTGACTGAATGAAAGGAGCTGGCATCTCAATCTCTTTGAATCTTCTTTATCATGCTAAGAGGAGCAGGAAAAAGCAAAAAATTTCAGAATTGCACCTTGCAATGCGGAGAAATTACTGTTTGTGCATTTACAATATTCATTGATTTTTGCCATTGAAAAACATCATGTTATTCATATACCAGATATGTTTGAAGCTACTGACTGAATGAAAGGAGCTGGCATCTCACTCTCTTTGAATCTTCTTTATCATGCTAAGAGGAGCAGGAAAAACCAAAAAATTTCAGAATTGCACCTTGCAATGCGGAGAAATTACTGTTTGTGCATTTACAATATTCACTGATTTTTGCCATTGAAAAACGTACAGAAATGATTGAAGCTACAGACTGAATAAAAGGAGCTGGCATCTCACTCTCTTTGAATCTTCTTTATCATGCTAAGAGGAGCAGGAAAAAGCAAAAAATTTCAGAATTGCACCTTGCAATGCGGAGAAATTACTGTTTGTGCATTTACAATATTCATTGATTTTTGCCATTGAAAAACATCATGTTATTCATATACCAGAAATGATTGAAGCTACTGACTGAATGAAAGGAGCTGGCATCTCACTCTCTTTGAATCTTCTTTATCATGCTAAGAGGAGCAGGAAAAAGCAAAAAATTTCAGAATTGCACCTTGCAATGCGGAGAAATTACTGTTTGTGCATTTACAATATTCATTGATTTTTGCCATTGAAAAACGTCCAGAAATTATTGAAGCTACTGACTGAATGAAAGGAGCTGGTATCTCACTCTCTTTGAATCTTCTTTATCATGCTAAGAGGAGCAGGAAAAAGCAAAAAAATTCAGAATTGCACCTTGCAATGCGGAGAAATTACTGTTTGTGCATTTACAAAATTCATTGATTTTTGCCATTGAAAAACATCATGTTATTCATATACCAGAAATGTTTGAAGCTACTGACTGAATGAAAGGAGCTGGCATCTCACTCTCTTTGAATCTTCTTTATCATGCTAAGAGGAGCAGGAAAAAGCAAAAAATTTCAGAATTGCACCTTGCAATGCGGAGAAATTACTGTTTGTGCATTTACAATATTCATTGATTTTTGCCATTGAAAAACGTCCAGAAATGATTGAAGCTACTGACTGAATGAAAGGAGCTGGCATCTCACTCTCTTTGAATCTTCTTTATCATACTAAGAGGAGCAGGAAAAAGATAAAAATTTCAGAATTGCACCTTGCAATGCGGAGAAATTACTGTTTGTGCATTTACAATATTCATTGATTTTTGCCATTGAAAAACGTCCAGAAATGATTGAAGCTACTGACTGAATGAAAGGAGCTGGCATCTCACTCTCTTTGAATCTTCTTTATCATGCTAAGAGGAGCAGGAAAAAGCAAAAAATTTCAGAATTGCACCTTGCAATGCGGAGAAATTACTGTTTGTGCATTTACAATATTCATTGATTTTTGCCATTGAAAAACGTCCAGAAATGATTGAAGCTACTGACTGAATGAAAGGAGCTGGTATCTCAGTCTCTTTGAATCTTCTTTATCATGCTAAGAGGAGCAGGAAAAAGCAAAAAATTTCAGAATTGCACCTTGCAATGCGGAGAAATTACTGTTTGTGCATTTAAAATATTCATTGATTTTTCCCATTGAAAAACATCATGTTATTCATATACCAGAAATGTTTGAAGCTACTGACTGAATGAAAGGAGCTGGCATCTCACTCTCTTTGAATCTTCTTTATCATGCTAAGAGGAGCAGGAAAAAGCAAAAAATTTCAGAATTGCACCTTGCAATGCGGAGAAATTACTGTTTGTGCATTTACAATATTCATTGATTTTTGCCATTGAAAAACATCATGTTATTCATATACCAGAAATGTTTGAAGCTACTGACTGAATGAAAGGAGCTGGCATCTCACTCTCTTTGAATCTTCTTTATCTTGCTAAGAGGAGCAGGAAAAAGCAAAAAATTTCAGAATTGCACTTTGCAATGCGGAGAAATTACTGTTTGTGCATTTACAATATTCATTGATTTTTGCCATTGAAAAACGTCCAGAAATGTTTGAAGCTACTGACTGAATGAAAGGAGCTGGCATCTCACTCTCTTTGAATCTTCTTTATCATGCTAAGAGGAGCAGGAAAAAGCAAAAAATTTCAGAATTGCACCTTGCAATGCGGAGAAATTACTGTTTGTGCATTTACAATATTCATTGATTTTTGCCATTGAAAAACGTCCAGAAATGATTGAAGCTACTGACTGAATGAAAGGAGCTGGCATCTCACTCTCTTTGAATCTTCTTTGTCATGCTAAGAGGAGCAGGAAAAAGCAAAAAAATTTCAGAATTGCACCTTGCAATGCGGAGAAATTACTGTTTGTGCATTTACAATATTCATTGATTTTTGCCATTGAAAAACGTCCAGAAATGATTGAAGCTACTGACTGAATGAAAGGAGCTGGCATCTCACTCTCTTTGAATCTTCTTTATCATGCTAAGAGGAGCCGGAAAAAGCAAAAAATTTCAGAATTGCACCTTGCAATGCGGAGAAATTACTGTTTGTGCATTTACAATATTCATTGATTTTTGCCATTGAAAAACGTCCAGAAATGATTGAAGCTACTAACTGAATGAAAGGAGCTGGCATCTCACTCTCTTTGAATCTTCTTTATCATGCTAAGAGGAGCAGGAAAAAGCAAAAAATTTCAGAATTGCACCTTGCAATGCGGAGAAATTACTGTTTGTGCATTTACAATATTCATTGATTTTTGCCATTGAAAAACATCATGTTATTCATATACCAGAAATGTTTGAAGCTACTGACTGAATGAAAGGAGCTGACATCTCACTCTCTTTGAATCTTCTTTATCATGCTAAGAGGAGCAGGAAAAAGCAAAAAATTTCAGAATTGCACCTTGCAATGCGGAGAAATTACTGTCTGTGCATTTACAATATTCATTGATTTTTGCCATTGAAAAACATCCAGAAATGATTGAAGCTACTGACTGAATGAAAGGAGCTGGCATCTCACTCTCTTTGAATCTTCTTTATCATGCTAAGAGGAGCAGGAAAAAGCAAAAAATTTCAGAATTGCACCTTGCAATGCGGAGAAATTACTGTTTGTGCATTTACAATATTCATTGATTTTTGCCATTGAAAAACGTCCAGAAATGATTGAAGCTACTAACTGAATGAAAGGAGCTGGCATCTCACTCTCTTTGAATCTTCTTTATCATGCTAAGAGGAGCAGGAAAAAGCAAAAAATTTCAGAATTGCACCTTGCAATGCGGAGAAATTACTGTTTGTGCATTTACAATATTCATTGATTTTTGCCATTGAAAAACATCATGTTATTCATATACCAGAAATGTTTGAAGCTACTGACTGAATGAAAGGAGCTGTCATCTCACTCTCTTTGAATCTTCTTTATCATGCTAAGAGGAGCAGGAAAAAGCAAAAAACTTCAGAATTGCACCTTGCAATGCGGAGAAATTACTGTCTGTGCATTTACAATATTCATTGATTTTTGCCATTGAAAAACGTCCAGAAATTATTGAAGCTACTGACTGAATGAAAGGAGCTGGTATCTCACTCTCTTTGAATCTTCTTTATCATGCTAAGAGGAGCAGGAAAAAGCAAAAAATTTCAGAATTGCACCTTGCAATGCGGAGAAATTACTGTTTGTGCATTTACAAAATTCATTGATTTTTGCCATTGAAAAACATCATGTTATTCATATACCAGAAATGTTTGAAGCTACTGACTGAATGAAAGGAGCTGGAATCTCACTCTCTTTGAATCTTCTTTATCATGCTAAGAGGAGCAGGAAAAAGCAAAAAATTTCAGAATTGCACCTTGCAATGCGGAGAAATTACTGTTTCTGCATTTACAATATTCATTGATTTTTGCCATTGAAAAACGTCCAGAAATGATTGAAGCTACTGACTGAATGAAAGGAGCTGGCATCTCACTCTCTTTGAATCTTCTTTATCATACTAAGAGGAGCAGGAAAAAGCAAAAAATTTCAGAATTGCACCTTGCAATGCGGAGAAATTACTGTTTGTGCATTTACAATATTCATTGATTTTTGCCATTGAAAAACGTCCAGAAATGATTGAAGCTACTGACTGAATGAAAGGAGCTGGTATCTCAGTCTCTTTGAATCTTCTTTATCATGCTAAGAGGAGCAGGAAAAAGCAAAAAATTTCAGAATTGCACCTTGCAATGCGGAGAAATTACTGTTTGTGCATTTAAAATATTCATTGATTTTTGCCATTGAAAAACATCATGTTATTCATATACCAGAAATGTTTGAAGCTACTGACTGAATGAAAGGAGCTGGCATCTCACTCTCTTTGAATCTTCTTTATCATGCTAAGAGGAGCAGGAAAAAGCAAAAAATTTCAGAATTGCACCTTGCAATGCGGAGAAATTACTGTTTGTGCATTTACAATATTCATTGATTTTTGCCATTGAAAAACGTCCAGAAATGATTGAAGCTACTGACTGAATGAAAGGAGCTGGCATCTCAGTCTCTTTGAATCTTCTTTATCATGCTAAGAGGAGCAGGAAAAAGCAAAAAATTTCAGAATTGCACCTTGCAATGCGGAGAAATTACTGTTTGTGCATTTACAATATTCATTGATTTTTGCCATTGAAAAACATCATGTTATTCATATACCAGAAATGTTTGAAGCTACTGACTGAATGAAAGGAGCTGGCATCTCACTCTCTTTGAATCTTCTTTATCTTGCTAAGAGGAGCAGGAAAAAGCAAAAAATTTCAGAATTGCACTTTGCAATGCGGAGAAATTACTGTTTGTGCATTTACAATATTCATTGATTTTTGCCATTGAAAAACGTCCAGAAATGTTTGAAGCTACTGACTGAATGAAAGGAGCTGGCATCTCACTCTCTTTGAATCTTCTTTATCATGCTAAGAGGAGCAGGAAAAAGCAAAAAATTTCAGAATTGCACCTTGCAATGCGGAGAAATTACTGTTTGTGCATTTACAATATTCATTGATTTTTGCCATTGAAAAACGTCCAGAAATGATTGAAGCTACTGACTGAATGAAAGGAGCTGGCATCTCACTCTCTTTGAATCTTCTTTGTCATGCTAAGAGGAGCAGGAAAAAGCAAAAAAATTTCAGAATTGCACCTTGCAATGCGGAGAAATTACTGTTTGTGCATTTACAATATTCATTGATTTTTGCCATTGAAAAACGTCCAGAAATGATTGAAGCTACTGACTGAATGAAAGGAGCTGGCATCTCACTCTCTTTGAATCTTCTTTATCATGCTAAGAGGAGCCGGAAAAAGCAAAAAATTTCAGAATTGCACCTTGCAATGCGGAGAAATTACTGTTTGTGCATTTACAATATTCATTGATTTTTGCCATTGAAAAACGTCCAGAAATGATTGAAGCTACTAACTGAATGAAAGGAGCTGGCATCTCACTCTCTTTGAATCTTCTTTATCATGCTAAGAGGAGCAGGAAAAAGCAAAAAATTTCAGAATTGCACCTTGCAATGCGGAGAAATTACTGTTTGTGCATTTACAATATTCATTGATTTTTGCCATTGAAAAACATCATGTTATTCATATACCAGAAATGTTTGAAGCTACTGACTGAATGAAAGGAGCTGACATCTCACTCTCTTTGAATCTTCTTTATCATGCTAAGAGGAGCAGGAAAAAGCAAAAAATTTCAGAATTGCACCTTGCAATGCGGAGAAATTACTGTCTGTGCATTTACAATATTCATTGATTTTTGCCATTGAAAAACATCCAGAAATGATTGAAGCTACTGACTGAATGAAAGGAGCTGGCATCTCACTCTCTTTGAATCTTCTTTATCATGCTAAGAGGAGCAGGAAAAAGCAAAAAATTTCAGAATTGCACCTTGCAATGCGGAGAAATTACTGTTTGTGCATTTACAATATTCATTGATTTTTGCCATTGAAAAACGTCCAGAAATGATTGAAGCTACTAACTGAATGAAAGGAGCTGGCATCTCACTCTCTTTGAATCTTCTTTATCATGCTAAGAGGAGCAGGAAAAAGCAAAAAATTTCAGAATTGCACCTTGCAATGCGGAGAAATTACTGTTTGTGCATTTACAATATTCATTGATTTTTGCCATTGAAAAACATCATGTTATTCATATACCAGAAATGTTTGAAGCTACTGACTGAATGAAAGGAGCTGACATCTCACTCTCTTTGAATCTTCTTTATCATGCTAAGAGGAGCAGGAAAAAGCAAAAAATTTCAGAATTGCACCTTGCAATGCGGAGAAATTACTGTCTGTGCATTTACAATATTCATTGATTTTTGCCATTATAAAACGTCCAGAAATTATTGAAGCTACTGACTGAATGAAAGGAGCTGGTATCTCACTCTCTTTGAATCTTCTTTATCATGCTAAGAGGAGCAGGAAAAAGCAAAAAATTTCAGAATTGCACCTTGCAATGCGGAGAAATTACTGTTTGTGCATTTACAAAATTCATTGATTTTTGCCATTGAAAAACATCATGTTATTCATATACCAGAAATGTTTGAAGCTACTGACTGAATGAAAGGAGCTGGAATCTCACTCTCTTTGAATCTTCTTTATCATGCTAAGAGGAGCAGGAAAAAGCAAAAAATTTCAGAATTGCACCTTGCAATGCGGAGAAATTACTGTTTCTGCATTTACAATATTCATTGATTTTTGCCATTGAAAAACGTCCAGAAATGATTGAAGCTACTGACTGAATGAAAGGAGCTGGCATCTCACTCTCTTTGAATCTTCTTTATCATGCTAAGAGGAGCAGGAAAAAGCAAAAAATTTCAGAATTGCACCTTGCAATGCGGAGAAATTACTGTTTGTGCATTTACAATATTCATTGATTTTTGCCATTGAAAAACGTCCAGAAATTATTGAAGCTACTGACTGAATGAAAGGAGCTGGTATCTCACTCTCTTTGAATCTTCTTTATCATGCTAAGAGGAGCAGGAAAAAGCAAAAAATTTCAGAATTGCACCTTGCAATGCGGAGAAATTACTGTTTGTGCATTTACAAAATTCATTGATTTTTGCCATTGAAAAACATCATGTTATTCATATACCAGAAATGTTTGAAGCTACTGACTGAATGAAAGGAGCTGGCATCTCACTCTCTTTGAATCTTCTTTATCATGCTAAGAGGAGCAGGAAAAAGCAAAAAATTTCAGAATTGCACCTTGCAATGCGGAGAAATTAATGTTTGTGCATTTACAATATTCATTGATTTTTGCCATTGAAAAACGTCCAGAAATGATTGAAGCTACTGACTGAATGAAAGGAGTTGGCATCTCACTCTCTTTGAATCTTCTTTATCATACTAAGAGGAGCAGGAAAAAGCAAAAAATTTCAGAATTGCACCTTGCAATGCGGAGAAATTACTGTTTGTGCATTTACAATATTCATTGATTTTTGCCATTGAAAAACGTACAGAAATGATTGAAGCTACTGACTGAATGAAAGGAGCTGGCATCTCACTCTCTTTGAATCTTTATCATGCTAAGAGGAGCAGGAAAAAGCAAAAAATTTCAGAATTGCACCTTGCAATGCGGAGAAATTACTGTTTGTGCATTTACAATATTCATTGATTTTTGCCATTGAAAAACATCATGTTATTCATATACCAGAAATGATTGAAGCTACTGACTGAATGAAAGGAGCTGGCATCTCACTCTCTTTGAATCTTCTTTATCATGCTAAGAGGAGCAGGAAAAAGCAAAAAATTTCAGAATTGCACCTTGCAATGCGGAGAAATTACTGTTTGTGCATTTACAATATCCATTGATTTTTGCCATTGAAAAACGTCCAGAAATGATTGAAGCTACTGACTGAATGAAAGGAGCTGGCATCTCACTCTCTTTGAATCTTCTTTATCATGCTAAGAGGAGCAGGAAAAAGCAAAAAATTTCAGAATTGCACCTTGCAATGCGGAGAAATTACTGTTTGTGCATTTACAATAGTCATTGATTTTTGCCATTGAAAAACATCATGTTATTCATATACCAGAAATGTTTGAAGCTACTGACTGAATGAAAGGAGCTGGCATCTCACTCTCTTTGAATCTTCTTTATCATGCTAAGAGGAGCAGGAAAAACTAAAAAATTTCAGAATTGCACCTTGCAATGCGGAGAAAGTACTGTTTGTGCATTTACAATATTCATTGATTTTTGCCATTGAAAAACGACCAGAAATGATTGAAGCTACTGACTGAATGAAAGGAGCTGGCATCTCACTCTCTTTGAATCTTCTTTATCATGCTAAGAGGAGCAGGAAAAAGCAAAAAATTTCAGAATTGCACCTTGCAATGCGGAGAAATTACTGTTTGTGCATTTACAATATTCATTGATTTTTGCCATTGAAAAACGTCCAGAAATGATTGAAGCTACTGACTGAATGAAAGGAGCTGGCATCTCACTCTCTTTGAATCTTCTTTATCATGCTAAGAGGAGCAGGAAAAAGCAAAAAATTTCAGAATTGCACCTTGCAATGCGGAGAAATTACTGTTTGTGCATTTACAATATTCATTGATTTTTGCCATTGAAAAACGTCCAGAAATGATTGAAGCTACTGACTGAATGAAAGGAGCTGGCATCTCAATCTCTTTGAATCTTCTTTATCATGCTAAGAGGAGCAGGAAAAAGCAAAAAATTTCAGAATTGCACCTTGCAATGCGGAGAAATTACTGTTTGTCCATTTACAATATTCATTGATTTTTGCCATTGAAAAACATCATGTTATTCATATACCAGATATGTTTGAAGCTACTGACTGAATGAAAGGAGCTGGCATCTCACTCTCTTTGAATCTTCTTTATCATGCTAAGATAAGCAGGAAAAAGCAAAAAATTTCAGAATTGCACCTTGCAATGCGGAGAAATTACTGTTTGTGCATTTACAATATTCATTGATTTTTGCCATTGAAAAACATCATGTTATTCATATACCAGAAATGATTGAAGCTACTGACTGAATGAAAGGACCTGGCATCTCACTCTCTTTGAATCTTCTTTATCATGCTAAGAGGAGCAGGAAAAAGCAAAAAATTTCAGAATTGCACCTTGCAATGCGGAGAAATTACTGTTTGTGCATTTACAATATTCATTGATTTTTGCCATTGAAAAACGTCCAGAAATGATTGAAGCTACTGACTGAATGAAAGGAGCTGGCATCTCACTCTCTTTGAATCTTCTTTATCATGCTAAGAGGAGCAGGAAAAAGCAAAAAATTTCAGAATTGCACCTTGCAATGCGGAGAAATTACTGTTTGTGCATTTACAATATTCATTGATTTTTGCCATTGAAAAACATCATGTTATTCATATACCAGAAATGTTTGAAGCTACTGACTGAATGAAAGGAGCTGGCATCTCACTCTCTTTGAATCTTCTTTATCATGCTAAGAGGAGCACTAAAAAGCAAAAAATTTCAGAATTGCACCTTGCAATGCGGAGAAATTACTGTTTGTGCATTTACAATATTCATTGATTTTTGCCATTGAAAAACATCATGTTATTCATATACCAGAAATGTTTGAAGCTACTGACTGAATGAAAGGAGCTGGCATCTCACTCTCTTTGAATCTTCTTTATCATGCTAAGAGGAGCAGGAAAAAGCAAAAAATTTCAGAATTGCACCTTGCAATGCGGAGAAATTACTGTTTGTGCATTTACAATATTCATTGATTTTTGCCATTGAAAAACGTCCAGAAATGATTGAAGCTACTGACTGAATGAAAGGAGCTGGCATCTCACTCTCTTTGAATCTTCTTTATCATGCTAAGAGGAGCAGGAAAAAGCAAAAAATTTCAGAATTGCACCTTGCAATGCGGAGAAATTACTGTTTGTGCATTTACAATATTCATTGATTTTTGCCATTGAAAAACGTCCAGAAATGATTGAAGCTACTGACTGAATGAAAGGAGCTGGCATCTCACTCTCTTTGAATCTTCTTTATCATGCTAAGAGGAGCAGGAAAAAGCAAAAAATTTCAGAATTGCACCTTGCAATGCGGAGAAATTACTGTTTGTGCATTTACAATATTCATTGATTTTTGCCATTGAAAAACCTCGTTATTCATATACCAGAAATGTTTGAAGCTACTGACTGAATGAAAGGAGCTGGCATCTCACTCTCTTTGAATCTTCTTTATCATGCTAAGAGGAGCAGGAAAAAGCAAAAAATTTCAGAATTGCACCTTGCAATGCGGAGAAATTACTGTTTGTGCATTTACAATATTCATTGATTTTTGCCATTGAAAAACATCCAGAAATGATTGAAGCTACTGACTGAATGAAAGGAGCTGGCATCTCACTCTCTTTGAATCTTCTTTATCATGCTAAGAGGAGCAGGAAAAAGCAAAAAATTTCAGAATTGCACCTTGCAATGCGGAGAAATTACTGTTTGTGCATTTACAATATTCATTGATTTTTGCCATTGAAAAACGTCCAGAAATGATTGAAGCTACTGACTGAATGAAAGGAGCTGGCATCTTACTCTCTTTGAATCTTCTTTATCATGCTAAGAGGAGCAGGAAAAAGCAAAAAATTTCAGAATTGCACCTTGCAATGCGGAGAAATTACTGTTTGTGCATTTACAATATACATTGATTTTTGCCATTGAAAAACATCATGTTATTCATATACCAGAAATGTTTGAAGCTACTGACTGAATGAAAGGAGCTGACATCTCACTCTCTTTGAATCTTCTTTATCATGCTAAGAGGAGCAGGAAAAATCAAAAAATTTCAGAATTGCACCTTGCAATGCGGAGAAATTACTGTCTGTGCATTTACAATATTCATTGATTTTTGCCATTGAAAAACGTCCAGAAATGATTGAAGCTACTGACTGAATGAAAGGAGCTGGCATCTCACTCTCTTTGAATCTTCTTTATCATGCTAAGAGGAGCAGGAAAAAGCAAAAAATTTCAGAATTGCACCTTGCAATGCGGAGAAATTACTGTTTGTGCATTTACAATATTCATTGATTTTTGCCATTGAAAAACGTCCAGAAATGATTGAAGCTACTGACTGAATGAAAGGAGCTGGTATCTCAGTCTCTTTGAATCTTCTTTATCATGCTAAGAGGAGCAGGAAAAAGCAAAAAATTTCAGAATTGCACCTTGCAATGCGGAGAAATTACTGTTTGTGCATTTAAAATATTCATTGATTTTTGCCTTTGAAAAACATCATGTTATTCATATACCAGAAATGTTTGAAGCTACTGACTGAATGAAAGGAGCTGGCATCTCACTCTCTTTGAATCTTCTTTATCATGCTAAGAGGAGTAGGAAAAAGCAAAAAATTTCAGAATTGCACCTTGCAATGCGGAGAAATTACTGTTTGTGCATTTACAATATTCATTGATTTTTGCCATTGAAAAACGTCCAGAAATGATTGAAGCTACTGACTGAATGAAAGGAGCTGGCATCTCAGTCTCTTTGAATCTTCTTTATCATGCTAAGAGGAGCAGGAAAAAGCAAAAAATTTCAGAATTGCACCTTGCAATGCGGAGAAATTACTGTTTGTGCATTTACAATATTCATTGATTTTTGCCATTGAAAAACATCATGTTATTCATATACCAGAAATGTTTGAAGCTACTGACTGAATGAAAGGAGCTGGCATCTCACTCTCTTTGAATCTTCTTTATCTTGCTAAGAGGAGCAGGAAAAAGCAAAAAATTTCAGAATTGCACTTTGCAATGCGGAGAAATTACTGTTTGTGCATTTACAATATTCATTGATTTTTGCCATTGAAAAACGTCCAGAAATGTTTGAAGCTACTGACTGAATGAAAGGAGCTGGCATCTCACTCTCTTTGAATCTTCTTTATCATGCTAAGAGGAGCAGGAAAAAGCAAAAAATTTCAGAATTGCACCTTGCAATGCGGAGAAATTACTGTTTGTGCATTTACAATATTCATTGATTTTTGCCATTGAAAAACGTCCAGAAATGATTGAAGCTACTGACTGAATGAAAGGAGCTGGCATCTCACTCTCTTTGAATCTTCTTTGTCATGCTAAGAGGATCAGGAAAAAGCAAAAAATTTCAGAATTGCACCTTGCAATGCGGAGAAATTACTGTTTGTGCATTTACAATATTCATTGATTTTTGCCATTGAAAAACGTCCAGAAATGATTGAAGCTACTGACTGAATGAAAGGAGCTGGCATCTCACTCTCTTTGAATCTTCTTTATCATGCTAAGAGGAGCCGGAAAAAGCAAAAAATTTCAGAATTGCACCTTGCAATGCGGAGAAATTACTGTTTGTGCATTTACAATATTCATTGATTTTTGCCATTGAAAAACGTCCAGAAATGATTGAAGCTACTAACTGAATGAAAGGAGCTGGCATCTCACTCTCTTTGAAACTTCTTTATCATGCTAAGAGGAGCAGGAAAAAGCAAAAAATTTCAGAATTGCACCTTGCAATGCGGAGAAATTACTGTTTGTGCATTTACAATATTCATTGATTTTTGCCATTGAAAAACATCATGTTATTCATATACCAGAAATGTTTGAAGCTACTGACTGAATGAAAGGAGCTGACATCTCACTCTCTTTGAATCTTCTTTATCATGCTAAGAGGAGCAGGAAAAAGCAAAAAATTTCAGAATTGCACCTTGCAATGCGGAGAAATTACTGTCTGTGCATTTACAATATTCATTGATTTTTGCCATTGAAAAACATCCAGAAATGATTGAAGCTACTGACTGAATGAAAGGAGCTGGCATCTCACTCTCTTTGAATCTTCTTTATCATGCTAAGAGGAGCAGGAAAAAGCAAAAAATTTCAGAATTGCACCTTGCAATGCGGAGAAATTACTGTTTGTGCATTTACAATATTCATTGATTTTTGCCATTGAAAAACGTCCAGAAATGATTGAAGCTACTAACTGAATGAAAGGAGCTGGCATCTCACTCTCTTTGAATCTTCTTTATCATGCTAAGAGGAGCAGGAAAAAGCAAAAAATTTCAGAATTGCACCTTGCAATGCGGAGAAATTACTGTTTGTGCATTTACAATATTCATTGATTTTTGCCATTGAAAAACATCATGTTATTCATATACCAGAAATGTTTGAAGCTACTGACTGAATGAAAGGAGCTGACATCTCACTCTCTTTGAATCTTCTTTATCATGCTAAGAGGAGCAGGAAAAAGCTAAAAATTTCAGAATTGCACCTTGCAATGCGGAGAAATTACTGTCTGTGCATTTACAATATTCATTGATTTTTGCCATTGAAAAACGTCCAGAAATTATTGAAGCTACTGACTGAATGAAAGGAGCTGACATCTCACTCTCTTTGAATCTTCTTTATCATGCTAAGAGGAGCAGGAAAAATCAAAAAATTTCAGAATTGCACCTTGCAATGCGGAGAAATTACTGTCTGTGCATTTACAATATTCATTGATTTTTGCCATTGAAAAACGTCCAGAAATGATTGAAGCTACTGACTGAATGAAAGGAGCTGGCATCTCACTCTCTTTGAATCTTCTTTATCATGCTAAGAGGAGCAGGAAAAAGCAAAAAATTTCAGAATTGCACCTTGCAATGCGGAGAAATTACTGTTTGTGCATTTACAATATTCATTGATTTTTGCCATTGAAAAACGTCCAGAAATGATTGAAGCTACTGACTGAATGAAAGGAGCTGGTATCTCAGTCTCTTTGAATCTTCTTTATCATGCTAAGAGGAGCAGGAAAAAGCAAAAAATTTCAGAATTGCACCTTGCAATGCGGAGAAATTACTGTTTGTGCATTTACAATATTCATTGATTTTTGCCATTGAAAAACGTCCAGAAATGATTGAAGCTACTGACTGAATGAAAGGAGCTGGCATCTCAGTCTCTTTGAATCTTCTTTATCATGCTAAGAGGAGCAGGAAAAAGCAAAAAATTTCAGAATTGCACCTTGCAATGCGGAGAAATTACTGTTTGTGCATTTACAATATTCATTGATTTTTGCCATTGAAAAACATCATGTTATTCATATACCAGAAATGTTTGAAGCTACTGACTGAATGAAAGGAGTTGGCATCTCACTCTCTTTGAATCTTCTTTATCTTGCTAAGAGGAGCAGGAAAAAGCAAAAAATTTCAGAATTGCACTTTGCAATGCGGAGAAATTACTGTTTGTGCATTTACAATATTCATTGATTTTTGCCATTGAAAAACGTCCAGAAATGTTTGAAGCTACTGACTGAATGAAAGGAGCTGGCATCTCACTCTCTTTGAATCTTCTTTATCATGCTAAGAGGAGCAGGAAAAAGCAAAAAATTTCAGAATTGCACCTTGCAATGCGGAGAAATTACTGTTTGTGCATTTACAATATTCATTGATTTTTGCCATTGAAAAACGTCCAGAAATGATTGAAGCTACTGACTGAATGAAAGGAGCTGGCATCTCACTCTCTTTGAATCTTCTTTGTCATGCTAAGAGGAGCAGGAAAAAGCAAAAAATTTCAGAATTGCACCTTGCAATGCGGAGAAATTACTGTTTGTGCATTTACAATATTCATTGATTTTTGCCATTGAAAAACGTCCAGAAATGATTGAAGCTACTGACTGAATGAAAGGAGCTGGCATCTCACTCTCTTTGAATCTTCTTTATCATGCTAAGAGGAGCCGGAAAAAGCAAAAAATTTCAGAATTGCACCTTGCAATGCGGAGAAATTACTGTTTGTGCATTTACAATATTCATTGATTTTTGCCATTGAAAAACGTCCAGAAATGATTGAAGCTACTAACTGAATGAAAGGAGCTGGCATCTCACTCTCTTTGAATCTTCTTTATCATGCTAAGAGGAGCAGGAAAAAGCAAAAAATTTCAGAATTGCACCTTGCAATGCGGAGAAATTACTGTTTGTCCATTTACAATATTCATTGATTTTTGCCATTGAAAAACATCATGTTATTCATATACCAGATATGTTTGAAGCTACTGACTGAATGAAAGGAGCTGGCATCTCACTCTCTTTGAATCTTCTTTATCATGCTAAGAGAAGCAGGAAAAAGCAAAAAATTTCAGAATTGCACCTTGCAATGCGGAGAAATTACTGTTTGTGCATTTACAATATTCATTGATTTTTGCCATTGAAAAACATCATGTTATTCATATACCAGAAATGATTGAAGCTACTGACTGAATGAAAGGACCTGGCATCTCACTCTCTTTGAATCTTCTTTATCATGCTAAGAGGAGCAGGAAAAAGCAAAAAATTTCAGAATTGCACCTTGCAATGCGGAGAAATTACTGTTTGTGCATTTACAATATTCATTGATTTTTGCCATTGAAAAACGTCCAGAAATGATTGAAGCTACTGACTGAATGAAAGGAGCTGGCATCTCACTCTCTTTGAATCTTCTTTATCATGCTAAGAGGAGCAGGAAAAAGCAAAAAATTTCAGAATTGCACCTTGCAATGCGGAGAAATTACTGTTTGTGCATTTACAATATTCATTGATTTTTGCCATTGAAAAACATCATGTTATTCATATACCAGAAATGTTTGAAGCTACTGACTGAATGAAAGGAGCTGGCATCTCACTCTCTTTGAATCTTCTTTATCATGCTAAGAGGAGCACTAAAAAGCAAAAAATTTCAGAATTGCACCTTGCAATGCGGAGAAATTACTGTTTGTGCATTTACAATATTCATTGATTTTTGCCATTGAAAAACATCATGTTATTCATATACCAGAAATGTTTGAAGCTACTGACTGAATGAAAGGAGCTGGCATCTCACTCTCTTTGAATCTTCTTTATCATGCTAAGAGGAGCAGGAAAAAGCAAAAAATTTCAGAATTGCACCTTGCAATGCGGAGAAATTACTGTTTGTGCATTTACAATATTCATTGATTTTTGCCATTGAAAAACGTCCAGAAATGATTGAAGCTACTGACTGAATGAAAGGAGCTGGTATCTCAGTCTCTTTGAATCTTCTTTATCATGCTAAGAGGAGCAGGAAAAAGCAAAAAATTTCAGAATTGCACCTTGCAATGCGGAGAAATTACTGTTTGTGCATTTAAAATATTCATTGATTTTTGCCATTGAAAAACATCATGTTATTCATATACCAGAAATGTTTGAAGCTACTGACTGAATGAAAGGAGCTGGCATCTCACTCTCTTTGAATCTTCTTTATCATGCTAAGAGGAGCAGGAAAAAGCAAAAAATTTCAGAATTGCACCTTGCAATGCGGAGAAATTACTGTTTGTGCATTTACAATATTCATTGATTTTTGCCATTGAAAAACGTCCAGAAATGATTGAAGCTACTGACTGAATGAAAGGAGCTGGCATCTCAGTCTCTTTGAATCTTCTTTATCATGCTAAGAGGAGCAGGAAAAAGCAAAAAATTTCAGAATTGCACCTTGCAATGCGGAGAAATTACTGTTTGTGCATTTACAATATTCATTGATTTTTGCCATTGAAAAACATCATGTTATTCATATACCAGAAATGTTTGAAGCTACTGACTGAATGAAAGGAGCTGGCATCTCACTCTCTTTGAATCTTCTTTATCTTGCTAAGAGGAGCAGGAAAAAGCAAAAAATTTCAGAATTGCACTTTGCAATGTGGAGAAATTACTGTTTGTGCATTTACAATATTCATTGATTTTTGCCATTGAAAAACGTCCAGAAATGTTTGAAGCTACTGACTGAATGAAAGGAGCTGGCATCTCACTCTCTTTGAATCTTCTTTATCATGCTAAGAGGAGCAGGAAAAAGCAAAAAATTTCAGAATTGCACCTTGCAATGCGGAGAAATTACTGTTTGTGCATTTACAATATTCATTGATTTTTGCCATTGAAAAACGTCCAGAAATGATTGAAGCTACTGACTGAATGAAAGGAGCTGGCATCTCACTCTCTTTGAATCTTCTTTGTCATGCTAAGAGGAGCAGGAAAAAGCAAAAAATTTCAGAATTGCACCTTGCAATGCGGAGAAATTACTGTTTGTGCATTTACAATATTCATTGATTTTTGCCATTGAAAAACGTCCAGAAATGATTGAAGCTACTGACTGAATGAAAGGAGCTGGCATCTCACTCTCTTTGAATCTTCTTTATCATGCTAAGAGGAGCCGGAAAAAGCAAAAAATTTCAGAATTGCACCTTGCAATGCGGAGAAATTACTGTTTGTGCATTTACAATATTCATTGATTTTTGCCATTGAAAAACGTCCAGAAATGATTGAAGCTACTAACTGAATGAAAGGAGCTGGCATCTCACTCTCTTTGAATCTTCTTTATCATGCTAAGAGGAGCAGGAAAAAGCAAAAAATTTCAGAATTGCACCTTGCAATGCGGAGAAATTACTGTTTGTGCATTTACAATATTCATTGATTTTTGCCATTGAAAAACATCATGTTATTCATATACCAGAAATGTTTGAAGCTACTGACTGAATGAAAGGAGCTGACATCTCACTCTCTTTGAATCTTCTTTATCATGCTAAGAGGAGCAGGAAAAAGCAAAAAATTTCAGAATTGCACCTTGCAATGCGGAGAAATTACTGTCTGTGCATTTACAATATTCATTGATTTTTGCCATTGAAAAACATCCAGAAATGATTGAAGCTACTGACTGAATGAAAGGAGCTGGCATCTCACTCTCTTTGAATCTTCTTTATCATGCTAAGAGGAGCAGGAAAAAGCAAAAAATTTCAGAATTGCACCTTGCAATGCGGAGAAATTACTGTTTGTGCATTTACAATATTCATTGATTTTTGCCATTGAAAAACGTCCAGAAATGATTGAAGCTACTAACTGAATGAAAGGAGCTGGCATCTCACTCTCTTTGAATCTTCTTTATCATGCTAAGAGGAGCAGGAAAAAGCAAAAAATTTCAGAATTGCACCTTGCAATGCGGAGAAATTACTGTTTGTGCATTTACAATATTCATTGATTTTTGCCATTGAAAAACATCATGTTATTCATATACCAGAAATGTTTGAAGCTACTGACTGAATGAAAGGAGCTGACATCTCACTCTCTTTGAATCTTCTTTATCATGCTAAGAGGAGCAGGAAAAAGCTAAAAATTTCAGAATTGCACCTTGCAATGCGGAGAAATTACTGTCTGTGCATTTACAATATTCATTGATTTTTGCCATTGAAAAACGTCCAGAAATTATTGAAGCTACTGACTGAATGAAAGGAGCTGGTATCTCACTCTCTTTGAATCTTCTTTATCATGCTAAGAGGAGCAGGAAAAAGCAAAAAATTTCAGAATTGCACCTTGCAATGCGGAGAAATTACTGTTTGTGCATTTTCAAAATTCATTGATTTTTGCCATTGAAAAACATCATGTTATTCATATACCAGAAATGTTTGAAGCTACTGACTGAATGAAAGGAGCTGGCATCTCACTCTCTTTGAATCTTCTTTATCATGCTAAGAGGAGCAGGAAAAAGCAAAAAATTTCAGAATTGCACCTTGCAATGCGGAGAAATTACTGTTTCTGCATTTACAATATTCATTGATTTTTGCCATTGAAAAACGTCCAGAAATGATTGAAGCTACTGACTGAATGAAAGGAGCTGGCATCTCACTCTCTTTGAATCTTCTTTATCATACTAAGAGGAGCAGGAAAAAGCAAAAAATTTCAGAATTGCACCTTGCAATGCGGAGAAATTACTGTTTGTGCATTTACAATATTCATTGATTTTTGCCATTGAAAAACGTACAGAAATGATTGAAGCTACAGACTGAATAAAAGGAGCTGGCATCTCACTCTCTTTGAATCTTCTTTATCATGCTAAGAGGAGCAGGAAAAAGCAAAAAATTTCAGAATTGCACCTTGCAATGCGGAGAAATTACTGTTTGTGCATTTACAATATTCATTGATTTTTGCCATTGAAAAACATCATGTTATTCATATACCAGAAATGATTGAAGCTACTGACTGAATGAAAGGAGCTGGCATCTCACTCTCTTTGAATCTTCTTTATCATGCTAAGAGGAGCAGGAAAAAGCAAAAAATTTCAGAATTGCACCTTGCAATGCGGAGAAATTACTGTCTGTGCATTTACAATATTCATTGATTTTTGCCATTGAAAAACATCCAGAAATGATTGAAGCTACTGACTGAATGAAAGGAGCTGGCATCTCACTCTCTTTGAATCTTCTTTATCATGCTAAGAGGAGCAGGAAAAAGCAAAAAATTTCAGAATTGCACCTTGCAATGCGGAGAAATTACTGTTTGTGCATTTACAATATTCATTGATTTTTGCCATTGAAAAACGTCCAGAAATTATTGAAGCTACTGACTGAATGAAAGGAGCTGGTATCTCACTCTCTTTGAATCTTCTTTATCATGCTAAGAGGAGCAGGAAAAAGCAAAAAATTTCAGAATTGCACCTTGCAATGCGGATAAATTACTGTTTGTGCATTTACAAAATTCATTGATTTTTGCCATTGAAAAACATCATGTTATTCATATACCAGAAATGTTTGAAGCTACTGACTGAATGAAAGGAGCTGGCATCTCACTCTCTTTGAATCTTCTTTATCATGCTAAGAGGAGCAGGAAAAAGCAAAAAATTTCAGAATTGCACCTTGCAATGCGGAGAAATTACTGTTTGTGCATTTACAATATTCATTGATTTTTGCCATTGAAAAACGTCCAGAAATGATTGAAGCTACTGACTGAATGAAAGGAGCTGGCATCTCACTCTCTTTGAATCTTCTTTATCATGCTAAGAGGAGCAGGAAAAAGCAAAAAATTTCAGAATTGCACCTTGCAATGCGGAGAAATTACTGTTTGTGCATTTACAATATTCATTGATTTTTGCCATTGAAAAACTTCCAGAAATGATTGAAGCTACTGACTGAATGAAAGGAGCTGGTATCTCAGTCTCTTTGAATGTTCTTTATCATGCTAAGAGGAGCAGGAAAAAGCAAAAAATTTCAGAATTGCACCTTGCAATGCGGAGAAATTACTGTTTGTGCATTTAAAATATTCATTGATTTTTGCCATTGAAAAACATCATGTTATTCATATACCAGAAATGTTTGAAGCTACTGACTGAATGAAAGGAGCTGGCATCTCACTCTCTTTGAATCTTCTTTATCATGCTAAGAGGAGCAGGAAAAAGCAAAAAATTTCAGAATTGCACCTTGCAATGCGGAGAAATTACTGTTTGTGCATTTACAATATTCATTGATTTTTGCCATTGAAAAACGTCCAGAAATGATTGAAGCTACTGACTGAATGAAAGGAGCTGGCATCTCAGTCTCTTTGAATCTTTATCATGCTAAGAGGAGCTGGAAAAAGCAAAAAATTTCAGAATTGCACCTTGCAATGCGGAGATATTACTGTTTGTGCATTTACAATATTCATTGATTTTTGCCATTGAAAAACATCATGTTATTCATATACCAGAAATGTTTGAAGCTACTGACTGAATGAAAGGAGCTGGCATCTCACTCTCTTTGAATCTTCTTTATCTTGCTAAGAGGAGCAGGAAAAAGCAAAAAATTTCAGAATTGCACTTTGCAATGCGGAGAAATTACTGTTTGTGCATTTACAATATTCATTGATTTTTGCCATTGAAAAACGTCCAGAAATGTTTGAAGCTACTGACTGAATGAAAGGAGCTGGCATCTCACTCTCTTTGAATCTTCTTTATCATGCTAAGAGGAGCAGGAAAAAGCAAAAAATTTCAGAATTGCACCTTGCAATGCGGAGAAATTACTGTTTGTGCATTTACAATATTCATTGATTTTTGCCATTGAAAAACGTCCAGAAATGATTGAAGCTACTGACTGAATGAAAGGAGCTGGCATCTCACTCTCTTTGAATCTTCTTTGTCATGCTAAGAGGAGCAGGAAAAAGCAAAAAATTTCAGAATTGCACCTTGCAATGCGGAGAAATTACTGTTTGTGCATTTACAATATTCATTGATTTTTGCCATTGAAAAACGTCCAGAAATGATTGAAGCTACTAACTGAATGAAAGGAGCTGGCATCTCACTCTCTTTGAATCTTCTTTATCATGCTAAGAGGAGCAGGAAAAAGCAAAAAATTTCAGAATTGCACCTTGCAATGCGGAGAAATTACTGTTTGTGTATTTACAATATTCATTGATTTTTGCCATTGAAAAACATCATGTTATTCATATACCAGAAATGTTTGAAGCTACTGACTGAATGAAAGGAGCTGACATCTCACTCTCTTTGAATCTTCTTTATCATGCTAAGAGGAGCAGGAAAAAGCAAAAAATTTCAGAATTGCACCTTGCAATGCGGAGAAATTACTGTCTGTGCATTTACAATATTCATTGATTTTTGCCATTGAAAAACATCCAGAAATGATTGAAGCTACTGACTGAATGAAAGGAGCTGGCATCTCACTCTCTTTGAATCTTCTTTATCATGCTAAGAGGAGCAGGAAAAAGCAAAAAATTTCAGAATTGCACCTTGCAATGCGGAGAAATTACTGTTTGTGCATTTACAATATTCATTGATTTTTGCCATTGAAAAACGTCCAGAAATGATTGAAGCTACTAACTGAATGAAAGGAGCTGGCATCTCACTCTCTTTGAATCTTCTTTATCATGCTAAGAGGAGCAGGAAAAAGCAAAAAATTTCAGAATTGCACCTTGCAATGCGGAGAAATTACTGTTTGTGCATTTACAATATTCATTGATTTTTGCCATTGAAAAACATCATGTTATTCATATACCAGAAATGTTTGAAGCTACTGACTGAATGAAAGGAGCTGACATCTCACTCTCTTTGAATCTTCTTTATCATGCTAAGAGGAGCAGGAAAAAGCAAAAAATTTCAGAATTGCACCTTGCAATGCGGAGAAATTACTGTCTGTGCATTTACAATATTCATTGATTTTTGCCATTGAAAAACGTCCAGAAATTATTGAAGCTACTGACTGAAAGGAGCTGGTATCTCACTCTCTTTGAATCTTTATCATGCTAAGAGGAGCAGGAAAAAGCAAAAAATTTCAGAATTGCACCTTGCAATGCGGAGAAATTACTGTTTGTGCATTTACAAAATTCATTGATTTTTGCCATTGAAAAACATCATGTTATTCATAGACCAGAAATGTTTGAAGCTACTGACTGAATGAAAGGAGCTGGAATCTCACTCTCTTTGAATCTTCTTTATCATGCTAAGAGGAGCAGGAAAAAGCAAAAAATTTCAGAATTGCACCTTGCAATGCGGAGAAATTACTGTTTATGCATTTACAATATTCATTGATTTTTGCCATTGAAAAACGTCCAGAAATGATTGAAGCTACTGACTGAATGAAAGGAGCTGGCATCTCACTCTCTTTGAATCTTCCTTATCATACTAAGAGGAGCAGGAAAAAGCAAAAAATTTCAGAATTGCACCTTGCAATGCGGAGAAATTACTGTTTGTGCATTTACAATATTCATTGATTTTTGCCATTGAAAAACGTACAGAAATGATTGAAGCTACAGACTGAATAAAAGGAGATGGCATCTCACTCTCTTTGAATCTTCTTTATCATGCTAAGAGGAGCAGGAAAAAGCAAAAAATTTCAGAATTGCACCTTGCAATGCGGAGAAATTACTGTTTGTGCATTTACAATATTCATTGATTTTTGCCATTGAAAAACATCATGTTATTCATATACCAGAAATGATTGAAGCTACTGACTGAATGAAAGGAGCTGGCATCTCACTCTCTTTGAATCTTCTTTATCATGCTAAGAGGAGCAGGAAAAAGCAAAAAATTTCAGAATTGCACCTTGCAATGCGGAGAAATTACTGTCTGTGCATTTACAATATTCATTGATTTTTGCCATTGAAAAACATCCAGAAATGATTGAAGCTACTGACTGAATGAGAGGAGCTGGCATCTCACTCTCTTTGAATCTTCTTTATCATGCTAAGAGGAGCAGGAAAAAGCAAAAAATTTCAGAATTGCACCTTGCAATGCGGAGAAATTACTGTTTGTGCATTTACAATATTCATTGATTTTTGCCATTGAAAAACGTCCAGAAATTATTGAAGCTACTGACTGAATGAAAGGAGCTGGTATCTCACTCTCTTTGAATCTTCTTTATCATGCTAAGAGGAGCAGGAAAAAGCAAAAAATTTCAGAATTGCACCTTGCAATGCGGAGAAATTACTGTTTGTGCATTTACAATATTCATTGATTTTTGCCATTGAAAAACGTCCAGAAATTATTGAAGCTACTGACTGAATGAAAGGAGCTGGTATCTCACTCTCTTTGAATCTTCTTTATCATGCTAAGAGGAGCAGGAAAAAGCAAAAAATTTCAGAATTGCACCTTGCAATGCGGAGAAATTACTGTTTGTGCATTTACAAAATTCATTGATTTTTGCCATTGAAAAACATCATGTTATTCATATACCAGAAATGTTTGAAGCTACTGACTGAATGAAAGGAGCTGGCATCTCACTCTCTTTGAATCTTCTTTATCATGCTAAGAGGAGCAGGAAAAAGCAAAAAATTTCAGAATTGCACCTTGCAATGCGGAGAAATTACTGTTTGTGCATTTACAATATTCATTGATTTTTGCCATTGAAAAACGTCCAGAAATGATTGAAGCTACTGACTGAATGAAAGGAGCTGGCATCTCACTCTCTTTGAATCTTCTTTATCATGCTAAGAGGAGCAGGAAAAAGCAAAAAATTTCAGAATTGCACCTTGCAATGCGGAGAAATTACTGTTTGTGCATTTACAATATTCATTGATTTTTGCCATTGAAAAACGTCCAGAAATGATTGAAGCTACTGACTGAATGAAAGGAGCTGGTATCTCAGTCTCTTTGAATGTTCTTTATCATGCTAAGAGGAGCAGGAAAAAGCAAAAAATTTCAGAATTGCACCTTGCAATGCGGAGAAATTACTGTTTGTGCATTTAAAATATTCATTGATTTTTGCCATTGAAAAACATCGTTATTCATATACCAGAAATGTTTGAAGCTACTGACTGAATGAAAGGAGCTGGCATCTCACTCTCTTTGAATCTTCTTTATCATGCTAAGAGGAGCAGGAAAAAGCAAAAAATTTCAGAATTGCACCTTGCAATGCGGAGAAATTACTGTTTGTGCATTTACAATATTCATTGATTTTTGCCATTGAAAAACGTCCAGAAATGATTGAAGCTACTGACTGAATGAAAGGAGCTGGCATCTCAGTCTCTTTGAATCTTTATCATGCTAAGAGGAGCAGGAAAAAGCAAAAAATTTCAGAATTGCACCTTGCAATGCGGAGATATTACTGTTTGTGCATTTACAATATTCATTGATTTTTGCCATTGAAAAACATCATGTTATTCATATACCAGAAATGTTTGAAGCTACTGACTGAATGAAAGGAGCTGGCATCTCACTCTCTTTGAATCTTCTTTATCTTGCTAAGAGGAGCAGGAAAAAGCAAAAAATTTCAGAATTGCACTTTGCAATGCGGAGAAATTACTGTTTGTGCATTTACAATATTCATTGATTTTTGCCATTGAAAAACGTCCAGAAATGTTTGAAGCTACTGACTGAATGAAAGGAGCTGGCATCTCACTCTCTTTGAATCTTCTTTATCATGCTAAGAGGAGCAGGAAAAAGCAAAAAATTTCAGAATTGCACCTTGCAATGCGGAGAAATTACTGTTTGTGCATTTACAATATTCATTGATTTTTGCCATTGAAAAACGTCCAGAAATGATTGAAGCTACTGACTGAATGAAAGGAGCTGGCATCTCACTCTCTTTGAATCTTCTTTGTCATGCTAAGAGGAGCAGGAAAAAGCAAAAAATTTCAGAATTGCACCTTGCAATGCGGAGAAATTACTGTTTGTGCATTTACAATATTCATTGATTTTTGCCATTGAAAAACGTCCAGAAATGATTGAAGCTACTAACTGAATGAAAGGAGCTGGCATCTCACTCTCTTTGAATCTTCTTTATCATGCTAAGAGGAGCAGGAAAAAGCAAAAAATTTCAGAATTGCACCTTGCAATGCGGAGAAATTACTGTTTGTGTATTTACAATATTCATTGATTTTTGCCATTGAAAAACATCATGTTATTCATATACCAGAAATGTTTGAAGCTACTGACTGAATGAAAGGAGCTGACATCTCACTCTCTTTGAATCTTCTTTATCATGCTAAGAGGAGCAGGAAAAAGCAAAAAATTTCAGAATTGCACCTTGCAATGCGGAGAAATTACTGTCTGTGCATTTACAATATTCATTGATTTTTGCCATTGAAAAACATCCAGAAATGATTGAAGCTACTGACTGAATGAAAGGAGCTGGCATCTCACTCTCTTTGAATCTTCTTTATCATGCTAAGAGGAGCAGGAAAAAGCAAAAAATTTCAGAATTGCACCTTGCAATGCGGAGAAATTACTGTTTGTGCATTTACAATATTCATTGATTTTTGCCATTGAAAAACGTCCAGAAATGATTGAAGCTACTAACTGAATGAAAGGAGCTGGCATCTCACTCTCTTTGAATCTTCTTTATCATGCTAAGAGGAGCAGGAAAAAGCAAAAAATTTCAGAATTGCACCTTGCAATGCGGAGAAATTACTGTTTGTGCATTTACAATATTCATTGATTTTTGCCATTGAAAAACATCATGTGATTCATATACCAGAAATGTTTGAAGCTACTGACTGAATGAAAGGAGCTGACATCTCACTCTCTTTGAATCTTCTTTATCATGCTAAGAGGAGCAGGAAAAAGCAAAAAATTTCAGAATTGCACCTTGCAATGCGGAGAAATTACTGTCTGTGCATTTACAATATTCATTGATTTTTGCCATTGAAAAACGTCCAGAAATTATTGAAGCTACTGACTGAAAGGAGCTGGTATCTCACTCTCTTTGAATCTTTATCATGCTAAGAGGAGCAGGAAAAAGCAAAAAATTTCAGAATTGCACCTTGCAATGCGGAGAAATTACTGTTTGTGCATTTACAATATTCATTGATTTTTGCCATTGAAAAACGTCCAGAAATGATTGAAGCTACTGACTGAATGAAAGGAGCTGGTATCTCAGTCTCTTTGAATGTTCTTTATCATGCTAAGAGGAGCAGGAAAAAGCAAAAAATTTCAGAATTGCACCTTGCAATGCGGAGAAATTACTGTTTGTGCATTTAAAATATTCATTGATTTTTGCCATTGAAAAACATCATGTTATTCATATACCAGAAATGTTTGAAGCTACTGACTGAATGAAAGGAGCTGGCATCTCACTCTCTTTGAATCTTCTTTATCATGCTAAGAGGAGCAGGAAAAAGCAAAAAATTTCAGAATTGCACCTTGCAATGCGGAGAAATTACTGTTTGTGCATTTACAATATTCATTGATTTTTGCCATTGAAAAACGTCCAGAAATGATTGAAGCTACTGACTGAATGAAAGGAGCTGGCATCTCAGTCACTTTGAATCTTTATCATGCTAAGAGGAGCAGGAAAAAGCAAAAAATTTCAGAATTGCACCTTGCAATGCGGAGATATTACTGTTTGTGCATTTACAATATTCATTGATTTTTGCCATTGAAAAACATCATGTTATTCATATACCAGAAATGTTTGAAGCTACTGACTGAATGAAAGGAGCTGGCATCTCACTCTCTTTGAATCTTCTTTATCTTGCTAAGAGGAGCAGGAAAAAGCAAAAAATTTCAGAATTGCACTTTGCAATGCGGAGAAATTACTGTTTGTGCATTTACAATATTCATTGATTTTTGCCATTGAAAAACGTCCAGAAATGTTTGAAGCTACTGACTGAATGAAAGGAGCTGGCATCTCACTCTCTTTGAATCTTCTTTATCATGCTAAGAGGAGCAGGAAAAAGCAAAAAATTTCAGAATTGCACCTTGCAATGCGGAGAAATTACTGTTTGTGCATTTACAATATTCATTGATTTTTGCCATTGAAAAACGTCCAGAAATGATTGAAGCTACTGACTGAATGAAAGGAGCTGGCATCTCACTCTCTTTGAATCTTCTTTGTCATGCTAAGAGGAGCAGGAAAAAGCAAAAAATTTCAGAATTGCACCTTGCAATGCGGAGAAATTACTGTTTGTGCATTTACAATATTCATTGATTTTTGCCATTGAAAAACGTCCAGAAATGATTGAAGCTACTAACTGAATGAAAGGAGCTGGCATCTCACTCTCTTTGAATCTTCTTTATCATGCTAAGAGGAGCAGGAAAAAGCAAAAAATTTCAGAATTGCACCTTGCAATGCGGAGAAATTACTGTTTCTGCATTTACAATATTCATTGATTTTTGCCATTGAAAAACATCATGTTATTCATATACCAGAAATGTTTGAAGCTACTGACTGAATGAAAGGAGCTGACATCTCATTCTCTTTGAATCTTCTTTATCATGCTAAGAGGAGCAGGAAAAAGCAAAAAATTTCAGAATTGCACCTTGCAATGCGGAGAAATTACTGTTTCTGCATTTACAATATTCATTGATTTTTGCCATTGAAAAACGTCCAGAAATGATTGAAGCTACTAACTGAATGAAAGGAGCTGGCATCTCACTCTCTTTGAATCTTCTTTATCATGCTAAGAGGAGCAGGAAAAAGCAAAAAATTTCAGAATTGCACCTTGCAATGCGGAGAAATTACTGTTTCTGCATTTACAATATTCATTGATTTTTGCCATTGAAAAACGTCCAGAAATGATTGAAGCTACTGACTGAATGAAAGGAGCTGGCATCTCACTCTCTTTGAATCTTCTTTATCATACTAAGAGGAGCAGGAAAAAGCAAAAAATTTCAGAATTGCACCTTGCAATGCGGAGAAATTACTGTTTGTGCATTTACAATATTCATTGATTTTTGCCATTGAAAAACGTACAGAAATGATTGAAGCTACAGACTGAATAAAAGGAGATGGCATCTCACTCTCTTTGAATCTTCTTTATCATACTAAGAGGAGCAGGAAAAAGCAAAAAATTTCAGAATTGCACCTTGCAATGCGGAGAAATTACTGTTTGTGCATTTACAATATTCATTGATTTTTGCCATTGAAAAACATCATGTTATTCATATACCAGAAATGATTGAAGCTACTGACTGAATGAAAGGAGCTGGCATCTCACTCTCTTTGAATCTTCTTTATCATGCTAAGAGGAGCAGGAAAAAGCAAAAAATTTCAGAATTGCACCTTGCAATGCGGAGAAATTACTGTCTGTGCATTTACAATATTCATTGATTTTTGCCATTGAGAAACATCCAGAAATGATTGAAGCTACTGACTGAATGAGAGGAGCTGGCATCTCACTCTCTTTGAATCTTCTTTATCATGCTAAGAGGAGCAGGAAAAAGCAAAAAATTTCAGAATTGCACCTTGCAATGCGGAGAAATTACTGTTTGTGCATTTACAATATTCATTGATTTTTGCCTTTGAAAAACGTACAGAAATGATTGAAGCTACTGACTGAATGAAAGGAGCTGGCATCTCACTCTCTTTGAATCTTCTTTATCATGCTAAGAGGAGCAGGAAAAAGCAAAAAATTTCAGAATTGCACCTTGCAATGCGGAGAAATTACTGTTTGTGCATTTACAATATTCATTGATTTTTGCCATTGAAAAACATCATGTTATTCATATACCAGAAATGATTGAAGCTACTGACTGAATGAAAGGAGCTGGCATCTCACTCTCTTTGAATCTTCTTTATCATGCTAAGAGGAGCAGGAAAAAGCAAAAAATTTCAGAATTGCACCTTGCAATGCGGAGAAATTACTGTTTGTGCATTTACAATATCCATTGATTTTTGCCATTGAAAAACGTCCAGAAATGATTGAAGCTACTGACTGAATGAAAGGAGCTGGCATCTCACTCTCTTTGAATCTTCTTTATCATGCTAAGAGGAGCAGGAAAAAGCAAAAAATTTCAGAATTGCACCTTGCAATGCGGAGAAATTACTGTTTGTGCATTTACAATATTCATTGATTTTTGCCATTGAAAAACATCATGTTATTCATATACCAGAAATGTTTGAAGCTACTGACTGAATGAAAGGAGCTGGCATCTCACTCTCTTTGAATCTTCTTTATCATGCTAAGAGGAGCAGGAAAAACTAAAAAATTTCAGAATTGCACCTTGCAATGCGGAGAAAGTACTGTTTGTGCATTTACAATATTCATTGATTTTTGCCATTGAAAAACGACCAGAAATGATTGAAGCTACTGACTGAATGAAAGGAGCTGGCATCTCACTCTCTTTGAATCTTCTTTATCATGCTAAGAGGAGCAGGAAAAAGCAAAAAATTTCAGAATTGCACCTTGCAATGCGGAGAAATTACTGTTTGTGCATTTACAATATTCATTGATTTTTGCCATTGAAAAACGTCCAGAAATGATTGAAGCTACTGACTGAATGAAAGGAGCTGGCATCTCACTCTCTTTGAATCTTCTTTATCATGCTAAGAGGAGCAGGAAAAAGCAAAAAATTTCAGAATTGCACCTTGCAATGCGGAGAAATTACTGTTTGTGCATTTACAATATTCATTGATTTTTGCCATTGAAAAACGTCCAGAAATGATTGAAGCTACTAACTGAATGAAAGGAGCTGGCATCTCACTCTCTTTGAATCTTCTTTATCATGCTAAGAGGAGCAGGAAAAAGCAAAAAATTTCAGAATTGCACCTTGCAATGCGGAGAAATTACTGTTTGTGTATTTACAATATTCATTGATTTTTGCCATTGAAAAACATCATGTTATTCATATACCAGAAATGTTTGAAGCTACTGACTGAATGAAAGGAGCTGACATCTCACTCTCTTTGAATCTTCTTTATCATGCTAAGAGGAGCAGGAAAAAGCAAAAAATTTCAGAATTGCACCTTGCAATGCGGAGAAATTACTGTCTGTGCATTTACAATATTCATTGATTTTTGCCATTGAAAAACATCCAGAAATGATTGAAGCTACTGACTGAATGAAAGGAGCTGGCATCTCACTCTCTTTGAATCTTCTTTATCATGCTAAGAGGAGCAGGAAAAAGCAAAACATTTCAGAATTGCACCTTGCAATGCGGAGAAATTACTGTTTGTGCATTTACAATATTCATTGATTTTTGCCATTGAAAAACGTCCAGAAATGATTGAAGCTACTAACTGAATGAAAGGAGCTGGCATCTCACTCTCTTTGAATCTTCTTTATCATGCTAAGAGGAGCAGGAAAAAGCAAAAAATTTCAGAATTGCACCTTGCAATGCGGAGAAATTACTGTTTGTGCATTTACAATATTCATTGATTTTTGCCATTGAAAAACATCATGTTATTCATATACCAGAAATGTTTGAAGCTACTGACTGAATGAAAGGAGCTGACATCTCACTCTCTTTGAATCTTCTTTATCATGCTAAGAGGAGCAGGAAAAAGCAAAAAATTTCAGAATTGCACCTTGCAATGCGGAGAAATTACTGTCTGTGCATTTACAATATTCATTGATTTTTGCCATTGAAAAACGTCCAGAAATTATTGAAGCTACTGACTGAAAGGAGCTGGTATCTCACTCTCTTTGAATCTTTATCATGCTAAGAGGAGCAGGAAAAAGCAAAAAATTTCAGAATTGCACCTTGCAATGCGGAGAAATTACTGTTTGTGCATTTACAAAATTCATTGATTTTTGCCATTGAAAAACATCATGTTATTCATATACCAGAAATGTTTGAAGCTACTGACTGAATGAAAGGAGCTGGAATCTCACTCTCTTTGAATCTTCTTTATCATGCTAAAAGGAGCAGGAAAAAGCAAAAAATTTCAGAATTGCACCTTGCAATGCGGAGAAATTACTGTTTCTGCATTTACAATATTCATTGATTTTTGCCATTGAAAAACGTCCAGAAATGATTGAAGCTACTGACTGAATGAAAGGAGCTGGCATCTCACTCTCTTTGAATCTTCTTTATCATACTAAGAGGAGCAGGAAAAAGCAAAAAATTTCAGAATTGCACCTTGCAATGCGGAGAAATTACTGTTTGTGCATTTACAATATTCATTGATTTTTGCCATTGAAAAACGTACAGAAATGATTGAAGCTACAGACTGAATAAAAGGAGATGGCATCTCACTCTCTTTGAATCTTCTTTATCATGCTAAGAGGAGCAGGAAAAAGCAAAAAATTTCAGAATTGCACCTTGCAATGCGGAGAAATTACTGTTTGTGCATTTACAATATTCATTGATTTTTGCCATTGAAAAACATCATGTTATTCATATACCAGAAATGATTGAAGCTACTGACTGAATGAAAGGAGCTGGCATCTCACTCTCTTTGAATCTTCTTTATCATGCTAAGAGGAGCAGGAAAAAGCAAAAAATTTCAGAATTGCACCTTGCAATGCGGAGAAATTACTGTCTGTGCATTTACAATATTCATTGATTTTTGCCATTGAAAAACATCCAGAAATGATTGAAGCTACTGACTGAATGAGAGGAGCTGGCATCTCACTCTCTTTGAATCTTCTTTATCATGCTAAGAGGAGCAGGAAAAAGCAAAAAATTTCAGAATTGCACCTTGCAATGCGGAGAAATTACTGTTTGTGCATTTACAATATTCATTGATTTTTGCCATTGAAAAACGTCCAGAAATTATTGAAGCTACTGACTGAATGAAAGGAGCTGGTATCTCACTCTCTTTGAATCTTCTTTATCATGCTAAGAGGAGCAGGAAAAAGCAAAAAATTTCAGAATTGCACCTTGCAATGCGGAGAAATTACTGTTTGTGCATTTACAAAATTCATTGATTTTTGCCATTGAAAAACATCATGTTATTCATATACCAGAAATGTTTGAAGCTACTGACTGAATGAAAGGAGCTGGCATCTCACTCTCTTTGAATCTTCTTTATCATGCTAAGAGGAGCAGGAAAAAGCAAAAAATTTCAGAATTGCACCTTGCAATGCGGAGAAATTACTGTTTGTGCATTTACAATATTCATTGATTTTTGCCATTGAAAAACGTCCAGAAATGATTGAAGCTACTGACTGAATGAAAGGAGTTGGCATCTCACTCTCTTTGAATCTTCTTTATCATACTAAGAGGAGCAGGAAAAAGCAAAAAATTTCAGAATTGCACCTTGCAATGCGGAGAAATTACTGTTTGTGCATTTACAATATTCATTGATTTTTGCCATTGAAAAACGTACAGAAATGATTGAAGCTACTGACTGAATGAAAGGAGCTGGCATCTCACTCTCTTTGAATCTTCTTTATCATGCTAAGAGGAGCAGGAAAAAGCAAAAAATTTCAGAATTGCACCTTGCAATGCGGAGAAATTACTGTTTGTGCATTTACAATATTCATTGATTTTTGCCATTGAAAAACATCATGTTATTCATATACCAGAAATGATTGAAGCTACTGACTGAATGAAAGGAGCTGGCATCTCACTCTCTTTGAATCTTCTTTATCATGCTAAGAGGAGCAGGAAAAAGCAAAAAATTTCAGAATTGCACCTTGCAATGCGGAGAAATTACTGTTTGTGCATTTACAATATCCATTGATTTTTGCCATTGAAAAACGTCCAGAAATGATTGAAGCTACTGACTGAATGAAAGGAGCTGGCATCTCACTCTCTTTGAATCTTCTTTATCATGCTAAGAGGAGCAGGAAAAAGCAAAAAATTTCAGAATTGCACCTTGCAATGCGGAGAAATTACTGTTTGTGCATTTACAATATTCATTGATTTTTGCCATTGAAAAACATCATGTTATTCATATACCAGAAATGTTTGAAGCTACTGACTGAATGAAAGGAGCTGGCATCTCACTCTCTTTGAATCTTCTTTATCATGCTAAGAGGAGCAGGAAAAACTAAAAAATTTCAGAATTGCACCTTGCAATGCGGAGAAAGTACTGTTTGTGCATTTACAATATTCATTGATTTTTGCCATTGAAAAACGACCAGAAATGATTGAAGCTACTGACTGAATGAAAGGAGCTGGCATCTCACTCTCTTTGAATCTTCTTTATCATGCTAAGAGGAGCAGGAAAAAGCAAAAAATTTCAGAATTGCACCTTGCAATGCGGAGAAATTACTGTTTGTGCATTTACAATATTCATTGATTTTTGCCATTGAAAAACGTCCAGAAATGATTGAAGCTACTGACTGAATGAAAGGAGCTGGCATCTCACTCTCTTTGAATCTTCTTTATCATGCTAAGAGGAGCAGGAAAAAGCAAAAAATTTCAGAATTGCACCTTGCAATGCGGAGAAATTACTGTTTGTGCATTTACAATATTCATTGATTTTTGCCATTGAAAAACGTCCAGAAATGATTGAAGCTACTGACTGAATGAAAGGAGCTGGCATCTCAATCTCTTTGAATCTTCTTTATCATGCTAAGAGGAGCAGGAAAAAGCAAAAAATTTCAGAATTGCACCTTGCAATGCGGAGAAATTACTGTTTGTGCATTTACAATATTCATTGATTTTTGCCATTGAAAAACATCATGTTATTCATATACCAGATATGTTTGAAGCTACTGACTGAATGAAAGGAGCTGGCATCTCACTCTCTTTGAATCTTCTTTATCATGCTAAGAGGAGCAGGAAAAACCAAAAAATTTCAGAATTGCACCTTGCAATGCGGAGAAATTACTGTTTGTGCATTTACAATATTCATTGATTTTTGCCATTGAAAAACGTCCAGAAATGATTGAAGCTACTGACTGAATGAAAGGAGCTGGCATCTCACTCTCTTTGAATCTTCTTTATCATGCTAAGAGGAGCAGGAAAAAGCAAAAAATTTCAGAATTGCACCTTGCAATGCGGAGAAATTACTGTTTGTGCATTTACAATATTCATTGATTTTTGCCATTGAAAAACATCATGTTATTCATATACCAGAAATGATTGAAGCTACTGACTGAATGAAAGGAGCTGGCATCTCACTCTCTTTGAATCTTCTTTATCATGCTAAGAGGAGCAGGAAAAAGCAAAAAATTTCAGAATTGCACCTTGCAATGCGGAGAAATTACTGTTTGTGCATTTACAATATTCATTGATTTTTGCCATTGAAAAACGTCCAGAAATTATTGAAGCTACTGACTGAATGAAAGGAGCTGGCATCTCACTCTCTTTGAATCTTCTTTATCATGCTAAGAGGAGCAGGAAAAAGAAAAAAATTTCAGAATTGCACCTTGCAATGCAGAGAAATTACTGTTTGTGCATTTACAATATTCATTGATTTTTGCCATTGAAAAACATCATGTTATTCATATACCAGAAATGTTTGAAGCTACTGACTGAATGAAAGGAGCTGGCATCTCACTCTCTTTGAATCTTCTTTATCATGCTAAGAGGAGCAGGAAAAAGCAAAAAATTTCAGAATTGCACCTTGCAATGCGGAGAAATTACTGTTTGTGCATTTACAATATTCATTGATTTTTGCCATTGAAAAACGTCCAGAAATGATTGAAGCTACTGACTGAATGAAAGGAGCTGGCATCTCACTCTCTTTGAATCTTCTTTATCATGCTAAGAGGAGCAGGAAAAAGCAAAAAATTTCAGAATTGCACCTTGCAATACTGAGAAATTACTGTTTGTGCATTTACAATATTCATGGATTTTTGCCATTGAAAAACATCATGTTATTCATATACCAGAAATGTTTGAAGCTACTGACTGAATGAAAGGAGCTGGCATCTCACTCTCTTTGAATCTTCATTATCATGCTAAGAGGAGCAGGAAAAAGCAAAAAATTTCAGAATTGCACCTTGCAATGCGGAGAAATTACTGTTTGTGCATTTACAATATTCATTGATTTTTGCCATTGAAAAATGTCCAGAAATGATTGAAGCTACTGACTGAATGAAAGGAGCTGGCATCTCACTCTTTTTGAATCTTCTTTATCATGCTAAGAGGAACAGGAAAAAGCAAAAAATTTCAGAATTGCACCTTGCAATGCGGAGAAATTCCTGTTTGTGCATTTACAATATTCATTGATTTTTGCCATTGAAAAACATCATGTTATTCATATACCAGAAATGTTTGAAGCTACTGACTGAATGAAAGGAGCTGGCATCTCACTCTCTTTGAATCTTCTTTATCATGCTAAGAGGAGCAGGAAAAAGCAAAAAATTTCAGAATTGCACCTTGCAATGCGGAGAAATTAATGTTTGTGCATTTACAATATTCATTGATTTTTGCCATTGAAAAACGTCCAGAAATGACTGAAGCTACTGACTGAATGAAAGGAGCTGGCATCTCAATCTCTTTGAATCTTCTTTATCATGCTAAGAGGAGCAGGAAAAAGCAAAAAATTTCAGAATTGCACATTGCAATGCGGAGAAATTACTGTTTGTCCATTTACAATATTCATTGATTTTTGCCATTGAAAAACATCATGTTATTCATATACCAGATATGTTTGAAGCTACTGACTGAATGAAAGGAGCTGGCATCTCACTCTCTTTGAATCTTCTTTATCATGCTAAGAGAAGCAGGAAAAAGCAAAAAATTTCAGAATTGCACCTTGCAATGCGGAGAAATTACTGTTTGTGCATTTACAATATTCTTTGATTTTTGCCATTGAAAAACATCATGTTATTCATATACCAGAAATGATTGAAGCTACTGACTGAATGAAAGGACCTGGCATCTCACTCTCTTTGAATCTTCTTTATCATGCTAAGAGGAGCAGGAAAAAGCAAAAAATTTCAGAATTGCACCTTGCAATGCGGAGAAATTACTGTTTGTGCATTTACAATATTCATTGATTTTTGCCATTGAAAAACATCATGTTATTCATATACCAGAAATGATTGAAGCTACTGACTGAATGAAAGGAGCTGGCATCTCACTCTCTTTGAATCTTCTTTATCATGCTAAGAGGAGCAGGAAAAAGCAAAAAATTTCAGAATTGCACCTTGCAATGCGGAGAAATTACTGTTTGTGCATTTACAATATTCATTGATTTTTGCCATTGAAAAACATCATGTTATTCATATACCAGAAATGATTGAAGCTACTGACTGAATGAAAGGAGCTGGCATCTCACTCTCTTTGAATCTTCTTTATCATGCTAAGAGGAGCAGGAAAAAGCAAAAAATTTCAGAATTGCACCTTGCAATGCGGAGAAATTACTGTTTGTGCATTTACAATATTCATTGATTTTTGCCATTGAAAAACGTCCAGAAATGATTGAAGCTACTGACTGAATGAAAGGAGCTGGCATCTCACTCTCTTTGAATCTTCTTTATCATGCTAAGAGGAGCAGGAAAAAGCAAAAAATTTCAGAATTGCACCTTGCAATGCAGAGAAATTACTGTTTGTGCATTTACAATATTCATTGATTTTTGCCATTGAAAAACATCGTTATTCATATACCAGAAATGTTTGAAGCTACTGACTGAATGAAAGGAGCTGGCATCTCACTCTCTTTGAATCTTCTTTATCATGCTAAGAGGAGCAGGAAAAAGCAAAAAATTTCAGAATTGCACCTTGCAATGCGGAGAAATTACTGTTTGTGCATTTACAATATTCATTGATTTTTGCCATTGAAAAACGTCCAGAAATGATTGAAGCTACTGACTGAATGAAAGGAGCTGGCATCTCACTCTCTTTGAATCTTCTTTATCATGCTAAGAGGAGCAGGAAAAAGCAAAAAATTTCAGAATTGCACCTTGCAATACTGAGAAATTACTGTTTGTGCATTTACAATATTCATTGATTTTTGCCATTGAAAAACATCATGTTATTCATATACCAGAAATGTTTGAAGCTACTGACTGAATGAAAGGAGCTGGCATCTCACTCTCTTTGAATCTTCTTTATCATGCTAAGAGGAGCAGGAAAAAGCAAAAAATTTCAGAATTGCACCTTGCAATGCGGAGAAATTACTGTTTGTGCATTTACAATATTCATTGATTTTTGCCATTGAAAAACGTCCAGAAATGATTGAAGCTACTGACTGAATGAAAGGAGCTGGCATCTCACTCTCTTTGAATCTTCTTTATCATGCTAAGAGGAGCAGGAAAAAGCAAAAAATTTCAGAATTGCACCTTGCAATGCGGAGAAATTACTGTTTGTGCATTTACAATATTCATTGATTTTTGCCATTGAAAAACATCATGTTATTCATATACCAGAAATGTTTGAAGCTACTGACTGAATGAAAGGAGCTGGCATCTCACTCTCTTTGAATCTTCTTTATCATGCTAAGAGGAGCAGGAAAAAGCAAAAAATTTCAGAATTGCACCTTGCAATGCGGAGAAATTACTGTTTGTGCATTTACAATATTCATTGATTTTTGCCATTGAAAAACGTCCAGAAATGATTGAAGCTACTGACTGAATGAAAGGAGCTGGCATCTCACTCTCTTTGAATCTTCTTTATCATGCTAAGAGGAGCAGGAAAAAGCAAAAAATTTCAGAATTGCACCTTGCAATGCGGAGAAATTACTGTTTGTGCATTTACAATATTCATTGATTTTTGCCATTGAAAAACGTCCAGAAATGATTGAGGCTACTGACTGAATAAAAGGAGCTGGCATCTCACTCTCTTTGAATCTTCTTTATCATGCTAAGAGGAGCAGGAAAAAGCAAAAAATTTCAGAATTGCACCTTGCAATGCGGAGAAATTACTGTTTGTGCATTTACAATATTCATTGATTTTTGCCATTGAAAAACATCATGTTATTCATATACCAGAAATGTTTGAAGCTACTGACTGAATGAAAGGAGCTGGCATCTCACTCTCTTTGAATCTTCTTTATCATGCTAAGAGGAGCAGGAAAAAGCAAAAAATTTCAGAATTGCACCTTGCAATGCGGAGAAATTACTGTCTGTGCATTTACAATATTCATTGATTTTTGCCATTGAAAAACATCCAGAAATGATTGAAGCTACTGACTGAATGAAAGGAGATGGCATCTCACTCTCTTTGAATCTTCTTTATCATGCTAAGAGGAGCAGGAAAAAGCAAAAAATTTCAGAATTGCACCTTGCAATGCGGAGAAATTACTGTTTGTGCATTTACAATATTCATTGATTTTTGCGATTGAAAAACGTCCAGAAATTATTGAAGCTACTGACTGAATGAAAGGAGCTGGTATCTCACTCTCTTTGAATCTTCTTTATCATGCTAAGAGGAGCAGGAAAAAGCAAAAAATTTCAGAATTGCACCTTGCAATGCGGAGAAATTACTGTTTGTGCATTTACAAAATTCATTGATATTTGCCATTGAAAAACATCATGTTATTCATATACCAGAAATGTTTGAAGCTACTGACTGAATGAAAGGAGCTGGCATCTCACTCTCTTTGAATCTTCTTTATCATGCTAAGAGGAGCAGGAAAAAGCAAAAAATTTCAGAATTGCACCTTGCAATGCGGAGAAATTACTGTTTGTGCATTTACAATATTCATTGATTTTTGCCATTGAAAAACGTCCAGAAATGACTGAAGCTACTGACTGAATGAAAGGAGCTGGCATCTCAATCTCTTTGAATCTTCTTTATCATGCTAAGAGGAGCAGGAAAAAGCAAAAAATTTCAGAATTGCACATTGCAATGCGGAGAAATTACTGTTTGTCCATTTACAATATTCATTGATTTTTGCCATTGAAAAACATCATGTTATTCATATACTAGATATGTTTGAAGCTACTGACTGAATGAAAGGAGCTGGCATCTCACTCTCTTTGAATCTTCTTTATCATGCTAAGAGAAGCAGGAAAAAGCAAAAAATTTCAGAATTGCACCTTGCAATGCGGAGAAATTACTGTTTGTGCATTTACAATATTCATTGATTTTTGCCATTGAAAAACGTCCAGAAATGATTGAAGCTACTGACTGAATGAAAGGAGCTGGCATCTCACTCTCTTTGAATCTTCTTTATCATGCTAAGAGGAGCAGGAAAAAGCAAAAAATTTCAGAATTGCACCTTGCAATGCGGAGAAATTACTGTTTGTGCATTTACAATATTCATTGATTTTTGCCATTGAAAAACATCATGTTATTCATATACCAGAAATGTTTGAAGCTACTGACTGAATGAAAGGAGCTGGCATCTCACTCTCTTTGAATCTTCTTTATCATGCTAAGAGGAGCACTAAAAAGCAAAAAATTTCAGAATTGCACCTTGCAATGCGGAGAAATTACTGTTTGTGCATTTACAATATTCATTGATTTTTGCCATTGAAAAACATCATGTTATTCATATACCAGAAATGATTGAAGCTACTGACTGAATGAAAGGAGCTGGCATCTCACTCTCTTTGAATCTTCTTTATCATGCTAAGAGGAGCAGGAAAAAGCAAAAAATTTCAGAATTGCACCTTGCAATGCGGAGAAATTACTGTTTGTGCATTTACAATATTCATTGATTTTTGCCATTGAAAAACATCATGTTATTCATATACCAGAAATGATTGAAGCTACTGACTGAATGAAAGGAGCTGGCATCTCACTCTCTTTGAATCTTCTTTATCATGCTAAGAGGAGCAGGAAAAAGCAAAAAATTTCAGAATTGCACCTTGCAATGCGGAGAAATTACTGTTTGTGCATTTACAATATTCATTGATTTTTGCCATTGAAAAACGTCCAGAAATGATTGAAGCTACTGACTGAATGAAAGGAGCTGGCATCTCACTCTCTTTGAATCTTCTTTATCATGCTAAGAGGAGCAGGAAAAAGCAAAAAATTTCAGAATTGCACCTTGCAATGCGGAGAAATTACTGTTTGTGCATTTACAATATTCATTGATTTTTGCCATTGAAAAACGTCCAGAAATGATTGAAGCTACTGACTGAATAAAAGGAGCTGGCATCTCACTCTCTTTGAATCTTCTTTATCATGCTAAGAGGAGCAGGAAAAAGCAAAAAATTTCAGAATTGCACCTTGCAATGCGGAGAAATTACTGTTTGTGCATTTACAATATTCATTGATTTTTGCCATTGAGAAACATCATGTTATTCATATACCAGAAATGTTTGAAGCTACTGACTGAATGAAAGGAGCAGGCATCTCACTCTCTTTGAATCTTCTTTATCATGCTAAGAGGAGCAGGAAAAAGCAAAAAATTTCAGAATTGCACCTTGCAATGCGGAGAAATTACTGTCTGTGCATTTACAATATTCATTGATTTTTGCCATTGAAAAACATCCAGAAATGATTGAAGCTACTGACTGAATGAAAGGAGCTGGCATCTCACTCTCTTTGAATCTTCTTTATCATGCTAAGAGGAGCAGGAAAAAGCAAAAAATTTCAGAATTGCACCTTGCAATGCGGAGAAATTACTGTTTGTGCATTTACAATATTCATTGATTTTTGCCATTGAAAAACGTCCAGAAATTATTGAAGCTACTGACTGAATGAAAGGAGCTGGTATCTCACTCTCTTTGAATCTTCTTTATCATGCTAAGAGGAGCAGGAAAAAGCAAAAAATTTCAGAATTGCACCTTGCAATGCGGAGAAATTACTGTTTGTGCATTTACAAAATTCATTGATTTTTGCCATTGAAAAACATCATGTTATTCATATACCAGAAATGTTTGAAGCTACTGACTGAATGAAAGGAGCTGGCATCTCACTCTCTTTGAATCTTCTTTATCATGCTAAGAGGAGCAGGAAAAAGCAAAAAATTTCAGAATTGCACCTTGCAATGCGGAGAAATTACTGTTTGTGCATTTACAATATTCATTGATTTTTGCCATTGAAAAACGTCCAGAAATGATTGAAGCTACTGACTGAATGAAAGGAGCTGGCATCTCACTCTCTTTGAATCTTCTTTATCATACTAAGAGGAGCAGGAAAAAGCAAAAAATTTCAGAATTGCACCTTGCAATGCGGAGAAATTACTGTTTGTGCATTTACAATATTCATTGATTTTTGCCATTGAAAAACGTCCAGAAATGATTGAAGCTACTGACTGAATGAAAGGAGCTGGCATCTCACTCTCTTTGAATCTTCTTTATCATGCTAAGAGGAGCAGGAAAAAGCAAAAAATTTCAGAATTGCACCTTGCAATGCAGAGAAATTACTGTTTGTGCATTTACAATATTCATTGATTTTTGCCATTGAAAAACATCATGTTATTCATATACCAGAAATGTTTGAAGCTACTGACTGAATGAAAGGAGCTGGCATCTCACTCTCTTTGAATCTTCTTTATCATGCTAAGAGGAGCAGGAAAAAGCAAAAAATTTCAGAATTGCACCTTGCAATGCGGAGAAATTACTGTTTGTGCATTTACAATATTCATTGATTTTTGCCATTGAAAAACGTCCAGAAATGATTGAAGCTACTGACTGAATGAAAGGAGCTGGCATCTCACTCTCTTTGAATCTTCTTTATCATGCTAAGAGGAGCAGGAAAAAGCAAAAAATTTCAGAATTGCACCTTGCAATACTGAGAAATTACTGTTTGTGCATTTACAATATTCATTGATTTTTGCCATTGAAAAACATCATGTTATTCATATACCAGAAATGTTTGAAGCTACTGACTGAATGAAAGGAGCTGGCATCTCACTCTCTTTGAATCTTCTTTATCATGCTAAGAGGAGCAGGAAAAAGCAAAAAATTTCAGAATTGCACCTTGCAATGCGGAGAAATTACTGTTTGTGCATTTACAATATTCATTGAATTTTGCCATTGAAAAACGTCCAGAAATGATTGAAGCTACTGACTGAATGAAAGGAGCTGGCATCTCACTCTCTTTGAATCTTCTTTATCATGCTAAGAGGAGCAGGAAAAAGCAAAAAATTTCAGAATTGCACCTTGCAATGCGGAGAAATTACTGTTTGTGCATTTACAATATTCATTGATTTTTGCCATTGAAAAACATCATGTTATTCATATACCAGAAATGTTTGAAGCTACTGACTGAATGAAAGGAGCTGGCATCTCACTCTCTTTGAATCTTCTTTATCATGCTAAGAGGAGCAGGAAAAAGCAAAAAATTTCAGAATTGCACCTTGCAATGCGGAGAAATTACTGTTTGTGCATTTACAATATTCATTGATTTTTGCCATTGAAAAACGTCCAGAAATGATTGAAGCTACTGACTGAATGAAAGGAGCTGGCATCTCACTCTCTTTGAATCTTCTTTATCATGCTAAGAGGAGCAGGAAAAAGCAAAAAATTTCAGAATTGCACCTTGCAATGCGGAGAAATTACTGTTTGTGCATTTACAATATTCATTGATTTTTGCCATTGAAAAACGTCCAGAAATGATTGAAGCTACTGACTGAATGAAAGGAGCTGGCATCTCACTCTCTTTGAATCTTCTTTATCATGCTAAGAGGAGCAGGAAAAAGCAAAAAATTTCAGAATTGCACCTTGCAATGCGGAGAAATTACTGTTTGTGCATTTACAATATTCATTGATTTTTGCCATTGAAAAACATCATGTTATTCATATACCAGAAATGTTTGAAGCTACTGACTGAATGAAAGGAGCTGGCATCTCACTCTCTTTGAATCTTCTTTATCATGCTAAGAGGAGCAGGAAAAAGCAAAAAATTTCAGAATTGCACCTTGCAATGCGGAGAAATTACTGTTTGTGCATTTACAATATTCATTGATTTTTGCCATTGAAAAACGTCCAGAAATGATTGAAGCTACTGACTGAATGAAAGGAGCTGGCATCTCACTCTCTTTGAATCTTCTTTATCATGCTAAGAGGAGCAGGAAAAAGCAAAAAATTTCAGAATTGCACCTTGCAATGCGGAGAAATTACTGTTTGTGCATTTACAATATTCATTGATTTTTGCCATTGAAAAACGTCCAGAAATGATTGAAGCTACTGACTGAATGAAAGGAGCTGGCATCTCACTCTCTTTGAATCTTCTTTATCATGCTAAGAGGAGCAGGAAAAAGCAAAAAATTTCAGAATTGCACCTTGCAATGCGGAGAAATTACTGTTTGTGCATTTACAATATTCATTGATTTTTGCCATTGAAAAACATCATGTTATTCATATACCAGAAATGTTTGAAGCTACTGACTGAATGAAAGGAGCTGGCATCTCACTCTCTTTGAATCTTCTTTATCATGCTAAGAGGAGCAGGAAAAAGCAAAAAATTTCAGAATTGCACCTTGCAATGCGGAGAAATTACTGTCTGTGCATTTACAATATTCATTGATTTTTGCCATTGAAAAACATCCAGAAATGATTGAAGCTACTGACTGAATGAAAGGAGCTGGCATCTCACTCTCTTTGAATCTTCTTTATCATGCTAAGAGGAGCAGGAAAAAGCAAAAAATTTCAGAATTGCACCTTGCAATGCGGAGAAATTACTGTTTGTGCATTTACAATATTCATTGATTTTTGCGATTGAAAAACGTCCAGAAATTATTGAAGCTACTGACTGAATGAAAGGAGCTGGTATCTCACTCTCTTTGAATCTTCTTTATCATGCTAAGAGGAGCAGGAAAAAGCAAAAAATTTCAGAATTGCACCTTGCAATGCGGAGAAATTACTGTTTGTGCATTTACAAAATTCATATATTTTTGCCATTGAAAAACATCATGTTATTCATATACCAGAAATGTTTGAAGCTACTGACTGAATGAAAGGAGCTGGCATCTCACTCTCTTTGAATCTTCTTTATCATGCTAAGAGGAGCAGGAAAAAGCAAAAAATTTCAGAATTGCACCTTGCAATGCGGAGAAATTACTGTTTGTGCATTTACAATATTCATTGATTTTTGCCATTGAAAAACGTCCAGAAATGACTGAAGCTACTGACTGAATGAAAGGAGCTGGCATCTCAATCTCTTTGAATCTTCTTTATCATGCTAAGAGGAGCAGGAAAAAGCAAAAAATTTCAGAATTGCACATTGCAATGCGGAGAAATTACTGTTTGTCCATTTACAATATTCATTGATTTTTGCCATTGAAAAACATCATGTTATTCATATACCAGATATGTTTGAAGCTACTGACTGAATGAAAGGAGCTGGCATCTCACTCTCTTTGAATCTTCTTTATCATGCTAAGAGAAGCAGGAAAAAGCAAAAAATTTCAGAATTGCACCTTGCAATGCGGAGAAATTACTGTTTGTGCATTTACAATATTCATTGATTTTTGCCATTGAAAAACATCATGTTATTCATATACCAGAAATGATTGAAGCTACTGACTGAATGAAAGGACCTGGCATCTCACTCTCTTTGAATCTTCTTTATCATGCTAAGAGGAGCAGGAAAAAGCAAAAAATTTCAGAATTGCACCTTGCAATGCGGAGAAATTACTGTTTGTGCATTTACAATATTCATTGATTTTTGCCATTGAAAAACGTCCAGAAATGATTGAAGCTACTGACTGAATGTAAGGAGCTGGCATCTCACTCTCTTTGAATCTTCTTTATCATGCTAAGAGGAGCAGGAAAAAGCAAAAAATTTCAGAATTGCACCTTGCAATGCGGAGAAATTACTGTTTGTGCATTTACAATATTCATTGATTTTTGCCATTGAAAAACATCATGTTATTCATATACCAGAAATGTTTGAAGCTACTGACTGAATGAAAGGAGCTGGCATCTCACTCTCTTTGAATCTTCTTTATCATGCTAAGAGGAGCACTAAAAAGCAAAAAATTTCAGAATTGCACCTTGCAATGCGGAGAAATTACTGTTTGTGCATTTACAATATTCATTGATTTTTGCCATTGAAAAACATCATGTTATTCATATACCAGAAATGATTGAAGCTACTGACTGAATGAAAGGAGCTGGCATCTCACTCTCTTTGAATCTTCTTTATCATGCTAAGAGGAGCAGGAAAAAGCAAAAAATTTCAGAATTGCACCTTGCAATGCGGAGAAATTACTGTTTGTGCATTTACAATATTCATTGATTTTTGCCATTGAAAAACATCATGTTATTCATATACCAGAAATTATTGAAGCTACTGACTGAATGAAAGGAGCTGGCATCTCACTCTCTTTGAATCTTCTTTATCATGCTAAGAGGAGCAGGAAAAAGCAAAAAATTTCAGAATTGCACCTTGCAATGCGGAGAAATTACTGTTTGTGCATTTACAATATTCATTGATTTTTGCCATTGAAAAACGTCCAGAAATGATTGAAGCTACTGACTGAATGAAAGGAGCTGGCATCTCACTCTCTTTGAATCTTCTTTATCATGCTAAGAGGAGCAGGAAAAAGCAAAAAATTTCAGAATTGCACCTTGCAATACTGAGAAATTACTGTTTGTGCATTTACAATATTCATTGATTTTTGCCATTGAAAAACATCATGTTATTCATATACCAGAAATGTTTGAAGCTACTGACTGAATGAAAGGAGCTGGCATCTCACTCTCTTTGAATCTTCTTTATCATGCTAAGAGGAGCAGGAAAAAGCAAAAAATTTCAGAATTGCACCTTGCAATGCGGAGAAATTACTGTTTGTGCATTTACAATATTCATTGATTTTTGCCATTGAAAAACGTCCAGAAATGATTGAAGCTACTGACTGAATGAAAGGAGCTGGCATCTCACTCTCTTTGAATCTTCTTTATCATGCTAAGAGGAGCAGGAAAAAGCAAAAAATTTCAGAATTGCACCTTGCAATGCGGAGAAATTACTGTTTGTGCATTTACAATATTCATTGATTTTTGCCATTGAAAAACGTCCAGAAATGATTGAAGCTACTGACTGAATAAAAGGAGCTGGCATCTCACTCTCTTTGAATCTTCTTTATCATGCTAAGAGGAGCAGGAAAAAGCAAAAAATTTCAGAATTGCACCTTGCAATGCGGAGAAATTACTGTTTGTGCATTTACAATATTCATTGATTTTTGCCATTGAAAAACATCATGTTATTCATATACCAGAAATGTTTGAAGCTACTGACTGAATGAAAGGAGCTGGCATCTCACTCTCTTTGAATCTTCTTTATCATGCTAAGAGGAGCAGGAAAAAGCAAAAAATTTCAGAATTGCACCTTGCAATGCGGAGAAATTACTGTCTGTGCATTTACAATATTCATTGATTTTTGCCATTGAAAAACATCCAGAAATGATTGAAGCTACTGACTGAATGAAAGGAGCTGGCATCTCACTCTCTTTGAATCTTCTTTATCATGCTAAGAGGAGCAGGAAAAAGCAAAAAATTTCAGAATTGCACCTTGCAATGCGGAGAAATTACTGTTTGTGCATTTACAATATTCATTGATTTTTGCCATTGAAAAACGTCCAGAAATTATTGAAGCTACTGACTGAATGAAAGGAGCTGGTATCTCACTCTCTTTGAATCTTCTTTATCATGCTAAGAGGAGCAGGAAAAAGCAAAAAATTTCAGAATTGCACCTTGCAATGCGGAGAAATTACTGTTTGTGCATTTACAAAATTCATTGATTTTTGCCATTGAAAAACATCATGTTATTCATATACCAGAAATGTTTGAAGCTACTGACTGAATGAAAGGAGCTGGCATCTCACTCTCTTTGAATCTTCTTTATCATGCTAAGAGGAGCAGGAAAAAGCAAAAAATTTCAGAATTGCACCTTGCAATGCGGAGAAATTACTGTTTGTGCATTTACAATATTCATTGATTTTTGCCATTGAAAAACGTCCAGAAATGATTGAAGCTACTGACTGAATGAAAGGAGCTGGCATCTCACTCTCTTTGAATCTTCTTTATCATACTAAGAGGAGCAGGAAAAAGCAAAAAATTTCAGAATTGCACCTTGCAATGCGGAGAAATTACTGTTTGTGCATTTACAATATTCATTGATTTTTGCCATTGAAAAACGTCCAGAAATGATTGAACTACTGACTGAATGAAAGGAGCTGGCATCTCACTCTCTTTGAATCTTCTTTATCATGCTAAGAGGAGCAGGAAAAAGCAAAAAATTTCAGAATTGCACCTTGCAATGCAGAGAAATTACTGTTTGTGCATTTACAATATTCATTGATTTTTGCCATTGAAAAACATCATGTTATTCATATACCAGAAATGTTTGAAGCTACTGACTGAATGAAAGGAGCTGGCATCTCACTCTCTTTGAATCTTCTTTATCATGCTAAGAGGAGCAGGAAAAAGCAAAAAATTTCAGAATTGCACCTTGCAATGCGGAGAAATTACTGTTTGTGCATTTACAATATTCATTGATTTTTGCCATTGAAAAACGTCCAGAAATGATTGAAGCTACTGACTGAATGAAAGGAGCTGGCATCTCACTCTCTTTGAATCTTCTTTATCATGCTAAGAGGAGCAGGAAAAAGCAAAAAATTTCAGAATTGCACCTTGCAATACTGAGAAATTACTGTTTGTGCATTTACAATATTCATTGATTTTTGCCATTGAAAAACATCATGTTATTCATATACCAGAAATGTTTGAAGCTACTGACTGAATGAAAGGAGCTGGCATCTCACTCTCTTTGAATCTTCTTTATCATGCTAAGAGGAGCAGGAAAAAGCAAAAAATTTCAGAATTGCACCTTGCAATGCGGAGAAATTACTGTTTGTGCATTTACAATATTCATTGATTTTTGCCATTGAAAAACGTCCAGAAATGATTGAAGCTACTGACTGAATGAAAGGAGCTGGCATCTCACTCTCTTTGAATCTTCTTTATCATGCTAAGAGGAGCAGGAAAAAGCAAAAAATTTCAGAATTGCACCTTGCAATGCGGAGAAATTACTGTTTGTGCATTTACAATATTCATTGATTTTTGCCGTTGAAAAACATCATGTTATTCATATACCAGAAATGTTTGAAGCTACTGACTGAATGAAAGGAGCTGGCATCTCACTCTCTTTGAATCTTCTTTATCATGCTAAGAGGAGCAGGAAAAAGCAAAAAATTTCAGAATTGCACCTTGCAATGCGGAGAAATTACTGTTTGTGCATTTACAATATTCATTGATTTTTGCCATTGAAAAACGTCCAGAAATGATTGAAGCTACTGACTGAATAAAAGGAGCTGGCATCTCACTCTCTTTGAATCTTCTTTATCATGCTAAGAGGAGCAGGAAAAAGCAAAAAATTTCAGAATTGCACCTTGCAATGCGGAGAAATTACTGTTTGTGCATTTACAATATTCATTGATTTTTGCCATTGAAAAACATCATGTTATTCATATACCAGAAATGTTTGAAGCTACTGACTGAATGAAAGGAGCTGGCATCTCACTCTCTTTGAATCTTCTTTATCATGCTAAGAGGAGCAGGAAAAAGCAAAAAATTTCAGAATTGCACCTTGCAATGCGGAGAAATTACTGTCTGTGCATTTACAATATTCATTGATTTTTGCCATTGAAAAACATCCAGAAATGATTGAAGCTACTGACTGAATGAAAGGAGCTGGCATCTCACTCTCTTTGAATCTTCTTTATCATGCTAAGAGGAGCAGGAAAAAGCAAAAAATTTCAGAATTGCACCTTGCAATGCGGAGAAATTACTGTTTGTGCATTTACAATATTCATTGATTTTTGCCATTGAAAAACGTCCAGAAATTATTGAAGCTACTGACTGAATGAAAGGAGCTGGTATCTCACTCTCTTTGAATCTTCTTTATCATGCTAAGAGGAGCAGGAAAAAGCAAAAAATTTCAGAATTGCACCTTGCAATGCGGAGAAATTACTGTTTGTGCATTTACAAAATTCATTGATTTTTGCCATTGAAAAACATCATGTTATTCATATACCAGAAATGTTTGAAGCTACTGACTGAATGAAAGGAGCTGGCATCTCACTCTCTTTGAATCTTCTTTATCATGCTAAGAGGAGCAGGAAAAAGCAAAAAATTTCAGAATTGCACCTTGCAATGCGGAGAAATTACTGTTTGTGCATTTACAATATTCATTGATTTTTGCCATTGAAAAACGTCCAGAAATGATTGAAGCTACTGACTGAATGAAAGGAGCTGGCATCTCACTCTCTTTGAATCTTCTTTATCATACTAAGAGGAGCAGGAAAAAGCAAAAAATTTCAGAATTGCACCTTGCAATGCGGAGAAATTACTGTTTGTGCATTTACAATATTCATGGATTTTTGCCATTGAAAAACGTCCAGAAATGATTGAAGCTACTGACTGAATGAAAGGAGCTGGCATCTCACTCTCTTTGAATCTTCTTTATCATGCTAAGAGGAGCAGGAAAAAGCAAAAAATTTCAGAATTGCACCTTGCAATGCGGAGAAATTACTGTTTGTGCATTTACAATATTCATTGATTTTTGCCATTGAAAAACGTCCAGAAAAGATTGAAGCTACTGACTGAATGAAAGGAGCTGGTATCTCAGTCTCTTTGAATGTTCTTTATCATGCTAAGAGGAGCAGGAAAAAGCAAAAAATTTCAGAATTGCACCTTGCAATGCGGAGAAATTACTGTTTGTGCATTTAAAATATTCATTGATTTTTGCCATTGAAAAACATCATGTTATTCATATACCAGAAATGTTTGAAGCTACTGACTGAATGAAAGGAGCTGGCATCTCACTCTCTTTGAATCTTCTTTATCATGCTAAGAGGAGCAGGAAAAAGCAAAAAATTTCAGAATTGCACCTTGCAATGCGGAGAAATTACTGTTTGTGCATTTACAATATTCATTGATTTTTGCCAATGAAAAACGTCCAGAAATGATTGAAGCTACTGACTGAATGAAAGGAGCTGGCATCTCAGTCTCTTTGAATCTTTATCATGCTAAGAGGAGCAGGAAAAAGCAAAAAATTTCAGAATTGCACCTTGCAATGCGGAGATATTACTGTTTGTGCATTTACAATATTCATTGATTTTTGCCATTGAAAAACATCATGTTATTCATATACCAGAAATGTTTGAAGCTACTGACTGAATGAAAGGAGCTGGCATCTCACTCTCTTTGAATCTTCTTTATCTTGCTAAGAGGAGCAGGAAAAAGCAAAAAATTTCAGAATTGCACTTTGCAATGCGGAGAAATTACTGTTTGTGCATTTACAATATTCATTGATTTTTGCCATTGAAAAACGTCCAGAAATGATTGAAGCTACTGACTGAATGAAAGGAGCTGGCATCTCACTCTCTTTGAATCTTCTTTGTCATGCTAAGAGGAGCAGGAAAAAGCAAAAAATTTCAGAATTGCACCTTGCAATGCGGAGAAATTACTGTTTGTGCATTTACAATATTCATTGATTTTTGCCATTGAAAAACGTCCAGAAATGATTGAAGCTACTGACTGAATGAAAGGAGCTGGCATCTCACTCTCTTTGAATCTTCTTTATCATGCTAAGAGGAGCCGGAAAAAGCAAAAAATTTCAGAATTGCACCTTGCAATGCGGAGAAATTACTGTTTGTGCATTTACAATATTCATTGATTTTTGCCATTGAAAAACGTCCAGAAATGATTGAAGCTACTAACTGAATGAAAGGAGCTGGCATCTCACTCTCTTTGAATCTTCTTTATCATGCTAAGAGGAGCAGGAAAAAGCAAAAAATTTCAGAATTGCACCTTGCAATGCGGAGAAATTACTGTTTGTGCATTTACAATATTCATTGATTTTTGCCATTGAAAAACATCATGTTATTCATATACCAGAAATGTTTGAAGCTACTGACTGAATGAAAGGAGCTGACAACTCACTCTCTTTGAATCTTCTTTATCATGCTAAGAGGAGCAGGAAAAAGCAAAAAATTTCAGAATTGCACCTTGCAATGCGGAGAAATTACTGTCTGTGCATTTACAATATTCATTGATTTTTGCCATTGAAAAACATCCAGAAATGATTGAAGCTACTGACTGAATGAAAGGAGCTGGCATCTCACTCTCTTTGAATCTTCTTTATCATGCTAAGAGGAGCAGGAAAAAGCAAAAAATTTCAGAATTGCACCTTGCAATGCGGAGAAATTACTGTTTGTGCATTTACAATATTCATTGATTTTTGCCATTGAAAAACGTCCAGAAATGATTGAAGCTACTAACTGAATGAAAGGAGCTGGCATCTCACTCTCTTTGAATCTTCTTTATCATGCTAAGAGGAGCAGGAAAAAGCAAAAAATTTCAGAATTGCACCTTGCAATGCGGAGAAATTACTGTTTGTGCATTTACAATATTCATTGATTTTTGCCATTGAAAAACATCATGTTATTCATATACCAGAAATGTTTGAAGCTACTGACTGAATGAAAGGAGCTGACATCTCACTCTCTTTGAATCTTCTTTATCATGCTAAGAGGAGCAGGAAAAAGCAAAAAATTTCAGAATTGCACCTTGCAATGCGGAGAAATTACTGTCTGTGCATTTACAATATTCATTGATTTTTGCCATTGAAAAACGTCCAGAAATTATTGAAGCTACTGACTGAATGAAAGGAGCTGGTATCTCACTCTCTTTGAATCTTCTTTATCATGCTAAGAGGAGCAGGAAAAAGCAAAAAATTTCAGAATTGCACCTTGCAATGCGGAGAAATTACTGTTTGTGCATTTACAAAATTCATTGATTTTTGCCATTGAAAAACATCATGTTATTCATATACCAGAAATGTTTGAAGCTACTGACTGAATGAAAGGAGCTGGAATCTCACTCTCTTTGAATCTTCTTTATCATGCTAAGAGGAGCAGGAAAAAGCAAAAAATTTCAGAATTGCACCTTGCAATGCGGAGAAATTACTGTTTCTGCATTTACAATATTCATTGATTTTTTTGCCATTGAAAAACGTCCAGAAATGATTGAAGCTACTGACTGAATGAAAGGAGCTGGCATCTCACTCTCTTTGAATCTTCTTTATCATACTAAGAGGAGCAGGAAAAAGCAAAAAATTTCAGAATTGCACCTTGCAATGCGGAGAAATTACTGTTTGTGCATTTACAATATTCATTGATTTTTGCCATTGAAAAACGTACAGAAATGATTGAAGCTACAGACTGAATAAAAGGAGATGGCATCTCACTCTCTTTGAATCTTCTTTATCATGCTAAGAGGAGCAGGAAAAAGCAAAAAATTTCAGAATTGCACCTTGCAATGCGGAGAAATTACTGTTTGTGCATTTACAATATTCATTGATTTTTGCCATTGAAAAACATCATGTTATTCATATACCAGAAATGATTGAAGCTACTGACTGAATGAAAGGAGCTGGCATCTCACTCTCTTTGAATCTTCTTTATCATGCTAAGAGGAGCAGGAAAAAGCAAAAAATTTCAGAATTGCACCTTGCAATGCGGAGAAATTACTGTTTGTGCATTTACAATATTCATTGATTTTTGCCATTGAAAAACGTCCAGAAATGATTGAAGCTACTGACTGAATGAAAGGAGCTGGCATCTCACTCTCTTTGAATCTTCTTTATCATGCTAAGAGGAGCAGGAAAAAGCAAAAAATTTCAGAATTGCACCTTGCAATGCGGAGAAATTACTGTTTGTGCATTTACAATATTCATTGATTTTTGCCATTGAAAAACGTCCAGAAATTATTGAAGCTACTGACTGAATGAAAGGAGCTGGTATCTCACTCTCTTTGAATCTTCTTTATCATGCTAAGAGGAGCAGGAAAAAGCAAAAAATTTCAGAATTGCACCTTGCAATGCGGAGAAATTACTGTTTGTGCATTTACAAAATTCATTGATTTTTGCCATTGAAAAACATCATGTTATTCATATACCAGAAATGTTTGAAGCTACTGACTGAATGAAAGGAGCTGGCATCTCACTCTCTTTGAATCTTCTTTATCATGCTAAGAGGAGCAGGAAAAAGCAAAAAATTTCAGAATTGCACCTTGCAATGCGGAGAAATTACTGTTTGTGCATTTACAATATTCATTGATTTTTGCCATTGAAAAACGTCCAGAAATGATTGAAGCTACTGACTGAATGAAAGGAGTTGGCATCTCACTCTCTTTGAATCTTCTTTATCATACTAAGAGGAGCAGGAAAAAGCAAAAAATTTCAGAATTGCACCTTGCAATGCGGAGAAATTACTGTTTGTGCATTTACAATATTCATTGATTTTTGCCATTGAAAAACGTACAGAAATGATTGAAGCTACTGACTGAATGAAAGGAGCTGGCATCTCACTCTCTTTGAATCTTCTTTATCATGCTAAGAGGAGCAGGAAAAAGCAAAAAATTTCAGAATTGCACCTTGCAATGCGGAGAAATTACTGTTTGTGCATTTACAATATTCATTGATTTTTGCCATTGAAAAACATCATGTTATTCATATACCAGAAATGATTGAAGCTACTGACTGAATGAAAGGAGCTGGCATCTCACTCTCTTTGAATCTTCTTTATCATGCTAAGAGGAGCAGGAAAAAGCAAAAAATTTCAGAATTGCACCTTGCAATGCGGAGAAATTACTGTTTGTGCATTTACAATATCCATTGATTTTTGCCATTGAAAAACGTCCAGAAATGATTGAAGCTACTGACTGAATGAAAGGAGCTGGCATCTCACTCTCTTTGAATCTTCTTTATCATGCTAAGAGGAGCAGGAAAAAGCAAAAAATTTCAGAATTGCACCTTGCAATGCGGAGAAATTACTGTTTGTGCATTTACAATATTCATTGATTTTTGCCATTGAAAAACATCATGTTATTCATATACCAGAAATGTTTGAAGCTACTGACTGAATGAAAGGAGCTGGCATCTCACTCTCTTTGAATCTTCTTTATCTTGCTAAGAGGAGCAGGAAAAAGCAAAAAATTTCAGAATTGCACTTTGCAATGCGGAGAAATTACTGTTTGTGCATTTACAATATTCATTGATTTTTGCCATTGAAAAACGTCCAGAAATGTTTGAAGCTACTGACTGAATGAAAGGAGCTGGCATCTCACTCTCTTTGAATCTTCTTTATCATGCTAAGAGGAGCAGGAAAAAGCAAAAAATTTCAGAATTGCACCTTGCAATGCGGCGAAATTACTGTTTGTGCATTTACAATATTCATTGATTTTTGCCATTGAAAAACGTCCAGAAATGATTGAAGCTACTGACTGAATGAAAGGAGCTGGCATCTCACTCTCTTTGAATCTTCTTTGTCATGCTAAGAGGAGCAGGAAAAAGCAAAAAATTTCAGAATTGCACCTTGCAATGCGGAGAAATTACTGTTTGTGCATTTACAATATTCATTGATTTTTGCCATTGAAAAACGTCCAGAAATGATTGAAGCTACTGACTGAATGAAAGGAGCTGGCATCTCACTCTCTTTGAATCTTCTTTATCATGCTAAGAGGAGCCGGAAAAAGCAAAAAATTTCAGAATTGCACCTTGCAATGCGGAGAAATTACTGTTTGTGCATTTACAATATTCATTGATTTTTGCCATTGAAAAACGTCCAGAAATGATTGAAGCTACTAACTGAATGAAAGGAGCTGGCATCTCACTCTCTTTGAATCTTCTTTATCATGCTAAGAGGAGCAGGAAAAAGCAAAAAATTTCAGAATTGCACCTTGCAATGCGGAGAAATTACTGTTTGTGCATTTACAATATTCATTGATTTTTGCCATTGAAAAACATCATGTTATTCATATACCAGAAATGTTTGAAGCTACTGACTGAATGAAAGGAGCTGACATCTCACTCTCTTTGAATCTTCTTTATCATGCTAAGAGGAGCAGGAAAAAGCAAAAAATTTCAGAATTGCACCTTGCAATGCGGAGAAATTACTGTCTGTGCATTTACAATATTCATTGATTTTTGCCATTGAAAAACATCCAGAAATGATTGAAGCTACTGACTGAATGAAAGGAGATGGCATCTCACTCTCTTTGAATCTTCTTTATCATGCTAAGAGGAGCAGGAAAAAGCAAAAAATTTCAGAATTTCACCTTGCAATGCGGAGAAATTACTGTTTGTGCATTTACAATATTCATTGATTTTTGCCATTGAAAAACATCCAGAAATGATTGAAGCTACTGACTGAATGAAAGGAGCTGGCATCTCACTCTCTTTGAATCTTCTTTATCATGCTAAGAGGAGCAGGAAAAAGCAAAAAATTTCAGAATTGCACCTTGCAATGCGGCGAAATTACTGTTTGTGCATTTACAATATTCATTGATTTTTGCCATTGAAAAACGTCCAGAAATTATTGAAGCTACTGACTGAATGAAAGGAGCTGGCATCTCACTCTCTTTGAATCTTCTTTGTCATGCTAAGAGGAGCAGGAAAAAGCAAAAAAATTCAGAATTGCACCTTGCAATGCGGAGAAATTACTGTTTGTGCATTTACAATATTCATTGATTTTTGCCATTGAAAAACGTCCAGAAATGATTGAAGCTACTGACTGAATGAAAGGAGCTGGCATCTCACTCTCTTTGAATCTTCTTTATCATGCTAAGAGGAGCCGGAAAAAGCAAAAAATTTCAGAATTGCACCTTGCAATGCGGAGAAATTACTGTTTGTGCATTTACAATATTCATTGATTTTTGCCATTGAAAAACGTCCAGAAATGATTGAAGCTACTAACTGAATGAAAGGAGCTGGCATCTCACTCTCTTTGAATCTTCTTTATCATGCTAAGAGGAGCAGGAAAAAGCAAAAAATTTCAGAATTGCACCTTGCAATGCGGAGAAATTACTGTTTGTGCATTTACAATATTCATTGATTTTTGCCATTGAAAAACATCATGTTATTCATATACCAGAAATGTTTGAAGCTACTGACTGAATGAAAGGAGCTGACATCTCACTCTCTTTGAATCTTCTTTATCATGCTAAGAGGAGCAGGAAAAAGCAAAAAATTTCAGAATTGCACCTTGCAATGCGGAGAAATTACTGTCTGTGCATTTACAATATTCATTGATTTTTGCCATTGAAAAACATCCAGAAATGATTGAAGCTACTGACTGAATGAAAGGAGATGGCATCTCACTCTCTTTGAATCTTCTTTATCATGCTAAGAGGAGCAGGAAAAAGCAAAAAATTTCAGAATTTCACCTTGCAATGCGGAGAAATTACTGTTTGTGCATTTACAATATTCATTGATTTTTGCCATTGAAAAACATCCAGAAATGATTGAAGCTACTAACTGAATGAAAGGAGCTGGCATCTCACTCTCTTTGAATCTTCTTTATCATGCTAAGAGGAGCAGGAAAAAGCAAAAAATTTCAGAATTGCACCTTGCAATGCGGAGAAATTACTGTCTGTGCATTTACAATATTCATTGATTTTTGCCATTGAAAAACGTCCAGAAATTATTGAAGCTACTGACTGAATGAAAGGAGCTGGTATCTCACTCTCTTTGAATCTTCTTTATCATGCTAAGAGGAGCAGGAAAAAGCAAAAAATTTCAGAATTGCACCTTGCAATGCGGAGAAATTACTGTTTGTGCATTTACAAAATTCATTGATTTTTGCCATTGAAAAACATCATGTTATTCATATACCAGAAATGTTTGAAGCTACTGACTGAATGAAAGGAGCTGGAATCTCACTCTCTTTGAATCTTCTTTATCATGCTAAGAGGAGCAGGAAAAAGCAAAAAATTTCAGAATTGCACCTTGCAATGCGGAGAAATTACTGTTTCTGCATTTACAATATTCATTGATTTTTGCCATTGAAAAACGTCCAGAAATGATTGAAGCTACTGACTGAATGAAAGGAGCTGGCATCTCACTCTCTTTGAATCTTCTTTATCATACTAAGAGGAGCAGGAAAAAGCAAAAAATTTCAGAATTGCACCTTGCAATGCGGAGAAATTACTGTTTGTGCATTTACAATATTCATTGATTTTTGCCATTGAAAAACGTACAGAAATGATTAAAGCTACAGACTGAATAAAAGGAGATGGCATCTCACTCTCTTTGAATCTTCTTTATCATGCTAAGAGGAGCAGGAAAAAGCAAAAAATTTCAGAATTGCACCTTGCAATGCGGAGAAATTACTGTTTGTGCATTTACAATATTCATTGATTTTTGCCATTGAAAAACATCATGTTATTCATATACCAGAAATGATTGAAGCTACTGACTGAATGAAAGGAGCTGGCATCTCACTCTCTTTGAATCTTCTTTATCATGCTAAGAGGAGCAGGAAAAAGCAAAAAATTTCAGAATTGCACCTTGCAATGCGGAGAAATTCCTGTTTGTGCATTTACAATATTCATTGATTTTTGCCATTGAAAAACGTCCAGAAATGATTGAAGCTACTGACTGAATGAAAGGAGCTGGCATCTCACTCTCTTTGAATCTTCTTTATCATGCTAAGAGGAGCAGGAAAAAGCAAAAAATTTCAGAATTGCACCTTGCAATGCGGAGAAATTACTGTTTGTGCATTTACAATATTCATTGATTTTTGCCATTGAAAAACGTCCAGAAATTATTGAAGCTACTGACTGAATGAAAGGAGCTGGTATCTCACTCTCTTTGAATCTTCTTTATCATGCTAAGAGGAGCAGGAAAAAGCAAAAAATTTCAGAATTGCACCTTGCAATGCGGAGAAATTACTGTTTGTGCATTTACAAAATTCATTGATTTTTGCCATTGAAAAACATCATGTTATTCATATACCAGAAATGTTTGAAGCTACTGACTGAATGAAAGGAGCTGGCATCTCACTCTCTTTGAATCTTCTTTATCATGCTAAGAGGAGCAGGAAAAAGCAAAAAATTTCAGAATTGCACCTTGCAATGCGGAGAAATTACTGTTTGTGCATTTACAATATTCATTTATTTTTGCCATTGAAAAACGTCCAGAAATGATTGAAGCTACTGACTGAATGAAAGGAGTTGGCATCTCACTCTCTTTGAATCTTCTTTATCATACTAAGAGGAGCAGGAAAAAGCAAAAAATTTCAGAATTGCACCTTGCAATGCGGAGAAATTACTGTTTGTGCATTTACAATATTCATTGATTTTTGCCATTGAAAAACGTACAGAAATGATTGAAGCTACTGACTGAATGAAAGGAGCTGGCATCTCACTCTCTTTGAATCTTCTTTATCATGCTAAGAGGAGCAGGAAAAAGCAAAAAATTTCAGAATTGCACCTTGCAATGCGGAGAAATTACTGTTTGTGCATTTACAATATTCATTGATTTTTGCCATTGAAAAACATCATGTTAATCATATACCAGAAATGATTGAAGCTACTGACTGAATGAAAGGAGCTGGCATCTCACTCTCTTTGAATCTTCTTTATCATGCTAAGAGGAGCAGGAAAAAGCAAAAAATTTCAGAATTGCACCTTGCAATGCGGAGAAATTACTGTTTGTGCATTTACAATATCCATTGATTTTTGCCATTGAAAAACGTCCAGAAATGATTGAAGCTACTGACTGAATGAAAGGAGCTGGCATCTCACTCTCTTTGAATCTTCTTTATCATGCTAAGAGGAGCAGGAAAAAGCAAAAAATTTCAGAATTGCACCTTGCAATGCGGAGAAATTACTGTTTGTGCATTTACAATATTCATTGATTTTTGCCATTGAAAAACATCATGTTATTCATATACCAGAAATGTTTGAAGCTACTGACTGAATGAAAGGAGCTGGCATCTCACTCTCTTTGAATCTTCTTTATCTTGCTAAGAGGAGCAGGAAAAAGCAAAAAATTTCAGAATTGCACTTTGCAATGCGGAGAAATTACTGTTTGTGCATTTACAATATTCATTGATTTTTGCCATTGAAAAACGTCCAGAAATGTTTGAAGCTACTGACTGAATGAAAGGAGCTGGCATCTCACTCTCTTTGAATCTTCTTTATCATGCTAAGAGGAGCAGGAAAAAGCAAAAAATTTCAGAATTGCACCTTGCAATGCGGCGAAATTACTGTTTGTGCATTTACAATATTCATTGATTTTTGCCATTGAAAAACGTCCAGAAATGATTGAAGCTACTGACTGAATGAAAGGAGCTGGCATCTCACTCTCTTTGAATCTTCTTTGTCATGCTAAGAGGAGCAGGAAAAAGCAAAAAATTTCAGAATTGCACCTTGCAATGCGGAGAAATTACTGTTTGTGCATTTACAATATTCATTGATTTTTGCCATTGAAAAACGTCCAGAAATGATTGAAGCTACTGACTGAATGAAAGGAGCTGGCATCTCACTCTCTTTGAATCTTCTTTATCATGCTAAGAGGAGCCGGAAAAAGCAAAAAATTTCAGAATTGCACCTTGCAATGCGGAGAAATTACTGTTTGTGCATTTACAATATTCATTGATTTTTGCCATTGAAAAACGTCCAGAAATGATTGAAGCTACTAACTGAATGAAAGGAGCTGGCATCTCACTCTCTTTGAATCTTCTTTATCATGCTAAGAGGAGCAGGAAAAAGCAAAAAATTTCAGAATTGCACCTTGCAATGCGGAGAAATTACTGTTTGTGCATTTACAATATTCATTGATTTTTGCCATTGAAAAACATCATGTTATTCATATACCAGAAATGTTTGAAGCTACTGACTGAATGAAAGGAGCTGACATCTCACTCTCTTTGAATCTTCTTTATCATGCTAAGAGGAGCAGGAAAAAGCAAAAATTTCAGAATTGCACCTTGCAATGCGGAGAAATTACTGTCTGTGCATTTACAATATTCATTGATTTTTGCCATTGAAAAACATCCAGAAATGATTGAAGCTACTGACTGAATGAAAGGAGCTGGCATCTCACTCTCTTTGAATCTTCTTTATCATGCTAAGAGGAGCAGGAAAAAGCAAAAAATTTCAGAATTTCACCTTGCAATGCGGAGAAATTACTGTTTGTGCATTTACAATATTCATTGATTTTTGCCATTGAAAAACATCCAGAAATGATTGAAGCTACTGACTGAATGAAAGGAGCTGGCATCTCACTCTCTTTGAATCTTCTTTATCATGCTAAGAGGAGCAGGAAAAAGCAAAAAATTTCAGAATTGCACCTTGCAATGCGGAGAAATTACTGTCTGTGCATTTACAATATTCATTGATTTTTGCCATTGAAAAACGTCCAGAAATTATTGAAGCTACTGACTGAATGAAAGGAGCTGGTATCTCACTCTCTTTGAATCTTCTTTATCATGCTAAGAGGAGCAGGAAAAAGCAAAAAATTTCAGAATTGCACCTTGCAATGCGGAGAAATTACTGTTTGTGCATTTACAAAATTCATTGATTTTTGCCATTGAAAAACATCATGTTATTCATATACCAGAAATGTTTGAAGCTACTGACTGAATGAAAGGAGCTGGAATCTCACTCTCTTTGAATCTTCTTTATCATGCTAAGAGGAGCAGGAAAAAGCAAAAAATTTCAGAATTGCACCTTGCAATGCGGAGAAATTACTGTTTCTGCATTTACAATATTCATTGATTTTTGCCATTGAAAAACGTCCAGAAATGATTGAAGCTACTGACTGAATGAAAGGAGCTGGCATCTCACTCTCTTTGAATCTTCTTTATCATACTAAGAGGAGCAGGAAAAAGCAAAAAATTTCAGAATTGCACCTTGCAATGCGGAGAAATTACTGTTTGTGCATTTACAATATTCATTGATTTTTGCCATTGAAAAACGTACAGAAATGATTGAAGCTACAGACTGAATAAAAGGAGATGGCATCTCACTCTCTTTGAATCTTCTTTATCATGCTAAGAGGAGCAGGAAAAAGCAAAAAATTTCAGAATTGCACCTTGCAATGCGGAGAAATTACTGTTTGTGCATTTACAATATTCATTGATTTTTGCCATTGAAAAACATCATGTTATTCATATACCAGAAATGATTGAAGCTACTGACTGAATGAAAGGAGCTGGCATCTCACTCTCTTTGAATCTTCTTTATCATGATAAGAGGAGCAGGAAAAAGCAAAAAATTTCAGAATTGCACCTTGCAATGCGGAGAAATTACTGTTTGTGCATTTACAATATTCATTGATTTTTGCCATTGAAAAACGTCCAGAAATGATTGAAGCTACTGACTGAATGAAAGGAGCTGGCATCTCACTCTCTTTGAATCTTCTTTATCATGCTAAGAGGAGCAGGAAAAAGCAAAAAATTTCAGAATTGCACCTTGCAATGCGGAGAAATTACTGTTTGTGCATTTACAATATTCATTGATTTTTGCCATTGAAAAACGTCCAGAAATTATTGAAGCTACTGACTGAATGAAAGGAGCTGGTATCTCACTCTCTTTGAATCTTCTTTATCATGCTAAGAGGAGCAGGAAAAAGCAAAAAATTTCAGAATTGCACCTTGCAATGCGGAGAAATTACTGTTTGTGCATTTACAAAATTCATTGATTTTTGCCATTGAAAAACATCATGTTATTCATATACCAGAAATGATTGAAGCTACTGACTGAATGAAAGGAGCTGGCATCTCACTCTCTTTGAATCTTCTTTATCATGCTAAGAGGAGCAGGAAAAAGCAAAAAATTTCAGAATTGCACCTTGCAATGCGGAGAAATTACTGTTTGTGCATTTACAATATTCATTGATTTTTGCCATTGAAAAACATCATGTTATTCATATACCAGAAATGATTGAAGCTACTGACTGAATGAAAGGAGCTGGCATCTCACTCTCTTTGAATCTTCTTTATCATGCTAAGAGGAGCAGGAAAAAGCAAAAAATTTCAGAATTGCACCTTGCAATGCGGAGAAATTACTGTTTGTGCATTTACAATATCCATTGATTTTTGCCATTGAAAAACGTCCAGAAATGATTGAAGCTACTGACTGAATGAAAGGAGCTGGCATCTCACTCTCTTTGAATCTTCTTTATCATGCTAAGAGGAGCAGGAAAAAGCAAAAAATTTCAGAATTGCACCTTGCAATGCGGAGAAATTACTGTTTGTGCATTTACAATATTCATTGATTTTTGCCATTGAAAAACATCATGTTATTCATATACCAGAAATGTTTGAAGCTACTGACTGAATGAAAGGAGCTGGCATCTCACTCTCTTTGAATCTTCTTTATCATGCTAAGAGGAGCAGGAAAAACTAAAAAATTTCAGAATTGCACCTTGCAATGCGGAGAAAGTACTGTTTGTGCATTTACAATATTCATTGATTTTTGCCATTGAAAAACGACCAGAAATGATTGAAGCTACTGACTGAATGAAAGGAGCTGGCATCTCACTCTCTTTGAATCTTCTTTATCATGCTAAGAGGAGCAGGAAAAAGCAAAAAATTTCAGAATTGCACCTTGCAATGCGGAGAAATTACTGTTTGTGCATTTACAATATTCATTGATTTTTGCCATTGAAAAACGTCCAGAAATGATTGAAGCTACTGACTGAATGAAAGGAGCTGGCATCTCACTCTCTTTGAATCTTCTTTATCATGCTAAGAGGAGCAGGAAAAAGCAAAAAATTTCAGAATTGCACCTTGCAATGCGGAGAAATTACTGTTTGTGCATTTACAATATTCATTGATTTTTGCCATTGAAAAACGTCCAGAAATGATTGAAGCTACTGACTGAATGAAAGGAGCTGGCATCTCAATCTCTTTGAATCTTCTTTATCATGCTAAGAGGAGCAGGAAAAAGCAAAAAATTTCAGAATTGCACCTTGCAATGCGGAGAAATTACTGTTTGTGCATTCACAATATTCATTGATTTTTGCCATTGAAAAACATCATGTTATTCATATACCAGATATGTTTGAAGCTACTGACTGAATGAAAGGAGCTGACATCTCACTCTCTTTGAATCTTCTTTATCATGCTAAGAGGAGCAGGAAAAAGCAAAAAATTTCAGAATTGCACCTTGCAATGCGGAGAAATTACTGTTTGTGCATTTACAATATTCATTGATTTTTGCCATTGAAAAACGTCCAGAAATGATTGAAGCTACTGACTGAATGAAAGGAGCTGGCATCTCACTCTCTTTGAATCTTCTTTATCATGCTAAGAGGAGCAGGAAAAAGCAAAAAATTTCAGAATTGCACCTTGCAATGCGGAGAAATTACTGTTTGTGCATTTACAATATTCATTGATTTTTGCCATTGAAAAACATCATGTTATTCATATACCAGAAATGTTTGAAGCTACTGACTGAATGAAAGGAGCTGGCATCTCACTCTCTTTGAATCTTCTTTATCATGCTAAGAGGAGCAGGAAAAAGCAAAAAATTTCAGAATTGCACCTTGCAATGCGGAGAAATTACTGTTTGTGCATTTACAATATCCATTGATTTTTGCCATTGAAAAACGTCCAGAAATGATTGAAGCTACTGACTGAATGAAAGGAGCTGGCATCTCACTCTCTTTGAATCTTCTTTATCATGCTAAGAGGAGCAGGAAAAAGCAAAAAATTTCAGAATTGCACCTTGCAATGCGGAGAAATTACTGTTTGTGCATTTACAATATTCATTGATTTTTGCCATTGAAAAACATCATGTTATTCATATACCAGAAATGTTTGAAGCTACTGACTGAATGAAAGGAGCTGGCATCTCACTCTCTTTGAATCTTCTTTATCATGCTAAGAGGAGCAGGAAAAACTAAAAAATTTCAGAATTGCACCTTGCAATGCGGAGAAAGTACTGTTTGTGCATTTACAATATTCATTGATTTTTGCCATTGAAAAACGACCAGAAATGATTGAAGCTACTGACTGAATGAAAGGAGCTGGCATCTCACTCTCTTTGAATCTTCTTTATCATGCTAAGAGGAGCAGGAAAAAGCAAAAAATTTCAGAATTGCACCTTGCAATGCGGAGAAATTACTGTTTGTGCATTTACAATATTCATTGATTTTTGCCATTGAAAAACGTCCAGAAATGATTGAAGCTACTGACTGAATGAAAGGAGCTGGCATCTCACTCTCTTTGAATCTTCTTTATCATGCTAAGAGGAGCAGGAAAAAGCAAAAAATTTCAGAATTGCACCTTGCAATGCGGAGAAATTACTGTTTGTGCATTTACAATATTCATTGATTTTTGCCATTGAAAAACGTCCAGAAATGATTGAAGCTACTGACTGAATGAAAGGAGCTGGCATCTCAATCTCTTTGAATCTTCTTTATCATGCTAAGAGGAGCAGGAAAAAGCAAAAAATTTCAGAATTGCACCTTGCAATGCGGAGAAATTACTGTTTGTGCATTTACAATATTCATTGATTTTTGCCATTGAAAAACATCATGTTATTCATATACCAGATATGTTTGAAGCTACTGACTGAATGAAAGGAGCTGACATCTCACTCTCTTTGAATCTTCTTTATCATGCTAAGAGGAGCAGGAAAAAGCAAAAAATTTCAGAATTGCACCTTGCAATGCGGAGAAATTACTGTTTGTGCATTTACAATATTCATTGATTTTTGCCATTGAAAAACGTCCAGAAATGATTGAAGCTACTGACTGAATGAAAGGAGCTGGCATCTCACTCTCTTTGAATCTTCTTTATCATGCTAAGAGGAGCAGGAAAAAGCAAGAAATTTCAGAATTGCACCTTGCAATGCGGAGAAATTACTGTTTGTGCATTTACAATATTCATTGATTTTTGCCATTGAAAAACATCATGTTATTCATATACCAGAAATGTTTGAAGCTACTGACTGAATGAAAGGAGCTGGCATCTCACTCTCTTTGAATCTTCTTTATCATGCTAAGAGGAGCAGGAAAAAGCAAAAAATTTCAGAATTGCACCTTGCAATGCGGAGAAATTACTGTTTGTGCATTTACAAAATTCATTGATTTTTGCCATTGAAAAACATCATGTTATTCATATACCAGAAATGTTTGAAGCTACTGACTGAATGAAAGGAGCTGGCATCTCACTCTCTTTGAATCTTCTTTATCATGCTAAGAGGAGCAGGAAAAAGCAAAAAATTTCAGAATTGCACCTTGCAATGCGGAGAAATTACTGTTTGTGCATTTACAATATTCATTGATTTTTGCCATTGAAAAACGTCCAGAAATGATTGAAGCTACTGACTGAATGAAAGGAGTTGGCATCTCACTCTCTTTGAATCTTCTTTATCATACTAAGAGGAGCAGGAAAAAGCAAAAAATTTCAGAATTGCACCTTGCAATGCGGAGAAATTACTGTTTGTGCATTTACAATATTCATTGATTTTTGCCATTGAAAAACGTACAGAAATGATTGAAGCTACTGACTGAATGAAAGGAGCTGGCATCTCACTCTCATTGAATCTTCTTTATCATGCTAAGAGGAGCAGGAAAAAGCAAAAAATTTCAGAATTGCACCTTGCAATGCGGAGAAATTACTGTTTGTGCATTTACAATATTCATTGATTTTTGCCATTGAAAAACATCATGTTATTCATATACCAGAAATGATTGAAGCTACTGACTGAATGAAAGGAGCTGGCATCTCACTCTCTTTGAATCTTCTTTATCATGCTAAGAGGAGCAGGAAAAAGCAAAAAATTTCAGAATTGCACCTTGCAATGCGGAGAAATTACTGTTTGTGCATTTACAATATCCATTGATTTTTGCCATTGAAAAACGTCCAGAAATGATTGAAGCTACTGACTGAATGAAAGGAGCTGGCATCTCACTCTCTTTGAATCTTCTTTATCATGCTAAGAGGAGCAGGAAAAAGCAAAAAATTTCAGAATTGCACCTTGCAATGCGGAGAAATTACTGTTTGTGCATTTACAATATTCATTGATTTTTGCCATTGAAAAACATCATGTTATTCATATACCAGAAATGTTTGAAGCTACTGACTGAATGAAAGGAGCTGGCATCTCACTCTCTTTGAATCTTCTTTATCTTGCTAAGAGGAGCAGGAAAAAGCAAAAAATTTCAGAATTGCACTTTGCAATGCGGAGAAATTACTGTTTGTGCATTTACAATATTCATTGATTTTTGCCATTGAAAAACGTCCAGAAATGTTTGAAGCTACTGACTGAATGAAAGGAGCTGGCATCTCACTCTCTTTGAATCTTCTTTATCATGCTAAGAGGAGCAGGAAAAAGCAAAAAATTTCAGAATTGCACCTTGCAATGCGGCGAAATTACTGTTTGTGCATTTACAATATTCATTGATTTTTGCCATTGAAAAACGTCCAGAAATGATTGAAGCTACTGACTGAATGAAAGGAGCTGGCATCTCACTCTCTTTGAATCTTCTTTGTCATGCTAAGAGGAGCAGGAAAAAGCAAAAAATTTCAGAATTGCACCTTGCAATGCGGAGAAATTACTGTTTGTGCATTTACAATATTCATTGATTTTTGCCATTGAAAAACGTCCAGAAATGATTGAAGCTACTGACTGAATGAAAGGAGCTGGCATCTCACTCTCTTTGAATCTTCTTTATCATGCTAAGAGGAGCCGGAAAAAGCAAAAAATTTCAGAATTGCACCTTGCAATGCGGAGAAATTACTGTTTGTGCATTTACAATATTCATTGATTTTTGCCATTGAAAAACGTCCAGAAATGATTGAAGCTACTAACTGAATGAAAGGAGCTGGCATCTCACTCTCTTTGAATCTTCTTTATCATGCTAAGAGGAGCAGGAAAAAGCAAAAAATTTCAGAATTGCACCTTGCAATGCGGAGAAATTACTGTTTGTGCATTTACAATATTCATTGATTTTTGCCATTGAAAAACATCATGTTATTCATATACCAGAAATGTTTGAAGCTACTGACTGAATGAAAGGAGCTGACATCTCACTCTCTTTGAATCTTCTTTATCATGCTAAGAGGAGCAGGAAAAAGCAAAAATTTCAGAATTGCACCTTGCAATGCGGAGAAATTACTGTCTGTGCATTTACAATATTCATTGATTTTTGCCATTGAAAAACATCCAGAAATGATTGAAGCTACTGACTGAATGAAAGGAGCTGGCATCTCACTCTCTTTGAATCTTCTTTATCATGCTAAGAGGAGCAGGAAAAAGCAAAAAATTTCAGAATTTCACCTTGCAATGCGGAGAAATTACTGTTTGTGCATTTACAATATTCATTGATTTTTGCCATTGAAAAACATCCAGAAATGATTGAAGCTACTGACTGAATGAAAGGAGCTGGCATCTCACTCTCTTTGAATCTTCTTTATCATGCTAAGAGGAGCAGGAAAAAGCAAAAAATTTCAGAATTGCACCTTGCAATGCGGAGAAATTACTGTCTGTGCATTTACAATATTCATTGATTTTTGCCATTGAAAAACGTCCAGAAATTATTGAAGCTACTGACTGAATGAAAGGAGCTGGTATCTCACTCTCTTTGAATCTTCTTTATCATGCTAAGAGGAGCAGGAAAAAGCAAAAAATTTCAGAATTGCACCTTGCAATGCGGAGAAATTACTGTTTGTGCATTTACAAAATTCATTGATTTTTGCCATTGAAAAACATCATGTTATTCATATACCAGAAATGTTTGAAGCTACTGACTGAATGAAAGGAGCTGGAATCTCACTCTCTTTGAATATTCTTTATCATGCTAAGAGGAGCAGGAAAAAGCAAAAAATTTCAGAATTGCACCTTGCAATGCGGAGAAATTACTGTTTCTGCATTTACAATATTCATTGATTTTTGCCATTGAAAAACGTCCAGAAATGATTGAAGCTACTGACTGAATGAAAGGAGCTGGCATCTCACTCTCTTTGAATCTTCTTTATCATACTAAGAGGAGCAGGAAAAAGCAAAAAATTTCAGAATTGCACCTTGCAATGCGGAGAAATTACTGTTTGTGCATTTACAATATTCATTGATTTTTGCCATTGAAAAACGTACAGAAATGATTGAAGCTACAGACTGAATAAAAGGAGATGGCATCTCACTCTCTTTGAATCTTCTTTATCATGCTAAGAGGAGCAGGAAAAAGCAAAAAATTTCAGAATTGCACCTTGCAATGCGGAGAAATTACTGTTTGTGCATTTACAATATTCATTGATTTTTGCCATTGAAAAACATCATGTTATTCATATACCAGAAATGATTGAAGCTACTGACTGAATGAAAGGAGCTGGCATCTCACTCTCTTTGAATCTTCTTTATCATGCTAAGAGGAGCAGGAAAAAGCAAAAAATTTCAGAATTGCACCTTGCAATGCGGAGAAATTACTGTTTGTGCATTTACAATATTCATTGATTTTTGCCATTGAAAAACGTCCAGAAATGATTGAAGCTACTGACTGAATGAAAGGAGCTGGCATCTCACTCTCTTTGAATCTTCTTTATCATGCTAAGAGGAGCAGGAAAAAGCAAAAAATTTCAGAATTGCACCTTGCAATGCGGAGAAATTACTGTTTGTGCATTTACAATATTCATTGATTTTTGCCATTGAAAAACGTCCAGAAATTATTGAAGCTACTGACTGAATGAAAGGAGCTGGTATCTCACTCTCTTTGAATCTTCTTTATCATGCTAAGAGGAGCAGGAAAAAGCAAAAAATTTCAGAATTGCACCTTGCAATGCGGAGAAATTACTGTTTGTGCATTTACAAAATTCATTGATTTTTGCCATTGAAAAACATCATGTTATTCATATACCAGAAATGATTGAAGCTACTGACTGAATGAAAGGAGCTGGCATCTCACTCTCTTTGAATCTTCTTTATCATGCTAAGAGGAGCAGGAAAAAGCAAAAAATTTCAGAATTGCACCTTGCAATGCGGAGAAATTACTGTTTGTGCATTTACAATATTCATTGATTTTTGCCATTGAAAAACATCATGTTATTCATATACCAGAAATGATTGAAGCTACTGACTGAATGAAAGGAGCTGGCATCTCACTCTCTTTGAATCTTCTTTATCATGCTAAGAGGAGCAGGAAAAAGCAAAAAATTTCAGAATTGCACCTTGCAATGCGGAGAAATTACTGTTTGTGCATTTACAATATCCATTGATTTTTGCCATTGAAAAACGTCCAGAAATGATTGAAGCTACTGACTGAATGAAAGGAGCTGGCATCTCACTCTCTTTGAATCTTCTTTATCATGCTAAGAGGAGCAGGAAAAAGCAAAAAATTTCAGAATTGCACCTTGCAATGCGGAGAAATTACTGTTTGTGCATTTACAATATTCATTGATTTTTGCCATTGAAAAACATCATGTTATTCATATACCAGAAATGTTTGAAGCTACTGACTGAATGAAAGGAGCTGGCATCTCACTCTCTTTGAATCTTCTTTATCATGCTAAGAGGAGCAGGAAAAACTAAAAAATTTCAGAATTGCACCTTGCAATGCGGAGAAAGTACTGTTTGTGCATTTACAATATTCATTGATTTTTGCCATTGAAAAACGACCAGAAATGATTGAAGCTACTGACTGAATGAAAGGAGCTGGCATCTCACTCTCTTTGAATCTTCTTTATCATGCTAAGAGGAGCAGGAAAAAGCAAAAAATTTCAGAATTGCACCTTGCAATGCGGAGAAATTACTGTTTGTGCATTTACAATATTCATTGATTTTTGCCATTGAAAAACGTCCAGAAATGATTGAAGCTACTGACTGAATGAAAGGAGCTGGCATCTCACTCTCTTTGAATCTTCTTTATCATGCTAAGAGGAGCAGGAAAAAGCAAAAAATTTCAGAATTGCACCTTGCAATGCGGAGAAATTACTGTTTGTGCATTTACAATATTCATTGATTTTTGCCATTGAAAAACGTCCAGAAATGATTGAAGCTACTGACTGAATGAAAGGAGCTGGCATCTCAATCTCTTTGAATCTTCTTTATCATGCTAAGAGGAGCAGGAAAAAGCAAAAAATTTCAGAATTGCACCTTGCAATGCGGAGAAATTACTGTTTGTGCATTTACAATATTCATTGATTTTTGCCATTGAAAAACATCATGTTATTCATATACCAGATATGTTTGAAGCTACTGACTGAATGAAAGGAGCTGACATCTCACTCTCTTTGAATCTTCTTTATCATGCTAAGAGGAGCAGGAAAAAGCAAAAAATTTCAGAATTGCACCTTGCAATGCGGAGAAATTACTGTTTGTGCATTTACAATATTCATTGATTTTTGCCATTGAAAAACGTCCAGAAATGATTGAAGCTACTGACTGAATGAAAGGAGCTGGCATCTCACTCTCTTTGAATCTTCTTTATCATGCTAAGAGGAGCAGGAAAAAGCAAAAAATTTCAGAATTGCACCTTGCAATGCGGAGAAATTACTGTTTGTGCATTTACAATATTCATTGATTTTTGCCATTGAAAAACATCATGTTATTCATATACCAGAAATGTTTGAAGCTACTGACTGAATGAAAGGAGCTGGCATCTCACTCTCTTTGAATCTTCTTTATCATGCTAAGAGGAGCAGGAAAAAGCAAAAAATTTCAGAATTGCACCTTGCAATGCGGAGAAATTACTGTTTGTGCATTTACAATATCCATTGATTTTTGCCATTGAAAAACGTCCAGAAATGATTGAAGCTACTGACTGAATGAAAGGAGCTGGCATCTCACTCTCTTTGAATCTTCTTTATCATGCTAAGAGGAGCAGGAAAAAGCAAAAAATTTCAGAATTGCACCTTGCAATGCGGAGAAATTACTGTTTGTGCATTTACAATATTCATTGATTTTTGCCATTGAAAAACATCATGTTATTCATATACCAGAAATGTTTGAAGCTACTGACTGAATGAAAGGAGCTGGCATCTCACTCTCTTTGAATCTTCTTTATCATGCTAAGAGGAGCAGGAAAAACTAAAAAATTTCAGAATTGCACCTTGCAATGCGGAGAAAGTACTGTTTGTGCATTTACAATATTCATTGATTTTTGCCATTGAAAAACGACCAGAAATGATTGAAGCTACTGACTGAATGAAAGGAGCTGGCATCTCACTCTCTTTGAATCTTCTTTATCATGCTAAGAGGAGCAGGAAAAAGCAAAAAATTTCAGAATTGCACCTTGCAATGCGGAGAAATTACTGTTTGTGCATTTACAATATTCATTGATTTTTGCCATTGAAAAACGTCCAGAAATGATTGAAGCTACTGACTGAATGAAAGGAGCTGGCATCTCACTCTCTTTGAATCTTCTTTATCATGCTAAGAGGAGCAGGAAAAAGCAAAAAATTTCAGAATTGCACCTTGCAATGCGGAGAAATTACTGTTTGTGCATTTACAATATTCATTGATTTTTGCCATTGAAAAACGTCCAGAAATGATTGAAGCTACTGACTGAATGAAAGGAGCTGGCATCTCAATCTCTTTGAATCTTCTTTATCATGCTAAGAGGAGCAGGAAAAAGCAAAAAATTTCAGAATTGCACCTTGCAATGCGGAGAAATTACTGTTTGTGCATTTACAATATTCATTGATTTTTGCCATTGAAAAACATCATGTTATTCATATACCAGATATGTTTGAAGCTACTGACTGAATGAAAGGAGCTGACATCTCACTCTCTTTGAATCTTCTTTATCATGCTAAGAGGAGCAGGAAAAAGCAAAAAATTTCAGAATTGCACCTTGCAATGCGGAGAAATTACTGTTTGTGCATTTACAATATTCATTGATTTTTGCCATTGAAAAACGTCCAGAAATGATTGAAGCTACTGACTGAATGAAAGGAGCTGGCATCTCACTCTCTTTGAATCTTCTTTATCATGCTAAGAGGAGCAGGAAAAAGCAAGAAATTTCAGAATTGCACCTTGCAATGCGGAGAAATTACTGTTTGTGCATTTACAATATTCATTGATTTTTGCCATTGAAAAACATCATGTTATTCATATACCAGAAATGTTTGAAGCTACTGACTGAATGAAAGGAGCTGGCATCTCACTCTCTTTGAATCTTCTTTATCATGCTAAGAGGAGCAGGAAAAAGCAAAAAATTTCAGAATTGCACCTTGCAATGCGGAGAAATTACTGTTTGTGCATTTACAATATTCATTGATTTTTGCCATTGAAAAACATCATGTTATTCATATACCAGAAATGATTGAAGCTACTGACTGAATGAAAGGAGCTGGCATCTCACTCTCTTTGAATCTTCTTTATCATGCTAAGAGGAGCAGGAAAAAGCAAAAAATTTCAGAATTGCACCTTGCAATGCGGAGAAATTACTGTTTGTGCATTTACAATATTCATTGATTTTTGCCATTGAAAAACGTCCAGAAATGATTGAAGCTACTGACTGAATGAAAGGAGCTGGCATCTCAATCTCTTTGAATCTTCTTTATCATGCTAAGAGGAGCAGGAAAAAGCAAAAAATTTCAGAATTGCACCTTGCAATGCGGAGAAATTACTGTTTGTGCATTTACAATATTCATTGATTTTTGCCATTGAAAAACATCATGTTATTCATATACCAGATATGTTTGAAGCTACTGACTGAATGAAAGGAGCTGACATCTCACTCTCTTTGAATCTTCTTTATCATGCTAAGAGGAGCAGGAAAAAGCAAAAATTTCAGAATTGCACCTTGCAATGCGGAGAAATTACTGTTTGTGCATTTACAATATTCATTGATTTTTGCCATTGAAAAACGTCCAGAAATGATTGAAGCTACTGACTGAATGAAAGGAGCTGGCATCTCACTCTCTTTGAATCTTCTTTATCATGCTAAGAGGAGCAGGAAAAAGCAAAAAATTTCAGAATTGCACCTTGCAATGCGGAGAAATTACTGTTTGTGCATTTACAATATTCATTGATTTTTGCCATTGAAAAACATCATGTTATTCATATACCAGAAATGTTTGAAGCTACTGACTGAATGAAAGGAGCTGGCATCTCACTCTCTTTGAATCTTCTTTATCATGCTAAGAGGAGCAGGAAAAAGCAAAAAATTTCAGAATTGCACCTTGCAATGCGGAGAAATTACTGTTTGTGCATTTACAATATCCATTGATTTTTGCCATTGAAAAACGTCCAGAAATGATTGAAGCTACTGACTGAATGAAAGGAGCTGGCATCTCACTCTCTTTGAATCTTCTTTATCATGCTAAGAGGAGCAGGAAAAAGCAAAAAATTTCAGAATTGCACCTTGCAATGCGGAGAAATTACTGTTTGTGCATTTACAATATTCATTGATTTTTGCCATTGAAAAACATCATGTTATTCATATACCAGAAATGTTTGAAGCTACTGACTGAATGAAAGGAGCTGGCATCTCACTCTCTTTGAATCTTCTTTATCATGCTAAGAGGAGCAGGAAAAACTAAAAAATTTCAGAATTGCACCTTGCAATGCGGAGAAAGTACTGTTTGTGCATTTACAATATTCATTGATTTTTGCCATTGAAAAACGACCAGAAATGATTGAAGCTACTGACTGAATGAAAGGAGCTGGCATCTCACTCTCTTTGAATCTTCTTTATCATGCTAAGAGGAGCAGGAAAAAGCAAAAAATTTCAGAATTGCACCTTGCAATGCGGAGAAATTACTGTTTGTGCATTTACAATATTCATTGATTTTTGCCATTGAAAAACGTCCAGAAATGATTGAAGCTACTGACTGAATGAAAGGAGCTGGCATCTCACTCTCTTTGAATCTTCTTTATCATGCTAAGAGGAGCAGGAAAAAGCAAAAAATTTCAGAATTGCACCTTGCAATGCGGAGAAATTACTGTTTGTGCATTTACAATATTCATTGATTTTTGCCATTGAAAAACGTCCAGAAATGATTGAAGCTACTGACTGAATGAAAGGAGCTGGCATCTCAATCTCTTTGAATCTTCTTTATCATGCTAAGAGGAGCAGGAAAAAGCAAAAAATTTCAGAATTGCACCTTGCAATGCGGAGAAATTACTGTTTGTGCATTTACAATATTCATTGATTTTTGCCATTGAAAAACATCATGTTATTCATATACCAGATATGTTTGAAGCTACTGACTGAATGAAAGGAGCTGACATCTCACTCTCTTTGAATCTTCTTTATCATGCTAAGAGGAGCAGGAAAAAGCAAAAAATTTCAGAATTGCACCTTGCAATGCGGAGAAATTACTGTTTGTGCATTTACAATATTCATTGATTTTTGCCATTGAAAAACGTCCAGAAATGATTGAAGCTACTGACTGAATGAAAGGAGCTGGCATCTCACTCTCTTTGAATCTTCTTTATCATGCTAAGAGGAGCAGGAAAAAGCAAGAAATTTCAGAATTGCACCTTGCAATGCGGAGAAATTACTGTTTGTGCATTTACAATATTCATTGATTTTTGCCATTGAAAAACATCATGTTATTCATATACCAGAAATGTTTGAAGCTACTGACTGAATGAAAGGAGCTGGCATCTCACTCTCTTTGAATCTTCTTTATCATGCTAAGAGGAGCAGGAAAAAGCAAAAAATTTCAGAATTGCACCTTGCAATGCGGAGAAATTACTGTTTGTGCATTTACAATATTCATTGATTTTTGCCATTGAAAAACATCATGTTATTCATATACCAGAAATGATTGAAGCTACTGACTGAATGAAAGGAGCTGGCATCTCACTCTCTTTGAATCTTCTTTATCATGCTAAGAGGAGCAGGAAAAAGCAAAAAATTTCAGAATTGCACCTTGCAATGCGGAGAAATTACTGTTTGTGCATTTACAATATTCATTGATTTTTGCCATTGAAAAACGTCCAGAAATTATTGAAGCTACTGACTGAATGAAAGGAGCTGGCATCTCACTCTCTTTGAATCTTCTTTATCATGCTAAGAGGAGCAGGAAAAAGCAAAAAATTTCAGAATTGCACCTTGCAATGCAGAGAAATTACTGTTTGTGCATTTACAATATTCATTGATTTTTGCCATTGAAAAACATCATGTTATTCATATACCAGAAATGTTTGAAGCTACTGACTGAATGAAAGGAGCTGGCATCTCACTCTCTTTGAATCTTCTTTATCATGCTAAGAGGAGCAGGAAAAAGCAAAAAATTTCAGAATTGCACCTTGCAATGCGGAGAAATTACTGTTTGTGCATTTACAATATTCATTGATTTTTGCCATTGAAAAACGTCCAGAAATGATTGAAGCTACTGACTGAATGAAAGGAGCTGGCATCTCACTCTCTTTGAATCTTCTTTATCATGCTAAGAGGAGCAGGAAAAAGCAAAAAATTTCAGAATTGCACCTTGCAATACTGAGAAATTACTGTTTGTGCATTTACAATATTCATTGATTTTTGCCATTGAAAAACATCATGTTATTCATATACCAGAAATGTTTGAAGCTACTGACTGAATGAAAGGAGCTGGCATCTCACTCTCTTTGAATCTTCTTTATCATGCTAAGAGGAGCAGGAAAAAGCAAAAAATTTCAGAATTGCACCTTGCAATGCGGAGAAATTACTGTTTGTGCATTTACAATATTCATTGATTTTTGCCATTGAAAAACGTCCAGAAATGATTGAAGCTACTGACTGAATGAAAGGAGCTGGCATCTCACTCTCTTTGAATCTTCTTTATCATGCTAAGAGGAGCAGGAAAAAGCAAAAAATTTCAGAATTGCACCTTGCAATGCGGAGAAATTACTGTTTGTGCATTTACAATATTCATTGATTTTTGCCATTGAAAAACATCATGTTATTCATATACCAGAAATGTTTGAAGCTACTGACTGAATGAAAGGAGCTGGCATCTCACTCTCTTTGAATCTTCTTTATCATGCTAAGAGGAGCACTAAAAAGCAAAAAATTTCAGAATTGCACCTTGCAATGCGGAGAAATTACTGTTTGTGCATTTACAATATTCATTGATTTTTGCCATTGAAAAACATCATGTTATTCATATACCAGAAATGATTGAAGCTACTGACTGAATGAAAGGAGCTGGCATCTCACTCTCTTTGAATCTTCTTTATCATGCTAAGAGGAGCAGGAAAAAGCAAAAAATTTCAGAATTGCACCTTGCAATGCGGAGAAATTACTGTTTGTGCATTTACAATATTCATTGATTTTTGCCATTGAAAAACGTCCAGAAATTATTGAAGCTACTGACTGAATGAAAGGAGCTGGCATCTCACTCTCTTTGAATCTTCTTTATCATGCTAAGAGGAGCAGGAAAAAGCAAAAAATTTCAGAATTGCACCTTGCAATGCGGAGAAATTACTGTTTGTGCATTTACAATATTCATTGATTTTTGCCATTGAAAAACGTCCAGAAATTATTGAAGCTACTGACTGAATGAAAGGAGCTGGCATCTCACTCTCTTTGAATCTTCTTTATCATGCTAAGAGGAGCAGGAAAAAGCAAAAAATTTCAGAATTGCACCTTGCAATGCAGAGAAATTACTGTTTGTGCATTTACAATATTCATTGATTTTTGCCATTGAAAAACATCATGTTATTCATATACCAGAAATGTTTGAAGCTACTGACTGAATGAAAGGAGCTGGCATCTCACTCTCTTTGAATCTTCTTTATCATGCTAAGAGGAGCAGGAAAAAGCAAAAAATTTCAGAATTGCACCTTGCAATGCGGAGAAATTACTGTTTGTGCATTTACAATATTCATTGATTTTTGCCATTGAAAAACGTCCAGAAATGATTGAAGCTACTGACTGAATGAAAGGAGCTGGCATCTCACTCTCTTTGAATCTTCTTTATCATGCTAAGAGGAGCAGGAAAAAGCAAAAAATTTCAGAATTGCACCTTGCAATACTGAGAAATTACTGTTTGTGCATTTACAATATTCATTGATTTTTGCCATTGAAAAACATCATGTTATTCATATACCAGAAATGTTTGAAGCTACTGACTGAATGAAAGGAGCTGGCATCTCACTCTCTTTGAATCTTCTTTATCATGCTAAGAGGAGCAGGAAAAAGCAAAAAATTTCAGAATTGCACCTTGCAATGCGGAGAAATTACTGTTTGTGCATTTACAATATTCATTGATTTTTGCCATTGAAAAACGTCCAGAAATGATTGAAGCTACTGACTGAATGAAAGGAGCTGGCATCTCACTCTCTTTGAATCTTCTTTATCATGCTAAGAGGAGCAGGAAAAAGCAAAAAATTTCAGAATTGCACCTTGCAATGCGGAGAAATTACTGTTTGTGCATTTACAATATTCATTGATTTTTGCCATTGAAAAACATCATGTTATTCATATACCAGAAATGTTTGAAGCTACTGACTGAATGAAAGGAGCTGGCATCTCACTCTCTTTGAATCTTCTTTATCATGCTAAGAGGAGCACTAAAAAGCAAAAAATTTCAGAATTGCACCTTGCAATGCGGAGAAATTACTGTTTGTGCATTTACAATATTCATTGATTTTTGCCATTGAAAAACATCATGTTATTCATATACCAGAAATGATTGAAGCTACTGGCTGAATGAAAGGAGCTGGCATCTCACTCTCTTTGAATCTTCTTTATCATGCTAAGAGGAGCAGGAAAAAGCAAAAAATTTCAGAATTGCACCTTGCAATGCGGAGAAATTACTGTTTGTGCATTTACAATATTCATTGATTTTTGCCATTGAAAAACGTCCAGAAATTATTGAAGCTACTGACTGAATGAAAGGAGCTGGCATCTCACTCTCTTTGAATCTTCTTTATCATGCTAAGAGGAGCAGGAAAAAGCAAAAAATTTCAGAATTGCACCTTGCAATGCAGAGAAATTACTGTTTGTGCATTTACAATATTCATTGATTTTTGCCATTGAAAAACATCATGTTATTCATATACCAGAAATGTTTGAAGCTACTGACTGAATGAAAGGAGCTGGCATCTCACTCTCTTTGAATCTTCTTTATCATGCTAAGAGGAGCAGGAAAAAGCAAAAAATTTCAGAATTGCACCTTGCAATGCGGAGAAATTACTGTTTGTGCATTTACAATATTCATTGATTTTTGCCATTGAAAAACGTCCAGAAATGATTGAAGCTACTGACTGAATGAAAGGAGCTGGCATCTCACTCTCTTTGAATCTTCTTTATCATGCTAAGAGGAGCAGGAAAAAGCAAAAAATTTCAGAATTGCACCTTGCAATACTGAGAAATTACTGTTTGTGCATTTACAATATTCATTGATTTTTGCCATTGAAAAACATCATGTTATTCATATACCAGAAATGTTTGAAGCTACTGACTGAATGAAAGGAGCTGGCATCTCACTCTCTTTGAATCTTCTTTATCATGCTAAGAGGAGCAGGAAAAAGCAAAAAATTTCAGAATTGCACCTTGCAATGCGGAGAAATTACTGTTTGTGCATTTACAATATTCATTGATTTTTGCCATTGAAAAACGTCCAGAAATGATTGAAGCTACTGACTGAATGAAAGGAGCTGGCACCTCACTCTCTTTGAATCTTCTTTATCATGCTAAGAGGAGCAGGAAAAAGCAAAAAATTTCAGAATTGCACCTTGCAATGCGGAGAAATTACTGTTTGTGCATTTACAATATTCATTGATTTTTGCCATTGAAAAACATCATGTTATTCATATACCAGAAATGTTTGAAGCTACTGACTGAATGAAAGGAGCTGGCATCTCACTCTCTTTGAATCTTCTTTATCATGCTAAGAGGAGCACTAAAAAGCAAAAAATTTCAGAATTGCACCTTGCAATGCGGAGAAATTACTGTTTGTGCATTTACAATATTCATTGATTTTTGCCATTGAAAAACATCATGTTATTCATATACCAGAAATGATTGAAGCTACTGACTGAATGAAAGGAGCTGGCATCTCACTCTCTTTGAATCTTCTTTATCATGCTAAGAGGAGCAGGAAAAAGCAAAAAATTTCAGAATTGCACCTTGCAATGCGGAGAAATTACTGTTTGTGCATTTACAATATTCATTGATTTTTGCCATTGAAAAACATCATGTTATTCATATACCAGAAATGATTGAAGCTACTGACTGAATGAAAGGAGCTGGCATCTCACTCTCTTTGAATCTTCTTTATCATGCTAAGAGGAGCAGGAAAAAGCAAAAAATTTCAGAATTGCACCTTGCAATGCGGAGAAATTACTGTTTGTGCATTTACAATATTCATTGATTTTTGCCATTGAAAAACGTCCAGAAATGATTGAAGCTACTGACTGAATGAAAGGAGCTGGCATCTCACTCTCTTTGAATCTTCTTTATCATGCTAAGAGGAGCAGGAAAAAGCAAAAAATTTCAGAATTGCACCTTGCAATGCAGAGAAATTACTGTTTGTGCATTTACAATATTCATTGATTTTTGCCATTGAAAAACATCATGTTATTCATATACCAGAAATGTTTGAAGCTACTGACTGAATGAAAGGAGCTGGCATCTCACTCTCTTTGAATCTTCTTTATCATGCTAAGAGGAGCAGGAAAAAGCAAAAAATTTCAGAATTGCACCTTGCAATGCGGAGAAATTACTGTTTGTGCATTTACAATATTCATTGATTTTTGCCATTGAAAAACGTCCAGAAATGATTGAAGCTACTGACTGAATGAAAGGAGCTGGCATCTCAATCTCTTTGAATCTTCTTTATCATGCTAAGAGGAGCAGGAAAAAGCAAAAAATTTCAGAATTGCACATTGCAATGCGGAGAAATTACTGTTTGTCCATTTACAATATTCATTGATTTTTGCCATTGAAAAGCATCATGTTATTCATATACCAGATATGTTTGAAGCTACTGACTGAATGAAAGGAGCTGGCATCTCACTCTCTTTGAATCTTGTTTATCATGCTAAGAGAAGCAGGAAAAAGCAAAAAATTTCAGAATTGCACCTTGCAATGCGGAGAAATTACTGTTTGTGCATTTACAATATTCATTGATTTTTGCCATTGAAAAACATCATGTTATTCATATACCAGAAATGATTGAAGCTACTGACTGAATGAAAGGACCTGGCATCTCACTCTCTTTGAATCTTCTTTATCATGCTAAGAGGAGCAGGAAAAAGCAAAAAATTTCAGAATTGCACCTTGCAATGCGGAGAAATTACTGTTTGTGCATTTACAATATTCATTGATTTTTGCCATTGAAAAACGTCCAGAAATGATTGAAGCTACTGACTGAATGAAAGGAGCTGGCATCTCACTCTCTTTGAATCTTCTTTATCATGCTAAGAGGAGCAGGAAAAAGCAAAAAATTTCAGAATTGCACCTTGCAATGCGGAGAAATTACTGTTTGTGCATTTACAATATTCATTGATTTTTGCCATTGGAAAACATCATGTTATTCATATACCAGAAATGTTTGAAGCTACTGACTGAATGAAAGGAGCTGGCATCTCACTCTCGTTGAATCTTCTTTATCATGCTAAGAGGAGCACTAAAAAGCAAAAAATTTCAGAATTGCACCTTGCAATGCGGAGAAATTACTGTTTGTGCATTTACAATATTCATTGATTTTTGCCATTGAAAAACATCATGTTATTCATATACCAGAAATGATTGAAGCTACTGACTGAATGAAAGGAGCTGGCATCTCACTCTCTTTGAATCTTCTTTATCATGCTAAGAGGAGCAGGAAAAAGCAAAAAATTTCAGAATTGCACCTTGCAATGCGGAGAAATTACTGTTTGTGCATTTACAATATTCATTGATTTTTGCCATTGAAAAACATCATGTTATTCATATACCAGAAATGATTGAAGCTACTGACTGAATGAAAGGAGCTGGCATCTCACTCTCTTTGAATCTTCTTTATCATGCTAAGAGGTGCAGGAAAAAGCAAAAAATTTCAGAATTGCACCTTGCAATGCGGAGAAATTACTGTTTGTGCATTTACAATATTCATTGATTTTTGCCATTGAAAAACGTCCAGAAATGATTGAAGCTACTGACTGAATGAAAGGAGCTGGCATCTCACTCTCTTTGAATCTTCTTTATCATGCTAAGAGGAGCAGGAAAAAGCAAAAAATTTCAGAATTGCACCTTGCAATGCGGAGAAATTACTGTTTGTGCATTTACAATATTCATTGATTTTTGCCATTGAAAAACGTCCAGAAATGATTGAAGCTACTGACTGAATGAAAGGAGCTGGCATCTCACTCTCTTTGAATCTTCTTTATCATGCTAAGAGGAGCAGGAAAAAGCAAAAAATTTCAGAATTGCACCTTGCAATGCGGAGAAATTACTGTTTGTGCATTTACAATATTCATTGATTTTTGCCATTGAAAAACGTCCAGAAATGATTGAAGCTACTGACTGAATGAAAGGAGCTGGCATCTCAATCTCTTTGAATCTTCTTTATCATGCTAAGAGGAGCAGGAAAAAGCAAAAAATTTCAGAATTGCACCTTGCAATGCGGAGAAATTACTGTTTGTGCATTTACAATATTCATTGATTTTTGCCATTGAAAAACATCATGTTATTCATATACCAGATATGTTTGAAGCTACTGACTGAATGAAAGGAGCTGACATCTCACTCTCTTTGAATCTTCTTTATCATGCTAAGAGGAGCAGGAAAAAGCAAAAAATTTCAGAATTGCACCTTGCAATGCGGAGAAATTACTGTTTGTGCATTTACAATATTCATTGATTTTTGCCATTGAAAAACGTCCAGAAATGATTGAAGCTACTGACTGAATGAAAGGAGCTGGCATCTCACTCTCTTTGAATCTTCTTTATCATGCTAAGAGGAGCAGGAAAAAGCAAAAAATTTCAGAATTGCACCTTGCAATGCGGAGAAATTACTGTTTGTGCATTTACAATATTCATTGATTTTTGCCATTGAAAAACATCATGTTATTCATATACCAGAAATGTTTGAAGCTACTGACTGAATGAAAGGAGCTGGCATCTCACTCTCTTTGAATCTTCTTTATCATGCTAAGAGGAGCAGGAAAAAGCAAAAAATTTCAGAATTGCACCTTGCAATGCGGAGAAATTACTGTTTGTGCATTTACAATATCCATTGATTTTTGCCATTGAAAAACGTCCAGAAATGATTGAAGCTACTGACTGAATGAAAGGAGCTGGCATCTCACTCTCTTTGAATCTTCTTTATCATGCTAAGAGGAGCAGGAAAAAGCAAAAAATTTCAGAATTGCACCTTGCAATGCGGAGAAATTACTGTTTGTGCATTTACAATATTCATTGATTTTTGCCATTGAAAAACATCATGTTATTCATATACCAGAAATGTTTGAAGCTACTGACTGAATGAAAGGAGCTGGCATCTCACTCTCTTTGAATCTTCTTTATCATGCTAAGAGGAGCAGGAAAAACTAAAAAATTTCAGAATTGCACCTTGCAATGCGGAGAAAGTACTGTTTGTGCATTTACAATATTCATTGATTTTTGCCATTGAAAAACGACCAGAAATGATTGAAGCTACTGACTGAATGAAAGGAGCTGGCATCTCACTCTCTTTGAATCTTCTTTATCATGCTAAGAGGAGCAGGAAAAAGCAAAAAATTTCAGAATTGCACCTTGCAATGCGGAGAAATTACTGTTTGTGCATTTACAATATTCATTGATTTTTGCCATTGAAAAACGTCCAGAAATGATTGAAGCTACTGACTGAATGAAAGGAGCTGGCATCTCACTCTCTTTGAATCTTCTTTATCATGCTAAGAGGAGCAGGAAAAAGCAAAAAATTTCAGAATTGCACCTTGCAATGCGGAGAAATTACTGTTTGTGCATTTACAATATTCATTGATTTTTGCCATTGAAAAACGTCCAGAAATGATTGAAGCTACTGACTGAATGAAAGGAGCTGGCATCTAAATCTCTTTGAATCTTCTTTATCATGCTAAGAGGAGCAGGAAAAAGCAAAAAATTTCAGAATTGCACCTTGCAATGCGGAGAAATTACTGTTTGTGCATTTACAATATTCATTGATTTTTGCCATTGAAAAACATCATGTTATTCATATACCAGATATGTTTGAAGCTACTGACTGAATGAAAGGAGCTGACATCTCACTCTCTTTGAATCTTCTTTATCATGCTAAGAGGAGCAGGAAAAAGCAAAAAATTTCAGAATTGCACCTTGCAATGCGGAGAAATTACTGTTTGTGCATTTACAATATTCATTGATTTTTGCCATTGAAAAACGTCCAGAAATGATTGAAGCTACTGACTGAATGAAAGGAGCTGGCATCTCACTCTCTTTGAATCTTCTTTATCATGCTAAGAGGAGCAGGAAAAAGCAAAAAATTTCAGAATTGCACCTTGCAATGCGGAGAAATTACTGTTTGTGCATTTACAATATTCATTGATTTTTGCCACTGAAAAACATCATGTTATTCATATACCAGAAATGTTTGAAGCTACTGACTGAATGAAAGGAGCTGGCATCTCACTCTCTTTGAATCTTCTTTATCATGCTAAGAGGAGCAGGAAAAAGCAAAAAATTTCAGAATTGCACCTTGCAATGCGGAGAAATTACTGTTTGTGCATTTACAATATTCATTGATTTTTGCCATTGAAAAACATCATGTTATTCATATACCAGAAATGATTGAAGCTACTGACTGAATGAAAGGAGCTGGCATCTCACACTCTTTGAATCTTCTTTATCATGCTAAGAGGAGCAGGAAAAAGCAAAAAATTTCAGAATTGCACCTTGCAATGCGGAGAAATTACTGTTTGTGCATTTACAATATTCATTGATTTTTGCCATTGAAAAACGTCCAGAAATTATTGAAGCTACTGACTGAATGAAAGGAGCTGGCATCTCACTCTCTTTGAATCTTCTTTATCATGCTGAGGAGCAGGAAAAAGCAAAAAATTTCAGAATTGCACCTTGCAATGCAGAGAAATTACTGTTTGTGCATTTACAATATTCATTGATTTTTGCCATTGAAAAACATCATGTTATTCATATACCAGAAATGTTTGAAGCTACTGACTGAATGAAAGGAGCTGGCATCTCACTCTCTTTGAATCTTCTTTATCATGCTAAGAGGAGCAGGAAAAAGCAAAAAATTTCAGAATTGCACCTTGCAATGCGGAGAAATTACTGTTTGTGCATTTACAATATTCATTGATTTTTGCCATTGAAAAACGTCCAGAAATGATTGAAGCTACTGACTGAATGAAAGGAGCTGGCATCTCACTCTCTTTGAATCTTCTTTATCATGCTAAGAGGAGCAGGAAAAAGCAAAAAATTTCAGAATTGCACCTTGCAATACTGAGAAATTACTGTTTGTGCATTTACAATATTCATTGATTTTTGCCATTGAAAAACATCATGTTATTCATATACCAGAAATGTTTGAAGCTACTGACTGAATGAAAGGAGCTGGCATCTCACTCTCTTTGAATCTTCTTTATCATGCTAAGAGGAGCAGGAAAAAGCAAAAAATTTCAGAATTGCACCTTGCAATGCGGAGAAATTACTGTTTGTGCATTTACAATATTCATTGATTTTTGCCATTGAAAAACGTCCAGAAATGATTGAAGCTACTGACTGAATGAAAGGAGCTGGCATCTCACTCTCTTTGAATCTTCTTTATCATGCTAAGAGGAGCAGGAAAAAGCAAAAAATTTCAGAATTGCACCTTGCAATGCGGAGAAATTACTGTTTGTGCATTTACAATATTCATTGATTTTTGCCATTGAAAAACATCATGTTATTCATATACCAGAAATGTTTGAAGCTACTGACTGAATGAAAGGAGCTGGCATCTCACTCTCTTTGAATCTTCTTTATCATGCTAAGAGGAGCACTAAAAAGCAAAAAATTTCAGAATTGCACCTTGCAATGCGGAGAAATTACTGTTTGTGCATTTACAATATTCATTGATTTTTGCCATTGAAAAACATCATGTTATTCATATACCAGAAATGATTGAAGCTACTGACTGAATGAAAGGAGCTGGCATCTCACTCTCTTTGAATCTTCTTTATCATGCTAAGAGGAGCAGGAAAAAGCAAAAAATTTCAGAATTGCACCTTGCAATGCGGAGAAATTACTGTTTGTGCATTTACAATATTCATTGATTTTTGCCATTGAAAAACATCATGTTATTCATATACCAGAAATGATTGAAGCTACTGACTGAATGAAAGGAGCTGGCATCTCACTCTCTTTGAATCTTCTTTATCATGCTAAGAGGAGCAGGAAAAAGCAAAAAATTTCAGAATTGCATCTTGCAATGCGGAGAAATTACTGTTTGTGCATTTACAATATTCATTGATTTTTGCCATTGAAAAACGTCCAGAAATGATTGAAGCTACTGACTGAATGAAAGGAGCTGGCATCTCACTCTCTTTGAATCTTCTTTATCATGCTAAGAGGAGCAGGAAAAAGCAAAAAATTTCAGAATTGCACCTTGCAATGCAGAGAAATTACTGTTTGTGCATTTACAATATTCATTGATTTTTGCCATTGAAAAACATCATGTTATTCATATACCAGAAATGTTTGAAGCTACTGACTGAATGAAAGGAGCTGGCATCTCACTCTCTTTGAATCTTCTTTATCATGCTAAGAGAAGCAGGAAAAAGCAAAAAATTTCAGAATTGCACCTTGCAATGCGGAGAAATTACTGTTTGTGCATTTACAATATTCATTGATTTTTGCCATTGAAAAACATGTTATTCATATACCAGAAATGATTGAAGCTACTGACTGAATGAAAGGACCTGGCATCTCACTCTCTTTGAATCTTCTTTATCATGCTAAGAGGAGCAGGAAAAAGCAAAAAATTTCAGAATTGCACCTTGCAATGCGGAGAAATTACTGTTTGTGCATTTACAATATTCATTGATTTTTGCCATTGAAAAACGTCCAGAAATGATTGAAGCTACTGACTGAATGAAAGGAGCTGGCATCTCACTCTCTTTGAATCTTCTTTATCATGCTAAGAGGAGCAGGAAAAAGCAAAAAATTTCAGAATTGCACCTTGCAATGCGGAGAAATTACTGTTTGTGCATTTACAATATTCATTGATTTTTGCCATTGGAAAACATCATGTTATTCATATACCAGAAATGTTTGAAGCTACTGACTGAATGAAAGGAGCTGGCATCTCACTCTCTTTGAATCTTCTTTATCATGCTAAGAGGAGCACTAAAAAGCAAAAAATTTCAGAATTGCACCTTGCAATGCGGAGAAATTACTGTTTGTGCATTTACAATATTCATTGATTTTTGCCATTGAAAAACATCATGTTATTCATATACCAGAAATGATTGAAGCTACTGACTGAATGAAAGGAGCTGGCATCTCACTCTCTTTGAATCTTCTTTATCATGCTAAGAGGAGCAGGAAAAAGCAAAAAATTTCAGAATTGCACCTTGCAATGCGGAGAAATTACTGTTTGTGCATTTACAATATTCATTGATTTTTGCCATTGAAAAACATCATGTTATTCATATACCAGAAATGATTGAAGCTACTGACTGAATGAAAGGAGCTGGCATCTCACTCTCTTTGAATCTTCTTTATCATGCTAAGAGGTGCAGGAAAAAGCTAAAAATTTCAGAATTGCACCTTGCAATGCGGAGAAATTACTGTTTGTGCATTTACAATATTCATTGATTTTTGCCATTGAAAAACGTCCAGAAATGATTGAAGCTACTGACTGAATGAAAGGAGCTGGCATCTCACTCTCTTTGAATCTTCTTTATCATGCTAAGAGGAGCAGGAAAAAGCAAAAAATTTCAGAATTGCACCTTGCAATGCAGAGAAATTACTGTTTGTGCATTTACAATATTCATTGATTTTTGCCATTGAAAAACATCATGTTATTCATATACCAGAAATGTTTGAAGCTACTGACTGAATGAAAGGAGCTGGCATCTCACTCTCTTTGAATCTTCTTTATCATGCTAAGAGGAGCAGGAAAAAGCAAAAAATTTCAGAATTGCACCTTGCAATGCGGAGAAATTACTGTTTGTGCATTTACAATATTCATTGATTTTTGCCATTGAAAAACGTCCAGAAATGATTGAAGCTACTGACTGAATGAAAGGAGCTGGCATCTCACTCTCTTTGAATCTTCTTTATCATGCTAAGAGGAGCAGGAAAAAGCAAAAAATTTCAGAATTGCACCTTGCAATACTGAGAAATTACTGTTTGTGCATTTACAATATTCATTGATTTTTGCCATTGAAAAACATCATGTTATTCATATACCAGAAATGTTTGAAGCTACTGACTGAATGAAAGGAGCTGGCATCTCACTCTCTTTGAATCTTCTTTATCATGCTAAGAGGAGCAGGAAAAAGCAAAAAATTTCAGAATTGCACCTTGCAATGCGGAGAAATTACTGTTTGTGCATTTACAATATTCATTGATTTTTGCCATTGAAAAACGTCCAGAAATGATTGAAGCTACTGACTGAATGAAAGGAGCTGGCATCTCACTCTCTTTGAATCTTCTTTATCATGCTAAGAGGAGCAGGAAAAAGCAAAAAATTTCAGAATTGCACCTTGCAATGCGGAGAAATTACTGTTTGTGCATTTACAATATTCATTGATTTTTGCCATTGAAAAACATCATGTTATTCATATACCAGAAATGTTTGAAGCTACTGACTGAATGAAAGGAGCTGGCATCTCACTCTCTTTGAATCTTCTTTATCATGCTAAGAGGAGCACTAAAAAGCAAAAAATTTCAGAATTGCACCTTGCAATGCGGAGAAATTACTGTTTGTGCATTTACAATATTCATTGATTTTTGCCATTGAAAAACATCATGTTATTCATATACCAGAAATGATTGAAGCTACTGACTGAATGAAAGGAGCTGGCATCTCACTCTCTTTGAATCTTCTTTATCATGCTAAGAGGAGCAGGAAAAAGCAAAAAATTTCAGAATTGCACCTTGCAATGCGGAGAAATTACTGTTTGTGCATTTACAATATTCATTGATTTTTGCCATTGAAAAACATCATGTTATTCATATACCAGAAATGATTGAAGCTACTGACTGAATGAAAGGAGCTGGCATCTCACTCTCTTTGAATCTTCTTTATCATGCTAAGAGGAGCAGGAAAAAGCAAAAAATTTCAGAATTGCACCTTGCAATGCGGAGAAATTACTGTTTGTGCATTTACAATATTCATTGATTTTTGCCATTGAAAAACGTCCAGAAATGATTGAAGCTACTGACTGAATGAAAGGAGCTGGCATCTCACTCTCTTTGAATCTTCTTTATCATGCTAAGAGGAGCAGGAAAAAGCAAAAAATTTCAGAATTGCACCTTGCAATGCAGAGAAATTACTGTTTGTGCATTTACAATATTCATTGATTTTTGCCATTGAAAAACATCATGTTATTCATATACCAGAAATGTTTGAAGCTACTGACTGAATGAAAGGAGCTGGCATCTCACTCTCTTTGAATCTTCTTTATCATGCTAAGAGGAGCAGGAAAAAGCAAAAAATTTCAGAATTGCACCTTGCAATGCGGAGAAATTACTGTTTGTGCATTTACAATATTCATTGATTTTTGCCATTGAAAAACGTCCAGAAATGATTGAAGCTACTGACTGAATGAAAGGAGCTGGCATCTCAATCTCTTTGAATCTTCTTTATCATGCTAAGAGGAGCAGGAAAAAGCAAAAAATTTCAGAATTGCACATTGCAATGCGGAGAAATTACTGTTTGTCCATTTACAATATTCATTGATTTTTGCCATTGAAAAGCATCATGTTATTCATATACCAGATATGTTTGAAGCTACTGACTGAATGAAAGGAGCTGGCATCTCACTCTCTTTGAATCTTCTTTATCATGCTAAGAGAAGCAGGAAAAAGCAAAAAATTTCAGAATTGCACCTTGCAATGCGGAGAAATTACTGTTTGTGCATTTACAATATTCATTGATTTTTGCCATTGAAAAACATCATGTTATTCATATACCAGAAATGATTGAAGCTACTGACTGAATGAAAGGACCTGGCATCTCACTCTCTTTGAATCTTCTTTATCATGCTAAGAGGAGCAGGAAAAAGCAAAAAATTTCAGAATTGCACCTTGCAATGCGGAGAAATTACTGTTTGTGCATTTACAATATTCATTGATTTTTGCCATTGAAAAACGTCCAGAAATGATTGAAGCTACTGACTGAATGAAAGGAGCTGGCATCTCACTCTCTTTGAATCTTCTTTATCATGCTAAGAGGAGCAGGAAAAAGCAAAAAATTTCAGAATTGCACCTTGCAATGCGGAGAAATTACTGTTTGTGCATTTACAATATTCATTGATTTTTGCCATTGGAAAACATCATGTTATTCATATACCAGAAATGTTTGAAGCTACTGACTGAATGAAAGGAGCTGGCATCTCACTCTCTTTGAATCTTCTTTATCATGCTAAGAGGAGCACTAAAAAGCAAAAAATTTCAGAATTGCACCTTGCAATGCGGAGAAATTACTGTTTGTGCATTTACAATATTCATTGATTTTTGCCATTGAAAAACATCATGTTATTCATATACCAGAAATGATTGAAGCTACTGACTGAATGAAAGGAGCTGGCATCTCACTCTCTTTGAATCTTCTTTATCATGCTAAGAGGAGCAGGAAAAAGCAAAAAATTTCAGAATTGCACCTTGCAATGCGGAGAAATTACTGTTTGTGCATTTACAATATTCATTGATTTTTGCCATTGAAAAACATCATGTTATTCATATACCAGAAATGATTGAAGCTACTGACTGAATGAAAGGAGCTGGCATCTCACTCTCTTTGAATCTTCTTTATCATGCTAAGAGGTGCAGGAAAAAGCAAAAAATTTCAGAATTGCACCTTGCAATGCGGAGAAATTACTGTTTGTGCATTTACAATATTCATTGATTTTTGCCATTGAAAAACGTCCAGAAATGATTGAAGCTACTGACTGAATGAAAGGAGCTGGCATCTCACTCTCTTTGAATCTTTATCATGCTAAGAGGAGCAGGAAAAAGCAAAAAATTTCAGAATTGCACCTTGCAATGCAGAGAAATTACTGTTTGTGCATTTACAATATTCATTGATTTTTGCCATTGAAAAACATCATGTTATTCATATACCAGAAATGTTTGAAGCTACTGACTGAATGAAAGGAGCTGGCATCTCACTCTCTTTGAATCTTCTTTATCATGCTAAGAGGAGCAGGAAAAAGCAAAAAATTTCAGAATTGCACCTTGCAATGCGGAGAAATTACTGTTTGTGCATTTACAATATTCATTGATTTTTGCCATTGAAAAACGTCCAGAAATGATTGAAGCTACTGACTGAATGAAAGGAGCTGGCATCTCACTCTCTTTGAATCTTCTTTATCATGCTAAGAGGAGCAGGAAAAAGCAAAAAATTTCAGAATTGCACCTTGCAATGCGGAGAAATTACTGTTTGTGCATTTACAATATTCATTGATTTTTGCCATTGAAAAACATCATGTTATTCATATACCAGAAATGATTGAAGCTACTGACTGAATGAAAGGAGCTGGCATCTCACTCTCTTTGAATCTTCTTTATCATGCTAAGAGGAGCAGGAAAAAGCAAAAAATTTCAGAATTGCACCTTGCAATGCGGAGAAATTACTGTTTGTGCATTTACAATATTCATTGATTTTTGCCATTGAAAAACATCATGTTATTCATATACCAGAAATGATTGAAGCTACTGACTGAATGAAAGGAGCTGGCATCTCACTCTCTTTGAATCTTCTTTATCATGCTAAGAGGAGCAGGAAAAAGCAAAAAATTTCAGAATTGCACCTTGCAATGCGGAGAAATTACTGTTTGTGCATTTACAATATTCATTGATTTTTGCCATTGAAAAACGTCCAGAAATGATTGAAGCTACTGACTGAATGAAAGGAGCTGGCATCTCACTCTCTTTGAATCTTCTTTATCATGCTAAGAGGAGCAGGAAAAAGCAAAAAATTTCAGAATTGCACCTTGCAATGCAGAGAAATTACTGTTTGTGCATTTACAATATTCATTGATTTTTGCCATTGAAAAACATCATGTTATTCATATACCAGAAATGTTTGAAGCTACTGACTGAATGAAAGGAGCTGGCATCTCACTCTCTTTGAATCTTCTTTATCATGCTAAGAGGAGCAGGAAAAAGCAAAAAATTTCAGAATTGCACCTTGCAATGCGGAGAAATTACTGTTTGTGCATTTACAATATTCATTGATTTTTGCCATTGAAAAACGTCCAGAAATGATTGAAGCTACTGACTGAATGAAAGGAGCTGGCATCTCAATCTCTTTGAATCTTCTTTATCATGCTAAGAGGAGCAGGAAAAAGCAAAAAATTTCAGAATTGCACATTGCAATGCGGAGAAATTACTGTTTGTCCATTTACAATATTCATTGATTTTTGCCATTGAAAAGCATCATGTTATTCATATACCAGATATGTTTGAAGCTACTGACTGAATGAAAGGAGCTGGCATCTCACTCTTTTTGAATCTTCTTTATCATGCTAAGAGGAACAGGAAAAAGCAAAAAATTTCAGAATTGCACCTTGCAATGCGGAGAAATTCCTGTTTGTTCATTTACAATATTCATTGATTTTTGCCATTGAAAAACATCACGTTATTCATATACCAGAAATGTTTGAAGCTACTGACTGAATGAAAGGAGCTGGCATCTCACTCTCTTTGAATCTTCTTTATCATGCTAAGAGGAGCACTAAAAAGCAAAAAATTTCAGAATTGCACCTTGCAATGCGGAGAAATTACTGTTTGTGCATTTACAATATTCATTGATTTTTGCCATTGAAAAACATCATGTTATTCATATACCAGAAATGATTGAAGCTACTGACTGAATGAAAGGAGCTGGCATCTCACTCTCTTTGAATCTTCTTTATCATGCTAAGAGGAGCAGGAAAAAGCAAAAAATTTCAGAATTGCACCTTGCAATGCGGAGAAATTACTGTTTGTGCATTTACAATATTCATTGATTTTTGCCATTGAAAAACATCATGTTATTCATATACCAGAAATGATTGAAGCTACTGACTGAATGAAAGGAGCTGGCATCTCACTCTCTTTGAATCTTCTTTATCATGCTAAGAGGAGCAGGAAAAAGCAAAAAATTTCAGAATTGCACCTTGCAATGCGGAGAAATTACTGTTTGTGCATTTACAATATTCATTGATTTTTGCCATTGAAAAACATCCAGAAATGATTGAAGCTACTGACTGAATGAAAGGAGCTGGCATCTCACTCTCTTTGAATCTTCTTTATCATGCTAAGAGGAGCAGGAAAAAGCAAAAAATTTCAGAATTGCACCTTGCAATGCAGAGAAATTACTGTTTGTGCATTTACAATATTCATTGATTTTTGCCACTGAAAAACATCATGTTATTCATATACCAGAAATGTTTGAAGCTACTGACTGAATGAAAGGAGCTGGCATCTCACTCTCTTTGAATCTTCTTTATCATGCTAAGAGGAGCAGGAAAAAGCAAAAAATTTCAGAATTGCACCTTGCAATGCGGAGAAATTACTGTTTGTGCATTTACAATATTCATTGATTTTTGCCATTGAAAAACGTCCAGAAATGATTGAAGCTACTGACTGAATGAAAGGAGCTGGCATCTCACTCTCTTTGAATCTTCTTTATCATGCTAAGAGGAGCAGGAAAAAGCAAAAAATTTCAGAATTGCACCTTGCAATACTGAGAAATTACTGTTTGTGCATTTACAATATTCATTGATTTTTGCCATTGAAAAACATCATGTTATTCATATACCAGAAATGTTTGAAGCTACTGACTGAATGAAAGGAGCTGGCATCTCACTCTCTTTGAATCTTCTTTATCATGCTAAGAGGAGCAGGAAAAAGCAAAAAATTTCAGAATTGCACCTTGCAATGCGGAGAAATTACTGTTTGTGCATTTACAATATTCATTGATTTTTGCCATTGAAAAACGTCCAGAAATGATTGAAGCTACTGACTGAATGAAAGGAGCTGGCATCTCACTCTCTTTGAATCTTCTTTATCATGCTAAGAGGAGCAGGAAAAAGCAAAAAATTTCAGAATTGCACCTTGCAATGCGGAGAAATTACTGTTTGTGCATTTACAATATTCATTGATTTTTGCCATTGAAAAACATCATGTTATTCATATACCAGAAATGTTTGAAGCTACTGACTGAATGAAAGGAGCTGGCATCTCACTCTCTTTGAATCTTCTTTATCATGCTAAGAGGAGCAGGAAAAAGCAAAAAATTTCAGAATTGCACCTTGCAATGCGGAGAAATTACTGTTTGTGCATTTACAATATTCATTGATTTTTGCCATTGAAAAACGTCCAGAAATGATTGAAGCTACTGACTGAATGAAAGGAGCTGGCATCTCAATCTCTTTGAATCTTCTTTATCATGCTAAGAGGAGCAGGAAAAAGCAAAAAATTTCAGAATTGCACATTGCAATGCGGAGAAATTACTGTTTGTCCATTTACAATATTCATTGATTTTTGCCATTGAAAAGCATCATGTTATTCATATACCAGATATGTTTGAAGCTACTGACTGAATGAAAGGAGCTGGCATCTCACTCTCTTTGAATCTTCTTTATCATGCTAAGAGAAGCAGGAAAAAGCAAAAAATTTCAGAATTGCACCTTGCAATGCGGAGAAATTACTGTTTGTGCATTTACAATATTCATTGATTTTTGCCATTGAAAAACATCATGTTATTCATATACCAGAAATGATTGAAGCTACTGACTGAATGAAAGGACCTGGCATCTCACTCTCTTTGAATCTTCTTTATCATGCTAAGAGGAGCAGGAAAAAGCAAAAAATTTCAGAATTGCACCTTGCAATGCGGAGAAATTACTGTTTGTGCATTTACAATATTCATTGATTTTTGCCATTGAAAAACGTCCAGAAATGATTGAAGCTACTGACTGAATGAAAGGAGCTGGCATCTCACTCTCTTTGAATCTTCTTTATCATGCTAAGAGGAGCAGGAAAAAGTAAAAAATTTCAGAATTGCACCTTGCAATGCGGAGAAATTACTGTTTGTGCATTTACAATATTCATTGATTTTTGCCATTGGAAAACATCATGTTATTCATATACCAGAAATGTTTGAAGCTACTGACTGAATGAAAGGAGCTGGCATCTCACTCTCTTTGAATCTTCTTTATCATGCTAAGAGGAGCACTAAAAAGCAAAAAATTTCAGAATTGCACCTTGCAATGCGGAGAAATTACTGTTTGTGCATTTACAATATTCATTGATTTTTGCCATTGAAAAACATCATGTTATTCATATACCAGAAATGATTGAAGCTACTGACTGAATGAAAGGAGCTGGCATCTCACTCTCTTTGAATCTTCTTTATCATGCTAAGAGGAGCAGGAAAAAGCAAAAAATTTCAGAATTGCACCTTGCAATGCGGAGAAATTACTGTTTGTGCATTTACAATATTCATTGATTTTTGCCATTGAAAAACATCATGTTATTCATATACCAGAAATGATTGAAGCTACTGACTGAATGAAAGGAGCTGGCATCTCACTCTCTTTGAATCTTCTTTATCATGCTAAGAGGTGCAGGAAAAAGCAAAAAATTTCAGAATTGCACCTTGCAATGCGGAGAAATTACTGTTTGTGCATTTACAATATTCATTGATTTTTGCCATTGAAAAACGTCCAGAAATGATTGAAGCTACTGACTGAATGAAAGGAGCTGGCATCTCACTCTCTTTGAATCTTTATCATGCTAAGAGGAGCAGGAAAAAGCAAAAAATTTCAGAATTGCACCTTGCAATGCAGAGAAATTACTGTTTGTGCATTTACAATATTCATTGATTTTTGCCATTGAAAAACATCATGTTATTCATATACCAGAAATGTTTGAAGCTACTGACTGAATGAAAGGAGCTGGCATCTCACTCTCTTTGAATCTTCTTTATCATGCTAAGAGGAGCAGGAAAAAGCAAAAAATTTCAGAATTGCACCTTGCAATGCGGAGAAATTACTGTTTGTGCATTTACAATATTCATTGATTTTTGCCATTGAAAAACGTCCAGAAATGATTGAAGCTACTGACTGAATGAAAGGAGCTGGCATCTCACTCTCTTTGAATCTTCTTTATCATGCTAAGAGGAGCAGGAAAAAGCAAAAAATTTCAGAATTGCACCTTGCAATACTGAGAAATTACTGTTTGTGCATTTACAATATTCATTGATTTTTGCCATTGAAAAACATCATGTTATTCATATACCAGAAATGTTTGAAGCTACTGACTGAATGAAAGGAGCTGGCATCTCACTCTCTTTGAATCTTCTTTATCATGCTAAGAGGAGCAGGAAAAAGCAAAAAATTTCAGAATTGCACCTTGCAATGCGGAGAAATTACTGTTTGTGCATTTACAATATTCATTGATTTTTGCCATTGAAAAACGTCCAGAAATGATTGAAGCTACTGACTGAATGAAAGGAGCTGGCATCTCACTCTCTTTGAATCTTCTTTATCATGCTAAGAGGAGCAGGAAAAAGCAAAAAATTTCAGAATTGCACCTTGCAATGCGGAGAAATTACTGTTTGTGCATTTACAATATTCATTGATTTTTGCCATTGAAAAACATCATGTTATTCATATACCAGAAATGATTGAAGCTACTGACTGAATGAAAGGAGCTGGCATCTCACTCTCTTTGAATCTTCTTTATCATGCTAAGAGGAGCAGGAAAAAGCAAAAAATTTCAGAATTGCACCTTGCAATGCGGAGAAATTACTGTTTGTGCATTTACAATATTCATTGATTTTTGCCATTGAAAAACATCATGTTATTCATATACCAGAAATGATTGAAGCTACTGACTGAATGAAAGGAGCTGGCATCTCACTCTCTTTGAATCTTCTTTATCATGCTAAGAGGAGCAGGAAAAAGCAAAAAATTTCAGAATTGCACCTTGCAATGCGGAGAAATTACTGTTTGTGCATTTACAATATTCATTGATTTTTGCCATTGAAAAACGTCCAGAAATGATTGAAGCTACTGACTGAATGAAAGGAGCTGGCATCTCACTCTCTTTGAATCTTCTTTATCATGCTAAGAGGAGCAGGAAAAAGCAAAAAATTTCAGAATTGCACCTTGCAATGCAGAGAAATTACTGTTTGTGCATTTACAATATTCATTGATTTTTGCCATTGAAAAACATCATGTTATTCATATACCAGAAATGTTTGAAGCTACTGACTGAATGAAAGGAGCTGGCATCTCACTCTCTTTGAATCTTCTTTATCATGCTAAGAGGAGCAGGAAAAAGCAAAAAATTTCAGAATTGCACCTTGCAATGCGGAGAAATTACTGTTTGTGCATTTACAATATTCATTGATTTTTGCCATTGAAAAACGTCCAGAAATGATTGAAGCTACTGACTGAATGAAAGGAGCTGGCATCTCAATCTCTTTGAATCTTCTTTATCATGCTAAGAGGAGCAGGAAAAAGCAAAAAATTTCAGAATTGCACATTGCAATGCGGAGAAATTACTGTTTGTCCATTTACAATATTCATTGATTTTTGCCATTGAAAAGCATCATGTTATTCATATACCAGATATGTTTGAAGCTACTGACTGAATGAAAGGAGCTGGCATCTCACTCTTTTTGAATCTTCTTTATCATGCTAAGAGGAACAGGAAAAAGCAAAAAATTTCAGAATTGCACCTTGCAATGCGGAGAAATTCCTGTTTGTTCATTTACAATATTCATTGATTTTTGCCATTGAAAAACATCATGTTATTCATATACCAGAAATGTTTGAAGCTACTGACTGAATGAAAGGAGCTGGCATCTCACTCTCTTTGAATCTTCTTTATCATGCTAAGAGGAGCACTAAAAAGCAAAAAATTTCAGAATTGCACCTTGCAATGCGGAGAAATTACTGTTTGTGCATTTACAATATTCATTGATTTTTGCCATTGAAAAACATCATGTTATTCATATACCAGAAATGATTGAAGCTACTGACTGAATGAAAGGAGCTGGCATCTCACTCTCTTTGAATCTTCTTTATCATGCTAAGAGGAGCAGGAAAAAGCAAAAAATTTCAGAATTGCACCTTGCAATGCGGAGAAATTACTGTTTGTGCATTTACAATATTCATTGATTTTTGCCATTGAAAAACATCATGTTATTCATATACCAGAAATGATTGAAGCTACTGACTGAATGAAAGGAGCTGGCATCTCACTCTCTTTGAATCTTCTTTATCATGCTAAGAGGAGCAGGAAAAAGCAAAAAATTTCAGAATTGCACCTTGCAATGCGGAGAAATTACTGTTTGTGCATTTACAATATTCATTGATTTTTGCCATTGAAAAACATCCAGAAATGATTGAAGCTACTGACTGAATGAAAGGAGCTGGCATCTCACTCTCTTTGAATCTTCTTTATCATGCTAAGAGGAGCAGGAAAAAGCAAAAAATTTCAGAATTGCACCTTGCAATGCAGAGAAATTACTGTTTGTGCATTTACAATATTCATTGATTTTTGCCACTGAAAAACATCATGTTATTCATATACCAGAAATGTTTGAAGCTACTGACTGAATGAAAGGAGCTGGCATCTCACTCTCTTTGAATCTTCTTTATCATGCTAAGAGGAGCAGGAAAAAGCAAAAAATTTCAGAATTGCACCTTGCAATGCGGAGAAATTACTGTTTGTGCATTTACAATATTCATTGATTTTTGCCATTGAAAAACGTCCAGAAATGATTGAAGCTACTGACTGAATGAAAGGAGCTGGCATCTCACTCTCTTTGAATCTTCTTTATCATGCTAAGAGGAGCAGGAAAAAGCAAAAAATTTCAGAATTGCACCTTGCAATACTGAGAAATTACTGTTTGTGCATTTACAATATTCATTGATTTTTGCCATTGAAAAACATCATGTTATTCATATACCAGAAATGTTTGAAGCTACTGACTGAATGAAAGGAGCTGGCATCTCACTCTCTTTGAATCTTCTTTATCATGCTAAGAGGAGCAGGAAAAAGCAAAAAATTTCAGAATTGCACCTTGCAATGCGGAGAAATTACTGTTTGTGCATTTACAATATTCATTGATTTTTGCCATTGAAAAACGTCCAGAAATGATTGAAGCTACTGACTGAATGAAAGGAGCTGGCATCTCACTCTCTTTGAATCTTCTTTATCATGCTAAGAGGAGCAGGAAAAAGCAAAAAATTTCAGAATTGCACCTTGCAATGCGGAGAAATTACTGTTTGTGCATTTACAATATTCATTGATTTTTGCCATTGAAAAACATCATGTTATTCATATACCAGAAATGTTTGAAGCTACTGACTGAATGAAAGGAGCTGGCATCTCACTCTCTTTGAATCTTCTTTATCATGCTAAGAGGAGCAGGAAAAAGCAAAAAATTTCAGAATTGCACCTTGCAATGCGGAGAAATTACTGTTTGTGCATTTACAATATTCATTGATTTTTGCCATTGAAAAACGTCCAGAAATGATTGAAGCTACTGACTGAATGAAAGGAGCTGGCATCTCACTCTCTTTGAATCTTCTTTATCATGCTAAGAGGAGCAGGAAAAAGCAAAAAATTTCAGAATTGCACCTTGCAATGCGGAGAAATTACTGTTTGTGCATTTACAATATTCATTGATTTTTGCCATTGAAAAACATCATGTTTTTCATATACCAGAAATGTTTGAAGCTACTGACTGAATGAAAGGAGCTGGCATCTCACTCTCTTTGAATCTTCTTTATCATGCTAGGATTAGCAGGAAAAAGCAAAAAATTTCAGAATTGCACCTTGCAATGTGGAGATATTACTGTTTGTGCATTTACAATATTCATTGATTTTTGCCATTGAAAAACGTCCAGAAATGTTTGAAGCTACTGACGGAATGAAAGGAGCTGGCATCTCACTCTCTTTGAATCTTCTTTATCATGCTAGGATTAGCAGGAAAAAGCAAAAAATTTCAGAATTGCACCTTGCAATGTGGAGATATTACTGTTTGTGCATTTACAATATTCATTGATTTTTGCCATTGAAAAACATCATGTTATTCATATACCAGAAATGTTTGAAGCTACTGACTGAATGAAAGGAGCTGGCATCTCACTCTCTTTGAATCTTCTTTATCATGCTAGGATTAGCAGGAAAAAGCAAAAAATTTCAGAATTGCACCTTGCAATGCGGAGAAATTACTGTTTGTGCATTTACAATATTCATTGATTTTTGCCATTGAAAAACATCATGTTATTCATATACCAGAAATGTTTGAAGCTACTGACTGAATGAAAGGAGCTGGCATCTCACTCTCTTTGAATCTTCTTTATCATGCTAAGAGGAGCACTAAAAAGCAAAAAATTTCAGAATTGCACCTTGCAATGCGGAGAAATTACTGTTTGGCATTTACAATATTCATTGATTTTTGCCATTGAAAAACATCATGTTATTCATATACCAGAAATGATTGAAGCTACTGACTGAATGAAAGGATCTGGCATCTCACTCTCTTTGAATCTTCTTTATCCTGCTAGGATTAGCAGGAAAAAGCAAAAAATTTCAGAATTGCACCTTGCAATGTGGAGATATTACTGTTTGTGCATTTACAATATTCATTGATTTTTGCCATTGAAAAACGTCCAGAAATGTTTGAAGCTACTGACTGAATGAAAGGAGCTGGCATCTCACTCTCTTTGAATCTTCTTTATCATGCTAGGATTAGCAGGAAAAAGCAAAAAATTTCAGAATTGCACCTTGCAATGTGGAGATATTACTGTTTGTGCATTTACAATATTCATTGATTTTTGCCATTGAAAAACTTCCAGAAATGTTTGAAGCTACTGACTGAATGAAAGGAGCTGGCATCTCACTCTCTTTGAATCTTCTTTATCATGCTAGGATTAGCAGGATAAAGCAAAAAATTTCAGAATTGCACCTTGCAATGCGGAGAAATTACTGTTTGTGCATTTACAATATTCATTGATTTTTGCCATTGAAAAACATCATGTTATTCATATACCAGAAATGATTGAAGCTACTGACTGAATGAAAGGAGCTGGCATCTCACTCTCTTTGAATCTTCTTTATCATGCTAAGAGGAGCAGGAAAAAGCAAAAAATTTCAGAATTGCACCTTGCAATGCGGAGAAATTACTGTTTGTGCATTTACAATATTCATTGATTTTTGCCATTGAAAAACGTCCAGAAATGATTGAAGCTACTGACTGAATGAAAGGAGCTGGCATCTCACTCTCTTTGAATCTTCTTTATCATGCTAAGAGGAGCAGGAAAAAGCAAAAAATTTCAGAATTGCACCTTGCAATGCAGAGAAATTACTGTTTGTGCATTTACAATATTCATTGATTTTTGCCATTGAAAAACATCATGTTATTCATATACCAGAAATGTTTGAAGCTACTGACTGAATGAAAGGAGCTGGCATCTCACTCTCTTTGAATCTTCTTTATCATGCTAAGAGGAGCAGGAAAAAGCAAAAAATTTCAGAATTGCACCTTGCAATGCGGAGAAATTACTGTTTGTGCATTTACAATATTCATTGATTTTTGCCATTGAAAAACGTCCAGAAATGATTGAAGCTACTGACTGAATGAAAGGAGCTGGCATCTCACTCTCTTTGAATCTTCTTTATCATGCTAAGAGGAGCAGGAAAAAGCAAAAAATTTCAGAATTGCACCTTGCAATACTGAGAAATTACTGTTTGTGCATTTACAATATTCATTGATTTTTGCCATTGAAAAACATCATGTTATTCATATACCAGAAATGTTTGAAGCTACTGACTGAATGAAAGGAGCTGGCATCTCACTCTCTTTGAATCTTCTTTATCATGCTAAGAGGAGCAGGAAAAAGCAAAAAATTTCAGAATTGCACCTTGCAATGCGGAGAAATTACTGTTTGTGCATTTACAATATTCATTGATTTTTGCCATTGAAAAACGTCTAGAAATGATTGAAGCTACTGACTGAATGAAAGGAGCTGGCATCTCACTCTCTTTGAATCTTCTTTATCATGCTAAGAGGAGCAGGAAAAAGCAAAAAATTTCAGAATTGCACCTTGCAATGCGGAGAAATTACTGTTTGTGCATTTACAATATTCATTGATTTTTGCCATTGAAAAACATCATGTTATTCATATACCAGAAATGTTTGAAGCTACTGACTGAATGAAAGGAGCTGGCATCTCACTCTCTTTGAATCTTCTTTATCATGCTAAGAGGAGCAGGAAAAAGCAAAAAATTTCAGAATTGCACCTTGCAATGCGGAGAAATTACTGTTTGTGCATTTACAATATTCATTGATTTTTGCCATTGAAAAACGTCCAGAAATGATTGAAGCTACTGACTGAATGAAAGGAGCTGGCATCTCACTCTCTTTGAATCTTCTTTATCATGCTAAGAGGAGCAGGAAAAAGCAAAAAATTTCAGAATTGCACCTTGCAATGCGGAGAAATTACTGTTTGTGCATTTACAATATTCATTGATTTTTGCCATTGAAAAACATCATGTTTTTCATATACCAGAAATGTTTGAAGCTACTGACTGAATGAAAGGAGCTGGCATCTCACTCTCTTTGAATCTTCTTTATCATGCTAGGATTAGCAGGAAAAAGCAAAAAATTTCAGAATTGCACCTTGCAATGTGGAGATATTACTGTTTGTGCATTTACAATATTCATTGATTTTTGCCATTGAAAAACATGTTTTTCATATACCAGAAATGTTTGAAGCTACTGACTGAATGAAAGGATCTGGCATCTCACTCTCTTTGAATCTTCTTTATCCTGCTAGGATTAGCAGGAAAAAGCAAAAAATTTCAGAATTGCACCTTGCAATGTGGAGATATTACTGTTTGTGCATTTACAATATTCATTGATTTTTGCCATTGAAAAACGTCCAGAAATGTTTGAAGCTACTGACTGAATGAAAGGAGCTGGCATCTCACTCTCTTTGAATCTTCTTTATCATGCTAGGATTAGCAGGAAAAAGCAAAAAATTTCAGAATTGCACCTTGCAATGTGGAGATATTACTGTTTGTGCATTTACAATATTCATTGATTTTTGCCATTGAAAAACATCATGTTATTCATATACCAGAAATGTTTGAAGCTACTGACTGAATGAAAGGAGCTGGCATCTCACTCTCTTTGAATCTTCTTTATCATGCTAGGATTAGCAGGAAAAAGCAAAAAATTTCAGAATTGCACCTTGCAATGTGGAGATATTACTGTTTGTGAATTTACAATATTCATTGATTTTTGCCATTGAAAAACGTCCAGAAATGTTTGAAGCTACTGACTGAATGAAAGGAGCTGGCATCTCACTCTCTTTGAATCTTCTTTATCATGCTAGGATTAGCAGGAAAAAGCAAAAAATTTCAGAATTGCACCTTGCAATGTGGAGATATTACTGTTTGTGCATTTACAATATTTATTGATTTTTGCCATTGAAAAACATCATGTTATTCATATACCAGAAATGTTTGAAGCTACTGACTGAATGAAAGGAGCTGGCATCTCACTCTCTTTGAATCTTCTTTATCATGCTAGGATTAGCAGGAAAAAGCAAAAAATTTCAGAATTGCACCTTGCAATGTGGAGATATTACTGTTTGTGCATTTACAATATTCATTGATTTTTGCCATTGAAAAACGTCCAGAAATGTTTGAAGCTACTGACTGAATGAAAGGAGCTGGCATCTCACTCTCTTTGAATCTTCTTTATCATGCTAGGATTAGCAGGAAAAAGCAAAAAATTTCAGAATTGCACCTTACAATGTGGAGATATTACTGTTTGTGCATTTACAATATTCATTGATTTTTGCCATTGAAAAACGTCCAGAAATGATTGAAGCTACTGACTGAATGAAAGGAGCTGGCATCTCACTCTCTTTGAATCTTCTTTATCATGCTAAGAGGAGCAGGAAAAAGCAAAAAATTTCAGAATTGCACCTTGCAATGCGGAGAAATTACTGTTTGTGCATTTACAATATTCATTGATTTTTGCCATTGAAAAACGTCCAGAAATGATTGAAGCTACTGACTGAATGAAAGGAGCTGGCATCTCACTCTCTTTGAATCTTCTTTATCATGCTAAGAGGAGCAGGAAAAAGCAAAAAATTTCAGAATTGCACCTTGCAATGCGGAGAAATTACTGTTTGTGCATTTACAATATTCATTGATTTTTGCCATTGAAAAACATCATGTTATTCATATACCAGAAATTTTTGAAGCTACTGACTGAATGAAAGGAGCTGGCATCTCACTCTCTTTGAATCTTCTTTATCATGCTAAGAGGAGCAGGAAAAAGCAAAAAATTTCAGAATTGCACCTTGCAATGCGGAGAAATTACTGTTTGTGCATTTACAATATTCATTGATTTTTGCCATTGAAAAACGTCCAGAAATGATTGAAGCTACTGACTGAATGAAAGGAGCTGGCATCTCACTCTCTTTGAATCTTCTTTATCATGCTAAGAGGAGCAGGAAAAAGCAAAAAATTTCAGAATTGCACCTTGCAATGCGGAGAAATTACTGTTTGTGCATTTACAATATTCATTGATTTTTGCCATTGAAAAACATCATGTTTTTCATATACCAGAAATGTTTGAAGCTACTGACTGAATGAAAGGAGCTGGCATCTCACTCTCTTTGAATCTTCTTTATCATGCTAGGATTAGCAGGAAAAAGCAAAAAATTTCAGAATTGCACCTTGCAATGTGGAGATATTACTGTTTGTGCATTTACAATATTCATTGATTTTTGCCATTGAAAAACGTCCAGAAATGTTTGAAGCTACTGACTGAATGAAAGGAGCTGGCATCTCACTCTCTTTGAATCTTCTTTATCATGCTAGGATTAGCAGGAAAAAGCAAAAAATTTCAGAATTGCACCTTGCAATGTGGAGATATTACTGTTTGTGCATTTACAATATTCATTGATTTTTGCCATTGAAAAACATCATGTTATTCATATACCAGAAATGTTTGAAGCTACTGACTGAATGAAAGGAGCTGGCATCTCACTCTCTTTGAATCTTCTTTATCATGCTAGGATTAGCAGGAAAAAGCAAAAAATTTCAGAATTGCACCTTGCAATGTGGAGATATTACTGTTTGTGAATTTACAATATTCATTGATTTTTGCCATTGAAAAACGTCCAGAAATGTTTGAAGCTACTGACTGAATGAAAGGAGCTGGCATCTCACTCTCTTTGAATCTTCTTTATCATGCTAGGATTAGCAGGAAAAAGCAAAAAATTTCAGAATTGCACCTTGCAATGTGGAGATATTACTGTTTGTGCATTTACAATATTCATTGATTTTTGCCATTGAAAAACATCATGTTATTCATATACCAGAAATGTTTGAAGCTACTGACTGAATGAAAGGAGCTGGCATCTCACTCTCTTTGAATCTTCTTTATCATGCTAGGATTAGCAGGAAAAAGCAAAAAATTTCAGAATTGCACCTTGCAATGTGGAGATATTACTGTTTGTGCATTTACAATATTCATTGATTTTTGCCATTGAAAAACGTCCAGAAATGTTTGAAGCTACTGACTGAATGAAAGGAGCTGGCATCTCACTCTCTTTGAATCTTCTTTATCATGCTAGGATTAGCAGGAAAAAGCAAAAAATTTCAGAATTGCACCTTGCAATGTGGAGATATTACTGTTTGTGCATTTACAATATTCATTGATTTTTGCCATTGAAAAACGTTTTTCATATACCAGAAATGTTTGAAGCTACTGACTGAATGAAAGGAGCTGGCATCTCACTCTCTTTGAATCTTCTTTATCATGCTAGGATTAGCAGGAAAAAGCAAAAAAATTCAGAATTGCACCTTGCAATGTGGAGATATTACTGTTTGTGCATTTACAATATTCATTGATTTTTGCCATTGAAAAACATGTTTTTCATATACCAGAAATGTTTGAAGCTACTGGCTGAATGAAAGGAGCTGGCATCTCACTCTCTTTGAATCTTCTTTATCATGCTAGGATTAGCAGGAAAAAGCAAAAAATTTCAGAATTGCACCTTGCAATGTGGAGATATTACTGTTTGTGCATTTACAATATTCATTGATTTTTGCCATTGAAAAACATGTTTTTCATATACCAGAAATGTTTGAAGCTACTGACTGAATGAAAGGAGCTGGCATCTCACTCTCTTTGAATCTTCTTTATCATGCTAGGATTAGCAGGAAAAAGCAAAAAATTTCAGAATTGCACCTTGCAATGTGGAGATATTACTGTTTGTGCATTTACAATATTCATTGATTTTTGCCATTGAAAAACGTCCAGAAATGTTTGAAGCTACTGACTGAATGAAAGGAGCTGGCATCTCACTCTCTTTGAATCTTCTTTATCATGCTAGGATTAGCAGGAAAAAGCAAAAAATTTCAGAATTGCACCTTGCAATGTGGAGATATTACTGTTTGTGCATTTACAATATTCATTGATTTTTGCCATTGAAAAACATGTTTTTCATATACCAGAAATGTTTGAAGCTACTGGCTGAATGAAAGGAGCTGGCATCTCACTCTCTTTGAATCTTCTTTATCATGCTAGGATTAGCAGGAAAAAGCAAAAAATTTCAGAATTGCACCTTGCAATGTGGAGATATTACTGTTTGTGCATTTACAATATTCATTGATTTTTGCCATTGAAAAACATGTTTTTCATATACCAGAAATGTTTGAAGCTACTGACTGAATGAAAGGAGCTGGCATCTCACTCTCTTTGAATCTTCTTTATCCTGCTAGGATTAGCAGGAAAAAGCAAAAAATTTCAGAATTGCACCTTGCAATGTGGAGATATTACTGTTTGTGCATTTACAATATTCATTGATTTTTGCCATTGAAAAACGTCCAGAAATGTTTGAAGCTACTGACTGAATGAAAGGAGCTGGCATCTCACTCTCTTTGAATCTTCTTTATCATGCTAGGATTAGCAGGAAAAAGCAAAAAATTTCAGAATTGCACCTTGCAATGTGGAGATATTACTGTTTGTGCATTTACAATATTCATTGATTTTTGCCATTGAAAAACGTCCAGAAATGTTTGAAGCTACTGACTGAATGAAAGGAGCTGGCATCTCACTCTCTTTGAATCTTCTTTATCATGCTAGGATTAGCAGGAAAAAGCAAAAAATTTCAGAATTGCACCTTGCAATGTGGAGATATTACTGTTTGTGCATTTACAATATTCATTGATTTTTGCCATTGAAAAACATCATGTTATTCATATACCAGAAATGTTTGAAGCTACTGACTGAATGAAAGGAGCTGGCATCTCACTCTCTTTGAATCTTCTTTATCATGCTAGGATTAACAGGAAAAAGCAAAAAATTTCAGAATTGCACCTTGCAATGTGGAGATATTACTGTTTGTGCATTTACAATATTCATTGATTTTTGCCATTGAAAAACATGTTTTTCATATACCAGAAATGTTTGAAGCTACTGACTGAATGAAAGGAGCTGGCATCTCACTCTCTTTGAATCTTCTTTATCATGCTAGGATTAGCAGGAAAAAGCAAAAAATTTCAGAATTGCACCTTGCAATGTGGAGATATTACTGTTTGTGCATTTACAATATTCTTTGATTTTTGCCATTGAAAAACATCATGTTATTCATATACCAGAAATGTTTGAAGCTACTGACTGAATGAAAGGAGCTGGCATCTCACTCTCTTTGAATCTTCTTTATCATGCTAGGATTAACAGGAAAAAGCAAAAAAATTCAGAATTGCACCTTGCAATGTGGAGATATTACTGTTTGCGCATTTACAATATTCATTGATTTTTGCCATTGAAAAATGTCCAGAAATGTTTGAAGCTACTGACTGAATGAAAGGAGCTGGCATCTCACTCTCTTTGAATCTTCTTTATCATGCTAGGATTAGCAGGAAAAAGCAAAAAATTTCAGAATTGCACCTTGCAATGTGGAGATATTACTGTTTGTGCATTTACAATATTCATTGATTTTTGCCATTGAAAAACATCATGTTATTCATATACCAGAAATGTTTGAAGCTACTGACTGAATGAAAGGAGCTGGCATCTCACTCTCTTTGAATCTTCTTTATCATGCTAGGATTAGCAGGAAAAAGCAAAAAATTTCAGAATTGCACCTTGCAATGTGGAGATATTACTGTTTGTGCATTTACAATATTCATTGATATTTGCCATTGAAAAACGTCCAGAAATGTTTGAAGCTACTGACTGAATGAAAGGAGCTGGCATCTCACTCTCTTTGAATCTTCTTTATCATGCTAGGATTAGCAGGAAAAAGCAAAAAATTTCAGAATTGCACCTTGCAATGTGGAGATATTACTGTTTGTGCATTTACAATATTCATTGATTTTTGCCATTGAAAAACGTCCAGAAATGATTGAAGCTACTGACTGAATGAAAGGAGCTGGCATCTCACTCTCTTTGAATCTTCTTTATCATGCTAAGAGGAGCAGGAAAAAGCAAAAAATTTCAGAATTGCACCTTGCAATGCGGAGAAATTACTGTTTGTGCATTTACAATATTCATTGATTTTTGCCATTGAAAAACGTCCAGAAATGATTGAAGCTACTGACTGAATGAAAGGAGCTGGCATCTCACTCTCTTTGAATCTTCTTTATCATGCTAAGAGGAGCAGGAAAAAGCAAAAAATTTCAGAATTGCACCTTGCAATGCGGAGAAATTACTGTTTGTGCATTTACAATATTCATTGATTTTTGCCATTGAAAAACATCATGTTATTCATATACCAGAAATTTTTGAAGCTACTGACTGAATGAAAGGAGCTGGCATCTCACTCTCTTTGAATCTTCTTTATCATGCTAAGAGGAGCAGGAAAAAGCAAAAAATTTCAGAATTGCACCTTGCAATGCGGAGAAATTACTGTTTGTGCATTTACAATATTCATTGATTTTTGCCATTGAAAAACGTCCAGAAATGATTGAAGCTACTGACTGAATGAAAGGAGCTGGCATCTCACTCTCTTTGAATCTTCTTTATCATGCTAAGAGGAGCAGGAAAAAGCAAAAAATTTCAGAATTGCACCTTGCAATGCGGAGAAATTACTGTTTGTGCATTTACAATATTCATTGATTTTTGCCATTGAAAAACATCATGTTTTTCATATACCAGAAATGTTTGAAGCTACTGACTGAATGAAAGGAGCTGGCATCTCACTCTCTTTGAATCTTCTTTATCATGCTAGGATTAGCAGGAAAAAGCAAAAAATTTCAGAATTGCACCTTGCAATGTGGAGATATTACTGTTTGTGCATTTACAATATTCATTGATTTTTGCCATTGAAAAACGTCCAGAAATGTTTGAAGCTACTGACTGAATGAAAGGAGCTGGCATCTCACTCTCTTTGAATCTTCTTTATCATGCTAGGATTAGCAGGAAAAAGCAAAAAATTTCAGAATTGCACCTTGCAATGTGGAGATATTACTGTTTGTGCATTTACAATATTCATTGATTTTTGCCATTGAAAAACATCATGTTATTCATATACCAGAAATGTTTGAAGCTACTGACTGAATGAAAGGAGCTGGCATCTCACTCTCTTTGAATCTTCTTTATCATGCTAGGATTAGCAGGAAAAAGCAAAAAATTTCAGAATTGCACCTTGCAATGTGGAGATATTACTGTTTGTGAATTTACAATATTCATTGATTTTTGCCATTGAAAAACGTCCAGAAATGTTTGAAGCTACTGACTGAATGAAAGGAGCTGGCATCTCACTCTCTTTGAATCTTCTTTATCATGCTAGGATTAGCAGGAAAAAGCAAAAAATTTCAGAATTGCACCTTGCAATGTGGAGATATTACTGTTTGTGCATTTACAATATTCATTGATTTTTGCCATTGAAAAACATCATGTTATTCATATACCAGAAATGTTTGAAGCTACTGACTGAATGAAAGGAGCTGGCATCTCACTCTCTTTGAATCTTCTTTATCATGCTAGGATTAGCAGGAAAAAGCAAAAAATTTCAGAATTGCACCTTGCAATGTGGAGATATTACTGTTTGTGCATTTACAATATTCATTGATTTTTGCCATTGAAAAACGTCCAGAAATGTTTGAAGCTACTGACTGAATGAAAGGAGCTGGCATCTCACTCTCTTTGAATCTTCTTTATCATGCTAGGATTAGCAGGAAAAAGCAAAAAATTTCAGAATTGCACCTTGCAATGTGGAGATATTACTGTTTGTGCATTTACAATATTCATTGATTTTTGCCATTGAAAAACGTTTTTCATATACCAGAAATGTTTGAAGCTACTGACTGAATGAAAGGAGCTGGCATCTCACTCTCTTTGAATCTTCTTTATCATGCTAGGATTAGCAGGAAAAAGCAAAAAAATTCAGAATTGCACCTTGCAATGTGGAGATATTACTGTTTGTGCATTTACAATATTCATTGATTTTTGCCATTGAAAAACATGTTTTTCATATACCAGAAATGTTTGAAGCTACTGACTGAATGAAAGGAGCTGGCATCTCACTCTCTTTGAATCTTCTTTATCATGCTAGGATTAGCAGGAAAAAGCAAAAAATTTCAGAATTGCACCTTGCAATGTGGAGATATTACTGTTTGTGAATTTACAATATTCATTGATTTTTGCCATTGAAAAACGTCCAGAAATGTTTGAAGCTACTGACTGAATGAAAGGAGCTGGCATCTCACTCTCTTTGAATCTTCTTTATCATGCTAGGATTAGCAGGAAAAAGCAAAAAATTTCAGAATTGCACCTTGCAATGTGGAGATATTACTGTTTGTGCATTTACAATATTCATTGATTTTTGCCATTGAAAAACATCATGTTATTCATATACCAGAAATGTTTGAAGCTACTGACTGAATGAAAGGAGCTGGCATCTCACTCTCTTTGAATCTTCTTTATCATGCTAGGATTAGCAGGAAAAAGCAAAAAATTTCAGAATTGCACCTTGCAATGTGGAGATATTACTGTTTGTGCATTTACAATATTCATTGATTTTTGCCATTGAAAAACGTCCAGAAATGTTTGAAGCTACTGACTGAATGAAAGGAGCTGGCATCTCACTCTCTTTGAATCTTCTTTATCATGCTAGGATTAGCAGGAAAAAGCAAAAAATTTCAGAATTGCACCTTGCAATGTGGAGATATTACTGTTTGTGCATTTACAATATTCATTGATTTTTGCCATTGAAAAACGTTTTTCATATACCAGAAATGTTTGAAGCTACTGACTGAAAGGAGCTGGCATCTCACTCTCTTTGAATCTTCTTTATCATGCTAGGATTAGCAGGAAAAAGCAAAAAAATTCAGAATTGCACCTTGCAATGTGGAGATATTACTGTTTGTGCATTTACAATATTCATTGATTTTTGCCATTGAAAAACATGTTTTTCATATACCAGAAATGTTTGAAGCTACTGACTGAATGAAAGGAGCTGGCATCTCACTCTCTTTGAATCTTCTTTATCATGCTAGGATTAGCAGGAAAAAGCAAAAAATTTCAGAATTGCACCTTGCAATGTGGAGATATTACTGTTTGTGCATTTACAATATTCATTGATTTTTGCCATTGAAAAACATGTTTTTCATATACCAGAAATGTTTGAAGCTACTGACTGAATGAAAGGAGCTGGCATCTCACTCTCTTTGAATCTTCTTTATCATGCTAGGATTAGCAGGAAAAAGCAAAAAATTTCAGAATTGCACCTTGCAATGTGGAGATATTACTGTTTGTGCATTTACAATATTCATTGATTTTTGCCATTGAAAAACGTCCAGAAATGTTTGAAGCTACTGACTGAATGAAAGGAGCTGGCATCTCACTCTCTTTGAATCTTCTTTATCATGCTAGGATTAGCAGGAAAAAGCAAAAAATTTCAGAATTGCACCTTGCAATGTGGAGATATTACTGTTTGTGCATTTACAATATTCATTGATTTTTGCCATTGAAAAACATGTTTTTCATATACCAGAAATGTTTGAAGCTACTGGCTGAATGAAAGGAGCTGGCATCTCACTCTCTTTGAATCTTCTTTATCATGCTAGGATTAGCAGGAAAAAGCAAAAAATTTCAGAATTGCACCTTGCAATGTGGAGATATTACTGTTTGTGCATTTACAATATTCATTGATTTTTGCCATTGAAAAACATGTTTTTCATATACCAGAAATGTTTGAAGCTACTGACTGAATGAAAGGAGCTGGCATCTCACTCTCTTTGAATCTTCTTTATCCTGCTAGGATTAGCAGGAAAAAGCAAAAAATTTCAGAATTGCACCTTGCAATGTGGAGATATTACTGTTTGTGCATTTACAATATTCATTGATTTTTGCCATTGAAAAACGTCCAGAAATGTTTGAAGCTACTGACTGAATGAAAGGAGCTGGCATCTCACTCTCTTTGAATCTTCTTTATCATGCTAGGATTAGCAGGAAAAAGCAAAAAATTTCAGAATTGCACCTTGCAATGTGGAGATATTACTGTTTGTGCATTTACAATATTCATTGATTTTTGCCATTGAAAAACGTCCAGAAATGTTTGAAGCTACTGACTGAATGAAAGGAGCTGGCATCTCACTCTCTTTGAATCTTCTTTATCATGCTAGGATTAGCAGGAAAAAGCAAAAAATTTCAGAATTGCACCTTGCAATGTGGAGATATTACTGTTTGTGCATTTACAATATTCATTGATTTTTGCCATTGAAAAACATCATGTTATTCATATACCAGAAATGTTTGAAGCTACTGACTGAATGAAAGGAGCTGGCATCTCACTCTCTTTGAATCTTCTTTATCATGCTAGGATTAGCAGGAAAAAGCAAAAAATTTCAGAATTGCACCTTGCAATGTGGAGATATTACTGTTTGTGAATTTACAATATTCATTGATTTTTGCCATTGAAAAACGTCCAGAAATGTTTGAAGCTACTGACTGAATGAAAGGAGCTGGCATCTCACTCTCTTTGAATCTTCTTTATCATGCTAGGATTAGCAGGAAAAAGCAAAAAATTTCAGAATTGCACCTTGCAATGTGGAGATATTACTGTTTGTGCATTTACAATATTCATTGATTTTTGCCATTGAAAAACATCATGTTATTCATATACCAGAAATGTTTGAAGCTACTGACTGAATGAAAGGAGCTGGCATCTCACTCTCTTTGAATCTTCTTTATCATGCTAGGATTAGCAGGAAAAAGCAAAAAATTTCAGAATTGCACCTTGCAATGTGGAGATATTACTGTTTGTGCATTTACAATATTCATTGATTTTTGCCATTGAAAAACGTCCAGAAATGTTTGAAGCTACTGACTGAATGAAAGGAGCTGGCATCTCACTCTCTTTGAATCTTCTTTATCATGCTAGGATTAGCAGGAAAAAGCAAAAAATTTCAGAATTGCACCTTGCAATGTGGAGATATTACTGTTTGTGCATTTACAATATTCATTGATTTTTGCCATTGAAAAACGTTTTTCATATACCAGAAATGTTTGAAGCTACTGACTGAATGAAAGGAGCTGGCATCTCACTCTCTTTGAATCTTCTTTATCATGCTAGGATTAGCAGGAAAAAGCAAAAAAATTCAGAATTGCACCTTGCAATGTGGAGATATTACTGTTTGTGCATTTACAATATTCATTGATTTTTGCCATTGAAAAACATGTTTTTCATATACCAGAAATGTTTGAAGCTACTGACTGAATGAAAGGAGCTGGCATCTCACTCTCTTTGAATCTTCTTTATCATGCTAGGATTAGCAGGAAAAAGCAAAAAATTTCAGAATTGCACCTTGCAATGTGGAGATATTACTGTTTGTGCATTTACAATATTCATTGATTTTTGCCATTGAAAAACATGTTTTTCATATACCAGAAATGTTTGAAGCTACTGACTGAATGAAAGGAGCTGGCATCTCACTCTCTTTGAATCTTCTTTATCATGCTAGGATTAGCAGGAAAAAGCAAAAAATTTCAGAATTGCACCTTGCAATGTGGAGATATTACTGTTTGTGCATTTACAATATTCATTGATTTTTGCCATTGAAAAACATCCAGAAATGTTTGAAGCTACTGACTGAATGAAAGGAGCTGGCATCTCACTCTCTTTGAATCTTCTTTATCATGCTAGGATTAGCAGGAAAAAGCAAAAAATTTCAGAATTGCACCTTGCAATGTGGAGATATTACTGTTTGTGCATTTACAATATTCATTGATTTTTGCCATTGAAAAACATGTTTTTCATATACCAGAAATGTTTGAAGCTACTGGCTGAATGAAAGGAGCTGGCATCTCACTCTCTTTGAATCTTCTTTATCATGCTAGGATTAGCAGGAAAAAGCAAAAAATTTCAGAATTGCACCTTGCAATGTGGAGATATTACTGTTTGTGCATTTACAATATTCATTGATTTTTGCCATTGAAAAACATGTTTTTCATATACCAGAAATGTTTGAAGCTACTGACTGAATGAAAGGAGCTGGCATCTCACTCTCTTTGAATCTTCTTTATCCTGCTAGGATTAGCAGGAAAAAGCAAAAAATTTCAGAATTGCACCTTGCAATGTGGAGATATTACTGTTTGTGCATTTACAATATTCATTGATTTTTGCCATTGAAAAACGTCCAGAAATGTTTGAAGCTACTGACTGAATGAAAGGAGCTGGCATCTCACTCTCTTTGAATCTTCTTTATCATGCTAGGATTAGCAGGAAAAAGCAAAAAATTTCAGAATTGCACCTTGCAATGTGGAGATATTACTGTTTGTGCATTTACAATATTCATTGATTTTTGCCATTGAAAAACGTCCAGAAATGTTTGAAGCTACTGACTGAATGAAAGGAGCTGGCATCTCACTCTCTTTGAATCTTCTTTATCATGCTAGGATTAGCAGGAAAAAGCAAAAAATTTCAGAATTGCACCTTGCAATGTGGAGATATTACTGTTTGTGCATTTACAATATTCATTGATTTTTGCCATTGAAAAACATCATGTTATTCATATACCAGAAATGTTTGAAGCTACTGACTGAATGAAAGGAGCTGGCATCTCACTCTCTTTGAATCTTCTTTATCATGCTAGGATTAACAGGAAAAAGCAAAAAATTTCAGAATTGCACCTTGCAATGTGGAGATATTACTGTTTGTGCATTTACAATATTCATTGATTTTTGCCATTGAAAAACATGTTTTTCATATACCAGAAATGTTTGAAGCTACTGACTGAATGAAAGGAGCTGGCATCTCACTCTCTTTGAATCTTCTTTATCATGCTAGGATTAGCAGGAAAAAGCAAAAAATTTCAGAATTGCACCTTGCAATGTGGAGATATTACTGTTTGTGCATTTACAATATTCTTTGATTTTTGCCATTGAAAAACATCATGTTATTCATATACCAGAAATGTTTGAAGCTACTGACTGAATGAAAGGAGCTGGCATCTCACTCTCTTTGAATCTTCTTTATCATGCTAGGATTAACAGGAAAAAGCAAAAAATTTCAGAATTGCACCTTGCAATGTGGAGATATTACTGTTTGCGCATTTACAATATTCATTGATTTTTGCCATTGAAAAATGTCCAGAAATGTTTGAAGCTACTGACTGAATGAAAGGAGCTGGCATCTCACTCTCTTTGAATCTTCTTTATCATGCTAGGATTAGCAGGAAAAAGCAAAAAATTTCAGAATTGCACCTTGCAATGTGGAGATATTACTGTTTGTGCATTTACAATATTCATTGATTTTTGCCATTGAAAAACATCATGTTATTCATATACCAGAAATGTTTGAAGCTACTGACTGAATGAAAGGAGCTGGCATCTCACTCTCTTTGAATCTTCTTTATCATGCTAGGATTAGCAGGAAAAAGCAAAAAATTTCAGAATTGCACCTTGCAATGTGGAGATATTACTGTTTGTGCATTTACAATATTCATTGATATTTGCCATTGAAAAACGTCCAGAAATGTTTGAAGCTACTGACTGAATGAAAGGAGCTGGCATCTCACTCTCTTTGAATCTTCTTTATCATGCTAGGATTAGCAGGAAAAAGCAAAAAATTTCAGAATTGCACCTTGCAATGTGGAGATATTACTGTTTGTGCATTTACAATATTCATTGATTTTTGCCATTGAAAAACGTCCAGAAATGATTGAAGCTACTGACTGAATGAAAGGAGCTGGCATCTCACTCTCTTTGAATCTTCTTTATCATGCTAAGAGGAGCAGGAAAAAGCAAAAAATTTCAGAATTGCACCTTGCAATGCGGAGAAATTACTGTTTGTGCATTTACAATATTCATTGATTTTTGCCATTGAAAAACGTCCAGAAATGATTGAAGCTACTGACTGAATGAAAGGAGCTGGCATCTCACTCTCTTTGAATCTTCTTTATCATGCTAAGAGGAGCAGGAAAAAGCAAAAAATTTCAGAATTGCACCTTGCAATGCGGAGAAATTACTGTTTGTGCATTTACAATATTCATTGATTTTTGCCATTGAAAAACATCATGTTATTCATATACCAGAAATTTTTGAAGCTACTGACTGAATGAAAGGAGCTGGCATCTCACTCTCTTTGAATCTTCTTTATCATACTAAGAGGAGCAGGAAAAAGCAAAAAATTTCAGAATTGCACCTTGCAATGCGGATAAATTACTGTTTGTGCATTTACAATATTCATTGATTTTTGCCATTGAAAAACGTCCAGAAATGATTGAAGCTACTGACTGAATGAAAGGAGCTGGCATCTCACTCTCTTTGAATCTTCTTTATCATGCTAAGAGGAGCAGGAAAAAGCAAAAAATTTCAGAATTGCACCTTGCAATGCGGAGAAATTACTGTTTGTGCATTTACAATATTCATTGATTTTTGCCATTGAAAAACATCATGTTTTTCATATACCAGAAATGTTTGAAGCTACTGACTGAATGAAAGGAGCTGGCATCTCACTCTCTTTGAATCTTCTTTATCATGCTAGGATTAGCAGGAAAAAGCAAAAAATTTCAGAATTGCACCTTGCAATGTGGAGATATTACTGTTTGTGCATTTACAATATTCATTGATTTTTGCCATTGAAAAACGTCCAGAAATGTTTGAAGCTACTGACTGAATGAAAGGAGCTGGCATCTCACTCTCTTTGAATCTTCTTTATCATGCTAGGATTAGCAGGAAAAAGCAAAAAATTTCAGAATTGCACCTTGCAATGTGGAGATATTACTGTTTGTGCATTTACAATATTCATTGATTTTTGCCATTGAAAAACATCATGTTATTCATATACCAGAAATGTTTGAAGCTACTGACTGAATGAAAGGAGCTGGCATCTCACTCTCTTTGAATCTTCTTTATCATGCTAGGATTAGCAGGAAAAAGCAAAAAATTTCAGAATTGCACCTTGCAATGTGGAGATATTACTGTTTGTGAATTTACAATATTCATTGATTTTTGCCATTGAAAAACGTCCAGAAATGTTTGAAGCTACTGACTGAATGAAAGGAGCTGGCATCTCACTCTCTTTGAATCTTCTTTATCATGCTAGGATTAGCAGGAAAAAGCAAAAAATTTCAGAATTGCACCTTGCAATGTGGAGATATTACTGTTTGTGCATTTACAATATTCATTGATTTTTGCCATTGAAAAACATCATGTTATTCATATACCAGAAATGTTTGAAGCTACTGACTGAATGAAAGGAGCTGGCATCTCACTCTCTTTGAATCTTCTTTATCATGCTAGGATTAGCAGGAAAAAGCAAAAAATTTCAGAATTGCACCTTGCAATGTGGAGATATTACTGTTTGTGAATTTACAATATTCATTGATTTTTGCCATTGAAAAACGTCCAGAAATGTTTGAAGCTACTGACTGAATGAAAGGAGCTGGCATCTCACTCTCTTTGAATCTTCTTTATCATGCTAGGATTAGCAGGAAAAAGCAAAAAATTTCAGAATTGCACCTTGCAATGTGGAGATATTACTGTTTGTGCATTTACAATATTCATTGATTTTTGCCATTGAAAAACGTCCAGAAATGTTTGAAGCTACTGACTGAATGAAAGGAGCTGGCATCTCACTCTCTTTGAATCTTCTTTATCATGCTAGGATTAGCAGGAAAAAGCAAAAAATTTCAGAATTGCACCTTGCAATGTGGAGATATTACTGTTTGTGCATTTACAATATTCATTGATTTTTGCCATTGAAAAACGTTTTTCATATACCAGAAATGTTTGAAGCTACTGACTGAATGAAAGGAGCTGGCATCTCACTCTCTTTGAATCTTCTTTATCATGCTAGGATTAGCAGGAAAAAGCAAAAAAATTCAGAATTGCACCTTGCAATGTGGAGATATTACTGTTTGTGCATTTACAATATTCATTGATTTTTGCCATTGAAAAACATGTTTTTCATATACCAGAAATGTTTGAAGCTACTGACTGAATGAAAGGAGCTGGCATCTCACTCTCTTTGAATCTTCTTTATCATGCTAGGATTAGCAGGAAAAAGCAAAAAATTTCAGAATTGCACCTTGCAATGTGGAGATATTACTGTTTGTGCATTTACAATATTCATTGATTTTTGCCATTGAAAAACATGTTTTTCATATACCAGAAATGTTTGAAGCTACTGACTGAATGAAAGGAGCTGGCATCTCACTCTCTTTGAATCTTCTTTATCATGCTAGGATTAGCAGGAAAAAGCAAAAAATTTCAGAATTGCACCTTGCAATGTGGAGATATTACTGTTTGTGCATTTACAATATTCATTGATTTTTGCCATTGAAAAACGTCCAGAAATGTTTGAAGCTACTGACTGAATGAAAGGAGCTGGCATCTCACTCTCTTTGAATCTTCTTTATCATGCTAGGATTAGCAGGAAAAAGCAAAAAATTTCAGAATTGCACCTTGCAATGTGGAGATATTACTGTTTGTGCATTTACAATATTCATTGATTTTTGCCATTGAAAAACATCATGTTATTCATATACCAGAAATGTTTGAAGCTACTGACTGAATGAAAGGAGCTGGCATCTCACTCTCTTTGAATCTTCTTTATCATGCTAGGATTAGCAGGAAAAAGCAAAAAATTTCAGAATTGCACCTTGCAATGTGGAGATATTACTGTTTGTGAATTTACAATATTCATTGATTTTTGCCATTGAAAAACGTCCAGAAATGTTTGAAGCTACTGACTGAATGAAAGGAGCTGGCATCTCACTCTCTTTGAATCTTCTTTATCATGCTAGGATTAGCAGGAAAAAGCAAAAAATTTCAGAATTGCACCTTGCAATGTGGAGATATTACTGTTTGTGCATTTACAATATTCATTGATTTTTGCCATTGAAAAACATCATGTTATTCATATACCAGAAATGTTTGAAGCTACTGACTGAATGAAAGGAGCTGGCATCTCACTCTCTTTGAATCTTCTTTATCATGCTAGGATTAGCAGGAAAAAGCAAAAAATTTCAGAATTGCACCTTGCAATGTGGAGATATTACTGTTTGTGCATTTACAATATTCATTGATTTTTGCCATTGAAAAACGTCCAGAAATGTTTGAAGCTACTGACTGAATGAAAGGAGCTGGCATCTCACTCTCTTTGAATCTTCTTTATCATGCTAGGATTAGCAGGAAAAAGCAAAGAATTTCAGAATTGCACCTTGCAATGTGGAGATATTACTGTTTGTGCATTTACAATATTCATTGATTTTTGCCATTGAAAAACGTTTTTCATATACCAGAAATGTTTGAAGCTACTGACTGAAAGGAGCTGGCATCTCACTCTCTTTGAATCTTCTTTATCATGCTAGGATTAGCAGGAAAAAGCAAAAAAATTCAGAATTGCACCTTGCAATGTGGAGATATTACTGTTTGTGCATTTACAATATTCATTGATTTTTGCCATTGAAAAACATGTTTTTCATATACCAGAAATGTTTGAAGCTACTGACTGAATGAAAGGAGCTGGCATCTCACTCTCTTTGAATCTTCTTTATCATGCTAGGATTAGCAGGAAAAAGCAAAAAATTTCAGAATTGCACCTTGCAATGTGGAGATATTACTGTTTGTGCATTTACAATATTCATTGATTTTTGCCATTGAAAAACATGTTTTTCATATACCAGAAATGTTTGAAGCTACTGACTGAATGAAAGGAGCTGGCATCTCACTCTCTTTGAATCTTCTTTATCATGCTAGGATTAGCAGGAAAAAGCAAAAAATTTCAGAATTGCACCTTGCAATGTGGAGATATTACTGTTTGTGCATTTACAATATTCATTGATTTTTGCCATTGAAAAACGTCCAGAAATGTTTGAAGCTACTGACTGAATGAAAGGAGCTGGCATCTCACTCTCTTTGAATCTTCTTTATCATGCTAGGATTAGCAGGAAAAAGCAAAAAATTTCAGAATTGCACCTTGCAATGTGGAGATATTACTGTTTGTGCATTTACAATATTCATTGATTTTTGCCATTGAAAAACATGTTTTTCATATACCAGAAATGTTTGAAGCTACTGGCTGAATGAAAGGAGCTGGCATCTCACTCTCTTTGAATCTTCTTTATCATGCTAGGATTAGCAGGAAAAAGCAAAAAATTTCAGAATTGCACCTTGCAATGTGGAGATATTACTGTTTGTGCATTTACAATATTCATTGATTTTTGCCATTGAAAAACATGTTTTTCATATACCAGAAATGTTTGAAGCTACTGACTGAATGAAAGGAGCTGGCATCTCACTCTCTTTGAATCTTCTTTATCCTGCTAGGATTAGCAGGAAAAAGCAAAAAATTTCAGAATTGCACCTTGCAATGTGGAGATATTACTGTTTGTGCATTTACAATATTCATTGATTTTTGCCATTGAAAAACGTCCAGAAATGTTTGAAGCTACTGACTGAATGAAAGGAGCTGGCATCTCACTCTCTTTGAATCTTCTTTATCATGCTAGGATTAGCAGGAAAAAGCAAAAAATTTCAGAATTGCACCTTGCAATGTGGAGATATTACTGTTTGTGCATTTACAATATTCATTGATTTTTGCCATTGAAAAACGTCCAGAAATGTTTGAAGCTACTGACTGAATGAAAGGAGCTGGCATCTCACTCTCTTTGAATCTTCTTTATCATGCTAGGATTAGCAGGAAAAAGCAAAAAATTTCAGAATTGCACCTTGCAATGTGGAGATATTACTGTTTGTGCATTTACAATATTCATTGATTTTTGCCATTGAAAAACATCATGTTATTCATATACCAGAAATGTTTGAAGCTACTGACTGAATGAAAGGAGCTGGCATCTCACTCTCTTTGAATCTTCTTTATCATGCTAGGATTAACAGGAAAAAGCAAAAAATTTCAGAATTGCACCTTGCAATGTGGAGATATTACTGTTTGTGCATTTACAATATTCATTGATTTTTGCCATTGAAAAACATGTTTTTCATATACCAGAAATGTTTGAAGCTACTGACTGAATGAAAGGAGCTGGCATCTCACTCTCTTTGAATCTTCTTTATCATGCTAGGATTAGCAGGAAAAAGCAAAAAATTTCAGAATTGCACCTTGCAATGTGGAGATATTACTGTTTGTGCATTTACAATATTCATTGATTTTTGCTATTGAAAAACATCATGTTATTCATATACCAGAAATGTTTGAAGCTACTGACTGAATGAAAGGAGCTGGCATCTCACTCTCTTTGAATCTTCTTTATCATGCTAGGATTAACAGGAAAAAGCAAAAAATTTCAGAATTGCACCTTGCAATGTGGAGATATTACTGTTTGCGCATTTACAATATTCATTGATTTTTGCCATTGAAAAACGTCCAGAAATGTTTGAAGCTACTGACTGAATGAAAGGAGCTGGCATCTCACTCTCTTTGAATCTTCTTTATCATGCTAGGATTAGCAGGAAAAAGCAAAAAATTTCAGAATTGCACCTTGCAATGTGGAGATATTACTGTTTGTGCATTTACAATATTCATTGATTTTTGCCATTGAAAAACATCATGTTATTCATATACCAGAAATGTTTGAAGCTACTGACTGAATGAAAGGAGCTGGCATCTCACTCTCTTTGAATCTTCTTTATCATGCTAGGATTAGCAGGAAAAAGCAAAAAATTTCAGAATTGCACCTTGCAATGTGGAGATATTACTGTTTGTGAATTTACAATATTCATTGATTTTTGCCATTGAAAAACGTCCAGAAATGTTTGAAGCTACTGACTGAATGAAAGGAGCTGGCATCTCACTCTCTTTGAATCTTCTTTATCATGCTAGGATTAGCAGGAAAAAGCAAAAAATTTCAGAATTGCACCTTGCAATGTGGAGATATTACTGTTTGTGCATTTACAATATTCATTGATTTTTGCCATTGAAAAACATCATGTTATTCATATACCAGAAATGTTTGAAGCTACTGACTGAATGAAAGGAGCTGGCATCTCACTCTCTTTGAATCTTCTTTATCATGCTAGGATTAGCAGGAAAAAGCAAAAAATTTCAGAATTGCACCTTGCAATGTGGACATATTACTGTTTGTGCATTCACAATATTCATTGATTTTTGCCATTGAAAAACGTCCAGAAATGTTTGAAGCTACTGACTGAATGAAAGGAGCTGGCATCTCACTCTCTTTGAATCTTCTTTATCATGCTAGGATTAGCAGGAAAAAGCAAAAAATTTCAGAATTGCACCTTGCAATGTGGAGATATTACTGTTTGTGCATTTACAATATTCATTGATTTTTGCCATTGAAAAACGTTTTTCATATACCAGAAATGTTTGAAGCTACTGACTGAATGAAAGGAGCTGGCATCTCACTCTCTTTGAATCTTCTTTATCATGCTAGGATTAGCAGGAAAAAGCAAAAAAATTCAGAATTGCACCTTGCAATGTGGAGATATTACTGTTTGTGCATTTACAATATTCATTGATTTTTGCCATTGAAAAACATGTTTTTCATATACCAGAAATGTTTGAAGCTACTGACTGAATGAAAGGAGCTGGCATCTCACTCTCTTTGAATCTTCTTTATCATGCTAGGATTAGCAGGAAAAAGCAAAAAATTTCAGAATTGCACCTTGCAATGTGGAGATATTACTGTTTGTGCATTTACAATATTCATTGATTTTTGCCATTGAAAAACATGTTTTTCATATACCAGAAATGTTTGAAGCTACTGACTGAATGAAAGGAGCTGGCATCTCACTCTCTTTGAATCTTCTTTATCATGCTAGGATTAGCAGGAAAAAGCAAAAAATGTCAGAATTGCACCTTGCAATGTGGAGATATTACTGTTTGTGCATTTACAATATTCATTGATTTTTGCCATTGAAAAACGTCCAGAAATGTTTGAAGCTACTGACTGAATGAAAGGAGCTGGCATCTCACTCTCTTTGAATCTTCTTTATCATGCTAGGATTAGCAGGAAAAAGCAAAAAATTTCAGAATTGCACCTTGCAATGTGGAGATATTACTGTTTGTGCATTTACAATATTCATTGATTTTTGCCATTGAAAAACATGTTTTTCATATACCAGAAATGTTTGAAGCTACTGACTGAATGAAAGGAGCTGGCATCTCACTCTCTTTGAATCTTCTTTATCCTGCTAGGATTAGCAGGAAAAAGCAAAAAATTTCAGAATTGCACCTTGCAATGTGGAGATATTACTGTTTGTGCATTTACAATATTCATTGATTTTTGCCATTGAAAAACGTCCAGAAATGTTTGAAGCTACTGACTGAATGAAAGGAGCTGGCATCTCACTCTCTTTGAATCTTCTTTATCATGCTAGGATTAGCAGGAAAAAGCAAAAAATTTCAGAATTGCACCTTGCAATGTGGAGATATTACTGTTTGTGCATTTACAATATTCATTGATTTTTGCCATTGAAAAACGATTTTCATATACCAGAAATGTTTGAAGCTACTGACTGAATGAAAGGAGCTGGCATCTCACTCTCTTTGAATCTTCTTTATCATGCTAGGATTAGCAGGAAAAAGCAAAAAAATTCAGAATTGCACCTTGCAATGTGGAGATATTACTGTTTGTGCATTTACAATATTCATTGATTTTTGCCATTGAAAAACATGTTTTTCATATACCAGAAATGTTTGAAGCTACTGACTGAATGAAAGGAGCTGGCATCTCACTCTCTTTGAATCTTCTTTATCATGCTAGGATTAGCAGGAAAAAGCAAAAAATTTCAGAATTGCACCTTGCAATGTGGAGATATTACTGTTTGTGCATTTACAATATTCATTGATTTTTGCCATTGAAAAACATGTTTTTCATATACCAGAAATGTTTGAAGCTACTGACTGAATGAAAGGAGCTGGCATCTCACTCTCTTTGAATCTTCTTTATCATGCTAGGATTAGCAGGAAAAAGCAAAAAATGTCAGACTTGCACCTTGCAATGTGGAGATATTACTGTTTGTGAATTTACAATATTCATTGATTTTTGCCATTGAAAAACGTCCAGAAATGTTTGAAGCTACTGACTGAATGAAAGGAGCTGGCATCTCACTCTCTTTGAATCTTCTTTATCATGCTAGGATTAGCAGGAAAAAGCAAAAAATTTCAGAATTGCACCTTGCAATGTGGAGATATTACTGTTTGTGCATTTACAATATTCATTGATTTTTGCCATTGAAAAACATGTTTTTCATATACCAGAAATGTTTGAAGCTACTGGCTGAATGAAAGGAGCTGGCATCTCACTCTCTTTGAATCTTCTTTATCATGCTAGGATTAGCAGGAAAAAGCAAAAAATTTCAGAATTGCACCTTGCAATGTGGAGATATTACTGTTTGTGCATTTACAATATTCATTGATTTTTGCCATTGAAAAACATGTTTTTCATATACCAGAAATGTTTGAAGCTACTGACTGAATGAAAGGAGCTGGCATCTCACTCTCTTTGAATCTTCTTTATCCTGCTAGGATTAGCAGGAAAAAGCAAAAAATTTCAGAATTGCACCTTGCAATGTGGAGATATTACTGTTTGTGCATTTACAATATTCATTGATTTTTGCCATTGAAAAACGTCCAGAAATGTTTGAAGCTACTGACTGAATGAAAGGAGCTGGCATCTCACTCTCTTTGAATCTTCTTTATCATGCTAGGATTAGCAGGAAAAAGCAAAAAATTTCAGAATTGCACCTTGCAATGTGGAGATATTACTGTTTGTGCATTTACAATATTCATTGATTTTTGCCATTGAAAAACGTCCAGAAATGTTTGAAGCTACTGACTGAATGAAAGGAGCTGGCATCTCACTCTCTTTGAATCTTCTTTATCATGCTAGGATTAGCAGGAAAAAGCAAAAAATTTCAGAATTGCACCTTGCAATGTGGAGATATTACTGTTTGTGCATTTACAATATTCATTGATTTTTGCCATTGAAAAACGTCCAGAAATGATTGAAGCTACTGACTGAATGAAAGGAGCTGGCATCTCAATCTCTTTGAATCTTCTTTATCATGCTAAGAGGAGCAGGAAAAAGCAAAAAATTTCAGAATTGCACATTGCAATGCGGAGAAATTACTGTTTGTCCATTTACAATATTCATTGATTTTTGCCATTGAAAAGCATCATGTTATTCATATACCAGATATGTTTGAAGCTACTGACTGAATGAAAGGAGCTGGCATCTCACTCTCTTTAAATCTTCTTTATCATGCTAAGAGAAGCAGGAAAAAGCAAAAAATTTCAGAATTGCACCTTGCAATGCGGAGAAATTACTGTTTGTGCATTTACAATATTCATTGATTTTTGCCATTGAAAAACATCATGTTATTCATATACCAGAAATGATTGAAGCTACTGACTGAATGAAAGGACCTGGCATCTCACTCTCTTTGAATCTTCTTTATCATGCTAAGAGGAGCAGGAAAAAGCAAAAAATTTCAGAATTGCACCTTGCAATGCGGAGAAATTACTGTTTGTGCATTTACAATATTCATTGATTTTTGCCATTGAAAAACGTCCAGAAATGATTGAAGCTACTGACTGAATGAAAGGAGCTGGCATCTCACTCTCTTTGAATCTTCTTTATCATGCTAAGAGGAGCAGGAAAAAGCAAAAAATTTCAGAATTGCACCTTGCAATGCGGAGAAATTACTGTTTGTGCATTTACAATATTCATTGATTTTTGCCATTGAAAAACATCATGTTATTCATATACCAGAAATGTTTGAAGCTACTGACTGAATGAAAGGAGCTGGCATCTCACTCTCTTTGAATCTTCTTTACCATGCTAAGAGGAGCACTAAAAAGCAAAAAATTTCAGAATTGCACCTTGCAATGCGGAGAAATTACTGTTTGTGCATTTACAATATTCATTGATTTTTGCCATTGAAAAACATCATGTTATTTATATACCAGAAATGATTGAAGCTACTGACTGAATGAAAGGAGCTGGCATCTCACTCTCTTTGAATCTTCTTTATCATGCTAAGAGGAGCAGGAAAAAGCAAAAAATTTCAGAATTGCACCTTGCAATGCGGAGAAATTACTGTTTGTGCATTTACAATATTCATTGATTTTTGCCATTGAAAAACATCATGTTATTCATATACCAGAAATGATTGAAGCTACTGACTGAATGAAAGGAGCTGGCATCTCACTCTCTTTGAATCTTCTTTATCATGCTAAGAGGAGCAGGAAAAAGCAAAAAATTTCAGAATTGCACCTTGCAATGCGGAGAAATTACTGTTTGTGCATTTACAATATTCATTGATTTTTGCCATTGAAAAACGTCCAGAAATGATTGAAGCTACTGACTGAATGAAAGGAGCTGGCATCTCACTCTCTTTGAATCTTCTTTATCATGCTAAGAGGAGCAGGAAAAAGCAAAAAATTTCAGAATTGCACCTTGCAATGCAGAGAAATTACTGTTTGTGCATTTACAATATTCATTGATTTTTGCCATTGAAAAACATCATGTTATTCATATACCAGAAATGTTTGAAGCTACTGACTGAATGAAAGGAGCTGGCATCTCACTCTCTTTGAATCTTCTTTATCATGCTAAGAGGAGCAGGAAAAAGCAAAAAATTTCAGAATTGCACCTTGCAATGCGGAGAAATTACTGTTTGTGCATTTACAATATTCATTGATTTTTGCCATTGAAAAACGTCCAGAAATGATTGAAGCTACTGACTGAATGAAAGGAGCTGGCATCTCACTCTCTTTGAATCTTCTTTATCATGCTAAGAGGAGCAGGAAAAAGCAAAAAATTTCAGAATTGCACCTTGCAATACTGAGAAATTACTGTTTGTGCATTTACAATATTCATTGATTTTTGCCATTGAAAAACATCATGTTATTCATATACCAGAAATGTTTGAAGCTACTGACTGAATGAAAGGAGCTGGCATCTCACTCTCTTTGAATCTTCTTTATCATGCTAAGAGGAGCAGGAAAAAGCAAAAAATTTCAGAATTGCACCTTGCAATGCGGAGAAATTACTGTTTGTGCATTTACAATATTCATTGATTTTTGCCATTGAAAAACATCATGTTATTTATATACCAGAAATGATTGAAGCTACTGACTGAATGAAAGGAGCTGGCATCTCACTCTCTTTGAATCTTCTTTATCATGCTAAGAGGAGCAGGAAAAAGCAAAAAATTTCAGAATTGCACCTTGCAATGCGGAGAAATTACTGTTTGTGCATTTACAATATTCATTGATTTTTGCCATTGAAAAACATCATGTTATTCATATACCAGAAATGATTGAAGCTACTGACTGAATGAAAGGAGCTGGCATCTCACTCTCTTTGAATCTTCTTTATCATGCTAAGAGGAGCAGGAAAAAGCAAAAAATTTCAGAATTGCACCTTGCAATGCGGAGAAATTACTGTTTGTGCATTTACAATATTCATTGATTTTTGCCATTGAAAAACGTCCAGAAATGATTGAAGCTACTGACTGAATGAAAGGAGCTGGCATCTCACTCTCTTTGAATCTTCTTTATCATGCTAAGAGGAGCAGGAAAAAGCAAAAAATTTCAGAATTGCACCTTGCAATGCAGAGAAATTACTGTTTGTGCATTTACAATATTCATTGATTTTTGCCATTGAAAAACATCATGTTATTCATATACCAGAAATGTTTGAAGCTACTGACTGAATGAAAGGAGCTGGCATCTCACTCTCTTTGAATCTTCTTTATCATGCTAAGAGGAGCAGGAAAAAGCAAAAAATTTCAGAATTGCACCTTGCAATGCGGAGAAATTACTGTTTGTGCATTTACAATATTCATTGATTTTTGCCATTGAAAAACGTCCAGAAATGATTGAAGCTACTGACTGAATGAAAGGAGCTGGCATCTCACTCTCTTTGAATCTTCTTTATCATGCTAAGAGGAGCAGGAAAAAGCAAAAAATTTCAGAATTGCACCTTGCAATACTGAGAAATTACTGTTTGTGCATTTACAATATTCATTGATTTTTGCCATTGAAAAACATCATGTTATTCATATACCAGAAATGTTTGAAGCTACTGACTGAATGAAAGGAGCTGGCATCTCACTCTCTTTGAATCTTCTTTATCATGCTAAGAGGAGCAGGAAAAAGCAAAAAATTTCAGAATTGCACCTTGCAATGCGGAGAAATTACTGTTTGTGCATTTACAATATTCATTGATTTTTGCCATTGAAAAACGTCCAGAAATGATTGAAGCTACTGACTGAATGAAAGGAGCTGGCATCTCACTCTCTTTGAATCTTCTTTATCATGCTAAGAGGAGCAGGAAAAAGCAAAAAATTTCAGAATTGCACCTTGCAATGCGGAGAAATTACTGTTTGTGCATTTACAATATTCATTGATTTTTGCCATTGAAAAACATCATGTTATTCATATACCAGAAATGTTTGAAGCTACTGACTGAATGAAAGGAGCTGGCATCTCACTCTCTTTGAATCTTCTTTATCATGCTAAGAGGAGCAGGAAAAAGCAAAAAATTTCAGAATTGCACCTTGCAATGCGGAGAAATTACTGTTTGTGCATTTACAATATTCATTGATTTTTGCCATTGAAAAACGTCCAGAAATGATTGAAGCTACTGACTGAATGAAAGGAGCTGGCATCTCACTCTCTTTGAATCTTCTTTATCATGCTAAGAGGAGCAGGAAAAAGCAAAAAATTTCAGAATTGCACCTTGCAATGCGGAGAAATTACTGTTTGTGCATTTACAATATTCATTGATTTTTGCCATTGAAAAACGTCCAGAAATGATTGAAGCTACTGACTGAATGAAAGGAGCTGGCATCTCACTCTCTTTGAATCTTCTTTATCATGCTAAGAGGAGCAGGAAAAAGCAAAAAATTTCAGAATTGCACCTTGCAATGCGGAGAAATTACTGTTTGTGCATTTACAATATTCATTGATTTTTGCCATTGAAAAACATCATGTTTTTCATATACCAGAAATGTTTGAAGCTACTGACTGAATGAAAGGAGCTGGCATCTCACTCTCTTTGAATCTTCTTTATCATGCTAGGATTAGCAGGAAAAAGCAAAAAATTTCAGAATTGCACCTTGCAATGTGGAGATATTACTGTTTGTGCATTTACAATATTCATTGATTTTTGCCATTGAAAAACGTCCAGAAATGTTTGAAGCTACTGACTGAATGAAAGGAGCTGGCATCTCACTCTCTTTGAATCTTCTTTATCATGCTAGGATTAGCAGGAAAAAGCAAAAAATTTCAGAATTGCACCTTGCAATGTGGAGATATTACTGTTTGTGCATTTACAATATTCATTGATTTTTGCCATTGAAAAACATCATGTTATTCATATACCAGAAATGTTTGAAGCTACTGACTGAATGAAAGGAGCTGGCATCTCACTCTCTTTGAATCTTCTTTATCATGCTAGGATTAGCAGGAAAAAGCAAAAAATTTCAGAATTGCACCTTGCAATGTGGAGATATTACTGTTTGTGAATTTACAATATTCATTGATTTTTGCCATTGAAAAACGTCCAGAAATGTTTGAAGCTACTGACTGAATGAAAGGAGCTGGCATCTCACTCTCTTTGAATCTTCTTTATCATGCTAGGATTAGCAGGAAAAAGCAAAAAATTTCAGAATTGCACCTTGCAATGTGGAGATATTACTGTTTGTGCATTTACAATATTCATTGATTTTTGCCATTGAAAAACATCATGTTATTCATATACCAGAAATGTTTGAAGCTACTGACTGAATGAAAGGAGCTGGCATCTCACTCTCTTTGAATCTTCTTTATCATGCTAGGATTAGCAGGAAAAAGCAAAAAATTTCAGAATTGCACCTTGCAATGTGGAGATATTACTGTTTGTGCATTTACAATATTCATTGATTTTTGCCATTGAAAAACGTCCAGAAATGTTTGAAGCTACTGACTGAATGAAAGGAGCTGGCATCTCACTCTCTTTGAATCTTCTTTATCATGCTAGGATTAGCAGGAAAAAGCAAAAAATTTCAGAATTGCACCTTGCAATGTGGAGATATTACTGTTTGTGCATTTACAATATTCATTGATTTTTGCCATTGAAAAACGTTTTTCATATACCAGAAATGTTTGAAGCTACTGACTGAATGAAAGGAGCTGGCATCTCACTCTCTTTGAATCTTCTTTATCATGCTAGGATTAGCAGGAAAAAGCAAAAAAATTCAGAATTGCACCTTGCAATGTGGAGATATTACTGTTTGTGCATTTACAATATTCATTGATTTTTGCCATTGAAAAACATGTTTTTCATATACCAGAAATGTTTGAAGCTACTGACTGAATGAAAGGAGCTGGCATCTCACTCTCTTTGAATCTTCTTTATCATGCTAGGATTAGCAGGAAAAAGCAAAAAATTTCAGAATTGCACCTTGCAATGTGGAGATATTACTGTTTGTGCATTTACAATATTCATTGATTTTTGCCATTGAAAAACATGTTTTTCATATACCAGAAATGTTTGAAGCTACTGACTGAATGAAAGGAGCTGGCATCTCACTCTCTTTGAATCTTCTTTATCATGCTAGGATTAGCAGGAAAAAGCAAAAAATTTCAGAATTGCACCTTGCAATGTGGAGATATTACTGTTTGTGCATTTACAATATTCATTGATTTTTGCCATTGAAAAACGTCCAGAAATGTTTGAAGCTACTGACTGAATGAAAGGAGCTGGCATCTCACTCTCTTTGAATCTTCTTTATCATGCTAGGATTAGCAGGAAAAAGCAAAAAATTTCAGAATTGCACCTTGCAATGTGGAAATATTACTGTTTGTGCATTTACAATATTCATTGATTTTTGCCATTGAAAAACATGTTTTTCATATACCAGAAATGTTTGAAGCTACTGGCTGAATGAAAGGAGCTGGCATCTCACTCTCTTTGAATCTTCTTTATCATGCTAGGATTAGCAGGAAAAAGCAAAAAATTTCAGAATTGCACCTTGCAATGTGGAGATATTACTGTTTGTGCATTTACAATATTCATTAATTTTTGCCATTGAAAAACATGTTTTTCATATACCAGAAATGTTTGAAGCTACTGACTGAATGAAAGGAGCTGGCATCTCACTCTCTTTGAATCTTCTTTATCCTGCTAGGATTAGCAGGAAAAAGCAAAAAATTTCAGAATTGCACCTTGCAATGTGGAGATATTACTGTTTGTGCATTTACAATATTCATTGATTTTTGCCATTGAAAAACGTCCAGAAATGTTTGAAGCTACTGACTGAATGAAAGGAGCTGGCATCTCACTCTCTTTGAATCTTCTTTATCATGCTAGGATTAGCAGGAAAAAGCAAAAAATTTCAGAATTGCACCTTGCAATGTGGAGATATTACTGTTTGTGCATTTACAATATTCATTGATTTTTGCCATTGAAAAACGTCCAGAAATGTTTGAAGCTACTGACTGAATGAAAGGAGCTGGCATCTCACTCTCTTTGAATCTTCTTTATCATGCTAGGATTAGCAGGAAAAAGCAAAAAATTTCAGAATTGCACCTTGCAATGTGGAGATATTACTGTTTGTGCATTTACAATATTCATTGATTTTTGCCATTGAAAAACATCATGTTATTCATATACCAGAAATGTTTGAAGCTACTGACTGAATGAAAGGAGCTGGCATCTCACTCTCTTTGAATCTTCTTTATCATGCTAGGATTAACAGGAAAAAGCAAAAAATTTCAGAATTGCACCTTGCAATGTGGAGATATTACTGTTTGTGCATTTACAATATTCATTGATTTTTGCCATTGAAAAACATGTTTTTCATATACCAGAAATGTTTGAAGCTACTGACTGAATGAAAGGAGCTGGCATCTCACTCTCTTTGAATCTTCTTTATCATGCTAGGATTAGCAGGAAAAAGCAAAAAATTTCAGAATTGCACCTTGCAATGTGGAGATATTACTGTTTGTGCATTTACAATATTCATTGATTTTTGCCATTGAAAAACATCATGTTATTCATATACCAGAAATGTTTGAAGCTACTGACTGAATGAAAGGAGCTGGCATCTCACTCTCTTTGAATCTTCTTTATCATGCTAGGATTAACAGGAAAAAGCAAAAAATTTCAGAATTGCACCTTGCAATGTGGAGATATTACTGTTTGCGCATTTACAATATTCATTGATTTTTGCCATTGAAAAATGTCCAGAAATGTTTGAAGCTACTGACTGAATGAAAGGAGCTGGCATCTCACTCTCTTTGAATCTTCTTTATCATGCTAGGATTAGCAGGAAAAAGCAAAAAATTTCAGAATTGCACCTTGCAATGTGGAGATATTACTGTTTGTGCATTTACAATATTCATTGATTTTTGCCATTGAAAAACATCATGTTATTCATATACCAGAAATGTTTGAAGCTACTGACTGAATGAAAGGAGCTGGCATCTCACTCTCTTTGAATCTTCTTTATCATGCTAGGATTAGCAGGAAAAAGCAAAAAATTTCAGAATTGCACCTTGCAATGTGGAGATATTACTGTTTGTGCATTTACAATATTCATTGATTTTTGCCATTGAAAAACGTCCAGAAATGTTTGAAGCTACTGACTGAATGAAAGGAGCTGGCATCTCACTCTCTTTGAATCTTCTTTATCATGCTAGGATTAGCAGGAAAAAGCAAAAAATTTCAGAATTGCACCTTGCAATGCGGAGAAATTACTGTTTGTGCATTTACAATATTCATTGATTTTTGCCATTGAAAAACGTCCAGAAATGATTGAAGCTACTGACTGAATGAAAGGAGCTGGCATCTCACTCTCTTTGAATCTTCTTTATCATGCTAAGAGGAGCAGGAAAAAGCAAAAAATTTCAGAATTGCACCTTGCAATGCGGAGAAATTACTGTTTGTGCATTTACAATATTCATTGATTTTTGCCACTGAAAAACGTCCAGAAATGATTGAAGCTACTGACTGAATGAAAGGAGCTGGCATCTCACTCTCTTTGAATCTTCTTTATCATGCTAAGAGGAGCAGGAAAAAGCAAAAAATTTCAAATTGCACCTTGCAATGCGGAGAAATTACTGTTTGTGCATTTACAATATTCATTGATTTTTGCCATTGAAAAACATCATGTTATTCATATACCAGAAATTTTTGAAGCTACTGACTGAATGAAAGGAGCTGGCATCTCACTCTCTTTGAATCTTCTTTATCATGCTAAGAGGAGCAGGAAAAAGCAAAAAATTTCAGAATTGCACCTTGCAATGCGGAGAAATTACTGTTTGTGCATTTACAATATTCATTGATTTTTGCCATTGAAAAACGTCCAGAAATGATTGAAGCTACTGACTGAATGAAAGGAGCTGGCATCTCACTCTCTTTGAATCTTCTTTATCATGCTAAGAGGAGCAGGAAAAAGCAAAAAATTTCAGAATTGCACCTTGCAATGCGGAGAAATTACTGTTTGTGCATTTACAATATTCATTGATTTTTGCCATTGAAAAACATCATGTTTTTCATATACCAGAAATGTTTGAAGCTACTGACTGAATGAAAGGAGCTGGCATCTCACTCTCTTTGAATCTTCTTTATCATGCTAGGATTAGCAGGAAAAAGCAAAAAATTTCAGAATTGCACCTTGCAATGTGGAGATATTACTGTTTGTGCATTTACAATATTCATTGATTTTTGCCATTGAAAAACGTCCAGAAATGTTTGAAGCTACTGACTGAATGAAAGGAGCTGGCATCTCACTCTCTTTGAATCTTCTTTATCATGCTAGGATTAGCAGGAAAAAGCAAAAAATTTCAGAATTGCACCTTGCAATGTGGAGATATTACTGTTTGTGCATTTACAATATTCATTGATTTTTGCCATTGAAAAACATCATGTTATTCATATACCAGAAATGTTTGAAGCTACTGACTGAATGAAAGGAGCTGGCATCTCACTCTCTTTGAATCTTCTTTATCATGCTAGGATTAGCAGGAAAAAGCAAAAAATTTCAGAATTGCACCTTGCAATGTGGAGATATTACTGTTTGTGAATTTACAATATTCATTGATTTTTGCCATTGAAAAACGTCCAGAAATGTTTGAAGCTACTGACTGAATGAAAGGAGCTGGCATCTCACTCTCTTTGAATCTTCTTATCATGCTAGGATTAGCAGGAAAAAGCAAAAAATTTCAGAATTGCACCTTGCAATGTGGAGATATTACTGTTTGTGCATTTACAATATTCATTGATTTTTGCCATTGAAAAACATCATGTTATTCATATACCAGAAATGTTTGAAGCTACTGACTGAATGAAAGGAGCTGGCATCTCACTCTCTTTGAATCTTCTTTATCATGCTAGGATTAGCAGGAAAAAGCAAAAAATTTCAGAATTGCACCTTGCAATGTGGAGATATTACTGTTTGTGCATTTACAATATTCATTGATTTTTGCCATTGAAAAACGTCCAGAAATGTTTGAAGCTACTGACTGAATGAAAGGAGCTGGCATCTCACTCTCTTTGAATCTTCTTTATCATGCTAGGATTAGCAGGAAAAAGCAAAAAATTTCAGAATTGCACCTTGCAATGTGGAGATATTACTGTTTGTGCATTTACAATATTCATTGATTTTTGCCATTGAAAAACGTTTTTCATATACCAGAAATGTTTGAAGCTACTGACTGAATGAAAGGAGCTGGCATCTCACTCTCTTTGAATCTTCTTTATCATGCTAGGATTAGCAGGAAAAAGCAAAAAAATTCAGAATTGCACCTTGCAATGTGGAGATATTACTGTTTGTGCATTTACAATATTCATTGATTTTTGCCATTGAAAAACATGTTTTTCATATACCAGAAATGTTTGAAGCTACTGACTGAATGAAAGGAGCTGGCATCTCACTCTCTTTGAATCTTCTTTATCATGCTAGGATTAGCAGGAAAAAGCAAAAAATTTCAGAATTGCACCTTGCAATGTGGAGATATTACTGTTTGTGCATTTACAATATTCATTGATTTTTGCCATTGAAAAACATGTTTTTCATATACCAGAAATGTTTGAAGCTACTGACTGAATGAAAGGAGCTGGCATCTCACTCTCTTTGAATCTTCTTTATCATGCTAGGATTAGCAGGAAAAAGCAAAAAATTTCAGAATTGCACCTTGCAATGTGGAGATATTACTGTTTGTGCATTTACAATATTCATTGATTTTTGCCATTGAAAAACGTCCAGAAATGTTTGAAGCTACTGACTGAATGAAAGGAGCTGGCATCTCACTCTCTTTGAATCTTCTTTATCATGCTAGGATTAGCAGGAAAAAGCAAAAAATTTCAGAATTGCACCTTGCAATGTGGAGATATTACTGTTTGTGCATTTACAATATTCATTGATTTTTGCCATTGAAAAACATCATGTTATTCATATACCAGAAATGTTTGAAGCTACTGACTGAATGAAAGGAGCTGGCATCTCACTCTCTTTGAATCTTCTTTATCATGCTAGGATTAGCAGGAAAAAGCAAAAAATTTCAGAATTGCACCTTGCAATGTGCAGATATTACTGTTTGTGAATTTACAATATTCATTGATTTTTGCCATTGAAAAACGTCCAGAAATGTTTGAAGCTACTGACTGAATGAAAGGAGCTGGCATCTCACTCTCTTTGAATCTTCTTTATCATGCTAGGATTAGCAGGAAAAAGCAAAAAATTTCAGAATTGCACCTTGCAATGTGGAGATATTACTGTTTGTGCATTTACAATATTCATTGATTTTTGCCATTGAAAAACATCATGTTATTCATATACCAGAAATGTTTGAAGCTACTGACTGAATGAAAGGAGCTGGCATCTCACTCTCTTTGAATCTTCTTTATCATGCTAGGATTAGCAGGAAAAAGCAAAAAATTTCAGAATTGCACCTTGCAATGTGGAGATATTACTGTTTGTGCATTTACAATATTCATTGATTTTTGCCATTGAAAAACGTCCAGAAATGTTTGAAGCTACTGACTGAATGAAAGGAGCTGGCATCTCACTCTCTTTGAATCTTCTTTATCATGCTAGGATTAGCAGGAAAAAGCAAAAAATTTCAGAATTGCACCTTGCAATGTGGAGATATTACTGTTTGTGCATTTACAATATTCATTGATTTTTGCCATTGAAAAACGTTTTTCATATACCAGAAATGTTTGAAGCTACTGACTGAAAGGAGCTGGCATCTCACTCTCTTTGAATCTTCTTTATCATGCTAGGATTAGCAGGAAAAAGCAAAAAAATTCAGAATTGCACCTTGCAATGTGGAGATATTACTGTTTGTGCATTTACAATATTCATTGATTTTTGCCATTGAAGAACATGTTTTTCATATACCAGAAATGTTTGAAGCTACTGACTGAATGAAAGGAGCTGGCATCTCACTCTCTTTGAATCTTCTTTATCATGCTAGGATTAGCAGGAAAAAGCAAAAAATTTCAGAATTGCACCTTGCAATGTGGAGATATTACTGTTTGTGCATTTACAATATTCATTGATTTTTGCCATTGAAAAACATGTTTTTCATATACCAGAAATGTTTGAAGCTACTGACTGAATGAAAGGAGCTGGCATCTCACTCTCTTTGAATCTTCTTTATCATGCTAGGATTAGCAGGAAAAAGCAAAAAATTTCAGAATTGCACCTTGCAATGTGGAGATATTACTGTTTGTGCATTTACAATATTCATTGATTTTTGCCATTGAAAAACGTCCAGAAATGTTTGAAGCTACTGACTGAATGAAAGGAGCTGGCATCTCACTCTCTTTGAATCTTCTTTATCATGCTAGGATTAGCATGAAAAAGCAAAAAATTTCAGAATTGCACCTTGCAATGTGGAGATATTACTGTTTGTGCATTTACAATATTCATTGATTTTTGCCATTGAAAAACATGTTTTTCATATACCAGAAATGTTTGAAGCTACTGGCTGAATGAAAGGAGCTGGCATCTCACTCTCTTTGAATCTTCTTTATCATGCTAGGATTAGCAGGAAAAAGCAAAAAATTTCAGAATTGCACCTTGCAATGTGGAGATATTACTGTTTGTGCATTTACAATATTCATTGATTTTTGCCATTGAAAAACATGTTTTTCATATACCAGAAATGTTTGAAGCTACTGACTGAATGAAAGGAGCTGGCATCTCACTCTCTTTGAATCTTCTTTATCCTGCTAGGATTAGCAGGAAAAAGCAAAAAATTTCAGAATTGCACCTTGCAATGTGGAGATATTACTGTTTGTGCATTTACAATATTCATTGATTTTTGCCATTGAAAAACGTCCAGAAATGTTTGAAGCTACTGACTGAATGAAAGGAGCTGGCATCTCACTCTCTTTGAATCTTCTTTATCATGCTAGGATTAGCAGGAAAAAGCAAAAAATTTCAGAATTGCACCTTGCAATGTGGAGATATTACTGTTTGTGCATTTACAATATTCATTGATTTTTGCCATTGAAAAACGTCCAGAAATGTTTGAAGCTACTGACTGAATGAAAGGAGCTGGCATCTCACTCTCTTTGAATCTTCTTTATCATGCTAGGATTAGCAGGAAAAAGCAAAACATTTCAGAATTGCACCTTGCAATGTGGAGATATTACTGTTTGTGCATTTACAATATTCATTGATTTTTGCCATTGAAAAACATCATGTTATTCATATACCAGAAATGTTTGAAGCTACTGACTGAATGAAAGGAGCTGGCATCTCACTCTCTTTGAATCTTCTTTATCATGCTAGGATTAACAGGAAAAAGCAAAAAATTTCAGAATTGCACCTTGCAATGTGGAGATATTACTGTTTGTGCATTTACAATATTCATTGATTTTTGCCATTGAAAAACATGTTTTTCATATACCAGAAATGTTTGAAGCTACTGACTGAATGAAAGGAGCTGGCATCTCACTCTCTTTGAATCTTCTTTATCATGCTAGGATTAGCAGGAAAAAGCAAAAAATTTCAGAATTGCACCTTGCAATGTGGAGATATTACTGTTTGTGCATTTACAATATTCATTGATTTTTGCCATTGAAAAACATCATGTTATTCATATACCAGAAATGTTTGAAGCTACTGACTGAATGAAAGGAGCTGGCATCTCACTCTCTTTGAATCTTCTTTATCATGCTAGGATTAACAGGAAAAAGCAAAAAATTTCAGAATTGCACCTTGCAATGTGGAGATATTACTGTTTGCGCATTTACAATATTCATTGATTTTTGCCATTGAAAAACGTCCAGAAATGTTTGAAGCTACTGACTGAATGAAAGGAGCTGGCATCTCACTCTCTTTGAATCTTCTTTATCATGCTAGGATTAGCAGGAAAAAGCAAAAAATTTCAGAATTGCACCTTGCAATGTGGAGATATTACTGTTTGTGCATTTACAATATTCATTGATTTTTGCCATTGAAAAACATCATGTTATTCATATACCAGAAATGTTTGAAGCTACTGACTGAATGAAAGGAGCTGGCATCTCACTCTCTTTGAATCTTCTTTATCATGCTAGGATTAGCAGGAAAAAGCAAAAAATTTCAGAATTGCACCTTGCAATGTGGAGATATTACTGTTTGTGAATTTACAATATTCATTGATTTTTGCCATTGAAAAACGTCCAGAAATGTTTGAAGCTACTGACTGAATGAAAGGAGCTGGCATCTCACTCTCTTTGAATCTTCTTTATCATGCTAGGATTAGCAGGAAAAAGCAAAAAATTTCAGAATTGCACCTTGCAATGTGGAGATATTACTGTTTGTGCATTTACAATATTCATTGATTTTTGCCATTGAAAAACATCATGTTATTCATATACCAGAAATGTTTGAAGCTACTGACTGAATGAAAGGAGCTGGCATCTCACTCTCTTTGAATCTTCTTTATCATGCTAGGATTAGCAGGAAAAAGCAAAAAATTTCAGAATTGCACCTTGCAATGTGGAGATATTACTGTTTGTGCATTCACAATATTCATTGATTTTTGCCATTGAAAAACGTCCAGAAATGTTTGAAGCTACTGACTGAATGAAAGGAGCTGGCATCTCACTCTCTTTGAATCTTCTTTATCATGCTAGGATTAGCAGGAAAAAGCAAAAAATTTCAGAATTGCACCTTGCAATGTGGAGATATTACTGTTTGTGCATTTACAATATTCATTGATTTTTGCCATTGAAAAACGTTTTTCATATACCAGAAATGTTTGAAGCTACTGACTGAATGAAAGGAGCTGGCATCTCACTCTCTTTGAATCTTCTTTATCATGCTAGGATTAGCAGGAAAAAGCAAAAAAATTCAGAATTGCACCTTGCAATGTGGAGATATTACTGTTTGTGCATTTACAATATTCATTGATTTTTGCCATTGAAAAACATGTTTTTCATATACCAGAAATGTTTGAAGCTACTGACTGAATGAAAGGAGCTGGCATCTCACTCTCTTTGAATCTTCTTTATCATGCTAGGATTAGCAGGAAAAAGCAAAAAATTTCAGAATTGCACCTTGCAATGTGGAGATATTACTGTTTGTGCATTTACAATATTCATTGATTTTTGCCATTGAAAAACATGTTTTTCATATACCAGAAATGTTTGAAGCTACTGACTGAATGAAAGGAGCTGGCATCTCACTCTCTTTGAATCTTCTTTATCATGCTAGGATTAGCAGGAAAAAGCAAAAAATGTCAGAATTGCACCTTGCAATGTGGAGATATTACTGTTTGTGCATTTACAATATTCATTGATTTTTGCCATTGAAAAACGTCCAGAAATGTTTGAAGCTACTGACTGAATGAAAGGAGCTGGCATCTCACTCTCTTTGAATCTTCTTTATCATGCTAGGATTAGCAGGAAAAAGCAAAAAATTTCAGAATTGCACCTTGCAATGTGGAGATATTACTGTTTGTGCATTTACAATATTCATTGATTTTTGCCATTGAAAAACATGTTTTTCATATACCAGAAATGTTTGAAGCTACTGGCTGAATGAAAGGAGCTGGCATCTCACTCTCTTTGAATCTTCTTTATCATGCTAGGATTAGCAGGAAAAAGCAAAAAATTTCAGAATTGCACCTTGCAATGTGGAGATATTACTGTTTGTGCATTTACAATATTCATTGATTTTTGCCATTGAAAAACATGTTTTTCATATACCAGAAATGTTTGAAGCTACTGACTGAATGAAAGGAGCTGGCATCTCACTCTCTTTGAATCTTCTTTATCCTGCTAGGATTAGCAGGAAAAAGCAAAAAATTTCAGAATTGCACCTTGCAATGTGGAGATATTACTGTTTGTGCATTTACAATATTCATTGATTTTTGCCATTGAAAAACGTCCAGAAATGTTTGAAGCTACTGACTGAATGAAAGGAGCTGGCATCTCACTCTCTTTGAATCTTCTTTATCATGCTAGGATTAGCAGGAAAAAGCAAAAAATTTCAGAATTGCACCTTGCAATGTGGAGATATTACTGTTTGTGCATTTACAATATTCATTGATTTTTGCCATTGAAAAACGTTTTTCATATACCAGAAATGTTTGAAGCTACTGACTGAATGAAAGGAGCTGGCATCTCACTCTCTTTGAATCTTCTTTATCATGCTAGGATTAGCAGGAAAAAGCAAAAAAATTCAGAATTGCACCTTGCAATGTGGAGATATTACTGTTTGTGCATTTACAATATTCATTGATTTTTGCCATTGAAAAACATGTTTTTCATATACCAGAAATGTTTGAAGCTACTGACTGAATGAAAGGAGCTGGCATCTCACTCTCTTTGAATCTTCTTTATCATGCTAGGATTAGCAGGAAAAAGCAAAAAATTTCAGAATTGCACCTTGCAATGTGGAGATATTACTGTTTGTGCATTTACAATATTCATTGATTTTTGCCATTGAAAAACATGTTTTTCATATACCAGAAATGTTTGAAGCTACTGACTGAATGAAAGGAGCTGGCATCTCACTCTCTTTGAATCTTCTTTATCATGCTAGGATTAGCTGGAAAAAGCAAAAAATGTCAGAATTGCACCTTGCAATGTGGAGATATTACTGTTTGTGAATTTACAATATTCATTGATTTTTGCCATTGAAAAACGTCCAGAAATGTTTGAAGCTACTGACTGAATGAAAGGAGCTGGCATCTCACTCTCTTTGAATCTTCTTTATCATGCTAGGATTAGCAGGAAAAAGCAAAAAATTTCAGAATTGCACCTTGCAATGTGGAGATATTACTGTTTGTGCATTTACAATATTCATTGATTTTTGCCATTGAAAAACATGTTTTTCATATACCAGAAATGTTTGAAGCTACTGGCTGAATGAAAGGAGCTGGCATCTCACTCTCTTTGAATCTTCTTTATCATGCTAGGATTAGCAGGAAAAAGCAAAAAATTTCAGAATTGCACCTTGCAATGTGGAGATATTACTGTTTGTGCATTTACAATATTCATTGATTTTTGCCATTGAAAAACATGTTTTTCATATACCAGAAATGTTTGAAGCTACTGACTGAATGAAAGGAGCTGGCATCTCACTCTCTTTGAATCTTCTTTATCCTGCTAGGATTAGCAGGAAAAAGCAAAAAATTTCAGAATTGCACCTTGCAATGTGGAGATATTACTGTTTGTGCATTTACAATATTCATTGATTTTTGCCATTGAAAAACGTCCAGAAATGTTTGAAGCTACTGACTGAATGAAAGGAGCTGGCATCTCACTCTCTTTGAATCTTCTTTATCATGCTAGGATTAGCAGGAAAAAGCAAAAAATTTCAGAATTGCACCTTGCAATGTGGAGATATTACTGTTTGTGCATTTACAATATTCATTGATTTTTGCCATTGAAAAACGTCCAGAAATGTTTGAAGCTACTGACTGAATGAAAGGAGCTGGCATCTCACTCTCTTTGAATCTTCTTTATCATGCTAGGATTAGCAGGAAAAAGCAAAAAATTTCAGAATTGCACCTTGCAATGTGGAGATATTACTGTTTGTGCATTTACAATATTCATTGATTTTTGCCATTGAAAAACGTCCAGAAATGATTGAAGCTACTGACTGAATGAAAGGAGCTGGCATCTCAATCTCTTTGAATCTTCTTTATCATGCTAAGAGGAGCAGGAAAAAGCAAAAAATTTCAGAATTTCACATTGCAATGCGGAGAAATTACTGTTTGTCCATTTACAATATTCATTGATTTTTGCCATTGAAAAGCATCATGTTATTCATATACCAGATATGTTTGAAGCTACTGACTGAATGAAAGGAGCTGGCATCTCACTCTCTTTAAATCTTCTTTATCATGCTAAGAGAAGCAGGAAAAAGCAAAAAATTTCAGAATTGCACCTTGCAATGCGGAGAAATTACTGTTTGTGCATTTACAATATTCATTGATTTTTGCCATTGAAAAACATCATGTTATTCATATACCAGAAATGATTGAAGCTACTGACTGAATGAAAGGACCTGGCATCTCACTCTCTTTGAATCTTCTTTATCATGCTAAGAGGAGCAGGAAAAAGCAAAAAATTTCAGAATTGCACCTTGCAATGCGGAGAAATTACTGTTTGTGCATTTACAATATTCATTGATTTTTGCCATTGAAAAACGTCCAGAAATGATTGAAGGTACTGACTGAATGAAAGGAGCTGGCATCTCACTCTCTTTGAATCTTCTTTATCATGCTAAGAGGAGCAGGAAAAAGCAAAAAATTTCAGAATTGCACCTTGCAATGCGGAGAAATTACTGTTTGTGCATTTACAATATTCATTGATTTTTGCCATTGAAAAACATCATGTTATTCATATACCAGAAATGTTTGAAGCTACTGACTGAATGAAAGGAGCTGGCATCTCACTCTCTTTGAATCTTCTTTACCATGCTAAGAGGAGCACTAAAAAGCAAAAAATTTCAGAATTGCACCTTGCAATGCGGAGAAATTACTGTTTGTGCATTTACAATATTCATTGATTTTTGCCATTGAAAAACATCATGTTATTTATATACCAGAAATGATTGAAGCTACTGACTGAATGAAAGGAGCTGGCATCTCACTCTCTTTGAATCTTCTTTATCATGCTAAGAGGAGCAGGAAAAAGCAAAAAATTTCAGAATTGCACCTTGCAATGCGGAGAAATTACTGTTTGTGCATTTACAATATTCATTGATTTTTGCCATTGAAAAACATCATGTTATTCATATACCAGAAATGATTGAAGCTACTGACTGAATGAAAGGAGCTGGCATCTCACTCTCTTTGAATCTTCTTTATCATGCTAAGAGGAGCAGGAAAAAGCAAAAAATTTCAGAATTGCACCTTGCAATGCGGAGAAATTACTGTTTGTGCATTTACAATATTCATTGATTTTTGCCATTGAAAAACGTCCAGAAATGATTGAAGCTACTGACTGAATGAAAGGAGCTGGCATCTCACTCTCTTTGAATCTTCTTTATCATGCTAAGAGGAGCAGGAAAAAGCAAAAAATTTCAGAATTGCACCTTGCAATGCAGAGAAATTACTGTTTGTGCATTTACAATATTCATTGATTTTTGCCATTGAAAAACATGTTTTTCATATACCAGAAATGTTTGAAGCTACTGACTGAATGAAAGGAGCTGGCATCTCACTCTCTTTGAATCTTCTTTATCATGCTAGGATTAGCAGGAAAAAGCAAAAAATGTCAGAATTGCACCTTGCAATGTGGAGATATTACTGTTTGTGCATTTACAATATTCATTGATTTTTGCCATTGAAAAACGTCCAGAAATGTTTGAAGCTACTGACTGAATGAAAGGAGCTGGCATCTCACTCTCTTTGAATCTTCTTTATCATGCTAGGATTAGCAGGAAAAAGCAAAAAATTTCAGAATTGCACCTTGCAATGTGGAGATATTACTGTTTGTGCATTTACAATATTCATTGATTTTTGCCATTGAAAAACATGTTTTTCATATACCAGAAATGTTTGAAGCTACTGGCTGAATGAAAGGAGCTGGCATCTCACTCTCTTTGAATCTTCTTTATCATGCTAGGATTAGCAGGAAAAAGCAAAAAATTTCAGAATTGCACCTTGCAATGTGGAGATATTACTGTTTGTGCATTTACAATATTCATTGATTTTTGCCATTGAAAAACATGTTTTTCATATACCAGAAATGTTTGAAGCTACTGACTGAATGAAAGGAGCTGGCATCTCACTCTCTTTGAATCTTCTTTATCCTGCTAGGATTAGCAGGAAAAAGCAAAAAATTTCAGAATTGCACCTTGCAATGTGGAGATATTACTGTTTGTGCATTTACAATATTCATTGATTTTTGCCATTGAAAAACGTCCAGAAATGTTTGAAGCTACTGACTGAATGAAAGGAGCTGGCATCTCACTCTCTTTGAATCTTCTTTATCATGCTAGGATTAGCAGGAAAAAGCAAAAAATTTCAGAATTGCACCTTGCAATGTGGAGATATTACTGTTTGTGCATTTACAATATTCATTGATTTTTGCCATTGAAAAACGTTTTTCATATACCAGAAATGTTTGAAGCTACTGACTGAATGAAAGGAGCTGGCATCTCACTCTCTTTGAATCTTCTTTATCATGCTAGGATTAGCAGGAAAAAGCAAAAAAATTCAGAATTGCACCTTGCAATGTGGAGATATTACTGTTTGTGCATTTACAATATTCATTGATTTTTGCCATTGAAAAACATGTTTTTCATATACCAGAAATGTTTGAAGCTACTGACTGAATGAAAGGAGCTGGCATCTCACTCTCTTTGAATCTTCTTTATCATGCTAGGATTAGCAGGAAAAAGCAAAAAATTTCAGAATTGCACCTTGCAATGTGGAGATATTACTGTTTGTGCATTTACAATATTCATTGATTTTTGCCATTGAAAAACATGTTTTTCATATACCAGAAATGTTTGAAGCTACTGACTGAATGAAAGGAGCTGGCATCTCACTCTCTTTGAATCTTCTTTATCATGCTAGGATTAGCAGGAAAAAGCAAAAAATGTCAGAATTGCACCTTGCAATGTGGAGATATTACTGTTTGTGAATTTACAATATTCATTGATTTTTGCCATTGAAAAACGTCCAGAAATGTTTGAAGCTACTGACTGAATGAAAGGAGCTGGCATCTCACTCTCTTTGAATCTTCTTTATCATGCTAGGATTAGCAGGAAAAAGCAAAAAATTTCAGAATTGCACCTTGCAATGTGGAGATATTACTGTTTGTGCATTTACAATATTCATTGATTTTTGCCATTGAAAAACATGTTTTTCATATACCAGAAATGTTTGAAGCTACTGGCTGAATGAAAGGAGCTGGCATCTCACTCTCTTTGAATCTTCTTTATCATGCTAGGATTAGCAGGAAAAAGCAAAAAATTTCAGAATTGCACCTTGCAATGTGGAGATATTACTGTTTGTGCATTTACAATATTCATTGATTTTTGCCATTGAAAAACATGTTTTTCATATACCAGAAATGTTTGAAGCTACTGACTGAATGAAAGGAGCTGGCATCTCACTCTCTTTGAATCTTCTTTATCCTGCTAGGATTAGCAGGAAAAAGCAAAAAATTTCAGAATTACACCTTGCAATGTGGAGATATTACTGTTTGTGCATTTACAATATTCATTGATTTTTGCCATTGAAAAACGTCCAGAAATGTTTGAAGCTACTGACTGAATGAAAGGAGCTGGCATCTCACTCTCTTTGAATCTTCTTTATCATGCTAGGATTAGCAGGAAAAAGCAAAAAATTTCAGAATTGCACCTTGCAATGTGGAGATATTACTGTTTGTGCATTTACAATATTCATTGATTTTTGCCATTGAAAAACGTCCAGAAATGTTTGAAGCTACTGACTGAATGAAAGGAGCTGGCATCTCACTCTCTTTGAATCTTCTTTATCATGCTAGGATTAGCAGGAAAAAGCAAAAAATTTCAGAATTGCACCTTGCAATGTGGAGATATTACTGTTTGTGCATTTACAATATTCATTGATTTTTGCCATTGAAAAACGTCCAGAAATGATTGAAGCTACTGACTGAATGAAAGGAGCTGGCATCTCAATCTCTTTGAATCTTCTTTATCATGCTAAGAGGAGCAGGAAAAAGCAAAAAATTTCAGAATTGCACATTGCAATGCGGAGAAATTACTGTTTGTCCATTTACAATATTCATTGATTTTTGCCATTGAAAAGCATCATGTTATTCATATACCAGATATGTTTGAAGCTACTGACTGAATGAAAGGAGCTGGCATCTCACTCTCTTTAAATCTTCTTTATCATGCTAAGAGAAGCAGGAAAAAGCAAAAAATTTCAGAATTGCACCTTGCAATGCGGAGAAATTACTGTTTGTGCATTTACAATATTCATTGATTTTTGCCATTGAAAAACATCATGTTATTCATATACCAGAAATGATTGAAGCTACTGACTGAATGAAAGGACCTGGCATCTCACTCTCTTTGAATCTTCTTTATCATGCTAAGAGGAGCAGGAAAAAGCAAAAAATTTCAGAATTGCACCTTGCAATGCGGAGAAATTACTGTTTGTGCATTTACAATATTCATTGATTTTTGCCATTGAAAAACGTCCAGAAATGATTGAAGCTACTGACTGAATGAAAGGAGCTGGCATCTCACTCTCTTTGAATCTTCTTTATCATGCTAAGAGGAGCAGGAAAAAGCAAAAAATTTCAGAATTGCACCTTGCAATGCGGAGAAATTACTGTTTGTGCATTTACAATATTCATTGATTTTTGCCATTGAAAAACATCATGTTATTCATATACCAGAAATGTTTGAAGCTACTGACTGAATGAAAGGAGCTGGCATCTCACTCTCTTTGAATCTTCTTTACCATGCTAAGAGGAGCACTAAAAAGCAAAAAATTTCAGAATTGCACCTTGCAATGCGGAGAAATTACTGTTTGTGCATTTACAATATTCATTGATTTTTGCCATTGAAAAACATCATGTTATTTATATACCAGAAATGATTGAAGCTACTGACTGAATGAAAGGAGCTGGCATCTCACTCTCTTTGAATCTTCTTTATCATGCTAAGAGGAGCAGGAAAAAGCAAAAAATTTCAGAATTGCACCTTGCAATGCGGAGAAATTACTGTTTGTGCATTTACAATATTCATTGATTTTTGCCATTGAAAAACATCATGTTATTCATATACCAGAAATGATTGAAGCTACTGACTGAATGAAAGGAGCTGGCATCTCACTCTCTTTGAATCTTCTTTATCATGCTAAGAGGAGCAGGAAAAAGCAAAAAATTTCAGAATTGCACCTTGCAATGCGGAGAAATTACTGTTTGTGCATTTACAATATTCATTGATTTTTGCCATTGAAAAACGTCCAGAAATGATTGAAGCTACTGACTGAATGAAAGGAGCTGGCATCTCACTCTCTTTGAATCTTCTTTATGATGCTAAGAGGAGCAGGAAAAAGCAAAAAATTTCAGAATTGCACCTTGCAATGCAGAGAAATTACTGTTTGTGCATTTACAATATTCATTGATTTTTGCCATTGAAAAACATCATGTTATTCATATACCAGAAATGTTTGAAGCTACTGACTGAATGAAAGGAGCTGGCATCTCACTCTCTTTGAATCTTCTTTATCATGCTAAGAGGAGCAGGAAAAAGCAAAAAATTTCAGAATTGCACCTTGCAATGCGGAGAAATTACTGTTTGTGCATTTACAATATTCATTGATTTTTGCCATTGAAAAACGTCCAGAAATGATTGAAGCTACTGACTTTATGAAAGGAGCTGGCATCTCACTCTCTTTGAATCTTCTTTATCATGCTAAGAGGAGCAGGAAAAAGCAAAAAATTTCAGAATTGCACCTTGCAATACTGAGAAATTACTGTTTGTGCATTTACAATATTCATTGATTTTTGCCATTGAAAAACATCATGTTATTCATATACCAGAAATGTTTGAAGCTACTGACTGAATGAAAGGAGCTGGCATCTCACTCTCTTTGAATCTTCTTTATCATGCTAAGAGGAGCAGGAAAAAGCAAAAAATTTCAGAATTGCACCTTGCAATGCGGAGAAATTACTGTTTGTGCATTTACAATATTCATTGATTTTTGCCATTGAAAAACGTCCAGAAATGATTGAAGCTACTGACTGAATGAAAGGAGCTGGCATCTCACTCTCTTTGAATCTTCTTTATCATGCTAAGAGGAGCAGGAAAAAGCAAAAAATTTCAGAATTGCACCTTGCAATGCGGAGAAATTACTGTTTGTGCATTTACAATATTCATTGATTTTTGCCATTGAAAAACATCATGTTATTCATATACCAGAAATGTTTGAAGCTACTGACTGAATGAAAGGAGCTGGCATCTCACTCTCTTTGAATCTTCTTTATCATGCTAAGAGGAGCAGGAAAAAGCAAAAAATTTCAGAATTGCACCTTGCAATGCGGAGAAATTACTGTTTGTGCATTTACAATATTCATTGATTTTTGCCATTGAAAAACGTCCAGAAATGATTGAAGCTACTGACTGAATGAAAGGAGCTGGCATCTCACTCTCTTTGAATCTTCTTTATCATGCTAAGAGGAGCAGGAAAAAGCAAAAAATTTCAGAATTGCACCTTGCAATGCGGAGAAATTACTGTTTGTGCATTTACAATATTCATTGATTTTTGCCATTGAAAAACATCATGTTTTTCATATACCAGAAATGTTTGAAGCTACTGACTGAATGAAAGGAGCTGGCATCTCACTCTCTTTGAATCTTCTTTATCATGCTAGGATTAGCAGGAAAAAGCAAAAAATTTCAGAATTGCACCTTGCAATGTGGAGATATTACTGTTTGTGCATTTACAATATTCATTGATTTTTGCCATTGAAAAACATGTTTTTCATATACCAGAAATGTTTGAAGCTACTGACTGAATGAAAGGATCTGGCATCTCACTCTCTTTGAATCTTCTTTATCCTGCTAGGATTAGCAGGAAAAAGCAAAAAATTTCAGAATTGCACCTTGCAATGTGGAGATATTACTGTTTGTGGATTTACAATATTCATTGATTTTTGCCATTGAAAAACGTCCAGAAATGTTTGAAGCTACTGACTGAATGAAAGGAGCTGGCATCTCACTCTCTTTGAATCTTCTTTATCATGCTAGGATTAGCAGGAAAAAGCAAAAAATTTCAGAATTGCACCTTGCAATGTGGAGATATTACTGTTTGTGCATTTACAATATTCATTGATTTTTGCCATTGAAAAACATCATGTTATTCATATACCAGAAATGTTTGAAGCTACTGACTGAATGAAAGGAGCTGGCATCTCACTCTCTTTGAATCTTCTTTATCATGCTAGGATTAGCAGGAAAAAGCAAAAAATTTCAGAATTGCACCTTGCAATGTGGAGATATTACTGTTTGTGAATTTACAATATTCATTGATTTTTGCCATTGAAAAACGTCCAGAAATGTTTGAAGCTACTGACTGAATGAAAGGAGCTGGCATCTCACTCTCTTTGAATCTTCTTTATCATGCTAGGATTAGCAGGAAAAAGCAAAAAATTTCAGAATTGCACCTTGCAATGTGGAGATATTACTGTTTGTGCATTTACAATATTCATTGATTTTTGCCATTGAAAAACATCATGTTATTCATATACCAGAAATGTTTGAAGCTACTGACTGAATGAAAGGAGCTGGCATCTCACTCTCTTTGAATCTTCTTTATCATGCTAGGATTAGCAGGAAAAAGCAAAAAATTTCAGAATTGCACCTTGCAATGTGGAGATATTACTGTTTGTGCATTTACAATATTCATTGATTTTTGCCATTGAAAAACGTCCAGAAATGTTTGAAGCTACTGACTGAATGAAAGGAGCTGGCATCTCACTCTCTTTGAATCTTCTTTATCATGCTAGGATTAGCAGGAAAAAGCAAAAAATTTCAGAATTGCACCTTGCAATGTGGAGATATTACTGTTTGTGCATTTACAATATTCATTGATTTTTGCCATTGAAAAACGTTTTTCATATACCAGAAATGTTTGAAGCTACTGACTGAATGAAAGGAGCTGGCATCTCACTCTCTTTGAATCTTCTTTATCATGCTAGGATTAGCAGGAAAAAGCAAAAAAATTCAGAATTGCACCTTGCAATGTGGAGATATTACTGTTTGTGCATTTACAATATTCATTGATTTTTGCCATTGAAAAACATGTTTTTCATATACCAGAAATGTTTGAAGCTACTGACTGAATGAAAGGAGCTGGCATCTCACTCTCTTTGAATCTTCTTTATCATGCTAGGATTAGCAGGAAAAAGCAAAAAATTTCAGAATTGCACCTTGCAATGTGGAGATATTACTGTTTGTGCATTTACAATATTCATTGATTTTTGCCATTGAAAAACATGTTTTTCATATACCAGAAATGTTTGAAGCTACTGACTGAATGAAAGGAGCTGGCATCTCACTCTCTTTGAATCTTCTTTATCATGCTAGGATTAGCAGGAAAAAGCAAAAAATTTCAGAATTGCACCTTGCAATGTGGAGATATTACTGTTTGTGCATTTACAATATTCATTGATTTTTGCCATTGAAAAACGTCCAGAAATGTTTGAAGCTACTGACTGAATGAAAGGAGCTGGCATCTCACTCTCTTTGAATCTTCTTTATCATGCTAGGATTAGCAGGAAAAAGCAAAAAATTTCAGAATTGCACCTTGCAATGTGGAGATATTACTGTTTGTGCATTTACAATATTCATTGATTTTTGCCATTGAAAAACATGTTTTTCATATACCAGAAATGTTTGAAGCTACTGGCTGAATGAAAGGAGCTGGCATCTCACTATCTTTGAATCTTCTTTATCATGCTAGGATTAGCAGGAAAAAGCAAAAAATTTCAGAATTGCACCTTGCAATGTGGAGATATTACTGTTTGTGCATTTACAATATTCATTGATTTTTGCCATTGAAAAACATGTTTTTCATATACCAGAAATGTTTGAAGCTACTGACTGAATGAAAGGAGCTGGCATCTCACTCTCTTTGAATCTTCTTTATCCTGCTAGGATTAGAAGGAAAAAGCAAAAAATTTCAGAATTGCACCTTGCAATGTGGAGATATTACTGTTTGTGCATTTACAATATTCATTGATTTTTGCCATTGAAAAACGTCCAGAAATGTTTGAAGCTACTGACTGAATGAAAGGAGCTGGCATCTCACTCTCTTTGAATCTTCTTTATCATGCTAGGATTAGCAGGAAAAAGCAAAAAATTTCAGAATTGCACCTTGCAATGTGGAGATATTACTGTTTGTGCATTTACAATATTCATTGATTTTTGCCATTGAAAAACGTCCAGAAATGTTTGAAGCTACTGACTGAATGAAAGGAGCTGGCATCTCACTCTCTTTGAATCTTCTTTATCATGCTAGGATTAGCAGGAAAAAGCAAAAAATTTCAGAATTGCACCTTGCAATGTGGAGATATTACTGTTTGTGCATTTACAATATTCATTGATTTTTGCCATTGAAAAACATCATGTTATTCATATACCAGAAATGTTTGAAGCTACTGACTGAATGAAAGGAGCTGGCATCTCACTCTCTTTGAATCTTCTTTATCATGCTAGGATTAACAGGAAAAAGCAAAAAATTTCAGAATTGCACCTTGCAATGTGGAGATATTACTGTTTGTGCATTTACAATATTCATTGATTTTTGCCATTGAAAAACATGTTTTTCATATACCAGAAATGTTTGAAGCTACTGACTGAATGAAAGGAGCTGGCATCTCACTCTCTTTGAATCTTCTTTATCATGCTAGGATTAGCAGGAAAAAGCAAAAAATTTCAGAATTGCACCTTGCAATGTGGAGATATTACTGTTTGTGCATTTACAATATTCATTGATTTTTGCCATTGAAAAACATCATGTTATTCATATACCAGAAATGTTTGAAGCTACTGACTGAATGAAAGGAGCTGGCATCTCACTCTCTTTGAATCTTCTTTATCATGCTAGGATTAACAGGAAAAAGCAAAAAATTTCAGAATTGCACCTTGCAATGTGGAGATATTACTGTTTGCGCATTTACAATATTCATTGATTTTTGCCATTGAAAAACGTCCAGAAATGTTTGAAGCTACTGACTGAATGAAAGGAGCTGGCATCTCACTCTCTTTGAATCTTCTTTATCATGCTAGGATTAGCAGGAAAAAGCAAAAAATTTCAGAATTGCACCTTGCAATGTGTAGATATTACTGTTTGTGCATTTACAATATTCATTGATTTTTGCCATTGAAAAACGTTTTTTGCTTTTTCCTGCTAATCCTAGCATGATAAAGAAGATTCAAAGAGAGTGAGATGCCAGCTCCTTTCATTCAGTCAGTAGCTTCAAACATTTCTGGACGTTTTTCAATGGCAAAAATCAATGAATATTGTAAATGCACAAACAGTAATATCTCCACATTGCAAGGCGCAATTCTGAAATTTTTTGCTTTTTCCTGTTAATCCTAGCATGATAAAGAAGATTCAAAGAGAGTGAGATGCCAGCTCCTTTCATTCAGTCAGTAGCTTCAAACATTTCTGGTATATGAAAAACATGTTTTTCAATGGCAAAAATCAATGAATATTGTAAATGCACAAACAGTAATATCTCCACATTGCAAGGTGCAATTCTGAAATTTTTTGCTTTTTCCTGCTAATCCTAGCATGATAAAGAAGATTCAAAGAGAGTGAGATGCCAGCTCCTTTCATTCAGTCAGTAGCTTCAAACATTTCTGGTATATGAAAAACGTTTTTCAATGGCAAAAATCAATGAATATTGTAAATGCACAAACAGTAATATCTCCACATTGCAAGGTGCAATTCTGAAATTTTTTGCTTTTTCCTGCTAATCCTAGCATGATAAAGAAGATTCAAAGAGAGTGAGATGCCAGCTTCTTTCATTCAGTCAGTAGCTTCAAACATTTCTGGTATATGAAAAACATGTTTTTCAATGGCAAAAATCAATGAATATTGTAAATGCACAAACAGTAATATCTCCACATTGCAAGGTGCAATTCTGAAATTTTTTGCTTTTTCCTGTTAATCCTAGCATGATAAAGAAGATTCAAAGAGAGTGAGATGCCAGCTCCTTTCATTCAGTCAGTAGCTTCAAACATTTCTGGTATATGAATAACATGATGTTTTTCAATGGCAAAAATCAATGAATATTGTAAATGCACAAACAGTAATATCTCCACATTGCAAGGTGCAATTCTGAAATTTTTTGCTTTTTCCTGCTAATCCTAGCATGATAAAGAAGATTCAAAGAGAGTGAGATGCCAGCTCCTTTCATTCAGTCAGTAGCTTCAAACATTTCTGGACGTTTTTCAATGGCAAAAATCAATGAATATTGTAAATGCACAAACAGTAATATCTCCACATTGCAAGGTGCAATTCTGAAATTTTTTGCTTTTTCCTGCTAATCCTAGCATGATAAAGAAGATTCAAAGAGAGTGAGATGCCAGCTCCTTTCATTCAGTCAGTAGCTTCAAACATTTCTGGACGTTTTTCAATGGCAAAAATCAATGAATATTGTAAATGCACAAACAGTAATATCTCCACATTGCAAGGTGCAATTCTGAAATTTTTTGCTTTTTCCTGCTAATCCTAGCAGGATAAAGAAGATTCAAAGAGAGTGAGATGCCAGCTCCTTTCATTCAGTCAGTAGCTTCAAACATTTCTGGTATATGAAAAACATGTTTTTCAATGGCAAAAATCAATGAATATTGTAAATGCACAAACAGTAATATCTCCACATTGCAAGGTGCAATTCTGAAATTTTTTGCTTTTTCCTGCTAATCCTAGCATGATAAAGAAGATTCAAAGAGAGTGAGATGCCAGCTCCTTTCATTCAGTCAGTAGCTTCAAACATTTCTGGTATATGAAAAACATGTTTTTCAATGGCAAAAATCAATGAATATTGTAAATGCACAAACAGTAATATCTCCACATTGCAAGGTGCAATTCTGAAATTTTTTGCTTTTTCCTGTTAATCCTAGCATGATAAAGAAGATTCAAAGAGAGTGAGATGCCAGCTCCTTTCATTCAGTCAGTAGCTTCAAACATTTCTGGTATATGAATAACATGATGTTTTTCAATGGCAAAAATCAATGAATATTGTAAATGCACAAACAGTAATATCTCCACATTGCAAGGTGCAATTCTGAAATTTTTTGCTTTTTCCTGCTAATCCTAGCATGATAAAGAAGATTCAAAGAGAGTGAGATGCCAGCTCCTTTCATTCAGTCAGTAGCTTCAAACATTTCTGGACGTTTTTCAATGGCAAAAATCAATGAATATTGTAAATGCACAAACAGTAATATCTCCACATTGCAAGGTGCAATTCTGAAATTTTTTGCTTTTTCCTGCTAATCCTAGCATGTTAAAGAAGATTCAAAGAGAGTGAGATGCCAGCTCCTTTCATTCAGTCAGTAGCTTCAAACATTTCTGGACGTTTTTCAATGGCAAAAATCAATGAATATTGTAAATGCACAAACAGTAATATCTCCACATTGCAAGGTGCAATTCTGAAATTTTTTGCTTTTTCCTGCTAATCCTAGCAGGATAAAGAAGATTCAAAGAGAGTGAGATGCCAGCTCCTTTCATTCAGTCAGTAGCTTCAAACATTTCTGGTATATGAAAAACATGTTTTTCAATGGCAAAAATCAATGAATATTGTAAATGCACAAACAGTAATATCTCCACATTGCAAGGTGCAATTCTGAAATTTTTTGCTTTTTCCTGCTAATCCTAGCATGATAAAGAAGATTCAAAGAGAGTGAGATGCCAGCTCCTTTCATTCAGTCAGTAGCTTCAAACATTTCTGGTATATGAAAAACATGTTTTTCAATGGCAAAAATCAATGAATATTGTAAATGCACAAACAGTAATATCTCCACATTGCAAGGTGCAATTCTGAAATTTTTTGCTTTTTCCTGTTAATCCTAGCATGATAAAGAAGATTCAAAGAGAGTGAGATGCCAGCTCCTTTCATTCAGTCAGTAGCTTCAAACATTTCTGGTATATGAATAACATGATGTTTTTCAATGGCAAAAATCAATGAATATTGTAAATGCACAAACAGTAATATCTCCACATTGCAAGGTGCAATTCTGAAATTTTTTGCTTTTTCCTGCTAATCCTAGCATGATAAAGAAGATTCAAAGAGAGTGAGATGCCAGCTCCTTTCATTCAGTCAGTAGCTTCAAACATTTCTGGACGTTTTTCAATGGCAAAAATCAATGAATATTGTAAATGCACAAACAGTAATATCTCCACATTGCAAGGTGCAATTCTGAAATTTTTTGCTTTTTCCTGCTAATCCTAGCATGTTAAAGAAGATTCAAAGAGAGTGAGATGCCAGCTCCTTTCATTCAGTCAGTAGCTTCAAACATTTCTGGACGTTTTTCAATGGCAAAAATCAATGAATATTGTAAATGCACAAACAGTAATATCTCCACATTGCAAGGTGCAATTCTGAAATTTTTTGCTTTTTCCTGCTAATCCTAGCAGGATAAAGAAGATTCAAAGAGAGTGAGATGCCAGCTCCTTTCATTCAGTCAGTAGCTTCAAACATTTCTGGTATATGAAAAACATGTTTTTCAATGGCAAAAATCAATGAATATTGTAAATGCACAAACAGTAATATCTCCACATTGCAAGGTGCAATTCTGAAATTTTTTGCTTTTTCCTGCTAATCCTAGCATGATAAAGAAGTTTCAAAGAGAGTGAGATGCCAGCTCCTTTCATTCAGTCAGTAGCTTCAAACATTTCTGGTATATGAAAAACATGTTTTTCAATGGCAAAAATCAATGAATATTGTAAATGCACAAACAGTAATATCTCCACATTGCAAGGTGCAATTCTGAAATTTTTTGCTTTTTCCTGCTAATCCTAGCATGATAAAGAAGATTCAAAGAGAGTGAGATGCCAGCTCCTTTCATTCAGTCAGTAGCTTCAAACATTTCTGGACATTTTTCAATGGCAAAAATCAATGAATATTGTAAATGCACAAACAGTAATATCTCCACATTGCAAGGTGCAATTCTGAAATTTTTTGCTTTTTCCTGTTAATCCTAGCATGATAAAGAAGATTCAAAGAGAGTGAGATGCCATCTCCTTTCATTCAGTCAGTAGCTTCAAACATTTCTGGTATATGAAAAACATGTTTTTCAATGGCAAAAATCAATGAATATTCTAAATGCACAAACAGTAATATCTCCACATTGCAAGGTGCAATTCTGAAATTTTTTGCTTTTTCCTGCTAATCCTAGCATGATAAAGAAGATTCAAAGAGAGTGAGATGCCAGCTCCTTTCATTCAGTCAGTAGCTTCAAACATTTCTGGTATATGAAAAACATGTTTTTCAATGGCAAAAATCAATGAATATTGTAAATGCACAAACAGTAATATCTCCACATTGCAAGGTGCAATTCTGAAATTTTTTGCTTTTTCCTGTTAATCCTAGCATGATAAAGAAGATTCAAAGAGAGTGAGATGCCAGCTCCTTTCATTCAGTCAGTAGCTTCAAACATTTCTGGTATATGAATAACATGATGTTTTTCAATGGCAAAAATCAATGAATATTGTAAATGCACAAACCGTAATATCTCCACATTGCAAGGTGCAATTCTGAAATTTTTTGCTTTTTCCTGCTAATCCTAGCATGATAAAGAAGATTCAAAGAGAGTGAGATGCCAGCTCCTTTCATTCAGTCAGTAGCTTCAAACATTTCTGGACGTTTTTCAATGGCAAAAATCAATGAATATTGTAAATGCACAAACAGTAATATCTCCACATTGCAAGGTGCAATTCTGAAATTTTTTGCTTTTTCCTGCTAATCCTAGCAGGATAAAGAAGATTCAAAGAGAGTGAGATGCCAGCTCCTTTCATTCAGTCAGTAGCTTCAAACATTTCTGGTATATGAAAAACATGTTTTTCAATGGCAAAAATCAATGAATATTGTAAATGCACAAACAGTAATATCTCCACATTGCAAGGTGCAATTCTGAAATTTTTTGCTTTTTCCTGCTAATCCTAGCATGATAAAGAAGTTTCAAAGAGAGTGAGATGCCAGCTCCTTTCATTCAGTCAGTAGCTTCAAACATTTCTGGTATATGAAAAACATGTTTTTCAATGGCAAAAATCAATGAATATTGTAAATGCACAAACAGTAATATCTCCACATTGCAAGGTGCAATTCTGAAATTTTTTGCTTTTTCCTGCTAATCCTAGCATGATAAAGTAGATTCAAAGAGAGTGAGATGCCAGCTCCTTTCATTCAGTCAGTAGCTTCAAACATTTCTGGACGTTTTTCAATGGCAAAAATCAATGAATATTGTAAATGCACAAACAGTAATATCTCCACATTGCAAGGTGCAATTCTGAAATTTTTTGCTTTTTCCTGTTAATCCTAGCATGATAAAGAAGATTCAAAGAGAGTGAGATGCCATCTCCTTTCATTCAGTCAGTAGCTTCAAACATTTCTGGTATATGAAAAACATGTTTTTCAATGGCAAAAATCAATGAATATTGTAAATGCACAAACAGTAATATCTCCACATTGCAAGGTGCAATTCTGAAATTTTTTGCTTTTTCCTGCTAATCCTAGCATGATAAAGAAGATTCAAAGAGAGTGAGATGCCAGCTCCTTTCATTCAGTCAGTAGCTTCAAACATTTCTGGTATATGAAAAACATGTTTTTCAATGGCAAAAATCAATGAATATTGTAAATGCACAAACAGTAATATCTCCACATTGCAAGGTGCAATTCTGAAATTTTTTGCTTTTTCCTGTTAATCCTAGCATGATAAAGAAGATTCAAAGAGAGTGAGATGCCAGCTCCTTTCATTCAGTCAGTAGCTTCAAACATTTCTGGTATATGAATAACATGATGTTTTTCAATGGCAAAAATCAATGAATATTGTAAATGCACAAACCGTAATATCTCCACATTGCAAGGTGCAATTCTGAAATTTTTTGCTTTTTCCTGCTAATCCTAGCATGATAAAGAAGATTCAAAGAGAGTGAGATGCCAGCTCCTTTCATTCAGTCAGTAGCTTCAAACATTTCTGGACGTTTTTCAATGGCAAAAATCAATGAATATTGTAAATGCACAAACAGTAATATCTCCACATTGCAAGGTGCAATTCTGAAATTTTTTGCTTTTTCCTGCTAATCCTAGCAGGATAAAGAAGATTCAAAGAGAGTGAGATGCCAGCTCCTTTCATTCAGTCAGTAGCTTCAAACATTTCTGGTATATGAAAAACATGTTTTTCAATGGCAAAAATCAATGAATTTTGTAAATGCACAAACAGTAATATCTCCACATTGCAAGGTGCAATTCTGAAATTTTTTGCTTTTTCCTGCTAATCCTAGCATGATAAAGAAGATTCAAAGAGAGTGAGATGCCAGCTCCTTTCATTCAGTCAGTAGCTTCAAACATTTCTGGTATATGAAAAACGTTTTTCAATGGCAAAAATCAATGAATATTGTAAATGCACAAACAGTAATATCTACACATTGCAAGGTGCAATTCTGAAGTTTTTTGCTTTTTCCTGCTAATCCTAGCATGATAAAGAAGATTCAAAGAGAGTGAGATGCCAGCTCCTTTCATTCAGTCAGTAGCTTCAAACATTTCTGGACGTTTTTCAATGGCAAAAATCAATGAATATTGTAAATGCACAAACAGTAATATCTACACATTGCAAGGTGCAATTCTGAAATTTTTTGCTTTTTCCTGCTAATCCTAGCATGATAAAGAAGATTCAAAGAGAGTGAGATGCCAGCTCCTTTCATTCAGTCAGTAGCTTCAAACATTTCTGGTATATGAAAAACGTTTTTCAATGGCAAAAATCAATGAATATTGTAAATGCACAAACAGTAATATCTACACATTGCAAGGTGCAATTCTGAAGTTTTTTGCTTTTTCCTGCTAATCCTAGCATGATAAAGAAGATTCAAAGAGAGTGAGATGCCAGCTCCTTTCATTCAGTCAGTAGCTTCAAACATTTCTGGACGTTTTTCAATGGCAAAAATCAATGAATATTGTAAATGCACAAACAGTAATATCTCCACATTGCAAGGTGCAATTCTGAAATTTTTTGCTTTTTCCTGTTAATCCTAGCATGATAAAGAAGATTCAAAGAGAGTGAGATGCCATCTCCTTTCATTCAGTCAGTAGCTTCAAACATTTCTGGTATATGAAAAACATGTTTTTCAATGGCAAAAATCAATGAATATTGTAAATGCACAAACAGTAATATCTCCACATTGCAAGGTGCAATTCTGAAATTTTTTGCTTTTTCCTGCTAATCCTAGCATGATAAAGAAGATTCAAAGAGAGTGAGATGCCAGCTCCTTTCATTCAGTCAGTAGCTTCAAACATTTCTGGTATATGAAAAACATGTTTTTCAATGGCAAAAATCAATGAATATTGTAAATGCACAAACAGTAATATCTCCACATTGCAAGGTGCAATTCTGAAATTTTTTGCTTTTTCCTGTTAATCCTAGCATGATAAAGAAGATTCAAAGAGAGTGAGATGCCAGCTCCTTTCATTCAGTCAGTAGCTTCAAACATTTCTGGTATATGAATAACATGATGTTTTTCAATGGCAAAAATCAATGAATATTGTAAATGCACAAACCGTAATATCTCCACATTGCAAGGTGCAATTCTGAAATTTTTTGCTTTTTCCTGCTAATCCTAGCATGATAAAGAAGATTCAAAGAGAGTGAGATGCCAGCTCCTTTCATTCAGTCAGTAGCTTCAAACATTTCTGGACGTTTTTCAATGGCAAAAATCAATGAATATTGTAAATGCACAAACAGTAATATCTCCACATTGCAAGGTGCAATTCTGAAATTTTTTGCTTTTTCCTGCTAATCCTAGCAGGATAAAGAAGATTCAAAGAGAGTGAGATGCCAGCTCCTTTCATTCAGTCAGTAGCTTCAAACATTTCTGGTATATGAAAAACATGTTTTTCAATGGCAAAAATCAATGAATTTTGTAAATGCACAAACAGTAATATCTCCACATTGCAAGGTGCAATTCTGAAATTTTTTGCTTTTTCCTGCTAATCCTAGCATGATAAAGAAGATTCAAAGAGAGTGAGATGCCAGCTCCTTTCATTCAGTCAGTAGCTTCAAACATTTCTGGTATATGAAAAACGTTTTTCAATGGCAAAAATCAATGAATATTGTAAATGCACAAACAGTAATATCTACACATTGCAAGGTGCAATTCTGAAGATTTTTGCTTTTTCCTGCTAATCCTAGCATGATAAAGAAGATTCAAAGAGAGTGAGATGCCAGCTCCTTTCATTCAGTCAGTAGCTTCAAACATTTCTGGACGTTTTTCAATGGCAAAAATCAATGAATATTGTAAATGCACAAACAGTAATATCTCCACATTGCAAGGTGCAATTCTGAAATTTTTTGCTTTTTCCTGTTAATCCTAGCATGATAAAGAAGATTCAAAGAGAGTGAGGTGCCAGCTCCTTTCATTCAGTCAGTAGCTTCAAACATTTCTGGTATATGAATAACATGATGTTTTTCAATGGCAAAAATCAATGAATATTGTAAATGCACAAACAGTAATATCTCCACATTGCAAGGTGCAATTCTGAAATTTTTTGCTTTTTCCTGTTAATCCTAGCATGATAAAGAAGATTCAAAGAGAGTGAGATGCCATCTCCTTTCATTCAGTCAGTAGCTTCAAACATTTCTGGTATATGAAAAACATGTTTTTCAATGGCAAAAATCAATGAATATTGTAAATGCACAAACAGTAATATCTCCACATTGCAAGGTGCAATTCTGAAATTTTTTGCTTTATCCTGCTAATCCTAGCATGATAAAGAAGATTCAAAGAGAGTGAGATGCCAGCTCCTTTCATTCAGTCAGTAGCTTCAAACATTTCTGGTATATGAAAAACATGTTTTTCAATGGCAAAAATCAATGAATATTGTAAATGCACAAACAGTAATATCTCCACATTGCAAGGTGCAATTCTGAAATTTTTTGCTTTTTCCTGTTAATCCTAGCATGATAAAGAAGATTCAAAGAGAGTGAGATGCCAGCTCCTTTCATTCAGTCAGTAGCTTCAAACATTTCTGGTATATGAATAACATGATGTTTTTCAATGGCAAAAATCAATGAATATTGTAAATGCACAAACCGTAATATCTCCACATTGCAAGGTGCAATTCTGAAATTTTTTGCTTTTTCCTGCTAATCCTAGCATGATAAAGAAGATTCAAAGAGAGTGAGATGCCAGCTCCTTTCATTCAGTCAGTAGCTTCAAACATTTCTGGACGTTTTTCAATGGCAAAAATCAATGAATATTGTAAATGCACAAACAGTAATATCTCCACATTGCAAGGTGCAATTCTGAAATTTTTTGCTTTTTCCTGCTAATCCTAGCAGGATAAAGAAGATTCAAAGAGAGTGAGATGCCAGCTCCTTTCATTCAGTCAGTAGCTTCAAACATTTCTGGTATATGAAAAACATGTTTTTCAATGGCAAAAATCAATGAATTTTGTAAATGCACAAACAGTAATATCTCCACATTGCAAGGTGCAATTCTGAAATTTTTTGCTTTTTCCTGCTAATCCTAGCATGATAAAGAAGATTCAAAGAGAGTGAGATGCCAGCTCCTTTCATTCAGTCAGTAGCTTCAAACATTTCTGGTATATGAAAAACGTTTTTCAATGGCAAAAATCAATGAATATTGTAAATGCACAAACAGTAATATCTACACATTGCAAGGTGCAATTCTGAAGTTTTTTGCTTTTTCCTGCTAATCCTAGCATGATAAAGAAGATTCAAAGAGAGTGAGATGCCAGCTCCTTTCATTCAGTCAGTAGCTTCAAACATTTCTGGACGTTTTTCAATGGCAAAAATCAATGAATATTGTAAATGCACAAACAGTAATATCTCCACATTGCAAGGTGCAATTCTGAAATTTTTTGCTTTTTCCTGTTAATCCTAGCATGATAAAGAAGATTCAAAGAGAGTGAGGTGCCAGCTCCTTTCATTCAGTCAGTAGCTTCAAACATTTCTGGTATATGAATAACATGATGTTTTTCAATGGCAAAAATCAATGAATATTGTAAATGCACAAACAGTAATATCTCCACATTGCAAGGTGCAATTCTGAAATTTTTTGCTTTTTCCTGCTAATCCTAGCATGATAAAGAAGATTCAGAGTGAGATGCCAGCTCCTTTCATTCAGTCAGTAGCTTCAAACATTTCTGGACGTTTTTCAATGGCAAAAATCAATGAATATTGTAAATGCACAAACAGTAATATCTCCACATTGCAAGGTGCAATTCTGACATTTTTTGCTTTTTCCTGCTAATCCTAGCATGATAAAGAAGATTCAAAGAGAGTGAGATGCCAGCTCCTTTCATTGTCAGTAGCTTCAAACATTTCTGGACGTTTTTCAATGGCAAAAATCAATGAATATTGTAAATGCACAAACAGTAATATCTCCACATTGCAAGGTGCAATTCTGAAATTTTTTGCTTTTTCCTGCTAATCCTAGCATGATAAAGAAGATTCAAAGAGAGTGAGATGCCAGCTCCTTTCATTCAGTCAGTAGCTTCAAACATTTCTGGTATATGAAAAAAATGTTTTTCAATGGCAAAAATCAATGAATATTGTAAATGCACAAACAGTAATATCTCCACATTGCAAGGTGCAATTCTGAAATTTTTTGCTTTTTCCTGCTAATCCTAGCATGATAAATAAGATTCAAAGAGAGTGAGATGCCAGCTCCTTTCATTCAGTCAGTAGCTTCAAACATTTCTGGTATATGAAAAACATGTTTTTCAATGGCAAAAATCAATGAATATTGTAAATGCACAAACAGTAATATCTCCACATTGCAAGGTGCAATTCTGAAATTTTTTGCTTTTTCCTGCTAATCCTAGCATGATAAAGAAGATTCAAAGAGAGTGAGATGCCAGCTCCTTTCATTCAGTCAGTAGCTTCAAACATTTCTGGTATATGAAAAACATGTTTTTCAATGGCAAAAATCAATGAATATTGTAAATGCACAAACAGTAATATCTCCACATTGCAAGGTGCAATTCTGAAATTTTTTGCTTTTTCCTGCTAATCCTAGCATGATAAAGAAGATTCAAAGAGAGTGAGATGCCAGCTCCTTTCATTCAGTCAGTAGCTTCAAACATTTCTGGACGTTTTTCAATGGCAAAAATCAATGAATATTGTAAATGCACAAACAGTAATATCTCCACATTGCAAGGTGCAATTCTGAAATTTTTTGCTTTTTCCTGTTAATCCTAGCATGATAAAGAAGATTCAAAGAGAGTGAGATGCCAGCTCCTTTCATTCAGTCAGTAGCTTCAAACATTTCTGGACGTTTTTCAATGGCAAAAATCAATGAATATTGTAAATGCACAAACAGTAATATCTCCACATTGCAAGGTGCAATTCTGAAATGTTTTGCTTTTTCCTGCTAATCCTAGCATGATAAAGAAGATTCAAAGAGAGTGAGATGCCAGCTCCTTTCATTCAGTCAGTAGCTTCAAACATTTCTGGTATATGAAAAACATGTTTTTCAATGGCAAAAATCAATGAATATTGTAAATGCACAAACAGTAATATCTCCACATTGCAAGGTGCAATTCTGAAATTTTTTGCTTTTTCCTGCTAATCCTAGCATGATAAAGTAGATTCAAAGAGAGTGAGATGCCAGCTCCTTTCATTCAGTCAGTAGCTTCAAACATTTCTGGACGTTTTTCAATGGCAAAAATCAATGAATATTGTAAATGCACAAACAGTAATATCTCCACATTGCAAGGTGCAATTCTGAAATTTTTTGCTTTTTCCTGTTAATCCTAGCATGATAAAGAAGATTCAAAGAGAGTGAGATGCCATCTCCTTTCATTCAGTCAGTAGCTTCAAACATTTCTGGTATATGAAAAACATGTTTTTCAATGGCAAAAATCAATGAATATTGTAAATGCACAAACAGTAATATCTCCACATTGCAAGGTGCAATTCTGAAATTTTTTGCTTTTTCCTGCTAATCCTAGCATGATAAAGAAGATTCAAAGAGAGTGAGATGCCAGCTCCTTTCATTCAGTCAGTAGCTTCAAACATTTCTGGTATATGAAAAACATGTTTTTCAATGGCAAAAATCAATGAATATTGTAAATGCACAAACAGTAATATCTCCACATTGCAAGGTGCAATTCTGAAATTTTTTGCTTTTTCCTGTTAATCCTAGCATGATAAAGAAGATTCAAAGAGAGTGAGATGCCAGCTCCTTTCATTCAGTCAGTAGCTTCAAACATTTCTGGTATATGAATAACATGATGTTTTTCAATGGCAAAAATCAATGAATATTGTAAATGCACAAACCGTAATATCTCCACATTGCAAGGTGCAATTCTGAAATTTTTTGCTTTTTCCTGCTAATCCTAGCATGATAAAGAAGATTCAAAGAGAGTGAGATGCCAGCTCCTTTCATTCAGTCAGTAGCTTCAAACATTTCTGGACGTTTTTCAATGGCAAAAATCAATGAATATTGTAAATGCACAAACAGTAATATCTCCACATTGCAAGGTGCAATTCTGAAATTTTTTGCTTTTTCCTGCTAATCCTAGCAGGATAAAGAAGATTCAAAGAGAGTGAGATGCCAGCTCCTTTCATTCAGTCAGTAGCTTCAAACATTTCTGGTATATGAAAAACATGTTTTTCAATGGCAAAAATCAATGAATTTTGTAAATGCACAAACAGTAATATCTCCACATTGCAAGGTGCAATTCTGAAATTTTTTGCTTTTTCCTGCTAATCCTAGCATGATAAAGAAGATTCAAAGAGAGTGAGATGCCAGCTCCTTTCATTCAGTCAGTAGCTTCAAACATTTCTGGTATATGAAAAACGTTTTTCAATGGCAAAAATCAATGAATATTGTAAATGCACAAACAGTAATATCTACACATTGCAAGGTGCAATTCTGAAGTTTTTTGCTTTTTCCTGCTAATCCTAGCATGATAAAGAAGATTCAAAGAGAGTGAGATGCCAGCTCCTTTCATTCAGTCAGTAGCTTCAAACATTTCTGGACGTTTTTCAATGGCAAAAATCAATGAATATTGTAAATGCACAAACAGTAATATCTACACATTTCAAGGTGCAATTCTGAAATTTTTTGCTTTTTCCTGCTAATCCTAGCATGATAAAGAAGATTCAAAGAGAGTGAGATGCCAGCTCCTTTCATTCAGTCAGTAGCTTCAAACATTTCTGGTATATGAAAAACGTTTTTCAATGGCAAAAATCAATGAATATTGTAAATGCACAAACAGTAATATCTACACATTGCAAGGTGCAATTCTGAAGTTTTTTGCTTTTTCCTGCTAATCCTAGCATGATAAAGAAGATTCAAAGAGAGTGAGATGCCAGCTCCTTTCATTCAGTCAGTAGCTTCAAACATTTCTGGACGTTTTTCAATGGCAAAAATCAATGAATATTGTAAATGCACAAACAGTAATATCTCCACATTGCAAGGTGCAATTCTGAAATTTTTTGCTTTTTCCTGTTAATCCTAGCATGATAAAGAAGATTCAAAGAGAGTGAGATGCCATCTCCTTTCATTCAGTCAGTAGCTTCAAACATTTCTGGTATATGAAAAACATGTTTTTCAATGGCAAAAATCAATGAATATTGTAAATGCACAAACAGTAATATCTCCACATTGCAAGGTGCAATTCTGAAATTTTTTGCTTTTTCCTGCTAATCCTAGCATGATAAAGAAGATTCAAAGAGAGTGAGATGCCAGCTCCTTTCATTCAGTCAGTAGCTTCAAACATTTCTGGTATATGAAAAACATGTTTTTCAATGGCAAAAATCAATGAATATTGTAAATGCACAAACAGTAATATCTCCACATTGCAAGGTGCAATTCTGAAATTTTTTGCTTTTTCCTGTTAATCCTAGCATGATAAAGAAGATTCAAAGAGAGTGAGATGCCAGCTCCTTTCATTCAGTCAGTAGCTTCAAACATTTCTGGTATAATAATAACATGATGTTTTTCAATGGCAAAAATCAATGAATATTGTAAATGCACAAACCGTAATATCTCCACATTGCAAGGTGCAATTCTGAAATTTTTTGCTTTTTCCTGCTAATCCTAGCATGATAAAGAAGATTCAAAGAGAGTGAGATGCCAACTCCTTTCATTCAGTCAGTAGCTTCAAACATTTCTGGACGTTTTTCAATGGCAAAAATCAATGAATATTGTAAATGCACAAACAGTAATATCTCCACATTGCAAGGTGCAATTCTGAAATTTTTTGCTTTTTCCTGCTAATCCTAGCAGGATAAAGAAGATTCAAGGAGAGTGAGATGCCAGCTCCTTTCATTCAGTCAGTAGCTTCAAACATTTCTGGTATATGAAAAACATGTTTTTCAATGGCAAAAATCAATGAATTTTGTAAATGCACAAACAGTAATATCTCCACATTGCAAGGTGCAATTCTGAAATTTTTTGCTTTTTCCTGCTAATCCTAGCATGATAAAGAAGATTCAAAGAGAGTGAGATGCCAGCTCCTTTCATTCAGTCAGTAGCTTCAAACATTTCTGGTATATGAAAAACGTTTTTCAATGGCAAAAATCAATGAATATTGTAAATGCACAAACAGTAATATCTACACATTGCAAGGTGCAATTCTGAAGTTTTTTGCTTTTTCCTGCTAATCCTAGCATGATAAAGAAGATTCAAAGAGAGTGAGATGCCAGCTCCTTTCATTCAGTCAGTAGCTTCAAACATTTCTGGACGTTTTTCAATGGCAAAAATCAATGAATATTGTAAATGCACAAACAGTAATATCTCCACATTGCAAGGTGCAATTCTGAAATTTTTTGCTTTTTCCTGTTAATCCTAGCATGATAAAGAAGATTCAAAGAGAGTGAGGTGCCAGCTCCTTTCATTCAGTCAGTAGCTTCAAACATTTCTGGTATATGAATAACATGATGTTTTTCAATGGCAAAAATCAATGAATATTGTAAATGCACAAACAGTAATATCTCCACATTGCAAGGTGCAATTCTGAAATTTTTTGCTTTTTCCTGTTAATCCTAGCATGATAAAGAAGATTCAAAGAGAGTGAGATGCCATCTCCTTTCATTCAGTCAGTAGCTTCAAACATTTCTGGTATATGAAAAACATGTTTTTCAATGGCAAAAATCAATGAATATTGTAAATGCACAAACAGTAATATCTCCACATTGCAAGGTGCAATTCTGAAATTTTTTGCTTTTTCCTGCTAATCCTAGCATGATAAAGAAGATTCAAAGAGAGTGAGATGCCAGCTCCTTTCATTCAGTCAGTAGCTTCAAACATTTCTGGTATATGAAAAACATGTTTTTCAATGGCAAAAATCAATGAATATTGTAAATGCACAAACAGTAATATCTCCACATTGCAAGGTGCAATTCTGAAATTTTTTGCTTTTTCCTGTTAATCCTAGCATGATAAAGAAGATTCAAAGAGAGTGAGATGCCAGCTCCTTTCATTCAGTCAGTAGCTTCAAACATTTCTGGTATATGAATAACATGATGTTTTTCAATGGCAAAAATCAATGAATATTGTAAATGCACAAACCGTAATATCTCCACATTGCAAGGTGCAATTCTGAAATTTTTTGCTTTTTCCTGCTAATCCTAGCATGATAAAGAAGATTCAAAGAGAGTGAGATGCCAGCTCCTTTCATTCAGTCAGTAGCTTCAAACATTTCTGGACGTTTTTCAATGGCAAAAATCAATGAATATTGTAAATGCACAAACAGTAATATCTCCACATTGCAAGGTGCAATTCTGAAATTTTTTGCTTTTTCCTGCTAATCCTAGCAGGATAAAGAAGATTCAAAGAGAGTGAGATGCCAGCTCCTTTCATTCAGTCAGTAGCTTCAAACATTTCTGGTATATGAAAAACATGTTTTTCAATGGCAAAAATCAATGAATTTTGTAAATGCACAAACAGTAATATCTCCACATTGCAAGGTGCAATTCTGAAATTTTTTGCTTTTTCCTGCTAATCCTAGCATGATAAAGAAGATTCAAAGAGAGTGAGATGCCAGCTCCTTTCATTCAGTCAGTAGCTTCAAACATTTCTGGTATATGAAAAACGTTTTTCAATGGCAAAAATCAATGAATATTGTAAATGCACAAACAGTAATATCTACACATTGCAAGGTGCAATTCTGAAGTTTTTTGCTTTTTCCTGCTAATCCTAGCATGATAAAGAAGATTCAAAGAGAGTGAGATGCCAGCTCCTTTCATTCAGTCAGTAGCTTCAAACATTTCTGGACGTTTTTCAATGGCAAAAATCAATGAATATTGTAAATGCACAAACAGTAATATCTCCACATTGCAAGGTGCAATTCTGAAATTTTTTGCTTTTTCCTGTTAATCCTAGCATGATAAAGAAGATTCAAAGAGAGTGAGGTGCCAGCTCCTTTCATTCAGTCAGTAGCTTCAAACATTTCTGGTATATGAATAACATGATGTTTTTCAATGGCAAAAATCAATGAATATTGTAAATGCACAAACAGTAATATCTCCACATTGCAAGGTGCAATTCTGAAATTTTTTGCTTTTTCCTGCTAATCCTAGCATGATAAAGAAGATTCAGAGTGAGATGCCAGCTCCTTTCATTCAGTCAGTAGCTTCAAACATTTCTGGACGTTTTTCAATGGCAAAAATCAATGAATATTGTAAATGCACAAACAGTAATATCTCCACATTGCAAGGTGCAATTCTGACATTTTTTGCTTTTTCCTGCTAATCCTAGCATGATAAAGAAGATTCAAAGAGAGTGAGATGCCAGCTCCTTTCATTGTCAGTAGCTTCAAACATTTCTGGACGTTTTTCAATGGCAAAAATCAATGAATATTGTAAATGCACAAACAGTAATATCTCCACATTGCAAGGTGCAATTCTGAAATTTTTTGCTTTTTCCTGCTAATCCTAGCATGATAAAGAAGATTCAAAGAGAGTGAGATGCCAGCTCCTTTCATTCAGTCAGTAGCTTCAAACATTTCTGGTATATGAAAAAAATGTTTTTCAATGGCAAAAATCAATGAATATTGTAAATGCACAAACAGTAATATCTCCACATTGCAAGGTGCAATTCTGAAATTTTTTGCTTTTTCCTGCTAATCCTAGCATGATAAATAAGATTCAAAGAGAGTGAGATGCCAGCTCCTTTCATTCAGTCAGTAGCTTCAAACATTTCTGGTATATGAAAAACATGTTTTTCAATGGCAAAAATCAATGAATATTGTAAATGCACAAACAGTAATATCTCCACATTGCAAGGTGCAATTCTGAAATTTTTTGCTTTTTCCTGCTAATCCTAGCATGATAAAGAAGATTCAAAGAGAGTGAGATGCCAGCTCCTTTCATTCAGTCAGTAGCTTCAAACATTTCTGGTATATGAAAAACATGTTTTTCAATGGCAAAAATCAATGAATATTGTAAATGCACAAACAGTAATATCTCCACATTGCAAGGTGCAATTCTGAAATTTTTTGCTTTTTCCTGCTAATCCTAGCATGATAAAGAAGATTCAAAGAGAGTGAGATGCCAGCTCCTTTCATTCAGTCAGTAGCTTCAAACATTTCTGGACGTTTTTCAATGGCAAAAATCAATGAATATTGTAAATGCACAAACAGTAATATCTCCACATTGCAAGGTGCAATTCTGAAATTTTTTGCTTTTTCCTGTTAATCCTAGCATGATAAAGAAGATTCAAAGAGAGTGAGATGCCAGCTCCTTTCATTCAGTCAGTAGCTTCAAACATTTCTGGACGTTTTTCAATGGCAAAAATCAATGAATATTGTAAATGCACAAACAGTAATATCTCCACATTGCAAGGTGCAATTCTGAAATTTTTTGCTTTTTCCTGCTAATCCTAGCATGATAAAGAAGATTCAAAGAGAGTGAGATGCCAGCTCCTTTCATTCAGTCAGTAGCTTCAAACATTTCTGGTATATGAAAAACATGTTTTTCAATGGCAAAAATCAATGAATATTGTAAATGCACAAACAGTAATATCTCCACATTGCAAGGTGCAATTCTGAAATTTTTTGCTTTTTCCTGCTAATCCTAGCATGATAAAGAAGATTCAAAGAGAGTGAGATGCCAGCTCCTTTCATTCAGTCAGTAGCTTCAAACATTTCTGGACGTTTTTCAATGGCAAAAATCAATGAATATTGTAAATGCACAAACAGTAATATCTCCACATTGCAAGGTGCAATTCTGAAATTTTTTGCTTTTTCCTGTTAATCCTAGCATGATAAAGAAGATTCAAAGAGAGTGAGATGCCAGCTCCTTTCATTCAGTCAGTAGCTTCAAACATTTCTGGTATATGAAAAACATGTTTTTCAATGGCAAAAATCAATGAATATTGTAAATGCACAAACAGTAATATCTCCACATTGCAAGGTGCAATTCTGAAATTTTTTGCTTTTTCCTGCTAATCCTAGCATGATAAAGAAGATTCAAAGAGAGTGAGATGCCAGCTCCTTTCATTCAGTCAGTAGCTTCAAACATTTCTGGTATATGAAAAACATGTTTTTCAATGGCAAAAATCAATGAATATTGTAAATGCACAAACAGTAATATCTCCACATTGCAAGGTGCAATTCTGAAATTTTTTGCTTTTTCCTGTTAATCCTAGCATGATAAAGAAGATTCAAAGAGAGTGAGGTGCCAGCTCCTTTCATTCAGTCAGTAGCTTCAAACATTTCTGGTATATGAATAACATGATGTTTTTCAATGGCAAAAATCAATGAATATTGTAAATGCACAAACAGTAATATCTCCACATTGCAAGGTGCAATTCTGAAATTTTTTGCTTTTTCCTGCTAATCCTAGCATGATAAAGAAGATTCAGAGTGAGATGCCAGCTCCTTTCATTCAGTCAGTAGCTTCAAACATTTCTGGACGTTTTTCAATGGCAAAAATCAATGAATATTGTAAATGCACAAACAGTAATATCTCCACATTGCAAGGTGCAATTCTGAAATTTTTTGCTTTTTCCTGCTAATCCTAGCATGATAAAGAAGATTCAAAGAGAGTGAGATGCCAGCTCCTTTCATTGTCAGTAGCTTCAAACATTTCTGGACGTTTTTCAATGGCAAAAATCAATGAATATTGTAAATGCACAAACAGTAATATCTCCACATTGCAAGGTGCAATTCTGAAATTTTTTGCTTTTTCCTGCTAATCCTAGCATGATAAAGAAGATTCAAAGAGAGTGAGATGCCAGCTCCTTTCATTCAGTGAGTAGCTTCAAACATTTCTGGTATATGAAAAAAATGTTTTTCAATGGCAAAAATCAATGAATATTGTAAATGCACAAACAGTAATATCTCCACATTGCAAGGTGCAATTCTGAAATTTTTTGCTTTTTCCTGCTAATCCTAGCATGATAAAGAAGATTCAAAGAGAGTGAGATGCCAGCTCCTTTCATTCAGTCAGTAGCTTCAAACATTTCTGGTATATGAAAAACATGTTTTTCAATGGCAAAAATCAATGAATATTGTAAATGCACAAACAGTAATATCTCCACATTGCAAGGTGCAATTCTGAAATTTTTTGCTTTTTCCTGCTAATCCTAGCATGATAAAGAAGATTCAAAGAGAGTGAGATGCCAGCTCCTTTCATTCAGTCAGTAGCTTCAAACATTTCTGGTATATGAAAAACATGTTTTTCAATGGCAAAAATCAATGAATATTGTAAATGCACAAACAGTAATATCTCCACATTGCAAGGTGCAATTCTGAAATTTTTTGCTTTTTCCTGCTAATCCTAGCATGATAAAGAAGATTCAAAGAGAGTGAGATGCCAGCTCCTTTCATTCAGTCAGTAGCTTCAAACATTTCTGGACGTTTTTCAATGGCAAAAATCAATGAATATTGTAAATGCACAAACAGTAATATCTCCACATTGCAAGGTGCAATTCTGAAATTTTTTGCTTTTTCCTGTTAATCCTAGCATGATAAAGAAGATTCAAAGAGAGTGAGATGCCAGCTCCTTTCATTCAGTCAGTAGCTTCAAACATTTCTGGACGTTTTTCAATGGCAAAAATCAATGAATATTGTAAATGCACAAACAGTAATATCTCCACATTGCAAGGTGCAATTCTGAAATTTTTTGCTTTTTCCTGCTAATCCTAGCATGATAAAGAAGATTCAAAGAGAGTGAGATGCCAGCTCCTTTCATTCAGTCAGTAGCTTCAAACATTTCTGGTATATGAAAAACATGATTTTCAATGGCAAAAATCAATGAATATTGTAAATGCACAAACAGTAATATCTCCACATTGCAAGGTGCAATTCTGAAATTTTTTGCTTTTTCCTGCTAATCCTAGCATGATAATGAAGATTCAAAGAGAGTGAGATGCCAGCTCCTTTCATTCAGTCAGTAGCTTCAAACATTTCTGGACGTTTTTCAATGGCAAAAATCAATGAATATTGTAAATGCACAAACAGTAATATCTCCACATTGCAAGGTGCAATTCTGAAATTTTTTGCTTTTTCCTGTTAATCCTAGCATGATAAAGAACATTCAAAGAGAGTGAGATGCCAGCTCCTTTCATTCAGTCAGTAGCTTCAAACATTTCTGGTATATGAAAAACATGTTTTTCAATGGCAAAAATCAATGAATATTGTAAATGCACAAACAGTAATATCTCCACATTGCAAGGTGCAATTCTGAAATTTTTTGCTTTTTCCTGCTAATCCTAGCATGATAAAGAAGATTCAAAGAGAGTGAGATGCCAGCTCCTTTCATTCAGTCAGTAGCTTCAAACATTTCTGGTATATGAAAAACATGTTTTTCAATGGCAAAAATCAATGAATATTGTAAATGCACAAACAGTAATATCTCCACATTGCAAGGTGCAATTCTGAAATTTTTTGCTTTTTCCTGCTAATCCTAGCATGATAAAGAAGATTCAAAGAGAGTGAGATGCCAGCTCCTTTCATTCAGTCAGTAGCTTCAAACATTTCTGGTATATGAAAAACATGTTTTTCAATGGCAAAAATCAATGAATATTGTAAATGCACAAACAGTAATATCTCCACATTGCAAGGTGCAATTCTGAAATTTTTTGCTTTTTCCTGTTAATCCTAGCATGATAAAGAAGATTCAAAGAGAGTGAGATGCCAGCTCCTTTCATTCAGTCAGTAGCTTCAAACATTTCTGGTATATGAATAACATGATGTTTTTCAATGGCAAAAATCAATGAATATTGTAAATGCACAAACAGTAATATCTCCACATTGCAAGGTGCAATTCTGAAATTTTTTGCTTTTTCCTGCTAATCCTAGCATGATAAAGAAGATTCAAAGAGAGTGAGATGCCAGCTCCTTTCATTCAGTCAGTAGCTTCAAACATTTCTGGACGTTTTTCAATGGCAAAAATCAATGAATATTGTAAATGCACAAACAGTAATATCTCCACATTGCAAGGTGCAATTCTGAAATTTTTTGCTTTTTCCTGCTAATCCTAGCATGATAAAGAAGATTCAAAGAGAGTGAGATGCCAGCTCCTTTCATTCAGTCAGTAGCTTCAAACATTTCTGGACGTTTTTCAATGGCAAAAATCAATGAATATTGTAAATGCACAAACAGTAATATCTCCACATTGCAAGGTGCAATTCTGAAATTTTTTGCTTTTTCCTGCTAATCCTAGCAGGATAAAGAAGATTCAAAGAGAGTGAGATGCCAGCTCCTTTCATTCAGTCAGTAGCTTCAAACATTTCTGGTATATGAAAAACATGTTTTTCAATGGCAAAAATCAATGAATATTGTAAATGCACAAACAGTAATATCTCCACATTGCAAGGTGCAATTCTGAAATTTTTTGCTTTTTCCTGCTAATCCTAGCATGATAAAGAAGTTTCAAAGAGAGTGAGATGCCAGCTCCTTTCATTCAGTCAGTAGCTTCAAACATTTCTGGTATATGAAAAACATGTTTTTCAATGGCAAAAATCAATGAATATTGTAAATGCACAAACAGTAATATCTCCACATTGCAAGGTGCAATTCTGAAATTTTTTGCTTTTTCCTGCTAATCCTAGCATGATAAAGAAGATTCAAAGAGAGTGAGATGCCAGCTCCTTTCATTCAGTCAGTAGCTTCAAACATTTCTGGTATATGAAAAACATGTTTTTCAATGGCAAAAATCAATGAATATTGTAAATGCACAAACAGTAATATCTCCACATTGCAAGGTGCAATTCTGAAATTTTTTGCTTTTTCCTGTTAATCCTAGCATGATAAAGAAGATTCAAAGAGAGTGAGATGCCAGCTCCTTTCATTCAGTCAGTAGCTTCAAACATTTCTGGTATATGAATAACATGATGTTTTTCAATGGCAAAAATCAATGAATATTGTAAATGCACAAACCGTAATATCTCCACATTGCAAGGTGCAATTCTGAAATTTTTTGCTTTTTCCTGCTAATCCTAGCATGATAAAGAAGATTCAAAGAGAGTGAGATGCCAGCTCCTTTCATTCAGTCAGTAGCTTCAAACATTTCTGGACGTTTTTCAATGGCAAAAATCAATGAATATTGTAAATGCACAAACAGTAATATCTCCACATTGCAAGGTGCAATTCTGAAATGTTTTGCTTTTTCCTGCTAATCCTAGCAGGATAAAGAAGATTCAAAGAGAGTGAGATGCCAGCTCCTTTCATTCAGTCAGTAGCTTCAAACATTTCTGGTATATGAAAAACATGTTTTTCAATGGCAAAAATCAATGAATATTGTAAATGCACAAACAGTAATATCTCCACATTGCAAGGTGCAATTCTGAAATTTTTTGCTTTTTCCTGTTAATCCTAGCATGATAAAGAAGATTCAAAGAGAGTGAGATGCCATCTCCTTTCATTCAGTCAGTAGCTTCAAACATTTCTGGTATATGAAAAACATGTTTTTCAATGGCAAAAATCAATGAATATTGTAAATGCACAAACAGTAATATCTCCACATTGCAAGGTGCAATTCTGAAATTTTTTGCTTTTTCCTGCTAATCCTAGCATGATAAAGAAGATTCAAAGAGAGTGAGATGCCAGCTCCTTTCATTCAGTCAGTAGCTTCAAACATTTCTGGTATATGAAAAACATGTTTTTCAATGGCAAAAATCAATGAATATTGTAAATGCACAAACAGTAATATCTCCACATTGCAAGGTGCAATTCTGAAATTTTTTGCTTTTTCCTGTTAATCCTAGCATGATAAAGAAGATTCAAAGAGAGTGAGATGCCAGCTCCTTTCATTCAGTCAGTAGCTTCAAACATTTCTGGTATATGAATAACATGATGTTTTTCAATGGCAAAAATCAATGAATATTGTAAATGCACAAACCGTAATATCTCCACATTGCAAGGTGCAATTCTGAAATTTTTTGCTTTTTCCTGCTAATCCTAGCATGATAAAGAAGATTCAAAGAGAGTGAGATGCCAGCTCCTTTCATTCAGTCAGTAGCTTCAAACATTTCTGGACGTTTTTCAATGGCAAAAATCAATGAATATTGTAAATGCACAAACAGTAATATCTCCACATTGCAAGGTGCAATTCTGAAATTTTTTGCTTTTTCCTGCTAATCCTAGCAGGATAAAGAAGATTCAAAGAGAGTGAGATGCCAGCTCCTTTCATTCAGTCAGTAGCTTCAAACATTTCTGGTATATGAAAAACATGTTTTTCAATGGCAAAAATCAATGAATTTTGTAAATGCACAAACAGTAATATCTCCACATTGCAAGGTGCAATTCTGAAATTTTTTGCTTTTTCCTGCTAATCCTAGCATGATAAAGAAGATTCAAAGAGAGTGAGATGCCAGCTCCTTTCATTCAGTCAGTAGCTTCAAACATTTCTGGTATATGAAAAACGTTTTTCAATGGCAAAAATCAATGAATATTGTAAATGCACAAACAGTAATATCTACACATTGCAAGGTGCAATTCTGAAGTTTTTTGCTTTTTCCTGCTAATCCTAGCATGATAAAGAAGATTCAAAGAGAGTGAGATGCCAGCTCCTTTCATTCAGTCAGTAGCTTCAAACATTTCTGGACGTTTTTCAATGGCAAAAATCAATGAATATTGTAAATGCACAAACAGTAATATCTCCACATTGCAAGGTGCAATTCTGAAATTTTTTGCTTTTTCCTGTTAATCCTAGCATGATAAAGAAGATTCAAAGAGAGTGAGATGCCATCTCCTTTCATTCAGTCAGTAGCTTCAAACATTTCTGGTATATGAAAAACATGTTTTTCAATGGCAAAAATCAATGAATATTGTAAATGCACAAACAGTAATATCTCCACATTGCAAGGTGCAATTCTGAAATTTTTTGCTTTTTCCTGCTAATCCTAGCATGATAAAGAAGATTCAAAGAGAGTGAGATGCCAGCTCCTTTCATTCAGTCAGTAGCTTCAAACATTTCTGGTATATGAAAAACATGTTTTTCAATGGCAAAAATCAATGAATATTGTAAATGCACAAACAGTAATATCTCCACATTGCAAGGTGCAATTCTGAAATTTTTTGCTTTTTCCTGTTAATCCTAGCATGATAAAGAAGATTCAAAGAGAGTGAGATGCCAGCTCCTTTCATTCAGTCAGTAGCTTCAAACATTTCTGGTATATGAATAACATGATGTTTTTCAATGGCAAAAATCAATGAATATTGTAAATGCACAAACCGTAATATCTCCACATTGCAAGGTGCAATTCTGAAATTTTTTGCTTTTTCCTGCTAATCCTAGCATGATAAAGAAGATTCAAAGAGAGTGAGATGCCAGCTCCTTTCATTCAGTCAGTAGCTTCAAACATTTCTGGACGTTTTTCAATGGCAAAAATCAATGAATATTGTAAATGCACAAACAGTAATATCTCCACATTGCAAGGTGCAATTCTGAAATTTTTTGCTTTTTCCTGCTAATCCTAGCAGGATAAAGAAGATTCAAAGAGAGTGAGATGCCAGCTCCTTTCATTCAGTCAGTAGCTTCAAACATTTCTGGTATATGAAAAACATGTTTTTCAATGGCAAAAATCAATGAATTTTGTAAATGCACAAACAGTAATATCTCCACATTGCAAGGTGCAATTCTGAAATTTTTTGCTTTTTCCTGCTAATCCTAGCATGATAAAGAAGATTCAAAGAGAGTGAGATGCCAGCTCCTTTCATTCAGTCAGTAGCTTCAAACATTTCTGGTATATGAAAAACGTTTTTCAATGGCAAAAATCAATGAATATTGTAAATGCACAAACAGTAATATCTACACATTGCAAGGTGCAATTCTGAAGTTTTTTGCTTTTTCCTGCTAATCCTAGCATGATAAAGAAGATTCAAAGAGAGTGAGATGCCAGCTCCTTTCATTCAGTCAGTAGCTTCAAACATTTCTGGACGTTTTTCAATGGCAAAAATCAATGAATATTGTAAATGCACAAACAGTAATATCTCCACATTGCAAGGTGCAATTCTGAAATTTTTTGCTTTTTCCTGTTAATCCTAGCATGATAAAGAAGATTCAAAGAGAGTGAGGTGCCAGCTCCTTTCATTCAGTCAGTAGCTTCAAACATTTCTGGTATATGAATAACATGATGTTTTTCAATGGCAAAAATCAATGAATATTGTAAATGCACAAACAGTAATATCTCCACATTGCAAGGTGCAATTCTGAAATTTTTTGCTTTTTCCTGCTAATCCTAGCATGATAAAGAAGATTCAGAGTGAGATGCCAGCTCCTTTCATTCAGTCAGTAGCTTCAAACATTTCTGGACGTTTTTCAATGGCAAAAATCAATGAATATTGTAAATGCACAAACAGTAATATCTCCACATTGCAAGGTGCAATTCTGAAATTTTTTGCTTTTTCCTGCTAATCCTAGCATGATAAAGAAGATTCAAAGAGAGTGAGATGCCAGCTCCTTTCATTGTCAGTAGCTTCAAACATTTCTGGACGTTTTTCAATGGCAAAAATCAATGAATATTGTAAATGCACAAACAGTAATATCTCCACATTGCAAGGTGCAATTCTGAAATTTTTTGCTTTTTCCTGCTAATCCTAGCATGATAAAGAAGATTCAAAGAGAGTGAGATGCCAGCTCCTTTCATTCAGTCAGTAGCTTCAAACATTTCTGGTATATGAAAAAAATGTTTTTCAATGGCAAAAATCAATGAATATTGTAAATGCACAAACAGTAATATCTCCACATTGCAAGGTGCAATTCTGAAATTTTTTGCTTTTTCCTGCTAATCCTAGCATGATAAATAAGATTCAAAGAGAGTGAGATGCCAGCTCCTTTCATTCAGTCAGTAGCTTCAAACATTTCTGGTATATGAAAAACATGTTTTTCAATGGCAAAAATCAATGAATATTGTAAATGCACAAACAGTAATATCTCCACATTGCAAGGTGCAATTCTGAAATTTTTTGCTTTTTCCTGCTAATCCTAGCATGATAAAGAAGATTCAAAGAGAGTGAGATGCCAGCTCCTTTCATTCAGTCAGTAGCTTCAAACATTTCTGGTATATGAAAAACATGTTTTTCAATGGCAAAAATCAATGAATATTGTAAATGCACAAACAGTAATATCTCCACATTGCAAGGTGCAATTCTGAAATTTTTTGCTTTTTCCTGCTAATCCTAGCATGATAAAGAAGATTCAAAGAGAGTGAGATGCCAGCTCCTTTCATTCAGTCAGTAGCTTCAAACATTTCTGGACGTTTTTCAATGGCAAAAATCAATGAATATTGTAAATGCACAAACAGTAATATCTCCACATTGCAAGGTGCAATTCTGAAATTTTTTGCTTTTTCCTGTTAATCCTAGCATGATAAAGAAGATTCAAAGAGAGTGAGATGCCAGCTCCTTTCATTCAGTCAGTAGCTTCAAACATTTCTGGACGTTTTTCAATGGCAAAAATCAATGAATATTGTAAATGCACAAACAGTAATATCTCCACATTGCAAGGTGCAATTCTGAAATTTTTTGCTTTTTCCTGCTAATCCTAGCATGATAAAGAAGATTCAAAGAGAGTGAGATGCCAGCTCCTTTCATTCAGTCAGTAGCTTCAAACATTTCTGGTATATGAAAAACATGTTTTTCAATGGCAAAAATCAATGAATATTGTAAATGCACAAACAGTAATATCTCCACATTGCAAGGTGCAATTCTGAAATTTTTTGCTTTTTCCTGCTAATCCTAGCATGATAAAGAAGATTCAAAGAGAGTGAGATGCCAGCTCCTTTCATTCAGTCAGTAGCTTCAAACATTTCTGGACGTTTTTCAATGGCAAAAATCAATGAATATTGTAAATGCACAAACAGTAATATCTCCACATTGCAAGGTGCAATTCTGAAATTTTTTGCTTTTTCCTGTTAATCCTAGCATGATAAAGAAGATTCAAAGAGAGTGAGATGCCAGCTCCTTTCATTCAGTCAGTAGCTTCAAACATTTCTGGTATATGAAAAACATGTTTTTCAATGGCAAAAATCAATGAATATTGTAAATGCACAAACAGTAATATCTCCACATTGCAAGGTGCAATTCTGAAATTTTTTGCTTTTTCCTGCTAATCCTAGCATGATAAAGAAGATTCAAAGAGAGTGAGATGCCAGCTCCTTTCATTCAGTCAGTAGCTTCAAACATTTCTGGTATATGAAAAACATGTTTTTCAATGGCAAAAATCAATGAATATTGTAAATGCACAAACAGTAATATCTCCACATTGCAAGGTGCAATTCTGAAATTTTTTGCTTTTTCCTGCTAATCCTAGCATGATAAAGAAGATTCAAAGAGAGTGAGATGCCAGCTCCTTTCATTCAGTCAGTAGCTTCAAACATTTCTGGACGTTTTTCAATGGCAAAAATCAATGAATATTGTAAATGCACAAACAGTAATATCTCCACATTGCAAGGTGCAATTCTGAAATTTTTTGCTTTTTCCTGTTAATCCTAGCATGATAAAGAAGATTCAAAGAGAGTGAGATGCCAGCTCCTTTCATTCAGTCAGTAGCTTCAAACATTTCTGGACGTTTTTCAATGGCAAAAATCAATGAATATTGTAAATGCACAAACAGTAATATCTCCACATTGCAAGGTGCAATTCTGAAATTTTTTGCTTTTTCCTGCTAATCCTAGCATGATAAAGAAGATTCAAAGAGAGTGAGATGCCAGCTCCTTTCATTCAGTCAGTAGCTTCAAACATTTCTGGTATATGAAAAACATGATTTTCAATGGCAAAAATCAATGAATATTGTAAATGCACAAACAGTAATATCTCCACATTGCAAGGTGCAATTCTGAAATTTTTTGCTTTTTCCTGCTAATCCTAGCATGATAATGAAGATTCAAAGAGAGTGAGATGCCAGCTCCTTTCATTCAGTCAGTAGCTTCAAACATTTCTGGACGTTTTTCAATGGCAAAAATCAATGAATATTGTAAATGCACAAACAGTAATATCTCCACATTGCAAGGTGCAATTCTGAAATTTTTTGCTTTTTCCTGTTAATCCTAGCATGATAAAGAACATTCAAAGAGAGTGAGATGCCAGCTCCTTTCATTCAGTCAGTAGCTTCAAACATTTCTGGTATATGAAAAACATGTTTTTCAATGGCAAAAATCAATGAATATTGTAAATGCACAAACAGTAATATCTCCACATTGCAAGGTGCAATTCTGAAATTTTTTGCTTTTTCCTGCTAATCCTAGCATGATAAAGAAGATTCAAAGAGAGTGAGATGCCAGCTCCTTTCATTCAGTCAGTAGCTTCAAACATTTCTGGTATATGAAAAACATGTTTTTCAATGGCAAAAATCAATGAATATTGTAAATGCACAAACAGTAATATCTCCACATTGCAAGGTGCAATTCTGAAATTTTTTGCTTTTTCCTGCTAATCCTAGCATGATAAAGAAGATTCAAAGAGAGTGAGATGCCAGCTCCTTTCATTCAGTCAGTAGCTTCAAACATTTCTGGACGTTTTTCAATGGCAAAAATCAATGAATATTGTAAATGCACAAACAGTAATATCTCCACATTGCAAGGTGCAATTCTGAAATTTTTTGCTTTTTCCTGTTAATCCTAGCATGATAAAGAAGATTCAAAGAGAGTGAGATGCCAGCTCCTTTCATTCAGTCAGTAGCTTCAAACATTTCTGGTATATGAAAAACATGTTTTTCAATGGCAAAAATCAATGAATATTGTAAATGCACAAACAGTAATATCTCCACATTGCAAGGTGCAATTCTGAAATTTTTTGCTTTTTCCTGCTAATCCTAGCATGATAAAGAAGATTCAAAGAGAGTGAGATGCCAGCTCCTTTCATTCAGTCAGTAGCTTCAAACATTTCTGGTATATGAAAAACATGTTTTTCAATGGCAAAAATCAATGAATATTGTAAATGCACAAACAGTAATATCTCCACATTGCAAGGTGCAATTCTGAAATTTTTTGCTTTTTCCTGCTAATCCTAGCATGATAAAGAAGATTCAAAGAGAGTGAGATGCCAGCTCCTTTCATTCAGTCAGTAGCTTCAAACATTTCTGGTATATGAAAAACATGTTTTTCAATGGCAAAAATCAATGAATATTGTAAATGCACAAACAGTAATATCTCCACATTGCAAGGTGCAATTCTGAAATTTTTTGCTTTTTCCTGCTAATCCTAGCATGATAAAGAAGATTCAAAGAGAGTGAGATGCCAGCTCCTTTCATTCAGTCAGTAGCTTCAAACATTTCTGGTATATGAAAAACGTTTTTCAATGGCAAAAATCAATGAATATTGTAAATGCACAAACAGTAATATCTCCACATTGCAAGGTGCAATTCTGAAATTTTTTGCTTTTTCCTGCTAATCCTAGCATGATAAAGAAGATTCAAAGAGAGTGAGGTGCCAGCTCCTTTCATTCAGTCAGTAGCTTCAAACATTTCTGGTATATGAATAACATGATGTTTTTCAATGGCAAAAATCAATGAATATTGTAAATGCACAAACAGTAATATCTCCACATTGCAAGGTGCAATTCTGAAATTTTTTGCTTTTTCCTGCTAATCCTAGCATGATAAAGAAGATTCAAAGAGATTGAGATGCCAGCTCCTTTCATTGTCAGTAGCTTCAAACATTTCTGGACGTTTTTCAATGGCAAAAATCAATGAATATTGTAAATGCACAAACAGTAATATCTCCACATTGCAAGGTGCAATTCTGAAATTTTTTGCTTTTTCCTGCTAATCCTAGCATGATAAAGAAGATTCAAAGAGAGTGAGATGCCAGCTCCTTTCATTCAGTCAGTAGCTTCAAACATTTCTGGTATATGAAAAAAATGTTTTTCAATGGCAAAAATCAATGAATATTGTAAATGCACAAACAGTAATATCTCCACATTGCAAGGTGCAATTCTGAAATTTTTTGCTTTTTCCTGCTAATCCTAGCATGATAAAGAAGATTCAAAGAGAGTGAGATGCCAGCTCCTTTCATTCAGTCAGTAGCTTCAAACATTTCTGGTATATGAAAAACATGTTTTTCAATGGCAAAAATCAATGAATATTGTAAATGCACAAACAGTAATATCTCCACATTGCAAGGTGCAATTCTGAAATTTTTTGCTTTTTCCTGCTAATCCTAGCATGATAAAGAAGATTCAAAGAGAGTGAGATGCCAGCTCCTTTAATTCAGTCAGTAGCTTCAAACATTTCTGGTATATGAAAAACATGTTTTTCAATGGCAAAAATCAATGAATATTGTAAATGCACAAACAGTAATATCTCCACATTGCAAGGTGCAATTCTGAAATTTTTTGCTTTTTCCTGCTAATCCTAGCATGATAAAGAAGATTCAAAGAGAGTGAGATGCCAGCTCCTTTCATTCAGTCAGTAGCTTCAAACATTTCTGGACGTTTTTCAATGGCAAAAATCAATGAATATTGTAAATGCACAAACAGTAATATCTCCACATTGCAAGGTGCAATTCTGAAATTTTTTGCTTTTTCCTGTTAATCCTAGCATGATAAAGAAGATTCAAAGAGAGTGAGATGCCAGCTCCTTTCATTCAGTCAGTAGCTTCAAACATTTCTGGACGTTTTTCAATGGCAAAAATCAATGAATATTGTAAATGCACAAACAGTAATATCTCCACATTGCAAGGTGCAATTCTGAAATTTTTTGCTTTTTCCTGCTAATCCTAGCATGATAAAGAAGATTCAAAGAGAGTGAGATGCCAGCTCCTTTCATTCAGTCAGTAGCTTCAAACATTTCTGGTATATGAAAAACATGTTTTTCAATGGCAAAAATCAATGAATATTGTAAATGCACAAACAGTAATATCTCCACATTGCAAGGTGCAATTCTGAAATTTTTTGCTTTTTCCTGCTAATCCTAGCATGATAAAGAAGATTCAAAGAGAGTGAGATGCCAGCTCCTTTCATTCAGTCAGTAGCTTCAAACATTTCTGGTATATGAAAAACATGTTTTTCAATGGCAAAAATCAATGAATATTGTAAATGCACAAACAGTAATATCTCCACATTGCAAGGTGCAATTCTGAAATTTTTTGCTTTTTCCTGCTAATCCTAGCATGATAAAGAAGATTCAAAGAGAGTGAGATGCCAGCTCTTTTCATTCAGTCAGTAGCTTCAAACATTTCTGGACGTTTTTCAATGGCAAAAATCAATGAATATTGTAAATGCACAAACAGTAATATCTCCACATTGCAAGGTGCAATTCTGAAATTTTTTGCTTTTTCCTGTTAATCCTAGCATGATAAAGAAGATTCAAAGAGAGTGAGATGCCAGCTCCTTTCATTCAGTCAGTAGCTTCAAACATTTCTGGTATATGAAAAACATGTTTTTCAATGGCAAAAATCAATGAATATTGTAAATGCACAAACAGTAATATCTCCACATTGCAAGGTGCAATTCTGAAATTTTTTGCTTTTTCCTGCTAATCCTAGCATGATAAAGAAGATTCAAAGAGAGTGAGATGCCAGCTCCTTTCATTCAGTCAGTAGCTTCAAACATTTCTGGTATATGAAAAACATGTTTTTCAAAGTCAAAAATCAATGAATATTGTAAATGCACAAACAGTAATATCTCCACATTGCAAGGTGCAATTCTGAAATTTTTTGCTTTTTCCTGCTAATCCTAGCATGATAAAGAAGATTCAAAGAGAGTGAGATGCCAGCTCCTTTCATTCAGTCAGTAGCTTCAAACATTTCTGGTATATGAAAAACATGTTTTTCAATGGCAAAAATCAATGAATATTGTAAATGCACAAACAGTAATATCTCCACATTGCAAGGTGCAATTCTGAAATTTTTTGCTTTTTCCTGCTAATCCTAGCATGATAAAGATTCAAAGAGAGTGAGATGCCAGCTCCTTTCATTCAGTCAGTAGCTTCAAACATTTCTGGTATATGAAAAACGTTTTTCAATGGCAAAAATCAATGAATATTGTAAATGCACAAACAGTAATATCTCCACATTGCAAGGTGCAATTCTGAAATTTTTTGCTTTTTCCTGCTAATCCTAGCATGATAAAGAAGATTCAAAGAGAGTGAGATGCCAGCTCCTTTCATTCAGTCAGTAGCTTCAAACATTTCTGGTATATGAAAAACATGTTTTTCAATGGCAAAAATCAATGAATATTGTAAATGCACAAACAGTAATATCTCCACATTGCAAGGTGCAATTCTGAAATTTTTTGCTTTTTCCTGTTAATCCTAGCATGATAAAGAAGATTCAAAGAGAGTGAGATGCCAGCTCCTTTCATTCAGTCAGTAGCTTCAAACATTTCTGGTATATGAATAACATGATGTTTTTCAATGGCAAAAATCAATGAATATTGTAAATGCACAAACAGTAATATCTCCACATTGCAAGGTGCAATTCTGAAATTTTTTGCTTTTTCCTGTTAATCCTAGCATGATAAAGAAGATTCAAAGAGAGTGAGATGCCAGCTCCTTTCATTCAGTCAGTAGCTTCAAACATTTCTGGTATATGAATAACATGATGTTTTTCAATGGCAAAAATCAATGAATATTGTAAATGCACAAACAGTAATATCTCCACATTGCAAGGTGCAATTCTGAAATTTTTTGCTTTTTCCTGCTAATCCTAGCATGATAAAGAAGATTCAAAGAGAGTGAGATGCCAGCTCCTTTCATTCAGTCAGTAGCTTCAAACATTTCTGGACGTTTTTCAATGGCAAAAATCAATGAATATTGTAAATGCACAAACAGTAATATCTCCACATTGCAAGGTGCAATTCTGAAATTTTTTGCTTTTTCCTGCTAATCCTAGCATGATAAAGAAGATTCAAAGAGAGTGAGATGCCAGCTCCTTTCATTCAGTCAGTAGCTTCAAACATTTCTGGACGTTTTTCAATGGCAAAAATCAATGAATATTGTAAATGCACAAACAGTAATATCTCCACATTGCAAGGTGCAATTCTGAAATTTTTTGCTTTTTCCTGCTAATCCTAGCAGGATAAAGAAGATTCAAAGAGAGTGAGATGCCAGCTCCTTTCATTCAGTCAGTAGCTTCAAACATTTCTGGTATATGAAAAACATGTTTTTCAATGGCAAAAATCAATGAATATTGTAAATGCACAAACAGTAATATCTCCACATTGCAAGGTGCAATTCTGAAATTTTTTGCTTTCTCCTGCTAATCCTAGCATGATAAAGAAGATTCAAAGAGAGTGAGATGCCAGCTCCTTTCATTCAGTCAGTAGCTTCAAACATTTCTGGACGTTTTTCAATGGCAAAAATCAATGAATATTGTAAATGCACAAACAGTAATATCTCCACATTGCAAGGTGCAATTCTGAAATTTTTTGCTTTTTCCTGTTAATCCTAGCATGATAAAGAAGATTCAAAGAGAGTGAGATGCCATCTCCTTTCATTCAGTCAGTAGCTTCAAACATTTCTGGTATATGAAAAACATGTTTTTCAATGGCAAAAATCAATGAATATTGTAAATGCACAAACAGTAATATCTCCACATTGCAAGGTGCAATTCTGAAATTTTTTGCTTTTTCCTGCTAATCCTAGCAGGATAAAGAAGATTCAAAGAGAGTGAGATGCCAGCTCCTTTCATTCAGTCAGTAGCTTCAAACATTTCTGGTATATGAAAAACATGTTTTTCAATGGCAAAAATCAATGAATATTGTAAATGCACAAACAGTAATATCTCCACATTGCAAGGTGCAATTCTGAAATTTTTTGCTTTTTCCTGTTAATCCTAGCATGATAAAGAAGATTCAAAGAGAGTGAGATGCCAGCTCCTTTCATTCAGTCAGTAGCTTCAAACATTTCTGGTATATGAATAACATGATGTTTTTCAATGGCAAAAATCAATGAATATTTTAAATGCACAAACAGTAATATCTCCACATTGCAAGGTGCAATTCTGAAATTTTTTGCTTTTTCCTGCTAATCCTAGCATGATAAAGAAGATTCAAAGAGAGTGAGATGCCAGCTCCTTTCATTCAGTCAGTAGCTTCAAACATTTCTGGACGTTTTTCAATGGCAAAAATCAATGAATATTGTAAATGCACAAACAGTAATATCTCCACATTGCAAGGTGCAATTCTGAAATTTTTTGCTTTTTCCTGCTAATCCTAGCAGGATAAAGAAGATTCAAAGAGAGTGAGATGCCAGCTCCTTTCATACAGTCAGTAGCTTCAAACATTTCTGGTATATGAAAAACATGTTTTTCAATGGCAAAAATCAATGAATATTGTAAATGCACAAACAGTAATATCTCGACATTGCAAGGTGCAATTCTGAAATTTTTTGCTTTTTCCTGCTAATCCTAGCATGATAAAGAAGATTCAAAGAGAGTGAGATGCCAGCTCCTTTCATTCAGTCAGTAGCTTCAAACATTTCTGGTATATGAAAAACGTTTTTCAATGGCAAAAATCAATGAATATTGTAAATGCACAAACAGTAATATCTCCACATTGCAAGGTGCAATTCTGAAATTTTTTGCTTTTTCCTGCTAATCCTAGCATGATAAAGAAGATTCAAAGAGAGTGAGATGCCAGCTCCTTTCATTCAGTCAGTAGCTTCAAACATTTCTGGTATATGAAAAACATGTTTTTCAATGGCAAAAATCAATGAATATTGTAAATGCACAAACAGTAATATCTCCACATTGCAAGGTGCAATTCTGAAATTTTTTGCTTTTTCCTGTTAATCCTAGCATGATAAAGAAGATTCAAAGAGAGTGAGATGCCAGCTCCTTTCATTCAGTCAGTAGCTTCAAACATTTCTGGTATATGAATAACATGATGTTTTTCAATGGCAAAAATCAATGAATATTGTAAATGCACAAACAGTAATATCTCCACATTGCAAGGTGCAATTCTGAAATTTTTTGCTTTTTCCTGCTAATCCTAGCATGATAAAGAAGATTCAAAGAGAGTAAGATGCCAGCTCCTTTCATTCAGTCAGTAGCTTCAAACATTTCTGGTATATGAAAAACATGTTTTTCAATGGCAAAAATCAATGAATATTGTAAATGCACAAACAGTAATATCTCCACATTGCAAGGTGCAATTCTGAAATTTTTTGCTTTTTCCTGTTAATCCTAGCATGATAAAGAAGATTCAAAGAGAGTGAGATGCCAGCTCCTTTCATTCAGTCAGTAGCTTCAAACATTTCTGGTATATGAATAACATGATGTTTTTCAATGGCAAAAATCAATGAATATTGTAAATGCACAAACAGTAATATCTCCACATTGCAAGGTGCAATTCTGAAATTTTTTGCTTTTTCCTGCTAATCCTAGCATGATAAAGAAGATTCAAAGAGAGTGAGATGCCAGCTCCTTTCATTCAGTCAGTAGCTTCAAACATTTCTGGACGTTTTTCAATGGCAAAAATCAATGAATATTGTAAATGCACAAACAGTAATATCTCCACATTGCAAGGTGCAATTCTGAAATTTTTTGCTTTTTCCTGCTAATCCTAGCATGATAAAGAAGATTCAAAGAGAGTGAGATGCCAGCTCCTTTCATTCAGTCAGTAGCTTCAAACATTTCTGGACGTTTTTCAATGGCAAAAATCAATGAATATTGTAAATGCACAAACAGTAATATCTCCACATTGCAAGGTGCAATTCTGAAATTTTTTGCTTTTTCCTGCTAATCCTAGCATGATAAAGAAGATTCAGAGAGTGAGATGCCAGCTCCTTTCATTCAGTCAGTAGCTTCAAACATTTCTGGTATATGAAAAACGTTTTTCAATGGCAAAAATCAATGAATATTGTAAATGCACAAACAGTAATATCTACACATTGCAAGGTGCAATTCTGAAATTTTTTGCTTTTTCCTGCTAATCCTAGCATGATAAAGAAGATTCAAAGAGAGTGAGATGCCAGCTCCTTTCATTCAGTCAGTAGCTTCAAACATTTCTGGACGTTTTTCAATGGCAAAAATCAATGAATATTGTAAATGCACAAACAGTAATATCTCCACATTGCAAGGTGCAATTCTGAAATTTTTTGCTTTTTCCTGTTAATCCTAGCATGATAAAGAAGATTCAAAGAGAGTGAGATGCCAGCTCCTTTCATTCAGTCAGTAGCTTCAAACATTTCTGGTATATGAAAAACATGTTTTTCAATGGCAAAAATCAATGAATATTGTAAATGCACAAACAGTAATATCTCCACATTGCAAGGTGCAATTCTGAAATTTTTTGCTTTTTCCTGCTAATCCTAGCATGATAAAGAAGATTCAAAGAGAGTGAGATGCCAGCTCCTTTCATTCAGTCAGTAGCTTCAAACATTTCTGGACGTTTTTCAATGGCAAAAATCAATGAATATTGTAAATGCACAAACAGTAATATCTCCACATTGCAAGGTGCAATTCTGAAATTTTTTGCTTTTTCCTGCTAATCCTAGCAGGATAAAGAAGATTCAAAGAGAGTGAGATGCCAGCTCCTTTCATTCAGTCAGTAGCTTCAAACATTTCTGGTATATGAAAAACATGTTTTTCAATGGCAAAAATCAATGAATATTGTAAATGCACAAACAGTAATATCTCGACATTGCAAGGTGCAATTCTGAAATTTTTTGCTTTTTCCTGCTAATCCTAGCATGATAAAGAAGATTCAAAGAGAGTGAGATGCCAGCTCCTTTCATTCAGTCAGTAGCTTCAAACATTTCTGGTATATGAAAAACGTTTTTCAATGGCAAAAATCAATGAATATTGTAAATGCACAAACAGTAATATCTCCACATTGCAAGGTGCAATTCTGAAATTTTTTGCTTTTTCCTGCTAATCCTAGCATGATAAAGAAGATTCAAAGAGAGTGAGATGCCAGCTCCTTTCATTCAGTCAGTAGCTTCAAACATTTCTGGTATATGAAAAACATGTTTTTCAATGGCAAAAATCAATGAATATTGTAAATGCACAAACAGTAATATCTCCACATTGCAAGGTGCAATTCTGAAATTTTTTGCTTTTTCCTGTTAATCCTAGCATGATAAAGAAGATTCAAAGAGAGTGAGATGCCAGCTCCTTTCATTCAGTCAGTAGCTTCAAACATTTCTGGTATATGAATAACATGATGTTTTTCAATGGCAAAAATCAATGAATATTGTAAATGCACAAACAGTAATATCTCCACATTGCAAGGTGCAATTCTGAAATTTTTTGCTTTTTCCTGCTAATCCTAGCATGATAAAGAAGATTCAAAGAGAGTAAGATGCCAGCTCCTTTCATTCAGTCAGTAGCTTCAAACATTTCTGGTATATGAAAAACATGTTTTTCAATGGCAAAAATCAATGAATATTGTAAATGCACAAACAGTAATATCTCCACATTGCAAGGTGCAATTCTGAAATTTTTTGCTTTTTCCTGTTAATCCTAGCATGATAAAGAAGATTCAAAGAGAGTGAGATGCCAGCTCCTTTCATTCAGTCAGTAGCTTCAAACATTTCTGGTATATGAATAACATGATGTTTTTCAATGGCAAAAATCAATGAATATTGTAAATGCACAAACAGTAATATCTCCACATTGCAAGGTGCAATTCTGAAATTTTTTGCTTTTTCCTGCTAATCCTAGCATGATAAAGAAGATTCAAAGAGAGTGAGATGCCAGCTCCTTTCATTCAGTCAGTAGCTTCAAACATTTCTGGACGTTTTTCAATGGCAAAAATCAATGAATATTGTAAATGCACAAACAGTAATATCTCCACATTGCAAGGTGCAATTCTGAAATTTTTTGCTTTTTCCTGCTAATCCTAGCATGATAAAGAAGATTCAAAGAGAGTGAGATGCCAGCTCCTTTCATTCAGTCAGTAGCTTCAAACATTTCTGGACGTTTTTCAATGGCAAAAATCAATGAATATTGTAAATGCGCAAACAGTAATATCTCCACATTGCAAGGTGCAATTCTGAAATTTTTTGCTTTTTCCTGCTAATCCTAGCATGATAAAGAAGATTCAGAGAGTGAGATGCCAGCTCCTTTCATTCAGTCAGTAGCTTCAAACATTTCTGGTATATGAAAAACGTTTTTCAATGGCAAAAATCAATGAATATTGTAAATGCACAAACAGTAATATCTACACATTGCAAGGTGCAATTCTGAAATTTTTTGCTTTTTCCTGCTAATCCTAGCATGATAAAGAAGATTCAAAGAGAGTGAGATGCCAGCTCCTTTCATTCAGTCAGTAGCTTCAAACATTTCTGGACGTTTTTCAATGGCAAAAATCAATGAATATTGTAAATGCACAAACAGTAATATCTCCACATTGCAAGGTGCAATTCTGAAATTTTTTGCTTTTTCCTGTTAATCCTAGCATGATAAAGAAGATTCAAAGAGAGTGAGATGCCAGCTCCTTTCATTCAGTCAGTAGCTTCAAACATTTCTGGTATATGAAAAACATGTTTTTCAATGGCAAAAATCAATGAATATTGTAAATGCACAAACAGTAATATCTCCACATTGCAAGGTGCAATTCTGAAATTTTTTGCTTTTTCCTGCTAATCCTAGCATGATAAAGAAGATTCAAAGAGAGTGAGATGCCAGCTCCTTTCATTCAGTCAGTAGCTTCAAACATTTCTGGACGTTTTTCAATGGCAAAAATCAATGAATATTGTAAATGCACAAACAGTAATATCTCCACATTGCAAGGTGCAATTCTGAAATTTTTTGCTTTTTCCTGCTAATCCTAGCAGGATAAAGAAGATTCAAAGAGAGTGAGATGCCAGCTCCTTTCATTCAGTCAGTAGCTTCAAACATTTCTGGTATATGAAAAACATGTTTTTCAATGGCAAAAATCAATGAATATTGTAAATGCACAAACAGTAATATCTCGACATTGCAAGGTGCAATTCTGAAATTTTTTGCTTTTTCCTGCTAATCCTAGCATGATAAAGAAGATTCAAAGAGAGTGAGATGCCAGCTCCTTTCATTCAGTCAGTAGCTTCAAACATTTCTGGTATATGAAAAACGTTTTTCAATGGCAAAAATCAATGAATATTGTAAATGCACAAACAGTAATATCTCCACATTGCAAGGTGCAATTCTGAAATTTTTTGCTTTTTCCTGCTAATCCTAGCATGATAAAGAAGATTCAAAGAGAGTGAGATGCCAGCTCCTTTCATTCAGTCAGTAGCTTCAAACATTTCTGGTATATGAAAAACATGTTTTTCAATGGCAAAAATCAATGAATATTGTAAATGCACAAACAGTAATATCTCCACATTGCAAGGTGCAATTCTGAAATTTTTTGCTTTTTCCTGTTAATCCTAGCATGATAAAGAAGATTCAAAGAGAGTGAGATGCCAGCTCCTTTCATTCAGTCAGTAGCTTCAAACATTTCTGGTATATGAATAACATGATGTTTTTCAATGGCAAAAATCAATGAATATTGTAAATGCACAAACAGTAATATCTCCACATTGCAAGGTGCAATTCTGAAATTTTTTGCTTTTTCCTGCTAATCCTAGCATGATAAAGAAGATTCAAAGAGAGTAAGATGCCAGCTCCTTTCATTCAGTCAGTAGCTTCAAACATTTCTGGTATATGAAAAACATGTTTTTCAATGGCAAAAATCAATGAATATTGTAAATGCACAAACAGTAATATCTCCACATTGCAAGGTGCAATTCTGAAATTTTTTGCTTTTTCCTGTTAATCCTAGCATGATAAAGAAGATTCAAAGAGAGTGAGATGCCAGCTCCTTTCATTCAGTCAGTAGCTTCAAACATTTCTGGTATATGAATAACATGATGTTTTTCAATGGCAAAAATCAATGAATATTGTAAATGCACAAACAGTAATATCTCCACATTGCAAGGTGCAATTCTGAAATTTTTTGCTTTTTCCTGCTAATCCTAGCATGATAAAGAAGATTCAAAGAGAGTGAGATGCCAGCTCCTTTCATTCAGTCAGTAGCTTCAAACATTTCTGGTATATGAAAAACATGTTTTTCAATGGCAAAAATCAATGAATATTGTAAATGCACAAACAGTAATATCTCCACATTGCAAGGTGCAATTCTGAAATTTTTTGCTTTTTCCTGTTAATCCTAGCATGATAAAGAAGATTCAAAGAGAGTGAGATGCCAGCTCCTTTCATTTAGTCAGTAGCTTCAAACATTTCTGGTATATGAATAACATGATGTTTTTCAATGGCAAAAATCAATGAATATTGTAAATGCACAAACAGTAATATCTCCACATTGCAAGGTGCAATTCTGAAATTTTTTGCTTTTTCCTGCTAATCCTAGCATGATAAAGAAGATTCAAAGAGAGTAAGATGCCAGCTCCTTTCATTCAGTCAGTAGCTTCAAACATTTCTGGTATATGAAAAACATGTTTTTCAATGGCAAAAATCAATGAATATTGTAAATGCACAAACAGTAATATCTCCACATTGCAAGGTGCAATTCTGAAATTTTTTGCTTTTTCCTGTTAATCCTAGCATGATAAAGAAGATTCAAAGAGAGTGAGATGCCAGCTCCTTTCATTCAGTCAGTAGCTTCAAACATTTCTGGTATATGAATAACATGATGTTTTTCAATGGCAAAAATCAATGAATATTGTAAATGCACAAACAGTAATATCTCCACATTGCAAGGTGCAATTCTGAAATTTTTTGCTTTTTCCTGCTAATCCTAGCATGATAAAGAAGATTCAAAGAGAGTGAGATGCCAGCTCCTTTCATTCAGTCAGTAGCTTCAAACATTTCTGGACGTTTTTCAATGGCAAAAATCAATGAATATTGTAAATGCACAAACAGTAATATCTCCACATTGCAAGGTGCAATTCTGAAATTTTTTGCTTTTTCCTGCTAATCCTAGCAGGATAAAGAAGATTCAAAGAGAGTGAGATGCCAGCTCCTTTCATTCAGTCAGTAGCTTCAAACATTTCTGGTATATGAAAAACATGTTTTTCAATGGCAAAAATCAATGAATATTGTAAATGCACAAACAGTAATATCTCCACATTGCAAGGTGCAATTCTGAAATTTTTTGCTTTCTCCTGCTAATCCTAGCATGATAAAGAAGATTCAAAGAGAGTGAGATGCCAGCTCCTTTCATTCAGTCAGTAGCTTCAAACATTTCTGGACGTTTTTCAATGGCAAAAATCAATGAATATTGTAAATGCACAAACAGTAATATCTCCACATTGCAAGGTGCAATTCTGAAATTTTTTGCTTTTTCCTGTTAATCCTAGCATGATAAAGAAGATTCAAAGAGAGTGAGATGCCATCTCCTTTCATTCAGTCAGTAGCTTCAAACATTTCTGGTATATGAAAAACATGTTTTTCAATGGCAAAAATCAATGAATATTGTAAATGCACAAACAGTAATATCTCCACATTGCAAGGTGCAATTCTGAAATTTTTTGCTTTTTCCTGCTAATCCTAGCAGGATAAAGAAGATTCAAAGAGAGTGAGATGCCAGCTCCTTTCATTCAGTCAGTAGCTTCAAACATTTCTGGTATATGAAAAACATGTTTTTCAATGGCAAAAATCAATGAATATTGTAAATGCACAAACAGTAATATCTCCACATTGCAAGGTGCAATTCTGAAATTTTTTGCTTTTTCCTGTTAATCCTAGCATGATAAAGAAGATTCAAAGAGAGTGAGATGCCAGCTCCTTTCATTCAGTCAGTAGCTTCAAACATTTCTGGTATATGAATAACATGATGTTTTTCAATGGCAAAAATCAATGAATATTTTAAATGCACAAACAGTAATATCTCCACATTGCAAGGTGCAATTCTGAAATTTTTTGCTTTTTCCTGCTAATCCTAGCATGATAAAGAAGATTCAAAGAGAGTGAGATGCCAGCTCCTTTCATTCAGTCAGTAGCTTCAAACATTTCTGGACGTTTTTCAATGGCAAAAATCAATGAATATTGTAAATGCACAAACAGTAATATCTCCACATTGCAAGGTGCAATTCTGAAATTTTTTGCTTTTTCCTGCTAATCCTAGCAGGATAAAGAAGATTCAAAGAGAGTGAGATGCCAGCTCCTTTCATACAGTCAGTAGCTTCAAACATTTCTGGTATATGAAAAACATGTTTTTCAATGGCAAAAATCAATGAATATTGTAAATGCACAAACAGTAATATCTCGACATTGCAAGGTGCAATTCTGAAATTTTTTGCTTTTTCCTGCTAATCCTAGCATGATAAAGAAGATTCAAAGAGAGTGAGATGCCAGCTCCTTTCATTCAGTCAGTAGCTTCAAACATTTCTGGTATATGAAAAACGTTTTTCAATGGCAAAAATCAATGAATATTGTAAATGCACAAACAGTAATATCTCCACATTGCAAGGTGCAATTCTGAAATTTTTTGCTTTTTCCTGCTAATCCTAGCATGATAAAGAAGATTCAAAGAGAGTGAGATGCCAGCTCCTTTCATTCAGTCAGTAGCTTCAAACATTTCTGGTATATGAAAAACATGTTTTTCAATGGCAAAAATCAATGAATATTGTAAATGCACAAACAGTAATATCTCCACATTGCAAGGTGCAATTCTGAAATTTTTTGCTTTTTCCTGTTAATCCTAGCATGATAAAGAAGATTCAAAGAGAGTGAGATGCCAGCTCCTTTCATTCAGTCAGTAGCTTCAAACATTTCTGGTATATGAATAACATGATGTTTTTCAATGGCAAAAATCAATGAATATTGTAAATGCACAAACAGTAATATCTCCACATTGCAAGGTGCAATTCTGAAATTTTTTGCTTTTTCCTGCTAATCCTAGCATGATAAAGAAGATTCAAAGAGAGTAAGATGCCAGCTCCTTTCATTCAGTCAGTAGCTTCAAACATTTCTGGTATATGAAAAACATGTTTTTCAATGGCAAAAATCAATGAATATTGTAAATGCACAAACAGTAATATCTCCACATTGCAAGGTGCAATTCTGAAATTTTTTGCTTTTTCCTGTTAATCCTAGCATGATAAAGAAGATTCAAAGAGAGTGAGATGCCAGCTCCTTTCATTCAGTCAGTAGCTTCAAACATTTCTGGTATATGAATAACATGATGTTTTTCAATGGCAAAAATCAATGAATATTGTAAATGCACAAACAGTAATATCTCCACATTGCAAGGTGCAATTCTGAAATTTTTTGCTTTTTCCTGCTAATCCTAGCATGATAAAGAAGATTCAAAGAGAGTGAGATGCCAGCTCCTTTCATTCAGTCAGTAGCTTCAAACATTTCTGGACGTTTTTCAATGGCAAAAATCAATGAATATTGTAAATGCACAAACAGTAATATCTCCACATTGCAAGGTGCAATTCTGAAATTTTTTGCTTTTTCCTGCTAATCCTAGCATGATAAAGAAGATTCAAAGAGAGTGAGATGCCAGCTCCTTTCATTCAGTCAGTAGCTTCAAACATTTCTGGACGTTTTTCAATTTCAAAAATCAATGAATATTGTAAATGCACAAACAGTAATATCTCCACATTGCAAGGTGCAATTCTGAAATTTTTGCTTTTTCCTGCTAATCCTAGCATGATAAAGAAGATTCAGAGAGTGAGATGCCAGCTCCTTTCATTCAGTCAGTAGCTTCAAACATTTCTGGTATATGAAAAACGTTTTTCAATGGCAAAAATCAATGAATATTGTAAATGCACAAACAGTAATATCTACACATTGCAAGGTGCAATTCTGAAATTTTTTGCTTTTTCCTGCTAATCCTAGCATGATAAAGAAGATTCAAAGAGAGTGAGAAGCCAGCTCCTTTCATTCAGTCAGTAGCTTCAAACATTTCTGGACGTTTTTCAATGGCAAAAATCAATGAATATTGTAAATGCACAAACAGTAATATCTCCACATTGCAAGGTGCAATTCTGAAATTTTTTGCTTTTTCCTGTTAATCCTAGCATGATAAAGAAGATTCAAAGAGAGTGAGATGCCAGCTCCTTTCATTCAGTCAGTAGCTTCAAACATTTCTGGTATATGAAAAACATGTTTTTCAATGGCAAAAATCAATGAATATTGTAAATGCACAAACAGTAATATCTCCACATTGCAAGGTGCAATTCTGAAATTTTTTGCTTTTTCCTGCTAATCCTAGCATGATAAAGAAGATTCAAAGAGAGTGAGATGCCAGCTCCTTTCATTCAGTCAGTAGCTTCAAACATTTCTGGACGTTTTTCAATGGCAAAAATCAATGAATATTGTAAATGCACAAACAGTAATATCTCCACATTGCAAGGTGCAATTCTGAAATTTTTTGCTTTTTCCTGCTAATCCTAGCAGGATAAAGAAGATTCAAAGAGAGTGAGATGCCAGCTCCTTTCATTCAGTCAGTAGCTTCAAACATTTCTGGTATATGAAAAACATGTTTTTCAATGGCAAAAATCAATGAATATTGTAAATGCACAAACAGTAATATCTCGACATTGCAAGGTGCAATTCTGAAATTTTTTGCTTTTTCCTGCTAATCCTAGCATGATAAAGAAGATTCAAAGAGAGTGAGATGCCAGCTCCTTTCATTCAGTCAGTAGCTTCAAACATTTCTGGTATATGAAAAACGTTTTTCAATGGCAAAAATCAATGAATATTGTAAATGCACAAACAGTAATATCTCCACATTGCAAGGTGCAATTCTGAAATTTTTTGCTTTTTCCTGCTAATCCTAGCATGATAAAGAAGATTCAAAGAGAGTGAGATGCCAGCTCCTTTCATTCAGTCAGTAGCTTCAAACATTTCTGGTATATGAAAAACATGTTTTTCAATGGCAAAAATCAATGAATATTGTAAATGCACAAACAGTAATATCTCCACATTGCAAGGTGCAATTCTGAAATTTTTTGCTTTTTCCTGTTAATCCTAGCATGATAAAGAAGATTCAAAGAGAGTGAGATGCCAGCTCCTTTCATTCAGTCAGTAGCTTCAAACATTTCTGGTATATGAATAACATGATGTTTTTCAATGGCAAAAATCAATGAATATTGTAAATGCACAAACAGTAATATCTCCACATTGCAAGGTGCAATTCTGAAATTTTTTGCTTTTTCCTGCTAATCCTAGCATGATAAAGAAGATTCAAAGAGAGTAAGATGCCAGCTCCTTTCATTCAGTCAGTAGCTTCAAACATTTCTGGTATATGAAAAACATGTTTTTCAATGGCAAAAATCAATGAATATTGTAAATGCACAAACAGTAATATCTCCACATTGCAAGGTGCAATTCTGAAATTTTTTGCTTTTTCCTGTTAATCCTAGCATGATAAAGAAGATTCAAAGAGAGTGAGATGCCAGCTCCTTTCATTCAGTCAGTAGCTTCAAACATTTCTGGTATATGAATAACATGATGTTTTTCAATGGCAAAAATCAATGAATATTGTAAATGCACAAACAGTAATATCTCCACATTGCAAGGTGCAATTCTGAAATTTTTTGCTTTTTCCTGCTAATCCTAGCATGATAAAGAAGATTCAAAGAGAGTGAGATGCCAGCTCCTTTCATTCAGTCAGTAGCTTCAAACATTTCTGGACGTTTTTCAATGGCAAAAATCAATGAATATTGTAAATGCACAAACAGTAATATCTCCACATTGCAAGGTGCAATTCTGAAATTTTTTGCTTTTTCCTGCTAATCCTAGCATGATAAAGAAGATTCAAAGAGAGTGAGATGCCAGCTCCTTTCATTCAGTCAGTAGCTTCAAACATTTCTGGACGTTTTTCAATGGCAAAAATCAATGAATATTGTAAATGCACAAACAGTAATATCTCCACATTGCAAGGTGCAATTCTGAAATTTTTTGCTTTTTCCTGCTAATCCTAGCATGATAAAGAAGATTCAGAGAGTGAGATGCCAGCTCCTTTCATTCAGTCAGTAGCTTCAAACATTTCTGGTATATGAAAAACGTTTTTCAATGGCAAAAATCAATGAATATTGTAAATGCACAAACAGTAATATCTACACATTGCAAGGTGCTATTCTGAAATTTTTTGCTTTTTCCTGCTAATCCTAGCATGATAAAGAAGATTCAAAGAGAGTGAGATGCCAGCTCCTTTCATTCAGTCAGTAGCTTCAAACATTTCTGGACGTTTTTCAATGGCAAAAATCAATGAATATTGTAAATGCACAAACAGTAATATCTCCACATTGCAAGGTGCAATTCTGAAATTTTTTGCTTTTTCCTGTTAATCCTAGCATGATAAAGAAGATTCAAAGAGAGTGAGATGCCAGATCCTTTCAGTCAGTCAGTAGCTTCAAACATTTCTGGTATATGAATAACATGATGTTTTTCAATGGCAAAAATCAATGAATATTGTAAATGCACAAACAGTAATATCTCCACATTGCAAGGTGCAATTCTGAAATTTTTTGCTTTTTCCTGCTAATCCTAGCATGATAAAGAAGATTCAAAGAGAGTGAGATGCCAGCTCCTTTCATTCAGTCAGTAGCTTCAAACATTTCTGGACGTTTTTCAATGGCAAAAATCAATGAATATTGTAAATGCACAAACAGTAATATCTCCACATTGCAAGGTGCAATTCTGAAATTTTTTGCTTTTTCCTGCTAATCCTAGCATGATAAAGAAGATTCAAAGAGAGTGAAATGTCAGCTCCTTTCATTCAGTCAGTAGCTTCAAACATTTCTGGACGTTTTTCAATGGCAAAAATCAATGAATATTGTAAATGCACAAACAGTAATATCTCCACATTGCAAGGTGCAATTCTGAAATTTTTTGCTTTTTCCTGCTAATCCTAGCAGGATAAAGAAGATTCAAAGAGAGTGAGATGCCAGCTCCTTTCATTCAGTCAGTAGCTTCAAACATTTCTGGTATATGAAAAACATGTTTTTCAATGGCAAAAATCAATGAATATTGTAAATGCACAAACAGTAATATCTCCACATTGCAAGGTGCAATTCTGAAATTTTTTGCTTTTTCCTGCTAATCCTAGCATGATAAAGAAGATTCAAAGAGAGTGAGATGCCAGCTCCTTTCATTCAGTCAGTAGCTTCAAACATTTCTGGTATATGAAAAACATGTTTTTCAATGGCAAAAATGAATGAATATTGTAAATGCACAAACAGTAATATCTCCACATTGCAAGGTGCAATTCTGAAATTTTTTGCTTTTTCCTGCTAATCCTAGCATGATAAAGAAGATTCAAAGAGAGTGAGATGCCAGCTCCTTTCATTCAGTCAGTAGCTTCAAACATTTCTGGTATATGAAAAACGTTTTTCAATGGCAAAAATCAATGAATATTGTAAATGCACAAACTAATATCTCCACATTGCAAGGTGCAATTCTGAAATTTTTTGCTTTTTCCTGCTAATCCTAGCATGATAAAGAAGATTCAAAGAGAGTGAGATGCCAGCTCCTTTCATTCAGTCAGTAGCTTCAAACATTTCTGGTATATGAAAAACATGTTTTTCAATGGCAAAAATCAATGAATATTGTAAATGCACAAACAGTAATATCTCCACATTGCAAGGTGCAATTCTGAAATTTTTTGCTTTTTCCTGTTAATCCTAGCATGATAAAGAAGATTCAAAGAGAGTGAGATGCCAGCTCCTTTCATTCAGTCAGTAGCTTCAAACATTTCTGGTATATGAATAACATGATGTTTTTCAATGGCAAAAATCAATGAATATTGTAAATGCACAAACAGTAATATCTCCACATTGCAAGGTGCAATTCTGAAATTTTTTGCTTTTTCCTGCTAATCCTAGCATGATAAAGAAGATTCAAAGAGAGTGAGATGCCAGCTCCTTTCATTCAGTCAGTAGCTTCAAACATTTCTGGACGTTTTTCAATGGCAAAAATCAATGAATATTGTAAATGCACAAACTAATATCTCCACATTGCAAGGTGCAATTCTGAAATTTTTTGCTTTTTCCTGCTAATCCTAGCATGATAAAGAAGATTCAAAGAGAGTGAGATGCCAGCTCCTTTCATTCAGTCAGTAGCTTCAAACATTTCTGGACGTTTTTCAATGGCAAAAATCAATGAATATTGTAAATGCACAAACAGTAATATCTCCACATTGCAAGGTGCAATTCTGAAATTTTTTGCTTTTTCCTGCTAATCCTAGCAGGATAAAGAAGATTAAAAGAGAGTGAGATGCCAGCTCCTTTCATTCAGTCAGTAGCTTCAAACATTTCTGGTATATGAAAAACATGTTTTTCAATGGCAAAAATCAATGAATATTGTAAATGCACAAACAGTAATATCTCCACATTGCAAGGTGCAATTCTGAAATTTTTTGCTTTTTCCTGCTAATCCTAGCATGATAAAGAAGTTTCAAAGAGAGTGAGATGCCAGCTCCTTTCATTCAGTCAGTAGCTTCAAACATTTCTGGTATATGAAAAACATGTTTTTCAATGGCAAAAATCAATGAATATTGTAAATGCACAAACAGTAATATCTCCACATTGCAAGGTGCAATTCTGAAATTTTTTGCTTTTTCCTGCTAATCCTAGCATGATAAAGAAGATTCAAAGAGAGTGAGATGCCAGCTCCTTTCATTCAGTCAGTAGCTTCAAACATTTCTGGACGTTTTTCAATGGCAAAAATCAATGAATATTGTAAATGCACAAACAGTAATATCTCCACATTGCAAGGTGCAATTCTGAAATTTTTTGCTTTTTCCTGTTAATCCTAGCATGATAAAGAAGATTCAAAGAGAGTGAGATGCCATCTCCTTTCATTCAGTCAGTAGCTTCAAACATTTCTGGTATATGAAAAACATGTTTTTCAATGGCAAAAATCAATGAATATTGTAAATGCACAAACAGTAATATCTCCACATTGCAAGGTGCAATTCTGAAATTTTTTGCTTTTTCCTGCTAATCCTAGCATGATAAAGAAGATTCAAAGAGAGTGAGATGCCAGCTCCTTTCATTCAGTCAGTAGCTTCAAACATTTCTGGTATATGAAAAACATGTTTTTCAATGGCAAAAATCAATGAATATTGTAAATGCACAAACAGTAATATCTCCACATTGCAAGGTGCAATTCTGAAATTTTTTGCTTTTTCCTGCTAATCCTAGCATGATAAAGTAGATTCAAAGAGAGTGAGATGCCAGCTCCTTTCATTCAGTCAGTAGCTTCAAACATTTCTGGACGTTTTTCAATGGCAAAAATCAATGAATATTGTAAATGCACAAACAGTAATATCTCCACATTGCAAGGTGCAATTCTGAAATTTTTTGCTTTTTCCTGTTAATCCTAGCATGATAAAGAAGATTCAAAGAGAGTGAGGTGCCAGCTCCTTTCATTCAGTCAGTAGCTTCAAACATTTCTGGTATATGAATAACATGATGTTTTTCAATGGCAAAAATCAATGAATATTGTAAATGCACAAACAGTAATATCTCCACATTGCAAGGTGCAATTCTGAAATTTTTTGCTTTTTCCTGCTAATCCTAGCATGATAAAGAAGATTCAGAGTGAGATGCCAGCTCCTTTCATTCAGTCAGTAGCTTCAAACATTTCTGGACGTTTTTCAATGGCAAAAATCAATGAATATTGTAAATGCACAAACAGTAATATCTCCACATTGCAAGGTGCAATTCTGAAATTTTTTGCTTTTTCCTGCTAATCCTAGCATGATAAAGAAGATTCAAAGAGAGTGAGATGCCAGCTCCTTTCATTGTCAGTAGCTTCAAACATTTCTGGACGTTTTTCAATGGCAAAAATCAATGAATATTGTAAATGCACAAACAGTAATATCTCCACATTGCAAGGTGCAATTCTGAAATGTTTTGCTTTTTCCTGCTAATCCTAGCATGATAAAGAAGATTCAAAGAGAGTGAGATGCCAGCTCCTTTCATTCAGTCAGTAGCTTCAAACATTTCTGGTATATGAAAAAAATGTTTTTCAATGGCAAAAATCAATGAATATTGTAAATGCACAAACAGTAATATCTCCACATTGCAAGGTGCAATTCTGAAATTTTTTGCTTTTTCCTGCTAATCCTAGCATGATAAAGAAGATTCAAAGAGAGTGAGATGCCAGCTCCTTTCATTCAGTCAGTAGCTTCAAACATTTCTGGTATATGAAAAACATGTTTTTCAATGGCAAAAATCAATGAATATTGTAAATGCACAAACAGTAATATCTCCACATTGCAAGGTGCAATTCTGAAATTTTTTGCTTTTTCCTGCTAATCCTAGCATGATAAAGAAGATTCAAAGAGAGTGAGATGCCAGCTCCTTTCATTCAGTCAGTAGCTTCAAACATTTCTGGTATATGAAAAACATGTTTTTCAATGGCAAAAATCAATGAATATTGTAAATGCACAAACAGTAATATCTCCACATTGCAAGGTGCAATTCTGAAATTTTTTGCTTTTTCCTGCTAATCCTAGCATGATAAAGAAGATTCAAAGAGAGTGAGATGCCAGCTCCTTTCATTCAGTCAGTAGCTTCAAACATTTCTGGACGTTTTTCAATGGCAAAAATCAATGAATATTGTAAATGCACAAACAGTAATATCTCCACATTGCAAGGTGCAATTCTGAAATTTTTTGCTTTTTCCTGTTAATCCTAGCATGATAAAGAAGATTCAAAGAGAGTGAGATGCCAGCTCCTTTCATTCAGTCAGTAGCTTCAAACATTTCTGGACGTTTTTCAATGGCAAAAATCAATGAATATTGTAAATGCACAAACAGTAATATCTCCACATTGCAAGGTGCAATTCTGAAATTTTTTGCTTTTTCCTGCTAATCCTAGCATGATAAAGAAGATTCAAAGAGAGTGAGATGCCAGCTCCTTTCATTCAGTCAGTAGCTTCAAACATTTCTGGTATATGAAAAACATGTTTTTCTATGGCAAAAATCAACGAATATTGTAAATGCACAAACAGTAATATCTCCACATTGCAAGGTGCAATTCTGACATTTTTTGCTTTTTCCTGCTAATCCTAGCATGATAAAGAAGATTCAAAGAGAGTGAGATGCCAGCTCCTTTCATTCAGTCAGTAGCTTCAAACATTTCTGGACGTTTTTCAATGGCAAAAATCAATGAATATTGTAAATGCACAAACAGTAATATCTCCACATTGCAAGGTGCAATTCTGAAATTTTTTGCTTTTTCCTGCTAATCCTAGCATGATAAAGAAGATTCAAAGAGAGTGAGATGCCAGCTCCTTTCATTCAGTCAGTAGCTTCAAACATTTCTGGACGTTTTTCAATGGCAAAAATCAATGAATATTGTAAATGCACAAACAGTAATATCTCCACATTGCAAGGTGCAATTCTGAAATTTTTTGCTTTTTCCTGCTAATCCTAGCATGATAAAGAAGATTCAGAGAGTGAGATGCCAGCTCCTTTCATTCAGTCAGTAGCTTCAAACATTTCTGGTATATGAAAAACGTTTTTCAATGGCAAAAATCAATGAATATTGTAAATGCACAAACAGTAATATCTACACATTGCAAGGTGCAATTCTGAAATTTTTTGCTTTTTCCTGCTAATCCTAGCATGATAAAGAAGATTCAAAGAGAGTGAGATGCCAGCTCCTTTCAGTCAGTAGCTTCAAACATTTCTGGACGTTTTTCAATGGCAAAAATCAATGAATATTGTAAATGCACAAACAGTAATATCTCCACATTGCAAGGTGCAATTCTGAAATTTTTTGCTTTTTCCTGTTAATCCTAGCATGATAAAGAAGATTCAAAGAGAGTGAGATGCCAGCTCCTTTCAGTCAGTCAGTAGCTTCAAACATTTCTGGTATATGAATAACATGATGTTTTTCAATGGCAAAAATCAATGAATATTGTAAATGCACAAACAGTAATATCTCCACATTGCAAGGTGCAATTCTGAAATTTTTTGCTTTTTCCTGCTAATCCTAGCATGATAAAGAAGATTCAAAGAGAGTGAGATGCCAGCTCCTTTCATTCAGTCAGTAGCTTCAAACATTTCTGGACGTTTTTCAATGGCAAAAATCAATGAATATTGTAAATGCACAAACAGTAATATCTCCACATTGCAAGGTGCAATTCTGAAATTTTTTGCTTTTTCCTGCTAATCCTAGCATGATAAAGAAGATTCAAAGAGAGTGAAATGTCAGCTCCTTTCATTCAGTCAGTAGCTTCAAACATTTCTGGACGTTTTTCAATGGCAAAAATCAATGAATATTGTAAATGCACAAACAGTAATATCTCCACATTGCAAGGTGCAATTCTGAAATTTTTTGCTTTTTCCTGCTAATCCTAGCAGGATAAAGAAGATTCAAAGAGAGTGAGATGCCAGCTCCTTTCATTCAGTCAGTAGCTTCAAACATTTCTGGTATATGAAAAACATGTTTTTCAATGGCAAAAATCAATGAATATTGTAAATGCACAAACAGTAATATCTCCACATTGCAAGGTGCAATTCTGAAATTTTTTGCTTTTTCCTGCTAATCCTAGCATGATAAAGAAGATTCAAAGAGAGTGAGATGCCAGCTCCTTTCATTCAGTCAGTAGCTTCAAACATTTCTGGTATATGAAAAACATGTTTTTCAATGGCAAAAATCAATGAATATTGTAAATGCACAAACAGTAATATCTCCACATTGCAAGGTGCAATTCTGAAATTTTTTGCTTTTTCCTGCTAATCCTAGCATGATAAAGAAGATTCAAAGAGAGTGAGATGCCAGCTCCTTTCATTCAGTCAGTAGCTTCAAACATTTCTGGACGTTTTTCAATGGCAAAAATCAATGAATATTGTAAATGCACAAACAGTAATATCTCCACATTGCAAGGTGCAATTCTGAAATTTTTTGCTTTTTCCTGCTAATCCTAGCAGGATAAAGAAGATTAAAAGAGAGTGAGATGCCAGCTCCTTTCATTCAGTCAGTAGCTTCAAACATTTCTGGTATATGAAAAACATGTTTTTCAATGGCAAAAATCAATGAATATTGTAAATGCACAAACAGTAATATCTCCACATTGCAAGGTGCAATTCTGAAATTTTTTGCTTTTTCCTGCTAATCCTAGCATGATAAAGAAGTTTCAAAGAGAGTGAGATGCCAGCTCCTTTCATTCAGTCAGTATCTTCAAACATTTCTGGTATATGAAAAACATGTTTTTCAATGGCAAAAATCAATGAATATTGTAAATGCACAAACAGTAATATCTCCACATTGCAAGGTGCAATTCTGAAATTTTTTGCTTTTTCCTGTTAATCCTAGCATGATAAAGAAGATTCAAAGAGAGTGAGATGCCATCTCCTTTCATTCAGTCAGTAGCTTCAAACATTTCTGGTATATGAAAAACATGTTTTTCAATGGCAAAAATCAATGAATATTGTAAATGCACAAACAGTAATATCTCCACATTGCAAGGTGCAATTCTGAAATTTTTTGCTTTTTCCTGCTAATCCTAGCATGATAAAGAAGATTCAAAGAGAGTGAGATGCCAGCTCCTTTCATTCAGTCAGTAGCTTCAAACATTTCTGGTATATGAAAAACATGTTTTTCAATGGCAAAAATCAATGAATATTGTAAATGCACAAACAGTAATATCTCCACATTGCAAGGTGCAATTCTGAAATTTTTTGCTTTTTCCTGCTAATCCTAGCATGATAAAGTAGATTCAAAGAGAGTGAGATGCCAGCTCCTTTCATTCAGTCAGTAGCTTCAAACATTTCTGGACGTTTTTCAATGGCAAAAATCAATGAATATTGTAAATGCACAAACAGTAATATCTCCACATTGCAAGGTGCAATTCTGAAATTTTTTGCTTTTTCCTGTTAATCCTAGCATGATAAAGAAGATTCAAAGAGAGTGAGATGCCATCTCCTTTCATTCAGTCAGTAGCTTCAAACATTTCTGGTATATGAAAAACATGTTTTTCAATGGCAAAAATCAATGAATATTGTAAATGCACAAACAGTAATATCTCCACATTGCAAGGTGCAATTCTGAAATTTTTTGCTTTTTCCTGCTAATCCTAGCATGATAAAGAAGATTCAAAGAGAGTGAGATGCCAGCTCCTTTCATTCAGTCAGTAGCTTCAAACATTTCTGGTATATGAAAAACATGTTTTTCAATGGCAAAAATCAATGAATATTGTAAATGCACAAACAGTAATATCTCCACATTGCAAGGTGCAATTCTGAAATTTTTTGCTTTTTCCTGTTAATCCTAGCATGATAAAGAAGATTCAAAGAGAGTGAGATGCCAGCTCCTTTCATTCAGTCAGTAGCTTCAAACATTTCTGGTATATGAATAACATGATGTTTTTCAATGGCAAAAATCAATGAATATTGTAAATGCACAAACCGTAATATCTCCACATTGCAAGGTGCAATTCTGAAATTTTTTGCTTTTTCCTGCTAATCCTAGCATGATAAAGAAGATTCAAAGAGAGTGAGATGCCAGCTCCTTTCATTCAGTCAGTAGCTTCAAACATTTCTGGACGTTTTTCAATGGCAAAAATCAATGAATATTGTAAATGCACAAACAGTAATATCTCCACATTGCAAGGTGCAATTCTGAAATTTTTTGCTTTTTCCTGCTAATCCTAGCAGGATAAAGAAGATTCAAAGAGAGTGAGATGCCAGCTCCTTTCATTCAGTCAGTAGCTTCAAACATTTCTGGTATATGAAAAACGTTTTTCAATGGCAAAAATCAATGAATATTGTAAATGCACAAACAGTAATATCTACACATTGCAAGGTGCAATTCTGAAATTTTTTGCTTTTTCCTGCTAATCCTAGCATGATAAAGAAGATTCAAAGAGAGTGAGATGCCAGCTCCTTTCATTCAGTCAGTAGCTTCAAACATTTCTGGACGTTTTTCAATGGCAAAAATCAATGAATATTGTAAATGCACAAACAGTAATATCTCCACATTGCAAGGTGCAATTCTGAAATTTTTTGCTTTTTCCTGTTAATCCTAGCATGATAAAGAAGATTCAAAGAGAGTGAGGTGCCAGCTCCTTTCATTCAGTCAGTAGCTTCAAACATTTCTGGTATATGAATAACATGATGTTTTTCAATGGCAAAAATCAATGAATATTGTAAATGCACAAACAGTAATATCTCCACATTGCAAGGTGCAATTCTGAAATTTTTTGCTTTTTCCTGCTAATCCTAGCATGATAAAGAAGATTCAGAGTGAGATGCCAGCTCCTTTCATTCAGTCAGTAGCTTCAAACATTTCTGGACGTTTTTCAATGGCAAAAATCAATGAATATTGTAAATGCACAAACAGTAATATCTCCACATTGCAAGGTGCAATTCTGAAATTTTTTGCTTTTTCCTGCTAATCCTAGCATGATAAAGAAGATTCAAAGAGAGTGAGATGCCAGCTCCTTTCATTGTCAGTAGCTTCAAACATTTCTGGACGTTTTTCAATGGCAAAAATCAATGAATATTGTAAATGCACAAACAGTAATATCTCCACATTGCAAGGTGCAATTCTGAAATTTTTTGCTTTTTCCTGCTAATCCTAGCATGATAAAGAAGATTCAAAGAGAGTGAGATGCCAGCTCCTTTCATTCAGTCAGTAGCTTCAAACATTTCTGGTATATGAAAAAAATGTTTTTCAATGGCAAAAATCAATGAATATTGTAAATGCACAAACAGTAATATCTCCACATTGCAAGGTGCAATTCTGAAATTTTTTGCTTTTTCCTGCTAATCCTAGCATGATAAAGAAGATTCAAAGAGAGTGAGATGCCAGCTCCTTTCATTCAGTCAGTAGCTTCAAACATTTCTGGTATATGAAAAACATGTTTTTCAATGGCAAAAATCAATGAATATTGTAAATGCACAAACAGTAATATCTCCACATTGCAAGGTGCAATTCTGAAATTTTTTGCTTTTTCCTGCTAATCCTAGCATGATAAAGAAGATTCAAAGAGAGTGAGATGCCAGCTCCTTTCATTCAGTCAGTAGCTTCAAACATTTCTGGTATATGAAAAACATGTTTTTCAATGGCAAAAATCAATGAATATTGTAAATGCACAAACAGTAATATCTCCACATTGCAAGGTGCAATTCTGAAATTTTTTGCTTTTTCCTGCTAATCCTAGCATGATAAAGAAGATTCAAAGAGAGTGAGATGCCAGCTCCTTTCATTCAGTCAGTAGCTTCAAACATTTCTGGACGTTTTTCAATGGCAAAAATCAATGAATATTGTAAATGCACAAACAGTAATATCTCCACATTGCAAGGTGCAATTCTGAAATTTTTTGCTTTTTCCTGTTAATCCTAGCATGATAAAGAAGATTCAAAGAGAGTGAGATGCCAGCTCCTTTCATTCAGTCAGTAGCTTCAAACATTTCTGGACGTTTTTCAATGGCAAAAATCAATGAATATTGTAAATGCACAAACAGTAATATCTCCACATTGCAAGGTGCAATTCTGAAATTTTTTGCTTTTTCCTGCTAATCCTAGCATGATAAAGAAGATTCAAAGAGAGTGAGATGCCAGCTCCTTTCATTCAGTCAGTAGCTTCAAACATTTCTGGTATATGAAAAACATGTTTTTCAATGGCAAAAATCAATGAATATTGTAAATGCACAAACAGTAATATCTCCACATTGCAAGGTGCAATTCTGAAATTTTTTGCTTTTTCCTGCTAATCCTAGCATGATAAAGAAGATTCAAAGAGAGTGAGATGCCAGCTCCTTTCATTCAGTCAGTAGCTTCAAACATTTCTGGACGTTTTTCAATGGCAAAAATCAATGAATATTGTAAATGCACAAACAGTAATATCTCCACATTGCAAGGTGCAATTCTGAAATTTTTTGCTTTTTCCTGCTAATCCTAGCATGATAAAGAAGATTCAAAGAGAGTGAGATGCCAGCTCCTTTCATTCAGTCAGTAGCTTCAAACATTTCTGGACGTTTTTCAATGGCAAAAATCAATGAATATTGTAAATGCACAAACAGTAATATCTCCACATTGCAAGGTGCAATTCTGAAATTTTTTGCTTTTTCCTGCTAATCCTAGCATGATAAAGAAGATTCAGAGAGTGAGATGCCAGCTCCTTTCATTCAGTCAGTAGCTTCAAACATTTCTGGTATATGAAAAACGTTTTTCAATGGCAAAAATCAATGAATATTGTAAATGCACAAACAGTAATATCTACACATTGCAAGGTGCAATTCTGAAATGTTTTGCTTTTTCCTGCTAATCCTAGCATGATAAAGAAGATTCAAAGAGAGTGAGATGCCAGCTCCTTTCATTCAGTCAGTAGCTTCAAACATTTCTGGACGTTTTTCAATGGCAAAAATCAATGAATATTGTAAATGCACAAACAGTAATATCTCCACATTGCAAGGTGCAATTCTGAAATTTTTTGCTTTTTCCTGTTAATCCTAGCATGATAAAGAAGATTCAAAGAGAGTGAGATGCCAGCTCCTTTCAGTCAGTCAGTAGCTTCAAACATTTCTGGTATATGAATAACATGATGTTTTTCAATGGCAAAAATCAATGAATATTGTAAATGCACAAACAGTAATATCTCCACATTGCAAGGTGCAATTCTGAAATTTTTTGCTTTTTCCTGCTAATCCTAGCATGATAAAGAAGATTCAAAGAGAGTGAGATGCCAGCTCCTTTCATTCAGTCAGTAGCTTCAAACATTTCTGGACGTTTTTCAATGGCAAAAATCAATGAATATTGTAAATGCACAAACAGTAATATCTCCACATTGCAAGGTGCAATTCTGAAATTTTTTGCTTTTTCCTGCTAATCCTAGCATGATAAGGAAGATTCAAAGAGAGTGAAATGTCAGCTCCTTTCATTCAGTCAGTAGCTTCAAACATTTCTGGACGTTTTTCAATGGCAAAAATCAATGAATATTGTAAATGCACAAACAGTAATATCTCCACATTGCAAGGTGCAATTCTGAAATTTTTTGCTTTTTCCTGCTAATCCTAGCAGGATAAAGAAGATTCAAAGAGAGTGAGATGCCAGCTCCTTTCATTCAGTCAGTAGCTTCAAACATTTCTGGTATATGAAAAACATGTTTTTCAATGGCAAAAATCAATGAATATTGTAAATGCACAAACAGTAATATCTCCACATTGCAAGGTGCAATTCTGAAATTTTTTGCTTTTTCCTGCTAATCCTAGCATGATAAAGAAGATTCAAAGAGAGTGAGATGCCAGCTCCTTTCATTCAGTCAGTAGCTTCAAACATTTCTGGTATATGAAAAACATGTTTTTCAATGGCAAAAATCAATGAATATTGTAAATGCACAAACAGTAATATCTCCACATTGCAAGGTGCAATTCTGAAATTTTTTGCTTTTTCCTGCTAATCCTAGCATGATAAAGAAGATTCAAAGAGAGTGAGATGCCAGCTCCTTTCATTCAGTCAGTAGCTTCAAACATTTCTGGTATATGAAAAACGTTTTTCAATGGCAAAAATCAATGAATATTGTAAATGCACAAACTAATATCTCCACATTGCAAGGTGCAATTCTGAAATTTTTTGCTTTTTCCTGCTAATCCTAGCATGATAAAGAAGATTCAAAGAGAGTGAGATGCCAGCTCCTTTCATTCAGTCAGTAGCTTCAAACATTTCTGGTATATGAAAAACATGTTTTTCAATGGCAAAAATCAATGAATATTGTAAATGCACAAACAGTAATATCTCCACATTGCAAGGTGCAATTCTGAAATTTTTTGCTTTTTCCTGTTAATCCTAGCATGATAAAGAAGATTCAAAGAGAGTGAGATGCCAGCTCCTTTCATTCAGTCAGTAGCTTCAAACATTTCTGGTATATGAATAACATGATGTTTTTCAATGGCAAAAATCAATGAATATTGTAAATGCACAAACAGTAATATCTCCACATTGCAAGGTGCAATTCTGAAATTTTTTGCTTTTTCCTGCTAATCCTAGCATGATAAAGAAGATTCAAAGAGAGTGAGATGCCAGCTCCTTTCATTCAGTCAGTAGCTTCAAACATTTCTGGACGTTTTTCAATGGCAAAAATCAATGAATATTGTAAATGCACAAACTAATATCTCCACATTGCAAGGTGCAATTCTGAAATTTTTTGCTTTTTCCTGCTAATCCTAGCATGATAAAGAAGATTCAAAGAGAGTGAGATGCCAGCTCCTTTCATTCAGTCAGTAGCTTCAAACATTTCTGGACGTTTTTCAATGGCAAAAATCAATGAATATTGTAAATGCACAAACAGTAATATCTCCACATTGCAAGGTGCAATTCTGAAATTTTTTGCTTTTTCCTGCTAATCCTAGCAGGATAAAGAAGATTAAAAGAGAGTGAGATGCCAGCTCCTTTCATTCAGTCAGTAGCTTCAAACATTTCTGGTATATGAAAAACATGTTTTTCAATGGCAAAAATCAATGAATATTGTAAATGCACAAACAGTAATATCTCCACATTGCAAGGTGCAATTCTGAAATTTTTTGCTTTTTCCTGCTAATCCTAGCATGATAAAGAAGTTTCAAAGAGAGTGAGATGCCAGCTCCTTTCATTCAGTCAGTAGCTTCAAACATTTCTGGTATATGAAAAACATGTTTTTCAATGGCAAAAATCAATGAATATTGTAAATGCACAAACAGTAATATCTCCACATTGCAAGGTGCAATTCTGAAATTTTTTGCTTTTTCCTGCTAATCCTAGCATGATAAAGAAGATTCAAAGAGAGTGAGATGCCAGCTCCTTTCATTCAGTCAGTAGCTTCAAACATTTCTGGACGTTTTTCAATGGCAAAAATCAATGAATATTGTAAATGCACAAACAGTAATATCTCCACATTGCAAGGTGCAATTCTGAAATTTTTTGCTTTTTCCTGCTAATCCTAGCATGATAAAGAAGATTCAAAGAGAGTGAAATGTCAGCTCCTTTCATTCAGTCAGTAGCTTCAAACATTTCTGGACGTTTTTCAATGGCAAAAATCAATGAATATTGTAAATGCACAAACAGTAATATCTCCACATTGCAAGGTGCAATTCTGAAATTTTTTGCTTTTTCCTGCTAATCCTAGCAGGATAAAGAAGATTCAAAGAGAGTGAGATGCCAGCTCCTTTCATTCAGTCAGTAGCTTCAAACATTTCTGGTATATGAAAAACATGTTTTTCAATGGCAAAAATCAATGAATATTGTAAATGCACAAACAGTAATATCTCCACATTGCAAGGTGCAATTCTGAAATTTTTTGCTTTTTCCTGCTAATCCTAGCATGATAAAGAAGATTCAAAGAGAGTGAGATGCCAGCTCCTTTCATTCAGTCAGTAGCTTCAAACATTTCTGGTATATGAAAAACATGTTTTTCAATGGCAAAAATCAATGAATATTGTAAATGCACAAACAGTAATATCTCCACATTGCAAGGTGCAATTCTGAAATTTTTTGCTTTTTCCTGCTAATCCTAGCATGATAAAGAAGATTCAAAGAGAGTGAGATGCCAGCTCCTTTCATTCAGTCAGTAGCTTCAAACATTTCTGGTATATGAAAAACGTTTTTCAATGGCAAAAATCAATGAATATTGTAAATGCACAAACTAATATCTCCACATTGCAAGGTGCAATTCTGAAATTTTTTGCTTTTTCCTGCTAATCCTAGCATGATAAAGAAGATTCAAAGAGAGTGAGATGCCAGCTCCTTTCATTCAGTCAGTAGCTTCAAACATTTCTGGTATATGAAAAACATGTTTTTCAATGGCAAAAATCAATGAATATTGTAAATGCACAAACAGTAATATCTCCACATTGCAAGGTGCAATTCTGAAATTTTTTGCTTTTTCCTGTTAATCCTAGCATGATAAAGAAGATTCAAAGAGAGTGAGATGCCAGCTCCTTTCATTCAGTCAGTAGCTTCAAACATTTCTGGTATATGAATAACATGATGTTTTTCAATGGCAAAAATCAATGAATATTGTAAATGCACAAACAGTAATATCTCCACATTGCAAGGTGCAATTCTGAAATTTTTTGCTTTTTCCTGCTAATCCTAGCATGATAAAGAAGATTCAAAGAGAGTGAGATGCCAGCTCCTTTCATTCAGTCAGTAGCTTCAAACATTTCTGGACATTTTTCAATGGCAAAAATCAATGAATATTGTAAATGCACAAACTAATATCTCCACATTGCAAGGTGCAATTCTGAAATTTTTTGCTTTTTCCTGCTAATCCTAGCATGATAAAGAAGATTCAAAGAGAGTGAGATGCCAGCTCCTTTCATTCAGTCAGTAGCTTCAAACATTTCTGGACGTTTTTCAATGGCAAAAATCAATGAATATTGTAAATGCACAAACAGTAATATCTCCACATTGCAAGGTGCAATTCTGAAATTTTTTGCTTTTTCCTGCTAATCCTAGCAGGATAAAGAAGATTAAAAGAGAGTGAGATGCCAGCTCCTTTCATTCAGTCAGTAGCTTCAAACATTTCTGGTATATGAAAAACATGTTTTTCAATGGCAAAAATCAATGAATATTGTAAATGCACAAACAGTAATATCTCCACATTGCAAGGTGCAATTCTGAAATTTTTTGCTTTTTCCTGCTAATCCTAGCATGATAAAGAAGTTTCAAAGAGAGTGAGATGCCAGCTCCTTTCATTCAGTCAGTAGCTTCAAACATTTCTGGTATATGAAAAACATGTTTTTCAATGGCAAAAATCAATGAATATTGTAAATGCACAAACAGCAATATCTCCACATTGCAAGGTGCAATTCTGAAATTTTTTGCTTTTTCCTGCTAATCCTAGCATGATAAAGAAGATTCAAAGATAGTGAGATGCCAGCTCCTTTCATTCAGTCAGTAGCTTCAAACATTTCTGGACGTTTTTCAATGGCAAAAATCAATGAATATTGTAAATGCACAAACAGTAATATCTCCACATTGCAAGGTGCAATTCTGAAATTTTTTGCTTTTTCCTGTTAATCCTAGCATGATAAAGAAGATTCAAAGAGAGTGAGATGCCATCTCCTTTCATTCAGTCAGTAGCTTCAAACATTTCTGGTATATGTATAACATGTTTTTCAATGGCAAAAATCAATGAATATTGTAAATGCACAAACAGTAATATCTCCACATTGCAAGGTGCAATTCTGAAATTTTTTGCTTTTTCCTGCTAATCCTAGCATGATAAAGAAGATTCAAAGAGAGTGAGATGCCAGCTCCTTTCATTCAGTCAGTAGCTTCAAACATTTCTGGTATATGAAAAACATGTTTTTCAATGGCAAAAATCAATGAATATTGTAAATGCACAAACAGTAATATCTCCACATTGCAAGGTGCAATTCTGAAATTTTTTGCTTTTTCCTGCTAATCCTAGCATGATAAAGTAGATTCAAAGAGAGTGAGATGCCAGCTCCTTTCATTCAGTCAGTAGCTTCAAACATTTCTGGACGTTTTTCAATGGCAAAAATCAATGAATATTGTAAATGCACAAACAGTAATATCTCCACATTGCAAGGTGCAATTCTGAAATTTTTTGCTTTTTCCTGTTAATCCTAGCATGATAAAGAAGATTCAAAGAGAGTGAGATGCCATCTCCTTTCATTCAGTCAGTAGCTTCAAACATTTCTGGTATATGAAAAACATGTTTTTCAATGGCAAAAATCAATGAATATTGTAAATGCACAAACAGTAATATCTCCACATTGCAAGGTGCAATTCTGAAATTTTTTGCTTTTTCCTGCTAATCCTAGCATGATAAAGAAGATTCAAAGAGAGTGAGATGCCAGCTCCTTTCATTCAGTCAGTAGCTTCAAACATTTCTGGTATATGAAAAACATGTTTTTCAATGGCAAAAATCAATGAATATTGTAAATGCACAAACAGTAATATCTCCACATTGCAAGGTGCAATTCTGAAATTTTTTGCTTTTTCCTGTTAATCCTAGCATGATAAAGAAGATTCAAAGAGAGTGAGATGCCAGCTCCTTTCATTCAGTCAGTAGCTTCAAACATTTCTGGTATATGAATAACATGATGTTTTTCAATGGCAAAAATCAATGAATATTGTAAATGCACAAACCGTAATATCTCCACATTGCAAGGTGCAATTCTGAAATTTTTTGCTTTTTCCTGCTAATCCTAGCATGATAAAGAAGATTCAAAGAGAGTGAGATGCCAGCTCCTTTCATTCAGTCAGTAGCTTCAAACATTTCTGGACGTTTTTCAATGGCAAAAATCAATGAATATTGTAAATGCACAAACAGTAATATCTCCACATTGCAAGGTGCAATTCTGAAATTTTTTGCTTTTTCCTGCTAATCCTTGCAGGATAAAGAAGATTCAAAGAGAGTGAGATGCCAGCTCCTTTCATTCAGTCAGTAGCTTCAAACATTTCTGGTATATGAAAAACATGTTTTTCAATGGCAAAAATCAATGAATTTTGTAAATGCACAAACAGTAATATCTCCACATTGCAAGGTGCAATTCTGAAATTTTTTGCTTTTTCCTGCTAATCCTAGCATGATAAAGAAGATTCAAAGAGAGTGAGATGCCAGCTCCTTTCATTCAGTCAGTAGCTTCAAACATTTCTGGTATATGAAAAACGTTTTTCAATGGCAAAAATCAATGAATATTGTAAATGCATAAACAGTAATATCTACACATTGCAAGGTGCAATTCTGAAATTTTTTGCTTTTTCCTGCTAATCCTAGCATGATAAAGAAGATTCAAAGAGAGTGAGATGCCAGCTCCTTTCATTCAGTCAGTAGCTTCAAACATTTCTGGACGTTTTTCAATGGCAAAAATCAATGAATATTGTAAATGCACAAACAGTAATATCTCCACATTGCAAGGTGCAATTCTGAAATTTTTTGCTTTTTCCTGTTAATCCTAGCATGATAAAGAAGATTCAAAGAGAGTGAGGTGCCAGCTCCTTTCATTCAGTCAGTAGCTTCAAACATTTCTGGTATATGAATAACATGATGTTTTTCAATGGCAAAAATCAATGAATATTGTAAATGCACAAACAGTAATATCTCCACATTGCAAGGTGCAATTCTGAAATTTTTTGCTTTTTCCTGCTAATCCTAGCATGATAAAGAAGATTCAGAGTGAGATGCCAGCTCCTTTCATTCAGTCAGTAGCTTCAAACATTTCTGGACGTTTTTCAATGGCAAAAATCAATGAATATTGTAAATGCACAAACAGTAATATCTCCACATTGCAAGGTGCAATTCTGAAATTTTTTGCTTTTTCCTGCTAATCCTAGCATGATAAAGAAGATTCAAAGAGAGTGAGATGCCAGCTCCTTTCATTCAGTCAGTAGCTTCAAACATTTCTGGTATATGAAAAACATGTTTTTCAATGGCAAAAATCAATGAATATTGTAAATGCACAAACAGTAATATCTCCACATTGCAAGGTGCAATTCTGAAATTTTTTGCTTTTTCCTGCTAATCCTAGCATGATAAAGAAGATTCAAAGAGAGTGAGATGCCAGCTCCTTTCATTCAGTCAGTAGCTTCAAACATTTCTGGTATATGAAAAACGTTTTTCAATGGCAAAAATCAATGAATATTGTAAATGCACAAACTTATATCTCCACATTGCAAGGTGCAATTCTGAAATTTCTTGCTTTTTCCTGCTAATCCTAGCATGATAAAGAAGATTCAAAGAGAGTGAGATGCCAGCTCCTTTCATTCAGTCAGTAGCTTCAAACATTTCTGGTATATGAAAAACATGTTTTTCAATGGCAAAAATCAATGAATATTGTAAATGCACAAACAGTAATATCTCCACATTGCAAGGTGCAATTCTGAAATTTTTTGCTTTTTCCTGTTAATCCTAGCATGATAAAGAAGATTCAAAGAGAGTGAGATGGGGGCGTTGCTTAGGCACAGACCAGGATGGCAGCATAGGTCTGAGCTCCATGAGGGCTAAAACTACAAAGCGACGATAAATGCAACTTAAGAGGATTTATTCACTCAATTTTGGCATGGACAAACTTCTTAAAGCCTAAGGATCATCTGGATACTAAAAAGACTCTCCCTGACCCGTTATTCCAGGAGATATTTCATTTGGAAGCAGTGAGGTGCGTCCTTGATTTCATTCCAGTCGTGGCTATTGTGACATAGTCCTGCAGGCTTGCAGGTCTGTGTGTCTCTGCAAAGGGACCCCTCCTCTCCCTACCTCCGGACTTTAGAGCACAGCTTTCCGGGTGTTACTGAGCAGACTGTGTAGAATTTATATCTTGAAGCCGGTGGCACCAGAGCCCCGTGAATCGGCTGATTGCCGTATGCAGGGATAACCTATACTGACCCGGCACCCAGAATAGCCCCACTGGGGAAAATCAGTCATTCACCTTATGCAGTCTGTGTTTAAAAGTAACAAGGACTGAGATCTGACGGACCCACGGGACCCAGCACCTCGAAAAGCTACATTGCTGCATCGGACTACCACCCTGCAAATTGTCCCTGCTTACAAGTCACCCAGCTGACAACTGCGACCGGTGACGGGACTCCTGCAGCGATTCCACCGCCCAGCGCTGTGTATAGAAGATTGTGGACCCCGGGGACTTTAAGTGAGGAGACCCCCAAAGAGGATTTGACAGGACCCCCGGGACCCTATACCCCTAAAGGATACACTTCTGCACCGGTTTGCCAGCTTATAAATTGCTCCTGCCTGCAGGTCACCCCGCTATCAGCTGCGACCGGTGACAGGACTCCGGAAGTGAAAACACCGGCCGGTGCAGTCTGTGGAGGATCGCGGACCCCAGGAACTCTCCGGATCTGCAGTCAAGTAACAAGACCGTGAGACCGGACCCCTGAGATGACTGGCAAGACCCCCGCTCCCGGAGGATTTACCCTCGGCTTCTAAGCTACAGGACCCTTCCTGCATCAAGACGCCGGCGGCAGCCCGAGGACCTGGCTCTGCTTTCAGCTGTGGCGGCTATTAAGAGGTCCCGACTGGTGCTGAGCAGCATACAGCATCTAACAAGGTCAGATAAGCCCTGAGGGCTCTTGCTGTGACTCCGTGGGGTTGTTAATTGAGACCTGGTGGCAGCGGTGTCCCCTCTTCCATTGCGGAGCAGTTCTGTCCCTCTCTCCCTTCTGCTGACAGGCACTTCCTGTGTCTGCGACCGGGCTCCCTGCTCCTCTGTGCGGCTGTTCCCTGGGTTCAGAGGCTGTTCCGGTGGTGGTGGTGCCCCCTCCTCTACTCCGGAGCCGCTCTGCTCCTGCCTCTTCACAGACCGGCACCTCCGGTATATAGGGCTCTCACCCCGCAGCACCTGGGGCTGATTTATTGGCGGGGATATCTCCCTCCTGCTGCTGGGGGGGCCGTTTTGCTCCTCCCTGCCTTTAACTGACAGGTGCCACTGGTCCTCCCCCTCCGTTCCATTTACCCCCGCTGTGCCGCTCTGCTGACTGTGTCCCTCTGGTCTCCGGACCCTGCAGACCCCTGTGACTGCCTCCCCCTATTGTGGTAGCGCCGCCGCGCTCTGGTCTGCCCCTGGTCCTGCGCTGCAGCAGCACCGCTGTCCTTCAGTGTCCCGGCATCCAGAATCAGCTGATCAGTTTTAAATTCTCCCGCCCCCTGCTGCAGCGTGGCTCTGGCTCTGCACTGCTGTCCATGGTGCTGATTCTATATTAATCAGATTCTCCTGTCCCCTGCTGCAGCGTCGCTCTACACTGCTGTCCAAGGTGCTGATCTTGTATTAGTCAAATCTCCTGCCTTCTGCTACAGCCTCGATCAGCACTGCTGTCCATGGTGCTGATTTTATATCAGTACTGATACAGAGGTCTTTTAAACACCAAACGGTGTATTATCATCTTGACTGTGAGACTTGATCCTGAGGGGAGGGGGGGGATAGGAGGATCTGTTTTTGCCTGTATATATACATACTGTATCTACGCTACCGGATATATATATACCAGTTGGTGCTCATGGAACTCTACAGATCTGCAAGCCTCCATAATAATTAGCTTTCTGCTAAAAATATATGTGCCTTTTATTTTTATCTCCCAGGTCAATTTCATTATTTCTTTGATATTTTTGATTGTGACTTACATTTAAAGGGTTGCATTCTAGGGGGTATATAACTCTGCAGTTTTTAAGGGTATTGTTCGCCTTTTGTCAGATTGATATTTGTTTAACGCAAATTTCTTCTAGCCACTGTTCCCAGTCATTCTGCAACCCTAAAGTCTTTTGTCTACTTTTTAGGTCAAATATTTCTAGTGTCTTTTACTGTTTTTTTTTTTTTTTTTTATATACACCTATAGGTCTGATATTTCATAATGGCGACTAATAAAAAAAATACCCAAAAGTCTTTGGAAGCTCCCCATAAAACTAGTGCGGTAAGAGCGAAGTCCTCTCAACGCTTTTCATTTTCAAACCCATCTGAAGATGCTGTCAATACTATCAGTCCACTTAAGTCCAGATCACCTCATAGAAATCCGGAAGACAGACAGAGTTCTAAAGTAAGCTCTCCCACCAAAGAACCTTCTAAAAGTCTATTATCTCCAAAACCTCAGAGAATCCCTGATGCTAAACCTGCCCCTTCTATCGTAGTTAAAGAAAAAAAAGCGGAAGAGATGGATATTTCCATCTCATCAAAGAGAAGGGACCCAGGAGTTTGGAGCAACAAGTATTCTTCACTGGCTACGAGTTCGGAGGAGGAATCCTCGGACACGTCTCCTAATCCTAGTCCAGATAAGAGGCGTGCTAAAAAGGACTTTTCCCCTTCGTCCTCAGACCCTACGCCTAGTGTCCCGGTCAAAATGCCCATTTCACAAGAGTTGGGAAATACCGATCTTGGTTCATATCTGGACAATCTTTTAAAGACGATTGACAGAAATATGAAACTGGGCTTCGAGAAACAGGTAGACACCATGAAATCTACTTTGGAAGCTTTTGGTCTTAAACTGGAGGAAAATACTAAAAGACTTGAAACGGTGGAGGGAAGGGTAGAGTCTGTCTCTTCTGACAATCTAGAAATTAAATCTGAGCTTAAAAGACTCAGATTAAAAGTTGCAGATTTGGAGGATAGAAGTAGAAGAAATAACTTGAAGATTAGAGGCATATCTGAGGACGTTTCTCCCTCAGATATCTCGGCTTTTGTCAAAGACTTATTTCATAAGACAATCCCATCCCTTTCTGAGCAGGATCTTATCATTGATAGGGCCCATCGCTTATTTCGTCCGACCTCCATCTCCTCGGATCTTCCTAGAGATGTAATAGCTAGGTTACATTTTTTCTCGACCAAAGAGAAAATCTTGAACTATATTAGGGAAAACAGGACTTTTCCAGAGCCTTTCTCGCACCTAAAAATCTTCTCAGATTTTTCCAAAGAAACCATGGATACGAGAAGGTCATACAAATTGACCACAGATAGACTGAGGGATATGAATATCCCGTATAGGTGGGGCTTTCCAGTAAAGTTGCTGATTTTCTTTAACGGGAAAACATTTACTCTTACAGATCCTGATGAAGGCCCTAAATTCTTTGATTTTATAAAAGATATTCCCTACAAAGTTACAAAGGCACCCCACCGCTGAAATGAGAAATACCACTTCCTCGGGAGCCCTCTTTAAAAATTAAACTCACTCTATCACCTCACCTAACATGCTATAGTAAATTTATCATTCTTCTTTACATTTAGCCTTCATGGTTTGTCCACATTATTTTTCCCCCCAATCTGAGGGAGAACCTTTACGGCGAAGGTTCCCTCAGGAGATTTTTTGATTCGTTTTTTCTTTTTTCTTTGAATACTTGGTTATTGTTATTACTATCTTTGAATTAATATTAGAGATATTGTATTCCAGCTTTGATTGTCGGTTGATTCTTATTTTTTGGGAATTTGTTGGACCAACTGACCCCTCTCCTTTTGGCTTACTTTGATTACTAATTTACCTATGCCTATCAAGATCATCACCTATAATGTAAGAGGCCTAAACAGTCCCAATAAGAGATTCTCCCTTTGGAAGGAATTGGTTCATCTTGGTGCTGATGTTGCGTGTCTTCAGGAGACAAGGTTTGCCGAGGGGAAACACCCTACTTTCACCCATAAACGCTACCCTCATATATTTGAATCCACTAGCGACCGGAAAAAAGCTGGTGTAGCTACAGTGATCAGAGATTCTGTCCCATTTGAGTTTTTAGATCAGCATAAAGATGTCAATGGAAGGTTCCATATATTGCTCTGTAAACTGAATAATCATGAGTGCACTGTTGTTAACTTATACGCCCCAAATAAAAAGCAAATACCCTTTTTGAACAAGGTTTTTAGAAGGGTTGAAGAGGTTAGGAGAGGCGAATTGATTTTTTTAGGAGACTTCAACATGGTCCCGGACGGGCATATGGACTCTTCCTCCCCCAGCCGTCACCTATACCCAACGCTAAATAATTGGCTTTATAAAAATGAACTATTTGATACATTTAGATGTCTGCAAACTACCTCCAAAGAATTCTCCCACTTTTCGGATGCGCACCAAACGGCCTCTAGAATTGACTTAATAATAACTGATGTCTTTTCTTTACCCAAATTCTCTAACGTATCTATAGGCCTTAGGTCTCTATCAGATCATGCCCCTATGTCATGTGAAATTCATATTGGTCCTCTTATTAAAAATGGATTTCTTTGGAAATGTAGATCTTCACTTATTCATAACCCCAAGAACAAAAAAATTATTGAAAAAGCTATTTCTGATTATTTTAGGGAGAACGATACCCCAGATTTATCTAATCCCTTCTCCAGTTGGTGCGCTCACAAGGCCGTCCTACGTGGTGTACTAATGCAGATATCCTCATCTGAAAAAAAAGAAAAAAGATCAAAAGTTAATTCTCTTCAAAAACTGATTAGGGAAAAAGAATTAGAGCAAATTAATCTTCCTTCCCCTTCCCCAATAATTCAAAAAGAGATCTCAAATTTAAGGGTAGAGTTAAAATCAGAAATTTCTTCCTCCTATGATGCAATTATTCGGAAATCAAAATTTAATTACTATGCGGCTCTAAATAAACCTACCCGCTTTATGGCCCGCCTAGTCAAATGTAAAAGAGCAATTAATAGAATAGATAAAATAAAAAACAATAGTGGAATAACGTTTTGCCACCCTAAAGATATAGTGAACCAGTTTGCAAATTTTTACAAAAAACTCTACAACATCAAAACTGATCCTCTAATCTCCCATCCTCATCCAGATGCAATCAACAAATTTTTATCCTCCATTAACCTACCGAAATTGAGCCCTCTGGATCACGAGTCATTGAATAAGCCTTTTTCTAACCTGGAAATTATTAACACAATAAAGCAACTTAAAGATTTCAGGGCTCCGGGTCCAGATGGGTTCATCAATGAGTATTATAAAACTTTTTGTGACCTACTTTCCTCCCCTCTCACGAAAATTTTCAATTATGCTTCCTCAATAAGCTCCTTCCCCTCAGAAATGCTGGAAGCCACCATTACCCTAATACCCAAGTCTAAGGATGAGAGAGATAATGTTAAAAATTATAGGCCCATTTCGCTAATTAACACTGATATTAAGATATATTCGAAAATTCTGGCCAATCGTTTATCGACTATTCTCCCATCTCTCATCAACGACGATCAGATTGGCTTCGTTGGTGGGAGGCAAGCAACTGATGGCTCTAGAAGACTTCTGAATATTATTAAGGTGATAAATACGGCGAAACTCCCAACTTCATTGCTTGCTTTAGACGCTGAAAAAGCTTTCGACAGGTTAAATTGGCTATACCTTAAACTCACCCTTATTAAATTCGGTTTTGATAACAAATTTCTCTCTTCAATTATGGCCCTCTATTCTAACCCCCAAGCAAAAATTTATGTTAACAATTATCTCTCAAATCCAATCCCTATCACAAATGGTACTAGACAGGGTTGCCCACTTTCCCCCCTTCTCTTTGTCCTGGCTATGGAGCCTTTGGCACAGAGGATTAGAGAAAACACTGACATTAGGGGGATTTCTACCCCATCTCGAGAATTTAAAATTGGCCTCTTTGCAGATGATGTTATGCTTTCCTTGCTGGACCCAGTAAATTCGGTTGCGGAAGTTTCGAAGGTTCTAGAACTATTCTCTCAGATTTCTTATTTTAAGATCAATAATGAGAAGTCTAAACTTTTAAACATTAATCTGGACCGCCAGACGAGAGAGGTTTTACACTCGAGATTTTCCTTCGGTTTGGCTAAACGCAATCTGACTTATTTGGGGATCAGTATTGGTAAAACTATTAACTCAACAATTTCTGACAACCTGGTTCTGATTGAGGATATCGTCCGTGGAGATTTGATGGAATTTTTGAAAAGAGATTTGTCATGGTGGGGTAGAGTCCTCTCTATTAAGATGTTTGTTCTACCCAAAATCTTGTATTTTTTCCGCAACTTACCTTTAACTATTTCTCACATCTTTATTCAAAAAATCCAAAATCAGATTAATTCCTATGTCTGGGATAATAAACGTGCGAGGATATCTGCAGATATATTGTACAAGAATAAGTGCAACGGAGGTCTGAGCCACCCTAATATTTCCGCTTACTATTTGGCAAACCTCATCAAACAGAGCAGTAATTGGTTTAATTCTGACAGTCCCCCAGCTTGGATGACTCTGGAGACCTTCTTAAATAATGGCTCTTCTCCCCGTGAATTGTTACTTAGGCATCTCTTTAAACAGTGCACTCATGATTCTTCCCATCCTATTTTCCAGGCGATTATTGACGCCTGGAAAAAAATCGCCAAAAGAAAGAAAAAGAGTCCCCTAAGAGATTCTGATATGGATAAGTTCTCTTTTGTCAAAAATTTTCCAATTGGTTTTGTTGCTGATCTGTATAACTCTTCCATTCCAGATCAGTGGGACAATAAAGGGTTAAGGAAAATTGGAGACTTCTATGAAGCTTCTGCCTTTATTCCTTTCCAAACTCTTAAAAAAAGATTCAACTTACCTTCCTCTGATTTCTTTTTATACTCTCATTTAAAGAGCATTATTCTGGAATTTATTTCTGGTAAACTTATTGTTTCTGAAACCTCGGTGAACCTGTTAAGCAACCCATCCCACAAAATTTTTTGGAGCCTGAGACACATATATAACAGCTTCAATAATGATCTTTCCTTCCAAAAACACCTCTACATGATACGCTGGGAAAAAGATCTAAAACTCAATTTCCAATCCGATCAATGGGAGAGTGCTGTTCTTTTTTCTCAAGCCTCTAATATATCTATGCCCTTACAAGAGGCTTACTTCAAAATTCTAACCAGATGGTATTACACTCCAATCAGGCTTCACCATATAAAGCCCAGCAACTCTCCCCTTTGTTGGAGGGAGTGCGGCCTTAGGGAAGATCTTTTACATCTCTTTTGGAGCTGCCCTAAAATCCGGAATCTATGGGCTCAGATCTCTTCTTTGGTAGATGACCTTTTAGGCAGACCTGTAGTATTGACCCCTCAAATGGCTTTACTATCCTTAGATCTCGAACCATATAAGTCGTTTGAAAGATCTTTGGTGATTCACTTATTTTCAGTGTGTAAGAACGCATTGGCTTTTTATTGGAGAAAGTCACATGTCCCCACTTTGGAGGACTTAGTTGATAAGATGAATCTCCATAGAATATTTGAACTCAGATTTGCCCTTATCAACAATAATTTACTTAAATTTTCTAGGAAGTGGGATATTTGGCTCACTAAATTCCCTCAACCCTCTCATAACGCTGGAACATCTTAATGTGTGTCGTGTTTAGCTCATTAATATGTTTAATTTTTGTTAATGATAGTAATGTGTGTTTAAAGTGTTCAAATTTCTGTATTATCGTATATACTATTTGACGAACAAATTTCTCCCATCCTTCCTGATTATCCATTCCCGTTTGTTCCCTTTCCCTTTCCCTTCCCTCAGAATTTTTCCCTTATTATGAATATTCTTTTGTCACTACTTTTATGCTACGTGTGTTATTCCCCTGTTAAATTGTTTATTAAAAATAAAAAATATGGTAAAACAAAGAGAGTGAGATGCCAGCTCCTTTCATTCAGTCAGTAGCTTCAAACATTTCTGGTATATGAATAACATGATGTTTTTCAATGGCAAAAATCAATGAATATTGTAAATGCACAAACAGTAATATCTCCACATTGCAAGGTGCAATTCTGAAATTTTTTGCTTTTTCCTGCTAATCCTAGCATCATAAAGAAGATTCAAAGAGAGTGAGATGCCAGCTCCTTTCATTCAGTCAGTAGCTTCAAACATTTCTGGACGTTTTTCAATGGCAAAAATCAATGAATATTGTAAATGCACAAACTAATATCTCCACATTGCAAGGTGCAATTCTGAAATTTTTTGCTTTTTCCTGCTAATCCTAGCATGATAAAGAAGATTCAAAGAGAGTGAGATGCCAGCTCCTTTCATTCAGTCAGTAGCTTCAAACATTTCTGGACGTTTTTCAATGGCAAAAATCAATGAATATTGTAAATGCACAAACAGTAATATCTCCACATTGCAAGGTGCAATTCTGAAATTTTTTGCTTTTTCCTGCTAATCCTAGCAGGATAAAGAAGATTAAAAGAGAGTGAGATGCCAGCTCCTTTCATTCAGTCAGTAGCTTCAAACATTTCTGGTATATGAAAAACATGTTTTTCAATGGCAAAAATCAATGAATATTGTAAATGCACAAACAGTAATATCTCCACATTGCAAGGTGCAATTCTGAAATTTTTTGCTTTTTCCTGCTAATCCTAGCATGATAAAGAAGTTTCAAAGAGAGTGAGATGCCAGCTCCTTTCATTCAGTCAGTAGCTTCAAACATTTCTGGTATATGAAAAACATGTTTTTCAATGGCAAAAATCAATGAATATTGTAAATGCACAAACAGTAATATCTCCACATTGCAAGGTGCAATTCTGAAATTTTTTGCTTTTTCCTGCTAATCCTAGCATGATAAAGAAGATTCAAAGAGAGTGAGATGCCAGCTCCTTTCATTCAGTCAGTAGCTTCAAACATTTCTGGACGTTTTTCAATGGCAAAAATCAATGAATATTGTAAATGCACAAACAGTAATATCTCCACATTGCAAGGTGCAATTCTGAAATTTTTTGCTTTTTCCTGTTAATCCTAGCATGATAAAGAAGATTCAAAGAGAGTGAGATGCCATCTCCTTTCAGTCAGTAGCTTCAAACATTTCTGGTATATGAAAAACATGTTTTTCAATGGCAAAAATCAATGAATATTGTAAATGCACAAACAGTAATATCTCCACATTGCAAGGTGCAATTCTGAAATTTTTTGCTTTTTCCTGCTAATCCTAGCATGATAAAGAAGATTCAAAGAGAGTGAGATGCCAGCTCCTTTCATTCAGTCAGTAGCTTCAAACATTTCTGGTATATGAAAAACATGTTTTTCAATGGCAAAAATCAATGAATATTGTAAATGCACAAACAGTAATATCTCCACATTGCAAGGTGCAATTCTGAAATTTTTTGCTTTTTCCTGCTAATCCTAGCATGATAAAGTAGATTCAAAGAGAGTGAGATGCCAGCTCCTTTCATTCAGTCAGTAGCTTCAAACATTTCTGGACGTTTTTCAATGGCAAAAATCAATGAATATTGTAAATGCACAAACAGTAATATCTCCACATTGTAAGGTGCAATTCTGAAATTTTTTGCTTTTTCCTGTTAATCCTAGCATGATAAAGAAGATTCAAAGAGAGTGAGATGCCATCTCCTTTCATTCAGTCAGTAGCTTCAAACATTTCTGGTATATGAAAAACATGTTTTTCAATGGCAAAAATCAATGAATATTGTAAATGCACAAACAGTAATATCTCCACATTGCAAGGTGCAATTCTGAAATTTTTTGCTTTTTCCTGCTAATCCTAGCATGATAAAGAAGATTCAAAGAGAGTGAGATGCCAGCTCCTTTCATTCAGTCAGTAGCTTCAAACATTTCTGGTATATGAAAAACATGTTTTTCAATGGCAAAAATCAATGAATATTGTAAATGCACAAACAGTAATATCTCCACATTGCAAGGTGCAATTCTGAAATTTTTTGCTTTTTCCTGTTAATCCTAGCATGATAAAGAAGATTCAAAGAGAGTGAGATGCCAGCTCCTTTCATTCAGTCAGTAGCTTCAAACATTTCTGGTATATGAATAACATGATGTTTTTCAATGGCAAAAATCAATGAATATTGTAAATGCACAAACCGTAATATCTCCACATTGCAAGGTGCAATTCTGAAATTTTTTGCTTTTTCCTGCTAATCCTAGCATGATAAAGAAGATTCAAAGAGAGTGAGATGCCAGCTCCTTTCATTCAGTCAGTAGCTTCAAACATTTCTGGACGTTTTTCAATGGCAAAAATCAATGAATATTGTAAATGCACAAACAGTAATATCTCCACATTGCAAGGTGCAATTCTGAAATTTTTTGCTTTTTCCTGCTAATCCTAGCAGGATAAAGAAGATTCAAAGAGAGTGAGATGCCAGCTCCTTTCATTCAGTCAGTAGCTTCAAACATTTCTGGTATATGAAAAACATGTTTTTCAATGGCAAAAATCAATGAATTTTGTAAATGCACAAACAGTAATATCTCCACATTGCAAGGTGCAATTCTGAAATTTTTTGCTTTTTCCTGCTAATCCTAGCATGATAAAGAAGATTCAAAGAGAGTGAGATGCCAGCTCCTTTCATTCAGTCAGTAGCTTCAAACATTTCTGGTATATGAAAAACGTTTTTCAATGGCAAAAATCAATGAATATTGTAAATGCACAAACAGTAATATCTACACATTGCAAGGTGCAATTCTGAAATTTTTTGCTTTTTCCTGCTAATCCTAGCATGATAAAGAAGATTCAAAGAGAGTGAGATGCCAGCTCCTTTCATTCAGTCAGTAGCTTCAAACATTTCTGGACGTTTTTCAATGGCAAAAATCAATGAATATTGTAAATGCACAAACAGTAATATCTCCACATTGCAAGGTGCAATTCTGAAATTTTTTGCTTTTTCCTGTTAATCCTAGCATGATAAAGAAGATTCAAAGAGAGTGAGGTGCCAGCTCCTTTCATTCAGTCAGTAGCTTCAAACATTTCTGGTATATGAATAACATGATGTTTTTCAATGGCAAAAATCAATGAATATTGTAAATGCACAAACAGTAATATCTCCACATTGCAAGGTGCAATTCTGAAATTTTTTGCTTTTTCCTGCTAATCCTAGTATGATAAAGAAGATTCAGAGTGAGATGCCAGCTCCTTTCATTCAGTCAGTAGCTTCAAACATTTCTGGACGTTTTTCAATGGCAAAAATCAATGAATATTGTAAATGCACAAACAGTAATATCTCCACATTGCAAGGTGCAATTCTGAAATTTTTTGCTTTTTCCTGCTAATCCTAGCATGATAAAGAAGATTCAAAGAGAGTGAGATGCCAGCTCCTTTCATTGTCAGTAGCTTCAAACATTTCTGGACGTTTTTCAATGGCAAAAATCAATGAATATTGTAAATGCACAAACAGTAATATCTCCACATTGCAAGGTGCAATTCTGAAATTTTTTGCTTTTTCCTGCTAATCCTAGCATGATAAAGAAGATTCAAAGAGAGTGAGATGCCAGCTCCTTTCATTCAGTCAGTAGCTTCAAACATTTCTGGTATATGAAAAAAATGTTTTTCAATGGCAAAAATCAATGAATATTGTAAATGCACAAACAGTAATATCTCCACATTGCAAGGTGCAATTCTGAAATTTTTTGCTTTTTCCTGCCAATCCTAGCATGATAAAGAAGATTCAAAGAGAGTGAGATGCCAGCTCCTTTCATTCAGTCAGTAGCTTCAAACATTTCTGGTATATGAAAAACATGTTTTTCAATGGCAAAAATCAATGAATATTGTAAATGCACAAACAGTAATATCTCCACATTGCAAGGTGCAATTCTGAAATTTTTTGCTTTTTCCTGCTAATCCTAGCATGATAAAGAAGATTCAAAGAGAGTGAGATGCCAGCTCCTTTCATTCAGTCAGTAGCTTCAAACATTTCTGGTATATGAAAAACATGTTTTTCAATGGCAAAAATCAATGAATATTGTAATTGCACAAACAGTAATATCTCCACATTGCAAGGTGCAATTCTGAAATTTTTTGCTTTTTCCTGCTAATCTTAGCATGATAAAGAAGATTCAAAGAGAGTGAGATGCCAGCTCCTTTCATTCAGTCAGTAGCTTCAAACATTTCTGGACGTTTTTCAATGGCAAAAATCAATGAATATTGTAAATGCACAAACAGTAATATCTCCACATTGCAAGGTGCAATTCTGAAATTTTTTGCTTTTTCCTGTTAATCCTAGCATGATAAAGAAGATTAAAAGAGAGTGAGATGCCAGCTCCTTTCATTCAGTCAGTAGCTTCAAACATTTCTGGACGTTTTTCAATGGCAAAAATCAATGAATATTGTAAATGCACAAACAGTAATATCTCCACATTGCAAGGTGCAATTCTGAAATTTTTTGCTTTTTCCTGCTAATCCTAGCATGATAAAGAAGATTCAAAGAGAGTGAGATGCCAGCTCCTTTCATTCAGTCAGTAGCTTCAAACATTTCTGGTATATGAAAAACATGTTTTTCAATGGCAAAAATCAATGAATATTGTAAATGCACAAACAGTAATATCTCCACATTGCAAGGTGCAATTCTGAAATTTTTTGCTTTTTCCTGCTAATCCTAGCATGATAAAGAAGATTCAAAGAGAGTGAGATGCCAGCTCCTTTCATTCAGTCAGTAGCTTCAAACATTTCTGGACGTTTTTCAATGGCAAAAATCAATGAATATTGTAAATGCACAAACAGTAATATCTCCACATTGCAAGGTGCAATTCTGAAATTTTTTGCTTTTTCCTGTTAATCCTAGCATGATAAAGAAGATTCAAAGAGAGTGAGATGCCAGCTCCTTTCATTCAGTCAGTAGCTTCAAACATTTCTGGTATATGAAAAACATGTTTTTCAATGGCAAAAATCAATGAATATTGTAAATGCACAAACAGTAATATCTCCACATTGCAAGGTGCAATTCTGAAATTTTTTGCTTTTTCCTGCTAATCCTAGCATGATAAAGAAGATTCAAAGAGAGTGAGATGCCAGCTCCTTTCATTCAGTCAGTAGCTTCAAACATTTCTGGTATATGAAAAACATGTTTTTCAATGGCAAAAATCAATGAATATTGTAAATGCACAAACAGTAATATCTCCACATTGCAAGGTGCAATTCTGAAATTTTTTGCTTTTTCCTGCTAATCCTAGCATGATAAAGAAGATTCAAAGAGAGTGAGATGCCAGCTCCTTTCATTCAGTCAGTAGCTTCAAACATTTCTGGACGTTTTTCAATGGCAAAAATCAATGAATATTGTAAATGCACAAACAGTAATATCTCCACATTGCAAGGTGCAATTCTGAAATTTTTTGCTTTTTCCTGTTAATCCTAGCATGATAAAGAATATTCAAAGAGAGTGAGGTGCCAGCTCCTTTCATTCAGTCAGTAGCTTCAAACATTTCTGGTATATGAATAACATGATGTTTTTCAATGGCAAAAATCAATGAATATTGTAAATGCACAAACAGTAATATCTCCACATTGCAAGGTGCAATTCTGAAATTTTTTGCTTTTTCCTGCTAATCCTAGCATGATAAAGAAGATTCAGAGTGAGATGCCAGCTCCTTTCATTCAGTCAGTAGCTTCAAACATTTCTGGACGTTTTTCAATGGCAAAAATCAATGAATATTGTAAATGCACAAACAGTAATATCTCCACATTGCAAGGTGCAATTCTGAAATTTTTTGCTTTTTCCTGCTAATCCTAGCATGATAAAGAAGATTCAAAGAGAGTGAGATGCCAGCTCCTTTCATTCAGTCAGTAGCTTCAAACATTTCTGGTATATGAAAAACATGTTTTTCAATTGCAAAAATCAATGAATATTGTAAATGCACAAACAGTAATATCTCCACATTGCAAGGTGCAATTCTGAAATTTTTTGCTTTTTCCTGCTAATCCTAGCATGATAAAGAAGATTCAAAGAGAGTGAGATGCCAGCTCCTTTCATTCAGTCAGTAGCTTCAAACATTTCTGGTATATGAAAAACATGTTTTTCAATGGCAAAAATCAATGAATATTGTAAATGCACAAACAGTAATATCTCCACATTGCAAGGTGCAATTCTGAAATTTTTTGCTTTTTCCTGCTAATCCTAGCATGATAAAGAAGATTCAAAGAGAGTGAGATGCCAGCTCCTTTCATTCAGTCAGTAGCTTCAAACATTTCTGGACGTTTTTCAATGGCAAAAATCAATGAATATTGTAAATGCACAAACAGTAATATCTCCACATTGCAAGGTGCAATTCTGAAATTTTTTGCTTTTTCCTGTTAATCCTAGCATGATAAAGAAGATTCAAAGAGAGTGAGATGCCAGCTCCTTTCATTCAGTCAGTAGCTTCAAACATTTCTGGATGTTTTTCAATGGCAAAAATCAATGAATATTGTAAATGCACAAACAGTAATATCTCCACATTGCAAGGTGCAATTCTGAAATTTTTTGCTTTTTCCTGCTAATCCTAGCATGATAAAGAAGATTCAAAGAGAGTGAGATGCCAGCTCCTTTCATTCAGTCAGTAGCTTCAAACATTTCTGGTATATGAAAAACATGTTTTTCAATGGCAAAAATCAATGAATATTGTAAATGCACAAACAGTAATATCTCCACATTGCAAGGTGCAATTCTGAAATTTTTTGCTTTTTCCTGCTAATCCTAGCATGATAAAGAAGATTCAAAGAGAGTGAGATGCCAGCTCCTTTCATTCAGTCAGTAGCTTCAAACATTTCTGGACGTTTTTCAATGGCAAAAATCAATGAATATTGTAAATGCACAAACAGTAATATCTCCACATTGCAAGGTGCAATTCTGAAATTTTTTGCTTTTTCCTGTTAATCCTAGCATGATAAAGAAGATTCAAAGAGAGTGAGATGCCAGCTCCTTTCATTCAGTCAGTAGCTTCAAACATTTCTGGTATATGAAAAACATGTTTTTCAATGGCAAAAATCAATGAATATTGTAAATGCACAAACAGTAATATCTCCACATTGCAAGGTGCAATTCTGAAATTTTTTGCTTTTTCCTGCTAATCCTAGCATGATAAAGAAGATTCAAAGAGAGTGAGATGCCAGCTCCTTTCATTCAGTCAGTAGCTTCAAACATTTCTGGTATATGAAAAACATGTTTTTCAATGGCAAAAATCAATGAATATTGTAAATGCACAAACAGTAATATCTCCACATTGCAAGGTGCAATTCTGAAATTTTTTGCTTTTTCCTGCTAATCCTAGCATGATAAAGAAGATTCAAAGAGAGTGAGATGCCAGCTCCTTTCATTCAGTCAGTAGCTTCAAACATTTCTGGACGTTTTTCAATGGCAAAAATCAATGAATATTGTAAATGCACAAACAGTAATATCTCCACATTGCAAGGTGCAATTCTGAAATTTTTTGCTTTTTCCTGCTAATCCTAGCATGATAAAGAAGATTCAAAGAGAGTGAAATGTCAGCTCCTTTCATTCAGTCAGTAGCTTCAAACATTTCTGGACGTTTTTCAATGGCAAAAATCAATGAATATTGTAAATGCACAAACAGTAATATCTCCACATTGCAAGGTGCAATTCTGAAATTTTTTGCTTTTTCCTGCTAATCCTAGCAGGATAAAGAAGATTCAAAGAGAGTGAGATGCCAGCTCCTTTCATTCAGTCAGTAGCTTCAAACATTTCTGGTATATGAAAAACATGTTTTTCAATGGCAAAAATCAATGAATATTGTAAATGCACAAACAGTAATATCTCCACATTGCAAGGTGCAATTCTGAAATTTTTTGCTTTTTCCTGCTAATCCTAGCATGATAAAGAAGATTCAAAGAGAGTGAGATGCCAGCTCCTTTCATTCAGTCAGTAGCTTCAAACATTTCTGGTATATGAAAAACATGTTTTTCAATGGCAAAAATCAATGAATATTGTAAATGCACAAACAGTAATATCTCCACATTGCAAGGTGCAATTCTGAAATTTTTTGCTTTTTCCTGCTAATCCTAGCATGATAAAGAAGATTCAAAGAGAGTGAGATGCCAGCTCCTTTCATTCAGTCAGTAGCTTCAAACATTTCTGGTATATGAAAAACGTTTTTCAATGGCAAAAATCAATGAATATTGTAAATGCACAAACTAATATCTCCACATTGCAAGGTGCAATTCTGAAATTTTTTGCTTTTTCCTGCTAATCCTAGCATGATAAAGAAGATTCAAAGAGAGTGAGATGCCAGCTCCTTTCATTCAGTCAGTAGCTTCAAACATTTCTGGTATATGAAAAACATGTTTTTCAATGGCAAAAATCAATGAATATTGTAAATGCACAAACAGTAATATCTCCACATTGCAAGGTGCAATTCTGAAATTTTTTGCTTTTTCCTGTTAATCCTAGCATGATAAAGAAGATTCAAAGAGAGTGAGATGCCAGCTCCTTTCATTCAGTCAGTAGCTTCAAACATTTCTGGTATATGAATAACATGATGTTTTTCAATGGCAAAAATCAATGAATATTGTAAATGCACAAACAGTAATATCTCCACATTGCAAGGTGCAATTCTGAAATTTTTTGCTTTTTCCTGCTAATCCTAGCATGATAAAGAAGATTCAAAGAGAGTGAGATGCCAGCTCCTTTCATTCAGTCAGTAGCTTCAAACATTTCTGGACATTTTTCAATGGCAAAAATCAATGAATATTGTAAATGCACAAACTAATATCTCCACATTGCAAGGTGCAATTCTGAAATTTTTTGCTTTTTCCTGCTAATCCTAGCATGATAAAGAAGATTCAAAGAGAGTGAGATGCCAGCTCCTTTCATTCAGTCAGTAGCTTCAAACATTTCTGGACGTTTTTCAATGGCAAAAATCAATGAATATTGTAAATGCACAAACAGTAATATCTCCACATTGCAAGGTGCAATTCTGAAATTTTTTGCTTTTTCCTGCTAATCCTAGCAGGATAAAGAAGTTTAAAAGAGAGTGAGATGCCAGCTCCTTTCATTCAGTCAGTAGCTTCAAACATTTCTGGTATATGAAAAACATGTTTTTCAATGGCAAAAATCAATGAATATTGTAAATGCACAAACAGTAATATCTCCACATTGCAAGGTGCAATTCTGAAATTTTTTGCTTTTTCCTGCTAATCCTAGCATGATAAAGAAGATTCAAAGAGAGTGAGATGCCAGCTCCTTTCATTCAGTCAGTAGCTTCAAACATTTCTGGTATATGAAAAACATGTTTTTCAATGGCAAAAATCAATGAATATTGTAAATGCACAAACAGTAATATCTCCACATTGCAAGGTGCAATTCTGAAATTTTTTGCTTTTTCCTGCTAATCCTAGCATGATAAAGAAGATTCAAAGAGAGTGAGATGCCAGCTCCTTTCATTCAGTCAGTAGCTTCAAACATTTCTGGTATATGAATAACATGATGTTTTTCAATGGCAAAAATCAATGAATATTGTAAATGCACAAACAGTAATATCTCCACATTGCAAGGTGCAATTCTGAAATTTTTTGCTTTTTCCTGCTAATCCTAGCATGATAAAGAAGATTCAAAGAGAGTGAGATGCCAGCTCCTTTCATTCAGTCAGTAGCTTCAAACATTTCTGGACGTTTTTCAATGGCAAAAATCAATGAATATTGTAAATGCACAAACAGTAATATCTCCACATTGCAAGGTGCAATTCTGAAATTTTTTGCTTTTTCCTGCTAATCCTTGCAGGATAAAGAAGATTCAAAGAGAGTGAGATGCCAGCTCCTTTCATTCAGTCAGTAGCTTCAAACATTTCTGGTATATGAAAAACATGTTTTTCAATGGCAAAAATCAATGAATTTTGTAAATGCACAAACAGTAATATCTCCACATTGCAAGGTGCAATTCTGAAATTTTTTGCTTTTTCCTGCTAATCCTAGCATGATAAAGAAGATTCAAAGAGAGTGAGATGCCAGCTCCTTTCATTCAGTCAGTAGCTTCAAACATTTCTGGTATATGAAAAACGTTTTTCAATGGCAAAAATCAATGAATATTGTAAATGCACAAACAGTAATATCTACACATTGCAAGGTGCAATTCTGAAATTTTTTGCTTTTTCCTGCTAATCCTAGCATGATAAAGAAGATTCAAAGAGAGTGAGATGCCAGCTCCTTTCATTCAGTCAGTAGCTTCAAACATTTCTGGACGTTTTTCAATGGCAAAAATCAATGAATATTGTAAATGCACAAACAGTAATATCTCCACATTGCAAGGTGCAATTCTGAAATTTTTTGCTTTTTCCTGTTAATCCTAGCATGATAAAGAAGATTCAAAGAGAGTGAGGTGCCAGCTCCTTTCATTCAGTCAGTAGCTTCAAACATTTCTGGTATATGAATAACATGATGTTTTTCAATGGCAAAAATCAATGAATATTGTAAATGCACAAACAGTAATATCTCCACATTGCAAGGTGCAATTCTGAAATTTTTTGCTTTTTCCTGCTAATCCTAGCATGATAAAGAAGATTCAGAGTGAGATGCCAGCTCCTTTCATTCAGTCAGTAGCTTCAAACATTTCTGGACGTTTTTCAATGGCAAAAATCAATGAATATTGTAAATGCACAAACAGTAATATCTCCACATTGCAAGGTGCAATTCTGAAATTTTTTGCTTTTTCCTGCTAATCCTAGCATGATAAAGAAGATTCAAAGAGAGTGAGATGCCAGCTCCTTTCATTCAGTCAGTAGCTTCAAACATTTCTGGTATATGAAAAACATGTTTTTCAATGGCAAAAATCAATGAATATTGTAAATGCACAAACAGTAATATCTCCACATTGCAAGGTGCAATTCTGAAATTTTTTGCTTTTTCCTGCTAATCCTAGCATGATAAAGAAGATTCAAAGAGAGTGAGATGCCAGCTCCTTTCATTCAGTCAGTAGCTTCAAACATTTCTGGTATATGAAAAACGTTTTTCAATGGCAAAAATCAATGAATATTGTAAATGCACAAACTAATATCTCCACATTGCAAGGTGCAATTCTGAAATTTCTTGCTTTTTCCTGCTAATCCTAGCATGATAAAGAAGATTCAAAGAGAGTGAGATGCCAGCTCCTTTCATTCAGTCAGTAGCTTCAAACATTTCTGGTATATGAAAAACATGTTTTTCAATGGCAAAAATCAATGAATATTGTAAATGCACAAACAGTAATATCTCCACATTGCAAGGTGCAATTCTGAAATTTTTTGCTTTTTCCTGTTAATCCTAGCATGATAAAGAAGATTCAAAGAGAGTGAGATGGGGGCGTTGCTTAGGCACAGACCAGGATGGCAGCATAGGTCTGAGCTCCATGAGGGCTAAAACTACAAAGCGACGATAAATGCAACTTAAGAGGATTTATTCACTCAATTTTGGCATGGACAAATTTCTTAAAGCCTAAGGATCATCTGGATACTAAAAAGACTCTCCCTGACCCGTTATTCCAGGAGATATTTCATTTGGAAGCAGTGAGGTGCGTCCTTGATTTCATTCCAGTCGTGGCTATTGTGACATAGTCCTGCAGGCTTGCAGGTCTGTGTGTCTCTGCAAAGGGACCCCTCCTCTCCCTACCTCCGGACTTTAGAGCACAGCTTTCCGGGTGTTACTGAGCAGACTGTGTAGAATTTATATCTTGAAGCCGGTGGCACCAGAGCCCCGTGAATCGGCTGATTGCCGTATGCAGGGATAACCTATACTGACCCGGCACCCAGAATAGCCCCACTGGGGAAAATCAGTCATTCACCTTATGCAGTCTGTGTTTAAAAGTAACAAGGACTGAGATCTGACGGACCCACGGGACCCAGCACCTCGAAAAGCTACATTGCTGCATCGGACTACCACCCTGCAAATTGTCCCTGCTTACAAGTCACCCAGCTGACAACTGCGACCGGTGACGGGACTCCTGCAGCGATTCCACCGCCCAGCGCTGTGTATAGAAGATTGTGGACCCCGGGGACTTTAAGTGAGGAGACCCCCAAAGAGGATTTGACAGGACCCCCGGGACCCTATACCCCTAAAGGATACACTTCTGCACCGGGTTGCCAGCTTATAAATTGCTCCTGCCTGCAGGTCACCCCGCTATCAGCTGCGACCGGTGACAGGACTCCGGAAGTGAAAACACCGGCCGGTGCAGTCTGTGGAGGATCGCGGACCCCAGGAACTCTCCGGATCTGCAGTCAAGTAACAAGACCGTGAGACCGGACCCCTGAGATGACTGGCAAGACCCCCGCTCCCGGAGGATTTACCCTCGGCTTCTAAGCTACAGGACCCTTCCTGCATCAAGACGCCGGCGGCAGCCCGAGGACCTGGCTCTGCTTTCAGCTGTGGCGGCTATTAAGAGGTCCCGACTGGTGCTGAGCAGCATACAGCATCTAACAAGGTCAGATAAGCCCTGAGGGCTCTTGCTGTGACTCCGTGGGGTTGTTAATTGAGACCTGGTGGCAGCGGTGTCCCCTCTTCCATTGCGGAGCAGTTCTGTCCCTCTCTCCCTTCTGCTGACAGGCACTTCCTGTGTCTGCGACCGGGCTCCCTGCTCCTCTGTGCGGCTGTTCCCTGGGTTCAGAGGCTGTTCCGGTGGTGGTGGTGCCCCCTCCTCTACTCCGGAGCCGCTCTGCTCCTGCCTCTTCACAGACCGGCACCTCCGGTATATAGGGCTCTCACCCCGCAGCACCTGGGGCTGATTTATTGGCGGGGATATCTCCCTCCTGCTGCTGGGGGGGCCGTTTTGCTCCTCCCTGCCTTTAACTGACAGGTGCCACTGGTCCTCCCCCTCCGTTCCATTTACCCCCGCTGTGCCGCTCTGCTGACTGTGTCCCTCTGGTCTCCGGACCCTGCAGACCCCTGTGACTGCCTCCCCCTATTGTGGTAGCGCCGCCGCGCTCTGGTCTGCCCCTGGTCCTGCGCTGCAGCAGCACCGCTGTCCTTCAGTGTCCCGGCATCCAGAATCAGCTGATCAGTTTTAAATTCTCCCGCCCCCTGCTGCAGCGTGGCTCTGGCTCTGCACTGCTGTCCATGGTGCTGATTCTATATTAATCAGATTCTCCTGTCCCCTGCTGCAGCGTCGCTCTACACTGCTGTCCAAGGTGCTGATCTTGTATTAGTCAAATCTCCTGCCTTCTGCTACAGCCTCGATCAGCACTGCTGTCCATGGTGCTGATTTTATATCAGTACTGATACAGAGGTCTTTTAAACACCAAACGGTGTATTATCATCTTGACTGTGAGACTTGATCCTGAGGGGAGGGGGGGGATAGGAGGATCTGTTTTTGCCTGTATATATACATACTGTATCTACGCTACCGGATATATATATACCAGTTGGTGCTCATGGAACTCTACAGATCTGCAAGCCTCCATAATAATTAGCTTTCTGCTAAAAATATATGTGCCTTTTATTTTTATCTCCCAGGTCAATTTCATTATTTCTTTGATATTTTTGATTGTGACTTACATTTAAAGGGTTGCATTCTAGGGGGTATATAACTCTGCAGTTTTTAAGGGTATTGTTCGCCTTTTGTCAGATTGATATTTGTTTAACGCAAATTTCTTCTAGCCACTGTTCCCAGTCATTCTGCAACCCTAAAGTCTTTTGTCTACTTTTTAGGTCAAATATTTCTAGTGTCTTTTACTGTTTTTTTTTTTTTTTTTTATATACACCTATAGGTCTGATATTTCATAATGGCGACTAATAAAAAAAATACCCAAAAGTCTTTGGAAGCTCCCCATAAAACTAGTGCGGTAAGAGCGAAGTCCTCTCAACGCTTTTCATTTTCAAACCCATCTGAAGATGCTGTCAATACTATCAGTCCACTTAAGTCCAGATCACCTCATAGAAATCCGGAAGACAGACAGAGTTCTAAAGTAAGCTCTCCCACCAAAGAACCTTCTAAAAGTCTATTATCTCCAAAACCTCAGAGAATCCCTGATGCTAAACCTGCCCCTTCTATCGTAGTTAAAGAAAAAAAAGCGGAAGAGATGGATATTTCCATCTCATCAAAGAGAAGGGACCCAGGAGTTTGGAGCAACAAGTATTCTTCACTGGCTACGAGTTCGGAGGAGGAATCCTCGGACACGTCTCCTAATCCTAGTCCAGATAAGAGGCGTGCTAAAAAGGACTTTTCCCCTTCGTCCTCAGACCCTACGCCTAGTGTCCCGGTCAAAATGCCCATTTCACAAGAGTTGGGAAATACCGATCTTGGTTCATATCTGGACAATCTTTTAAAGACGATTGACAGAAATATGAAACTGGGCTTCGAGAAACAGGTAGACACCATGAAATCTACTTTGGAAGCTTTTGGTCTTAAACTGGAGGAAAATACTAAAAGACTTGAAACGGTGGAGGGAAGGGTAGAGTCTGTCTCTTCTGACAATCTAGAAATTAAATCTGAGCTTAAAAGACTCAGATTAAAAGTTGCAGATTTGGAGGATAGAAGTAGAAGAAATAACTTGAAGATTAGAGGCATATCTGAGGACGTTTCTCCCTCAGATATCTCGGCTTTTGTCAAAGACTTATTTCATAAGACAATCCCATCCCTTTCTGAGCAGGATCTTATCATTGATAGGGCCCATCGCTTATTTCGTCCGACCTCCATCTCCTCGGATCTTCCTAGAGATGTAATAGCTAGGTTACATTTTTTCTCGACCAAAGAGAAAATCTTGAACTATATTAGGGAAAACAGGACTTTTCCAGAGCCTTTCTCGCACCTAAAAATCTTCTCAGATTTTTCCAAAGAAACCATGGATACGAGAAGGTCATACAAATTGACCACAGATAGACTGAGGGATATGAATATCCCGTATAGGTGGGGCTTTCCAGTAAAGTTGCTGATTTTCTTTAACGGGAAAACATTTACTCTTACAGATCCTGATGAAGGCCCTAAATTCTTTGATTTTATAAAAGATATTCCCTACAAAGTTACAAAGGCACCCCACCGCTGAAATGAGAAATACCACTTCCTCGGGAGCCCTCTTTAAAAATTAAACTCACTCTATCACCTCACCTAACATGCTATAGTAAATTTATCATTCTTCTTTACATTTAGCCTTCATGGTTTGTCCACATTATTTTTCCCCCCAATCTGAGGGAGAACCTTTACGGCGAAGGTTCCCTCAGGAGATTTTTTGATTCGTTTTTTCTTTTTTCTTTGAATACTTGGTTATTGTTATTACTATCTTTGAATTAATATTAGAGATATTGTATTCCAGCTTTGATTGTCGGTTGATTCTTATTTTTTGGGAATTTGTTGGACCAACTGACCCCTCTCCTTTTGGCTTACTTTGATTACTAATTTACCTATGCCTATCAAGATCATCACCTATAATGTAAGAGGCCTAAACAGTCCCAATAAGAGATTCTCCCTTTGGAAGGAATTGGTTCATCTTGGTGCTGATGTTGCGTGTCTTCAGGAGACAAGGTTTGCCGAGGGGAAACACCCTACTTTCACCCATAAACGCTACCCTCATATATTTGAATCCACTAGCGACCGGAAAAAAGCTGGTGTAGCTACAGTGATCAGAGATTCTGTCCCATTTGAGTTTTTAGATCAGCATAAAGATGTCAATGGAAGGTTCCATATATTGCTCTGTAAACTGAATAATCATGAGTGCACTGTTGTTAACTTATACGCCCCAAATAAAAAGCAAATACCCTTTTTGAACAAGGTTTTTAGAAGGGTTGAAGAGGTTAGGAGAGGCGAATTGATTTTTTTAGGAGACTTCAACATGGTCCCGGACGGGCATATGGACTCTTCCTCCCCCAGCCGTCACCTATACCCAACGCTAAATAATTGGCTTTATAAAAATGAACTATTTGATACATTTAGATGTCTGCAAACTACCTCCAAAGAATTCTCCCACTTTTCGGATGCGCACCAAACGGCCTCTAGAATTGACTTAATAATAACTGATGTCTTTTCTTTACCCAAATTCTCTAACGTATCTATAGGCCTTAGGTCTCTATCAGATCATGCCCCTATGTCATGTGAAATTCATATTGGTCCTCTTATTAAAAATGGATTTCTTTGGAAATGTAGATCTTCACTTATTCATAACCCCAAGAACAAAAAAATTATTGAAAAAGCTATTTCTGATTATTTTAGGGAGAACGATACCCCAGATTTATCTAATCCCTTCTCCAGTTGGTGCGCTCACAAGGCCGTCCTACGTGGTGTACTAATGCAGATATCCTCATCTGAAAAAAAAGAAAAAAGATCAAAAATTAATTCTCTTCAAAAACTGATTAGGGAAAAAGAATTAGAGCAAATTAATCTTCCTTCCCCTTCCCCAATAATTCAAAAAGAGATCTCAAATTTAAGGGTAGAGTTAAAATCAGAAATTTCTTCCTCCTATGATGCAATTATTCGGAAATCAAAATTTAATTACTATGCGGCTCTAAATAAACCTACCCGCTTTATGGCCCGCCTAGTCAAATGTAAAAGAGCAATTAATAGAATAGATAAAATAAAAAACAATAGTGGAATAACGTTTTGCCACCCTAAAGATATAGTGAACCAGTTTGCAAATTTTTACAAAAAACTCTACAACATCAAAACTGATCCTCTAATCTCCCATCCTCATCCAGATGCAATCAACAAATTTTTATCCTCCATTAACCTACCGAAATTGAGCCCTCTGGATCACGAGTCATTGAATAAGCCTTTTTCTAACCTGGAAATTATTAACACAATAAAGCAACTTAAAGATTTCAGGGCTCCGGGTCCAGATGGGTTCATCAATGAGTATTATAAAACTTTTTGTGACCTACTTTCCTCCCCTCTCACGAAAATTTTCAATTATGCTTCCTCAATAAGCTCCTTCCCCTCAGAAATGCTGGAAGCCACCATTACCCTAATACCCAAGTCTAAGGATGAGAGAGATAATGTTAAAAATTATAGGCCCATTTCGCTAATTAACACTGATATTAAGATATATTCGAAAATTCTGGCCAATCGTTTATCGACTATTCTCCCATCTCTCATCAACGACGATCAGATTGGCTTCGTTGGTGGGAGGCAAGCAACTGATGGCTCTAGAAGACTTCTGAATATTATTAAGGTGATAAATACGGCGAAACTCCCAACTTCATTGCTTGCTTTAGACGCTGAAAAAGCTTTCGACAGGTTAAATTGGCTATACCTTAAACTCACCCTTATTAAATTCGGTTTTGATAACAAATTTCTCTCTTCAATTATGGCCCTCTATTCTAACCCCCAAGCAAAAATTTATGTTAACAATTATCTCTCAAATCCAATCCCTATCACAAATGGTACTAGACAGGGTTGCCCACTTTCCCCCCTTCTCTTTGTCCTGGCTATGGAGCCTTTGGCACAGAGGATTAGAGAAAACACTGACATTAGGGGGATTTCTACCCCATCTCGAGAATTTAAAATTGGCCTCTTTGCAGATGATGTTATGCTTTCCTTGCTGGACCCAGTAAATTCGGTTGCGGAAGTTTCGAAGGTTCTAGAACTATTCTCTCAGATTTCTTATTTTAAGATCAATAATGAGAAGTCTAAACTTTTAAACATTAATCTGGACCGCCAGACGAGAGAGGTTTTACACTCGAGATTTTCCTTCGGTTTGGCTAAACGCAATCTGACTTATTTGGGGATCAGTATTGGTAAAACTATTAACTCAACAATTTCTGACAACCTGGTTCTGATTGAGGATATCGTCCGTGGAGATTTGATGGAATTTTTGAAAAGAGATTTGTCATGGTGGGGTAGAGTCCTCTCTATTAAGATGTTTGTTCTACCCAAAATCTTGTATTTTTTCCGCAACTTACCTTTAACTATTTCTCACATCTTTATTCAAAAAATCCAAAATCAGATTAATTCCTATGTCTGGGATAATAAACGTGCGAGGATATCTGCAGATATATTGTACAAGAATAAGTGCAACGGAGGTCTGAGCCACCCTAATATTTCCGCTTACTATTTGGCAAACCTCATCAAACAGAGCAGTAATTGGTTTAATTCTGACAGTCCCCCAGCTTGGATGACTCTGGAGACCTTCTTAAATAATGGCTCTTCTCCCCGTGAATTGTTACTTAGGCATCTCTTTAAACAGTGCACTCATGATTCTTCCCATCCTATTTTCCAGGCGATTATTGACGCCTGGAAAAAAATCGCCAAAAGAAAGAAAAAGAGTCCCCTAAGAGATTCTGATATGGATAAGTTCTCTTTTGTCAAAAATTTTCCAATTGGTTTTGTTGCTGATCTGTATAACTCTTCCATTCCAGATCAGTGGGACAATAAAGGGTTAAGGAAAATTGGAGACTTCTATGAAGCTTCTGCCTTTATTCCTTTCCAAACTCTTAAAAAAAGATTCAACTTACCTTCCTCTGATTTCTTTTTATACTCTCATTTAAAGAGCATTATTCTGGAATTTATTTCTGGTAAACTTATTGTTTCTGAAACCTCGGTGAACCTGTTAAGCAACCCATCCCACAAAATTTTTTGGAGCCTGAGACACATATATAACAGCTTCAATAATGATCTTTCCTTCCAAAAACACCTCTACATGATACGCTGGGAAAAAGATCTAAAACTCAATTTCCAATCCGATCAATGGGAGAGTGCTGTTCTTTTTTCTCAAGCCTCTAATATATCTATGCCCTTACAAGAGGCTTACTTCAAAATTCTAACCAGATGGTATTACACTCCAATCAGGCTTCACCATATAAAGCCCAGCAACTCTCCCCTTTGTTGGAGGGAGTGCGGCCTTAGGGAAGATCTTTTACATCTCTTTTGGAGCTGCCCTAAAATCCGGAATCTATGGGCTCAGATCTCTTCTTTGGTAGATGACCTTTTAGGCAGACCTGTAGTATTGACCCCTCAAATGGCTTTACTATCCTTAGATCTCGAACCATATAAGTCGTTTGAAAGATCTTTGGTGATTCACTTATTTTCAGTGTGTAAGAACGCATTGGCTTTTTATTGGAGAAAGTCACATGTCCCCACTTTGGAGGACTTAGTTGATAAGATGAATCTCCATAGAATATTTGAACTCAGATTTGCCCTTATCAACAATAATTTACTTAAATTTTCTAGGAAGTGGGATATTTGGCTCACTAAATTCCCTCAACCCTCTCATAACGCTGGAACATCTTAATGTGTGTCGTGTTTAGCTCATTAATATGTTTAATTTTTGTTAATGATAGTAATGTGTGTTTAAAGTGTTCAAATTTCTGTATTATCGTATATACTATTTGACGAACAAATTTCTCCCATCCTTCCTGATTATCCATTCCCGTTTGTTCCCTTTCCCTTTCCCTTCCCTCAGAATTTTTCCCTTATTATGAATATTCTTTTGTCACTACTTTTATGCTACGTGTGTTATTCCCCTGTTAAATTGTTTATTAAAAATAAAAAATATGGTAAAACAAAGAGAGTGAGATGCCAGCTCCTTTCATTCAGTCAGTAGCTTCAAACATTTCTGGTATATGAATAACATGATGTTTTTCAATGGCAAAAATCAATGAATATTGTAAATGCACAAACAGTAATATCTCCACATTGCAAGGTGCAATTCTGAAATTTTTTGCTTTTTCCTGCTAATCCTAGCATGATAAAGAAGATTCAAAGAGAGTGAGATGCCAGCTCCTTTCATTCAGTCAGTAGCTTCAAACATTTCTGGACGTTTTTCAATGGCAAAAATCAATGAATATTGTAAATGCACAAACTAATATCTCCACATTGCAAGGTGCAATTCTGAAATTTTTTGCTTTTTCCTGCTAATCCTAGCATGATAAAGAAGATTCAAAGAGAGTGAGATGCCAGCTCCTTTCATTCAGTCAGTAGCTTCAAACATTTCTGGACGTTTTTCAATGGCAAAAATCAATGAATATTGTAAATGCACAAACAGTAATATCTCCACATTGCAAGGTGCAATTCTGAAATTTTTTGCTTTTTCCTGCTAATCCTAGCAGGATAAAGAAGATTAAAAGAGAGTGAGATGCCAGCTCCTTTCATTCAGTCAGTAGCTTCAAACATTTCTGGTATATGAAAAACGTTTTTCAATGGCAAAAATCAATGAATATTGTAAATGCATAAACAGTAATATCTACACATTGCAAGGTGCAATTCTGAAATTTTTTGCTTTTTCCTGCTAATCCTAGCATGATAAAGAAGATTCAAAGAGAGTGAGATGCCAGCTCCTTTCATTCAGTCAGTAGCTTCAAACATTTCTGGACGTTTTTCAATGGCAAAAATCAATGAATATTGTAAATGCATAAACAGTAATATCTACACATTGCAAGGTGCAATTCTGAAATTTTTTGCTTTTTCCTGTTAATCCTAGCATGATAAAGAAGATTCAAAGAGAGTGAGGTGCCAGCTCCTTTCATTCAGTCAGTAGCTTCAAACATTTCTGGTATATGAATAACATGATGTTTTTCAATGGCAAAAATCAATGAATATTGTAAATGCACAAACAGTAATATCTCCACATTGCAAGGTGCAATTCTGAAATTTTTTGCTTTTTCCTGCTAATCCTAGCATGATAAAGAAGATTCAAAGAGAGTGAGATGCCAGCTCCTTTCATTCAGTCAGTAGCTTCAAACATTTCTGGACGTTTTTCAATGGCAAAAATCAATGAATATTGTAAATGCACAAACTAATATCTCCACATTGCAAGGTGCAATTCTGAAATTTTTTGCTTTTTCCTGCTAATCCTAGCATGATAAAGAAGATTCAAAGAGAGTGAGATGCCAGCTCCTTTCATTCAGTCAGTAGCTTCAAACATTTCTGGACGTTTTTCAATGGCAAAAATCAATGAATATTGTAAATGCACAAACAGTAATATCTCCACATTGCAAGGTGCAATTCTGAAATTTTTTGCTTTTTCCTGCTAATCCTAGCAGGATAAAGAAGATTAAAAGAGAGTGAGATGCCAGCTCCTTTCATTCAGTCAGTAGCTTCAAACATTTCTGGTATATGAAAAACATGTTTTTCAATGGCAAAAATCAATGAATATTGTAAATGCACAAACAGTAATATCTCCACATTGCAAGGTGCAATTCTGAAATTTTTTGCTTTTTCCTGCTAATCCTAGCATGATAAAGAAGTTTCAAAGAGAGTGAGATGCCAGCTCCTTTCATTCAGTCAGTAGCTTCAAACATTTCTGGTATATGAAAAACATGTTTTTCAATGGCAAAAATCAATGAATATTGTAAATGCACAAACAGTAATATCTCCACATTGCAAGGTGCAATTCTGAAATTTTTTGCTTTTTCCTGCTAATCCTAGCATGATAAAGAAGATTCAAAGAGAGTGAGATGCCAGCTCCTTTCATTCAGTCAGTAGCTTCAAACATTTCTGGACGTTTTTCAATGGCAAAAATCAATGAATATTGTAAATGCACAAACAGTAATATCTCCACATTGCAAGGTGCAATTCTGAAAATTTTTTGCTTTTTCCTGTTAATCCTAGCATGATAAAGAAGATTCAAAGAGAGTGAGATGCCATCTCCTTTCAGTCAGTAGCTTCAAACATTTCTGGTATATGAAAAACATGTTTTTCAATGGCAAAAATCAATGAATATTGTAAATGCACAAACAGTAATATCTCCACATTGCAAGGTGCAATTCTGAAATTTTTTGCTTTTTCCTGCTAATCCTAGCATGATAAAGAAGATTCAAAGAGAGTGAGATGCCAGCTCCTTTCATTCAGTCAGTAGCTTCAACATTTCTGGTATATGAAAAACATGTTTTTCAATGGCAAAAATCAATGAATATTGTAAATGCACAAACAGTAATATCTCCACATTGCAAGGTGCAATTCTGAAATTTTTTGCTTTTTCCTGCTAATCCTAGCATGATAAAGTAGATTCAAAGAGAGTGAGATGCCAGCTCCTTTCATTCAGTCAGTAGCTTCAAACATTTCTGGACGTTTTTCAATGGCAAAAATCAATGAATATTGTAAATGCACAAACAGTAATATCTCCACATTGTAAGGTGCAATTCTGAAAATTTTTTGCTTTTTCCTGTTAATCCTAGCATGATAAAGAAGATTCAAAGAGAGTGAGATGCCATCTCCTTTCATTCAGTCAGTAGCTTCAAACATTTCTGGTATATGAAAAACATGTTTTTCAATGGCAAAAATCAATGAATATTGTAAATGCACAAACAGTAATATCTCCACATTGCAAGGTGCAATTCTGAAATTTTTTGCTTTTTCCTGCTAATCCTAGCATGATAAAGAAGATTCAAAGAGAGTGAGATGCCAGCTCCTTTCATTCAGTCAGTAGCTTCAAACATTTCTGGTATATGAAAAACATGTTTTTCAATGGCAAAAATCAATGAATATTGTAAATGCACAAACAGTAATATCTCCACATTGCAAGGTGCAATTCTGAAATTTTTTGCTTTTTCCTGTTAATCCTAGCATGATAAAGAAGATTCAAAGAGAGTGAGATGCCAGCTCCTTTCATTCAGTCAGTAGCTTCAAACATTTCTGGTATATGAATAACATGATGTTTTTCAATGGCAAAATCAATGAATATTGTAAATGCACAAACCGTAATATCTCCACATTGCAAGGTGCAATTCTGAAATTTTTTGCTTTTTCCTGCTAATCCTAGCATGATAAAGAAGATTCAAAGAGAGTGAGATGCCAGCTCCTTTCATTCAGTCAGTAGCTTCAAACATTTCTGGACGTTTTTCAATGGCAAAAATCAATGAATATTGTAAATGCACAAACAGTAATATCTCCACATTGCAAGGTGCAATTCTGAAATTTTTTGCTTTTTCCTGCTAATCCTAGCAGGATAAAGAAGATTCAAAGAGAGTGAGATGCCAGCTCCTTTCATTCAGTCAGTAGCTTCAAACATTTCTGGTATATGAAAAACATGTTTTTCAATGGCAAAAATCAATGAATTTTGTAAATGCACAAACAGTAATATCTCCACATTGCAAGTGCAATTCTGAAATTTTTGCTTTTTCCTGCTAATCCTAGCATGATAAAGAAGATTCAAAGAGAGTGAGATGCCAGCTCTTTCATTCAGTCAGTAGCTTCAAACATTTCTGGTATATGAAAAACGTTTTTCAATGGCAAAAATCAATGAATATTGTAAATGCACAAACAGTAATATCTACACATTGCAAGGTGCAATTCTGAAATTTTTTGCTTTTTCCTGCTAATCCTAGCATGATAAAGAAGATTCAAAGAGAGTGAGATGCCAGCTCCTTTCATTCAGTCAGTAGCTTCAAACATTTCTGGACGTTTTTCAATGGCAAAAATCAATGAATATTGTAAATGCACAAACAGTAATATCTCCACATTGCAAGGTGCAATTCTGAAATTTTTTGCTTTTTCCTGTTAATCCTAGCATGATAAAGAAGATTCAAAGAGAGTGAGATGCCAGCTCCTTTCATTCAGTCAGTAGCTTCAAACATTTCTGGTATATGAATAAAATGATGTTTTTCAATGGCAAAAATCAATGAATATTGTAAATGCACAAACAGTAATATCTCCACATTGCAAGGTGCAATTCTGAAATTTTTTGCTTTTTCCTGCTAATCCTAGCATGATAAAGAAGATTCAGAGTGAGATGCCAGCTCCTTTCATTCAGTCAGTAGCTTCAAACATTTCTGGACGTTTTTCAATGGCAAAAATCAATGAATATTGTAAATGCACAAACAGTAATATCTCCACATTGCAAGGTGCAATTCTGAAATTTTTTGCTTTTTCCTGCTAATCCTAGCATGATAAAGAAGATTCAAAGAGAGTGAGATGCCAGCTCCTTTCATTGTCAGTAGCTTCAAACATTTCTGGACGTTTTTCAATGGCAAAAATCAATGAATATTGTAAATGCACAAACAGTAATATCTCCACATTGCAAGTGCAATTCTGAAATTTTTTGCTTTTTCCTGCTAATCCTAGCATGATAAAGAAGATTCAAAGAGAGTGAGATGCCAGCTCCTTTCATCAGTCAG